>NC_059176.1:29488977-30113990 GCF_019923935.1 Bubalus bubalis | reverse complement strand
TTACAGAGACAGGCAAGGGCCAGGCTACAGACTGTAGCCTGCCTTCCAGCATAGAATTTTACAGCCTCTTCAGGTTGGAACATGTACCAGATATATCTGTATGTGTGTATACATGTCCATGTTGGAACAGTATATACAGGTCACTCCTCCAGGGACTTCTTTACCACAGTACAGTCCCCAGCACCAAGCTAGAACCACAGGTCACAAGTATAGCTGAGGTCAGGAAGAACAGGTCAGGCCCACTTAACTCAATTATTCAACGGTCATTACCAACCCATGCTTGGTATCAGCTTCCTTACCTATACAAATAAATCATGTGGCTGTCTTTAAAGTTCTGAAACAGGGCCTGGAATGTAGTTAAAGTGTAATCAATACTTGACATTATTATAATTACTTATTAATAAATAAGATAAGAAGATGCTATAAAAAAGTGACTGAAAGATGAAACCCTGTAGCTCTAAACTCTTATTTAATCACAAATCCAATACTTATTTTCCTCCTGCATCTACAAGACTGCTTTAGGGAAAATATAACAGCTGGCAGAATTTGTTGGGGGCTGTATACCATACAAATATGAAAAATGACACAGCAAAAATATTAGAAAAATGTATTCCAGAAAATAATAGAAAATGTATTCCAGATCACATAAAAGAGGTATTATAAGGCACAGGTCTGAAGAACTGCCAAGAGAATTATTACCTGTCCTTGCACTGTCTGGAACAAGGGCCACTGAATCACAGTTTATTACAGGTCTCCCTCAGAGGTGTGATCAACATTCTAACAAATGTGAACAAAGGGATGCCCGGAGGAGAATCAGTTCATTCTAGCAAACAAAATCTGTGAACAATCAGCTATGGATTTCAACATTTATTTAGCTTCATAAGTTCATATCATCTACATTTGTGCCAGGAGAGTATGTGAGCAGAGAAAATATTTGTAGTTAGTCAGTCAGAAAAGTGTATCTTCCCACTCTAAGATCTATATCCGCCATCGTGGAGAATATGTGCTGTGGTGGTGGTATAATGGTTTTTGTCATTCTTTATCCATTCCTCTCTTGGAGAAATAGCATTTCATTTTTTGGTAGAGGGAATTACTATTACATCTTTGGTCTATTGGATGAACAAAATAAAGAACATTTCATTCCTCCTCTGGTAAAAGGGTAATGACATTACCCAAGTTGTGCAGACTGAAGTCTGCTGTGTGTCTAATATTTAAACTAAGTGATACAAGGACATGAGAGCAGACACTGACGTAGCTCTTACTCAAGGCATCCTAGGCTATTAGTGGATCCTGCTCAGTCACAGTTGCCTATCATGGGTATTCCCATCCCTTTATGACAAAAGTCTGAAAATCAGTATTTCCCTCATTGTCAAGCTAAGGGAGATCATGTGACCTAATTCTGGCCTGTGACACAGGGGCAATCTACTGGCTGCTTCTGGGAACACTTTTCCCTTCCTCATGAAAGAATGAGGCATGCAAAGTAAGCTCTCTCACTGACATGATCTCTCTGATACCTTATGGCTTTATTCAGAATTTTATAAGTCCAGGATGTCTAGAATATAGGCAGCTCTCTTTCTTTTTTCTTTTTAAATTATGAAAGTATGATAACATTCAAAGGACACTTGGAAAACAATATATTATATGATTATTTTAAGTAGACAAATTAAGATTTGTAGTTGCAGTTTCAATATCAAATTATTAAAAATTAATAGAATGAATAGACAGAAAAGGATAAAGACATAATAGGCCTGAAAAGCACTATGAACCAATTCAACATCAGTAATATTTATACAATTTTCACACAACATCAGAATACAAAACCAACTCAAGTTCCCATAGACTATAAACCAGGAGACAGGAAAATATTCAGTGACATAAAACAAGGTGCAAAAATTTCATGGTCTAAACAGTATTGAAATCACTCAGAGTCTGTCTCTTATCACTATGGAATTATGTTAGAAATCAATATCAAAAGATATTTGAAAATAGCCCACATATTTTTCAAGTGCAATGTGACATTTACCAAGAGAGATATTTGACTTAAGACTTTGAAAGCCTTAATAAAGTTAGAGTGAAAAAACACAGAGGGTGATTGCAGAGAAGAAAACATTTAAATGAAAAATTGATATCAAACTGAGAAATTAGTATCAAGGATACTTTAAAAACCCCATGTATTTGGAAATCCAATGTCCACTTTTAAATGATGGGTGTATCTAAGAAGCCATAACAAGGAAAATTAAAAAAAAATTTGTAACAATAAAAATGGAAAGAGAATTTATCAGAATTTGTTGCACACAACTTAAGCTGCTCAGTGCAACTAAATACAATATGGAATCTTGAATAAGACTGAATGAAAACAAATAATGGATGCTAGCATAGAATTTTGTGAAATTTTAACAAAATCTACAGTTTAGTTAATAACACTGCATCACATGTTAATTTATTGATTTTTTTTTACAATATAGAATGTCTTTATAGTCTCACAATTGGATTAGACATAAAGCCTCATTTAAAAAATTTTTAAATCACTAACATAATTAGCTTTCTAGACTTTTGGCAATAATACTAGATGCCTGAATAAACTGAACTATATCAAAGTTCTGAGTGAATACAAATTAGAAATATAGCATTCTCTTCACATTTAGTCAAACAAGTAGAACCAAATGTCATAAATTTTTAGCTAAGCAAAAATTCACAAGTTTTCTAAAATATATTACATTGTACATACTATATACATACTATACACAGACACACACACACACACAAGCTTTTCTACTACACTTGATAAAGACTTGAGAAAGAACAACAAAGAAGAGACAGAGAATTGGAAAACATAAACTAAATGAATGGGAGCACTGAATATATGAAGTAGAAAAAGTGACACAAACTAGATAAAAGTAGAAGACCGTCATACCACCCAGGTGTTTTTAAATGTGGCTGCTCATTAGAATCACATCAGGAGCTTTGGAGAAAAAAAGACAATACCTGGGCATTTGTATTTTTCAAAAAATTCCAAAATAAATCTAATGTGCATTTGGATTTAAACAACTGATTACATGCTTTTCAATTAAATGGTAGTTTCAGTGTTATAGAATTCCATTATTTTCTGTTGACCAATCATGATACAATGTTATTAAAATGAATAAACAGGTACATAATCATAATAGTAAAAGATGTTTGTCAGTTTTCATAATCAATAGCCAGGCAAAAAATAAAAGATAATTGCAACTGCAAGCCATAATAGAAACATGATTAACCTAACAATATAAAATAATTACATACAACAGAAGCAGGGGGATGTTGAATAGTGGAAATGCATACATACACATGTTTTCATCCACCCAGTCAATGTTTTTTGCTTGGTGCATTTAAATCATTTACATTTAAGGTAATTATTGGTATGCATGATCCTATTACCATCTTCCTAATTGTTTGGGGTTCTTTTTTGTAGGTCTTTTCCTTCTCTTGTGTTTGCTGCCTAGAGAAGTTCCTTAGTGTTGTAAAGCTGTTTTGGTGGTGCTGAACTCTCTTAACTTTTGCTTCTATGTAAAGCTTTTGGTTTCTCCATCAAATCTGAATGAAGAGTCTTTCTGGGTAGAGTGTTCTTGGTTGCAGGTTCTTCCCTTTCATCACTTAAAACATATATATCATGCCATTCCCTTCTGACTTGGAAAATTTCTGTTGAGAAATCAGCCAATTGCCTTATGGGAATTTCCTTGTATTTGTCATTCTCCCTTATAGCTTTTAATATTTCATCTTTGTCTTAAATTTTTGTCAGTTTGATTATTATGTGCTTCGGTATGTTCCTCCTTGGGTTTATCTTGCCTGGGACTCTCTGCACTTCCTGAACTTGGTTGACTATTTCCTTTCCCATGTTAGGGACGTTTTCAGTTATTATCTCTCTGAATATTTTCTTGGGTCCTTTCTCTCTCCCTTCTCCTTCTGGGAACCCTATAATGCAAATGTTGGTGTGTTTAACCTTGTCCCCAATGTTTCTTAGGCTGTATTCTTTTTTTTTTTCATTGTTTTTTCTATATTCTGCTTTACAACAGTAATTTACATCATTCTTGTCTTTCAGGTCACTTATCTGTTCTTCTGCCTCAGTTATTCTGCTATTGGTTCCTTCTAGTGTATTGTTCATTTCTTGTTTGTTTAGTTTTAGTTCTTTTAGGTCTTCAGTAAATATTTATTGCATTTTCTCCATTCTTTTTCCAAGATTGTGGATCATCTTCACTCTCATTATTCAGAATTCTTTTTTCTGGAAGGTTGCCTACCTCCACTTCATTCAGTTGTTTTTCCAGAATTTTATCTTGTCTCTTCATCTGGGACATAATCACTGCCTTTTCACTTTGATTAATTTTCTGTGATGTGGTTTTCAGTCTGGCAGCCTCAGGATTATAGCTCTTGTTTCTTTTGTCTGCCCACCAGCAGATCAGGCTAAGAGGTTTGTGTAAACTTCAGGATAAGAGAAAATGCTACTGGGAAAACTGGGTCTTGCTCTGGTGGGCAGGGCTATGGTCAGTAAAACTTTAATCTGATTGTCTGCTGATGGGTGGGGCTGTGGTCCCTCCCTGTTAGCTGTTTCACCTGAAGCAACCCAGCCCAGGAGTCTACAGGCTCCCCATGGTAGGGTTAATAGCAACCTCCCTCCAAAGGGCTCACACCAAGGGGCACCTCCCAAGACTGCTGTTGCCAGTGCCCCCATCTCTGCAGTGAGCCACTGCAGATCCACACCTCCATAAGAAAGCCTCCAGTATTAGCAGGTAGTGTTGGTTCAGTCTCCTGTGGGGTCACTAATCTTTTTCCCTGGGTCTTGGTGCACACAAGATTTTGTTTGTGGGCAGCTATCTTAGGACCAAGAGGATAAAGAGAATCAGAGAGATACCAGCCCTCAACCTGATATTGTGGAGCAGTAGGAGAAACCTTAGAAACTGCTACTTACAAACTCCATACTAAATACATTTCCATGTCATTATAGTTTAATGGGGCTTCCCTGGTGGCTCAAATGGTAAAGAATCTGCCTGCAACATCAGAAAGCTGAGTTTGATCCCTGCGTCGGGAAGATTCCCTGGAGAAGGGAATGGCAACCCACTCCAGCATTCTTGCCTGGAGAATTCCATGGACAGAGGAGCCTGGTGGGTCGTAAAGAGTCGGACATGACTGAGCAACTAACACTCTCACTTTTCACTTTCATAATTTATTACTGTTCTGTGGATTTTTCATGATGGAGCTGAGTACACCTATAGAATGAGTACATAAAAATGACTAGCAACTACTGCCCTTCTTATATCCATGTCCATTCAGTTACCCAGTAATTTTTAGGCCTTCTTCCTCTGACTCTGAGATTGACCATGTAACTTGCTTTGGTCAACAGGATGTAAGCAAACATGATTCAAGATCTGGAGGTAAGAATTTGTCCTCTTTTGCTACACCTGTCACTGCCATGTGAACATCACATACATGCATATACACACACATCTACAAAGAGGAAATTTTTTTCCACTATTCAAAACCACTATTCAACTCAGCAAAAACTTCATTCAAGTCACTGCTGCTGCTGCTGCTGCTGCTAAGTCACTTCAGTCGTGTCCGACTCTGTGTGACCCCACTGACGGCAGCCCACCAGGCTCCCCCGTCCCTGGGATTCTCCAGGCAAGAACACTGGAGTGGGTTGCCATTTCCTTCTCCAATGCAGGAAAGTGAAAAGTGAAAGTGAAGTCGCTCAAGTCACTGATGAACATGCAAAGTTCTGACCTCCTTCTTTGTTGTTTCATTTTCACTTACTTGTTCATATAAAAAATTATAAACCAACAGTCATGTCACAACTATACTTATTCATCATTTGCAACCATAGTTGCACTTCGGTATGTAAGAGTTTAAGGGGAAAAAAAGACAAAATTAT
Source organism: Bubalus bubalis (assembly GCF_019923935.1). Classification (NCBI taxonomy): domain Eukaryota; kingdom Metazoa; phylum Chordata; class Mammalia; order Artiodactyla; family Bovidae; genus Bubalus; species Bubalus bubalis. Next base: position 30,108,088 of record NC_059176.1, on the reverse strand, counting down.
TCTCTGAGATATAACTGGCTATGTGAATTTATAATAAAAGGTATTTTACATTTTATTATTTGTAAATTATATGCTACACCTTTTATATCATAAAATTGACAATACTTTTTTTCCAAAGAGTGGGGTGTTAAACATTTACCAATATATTACTGAGTATGATATAACATGCCTTGTCCTCTGAACTCCCAAAGGCTGAGACAGAAAAGAGACTTTTCTATTTTTCCATCAAAAAAAAAGATAATAAATTATTTTCCCCAAGAGAATGCTGTTCAGCTCTATAGGAAAAGCATGACATCATCAGTGAAAGTAGGTTTCAACTTCCTTAGAAACATGCAGGTAAAGCTAGAATAATGGTGGGAGGTGGGGTAAGGAGGGGGATTTACAAACACAAGGACTTTTTATTTTCCTTCATCCCAGGACTGGGTAATTTTTAAAATTTATTATTATAACCACATTTATTGAAATGTTTGCATCAATTAGAAATAGGAATCAGTTAACTATTTCTTACATGAGCCTCATTTCTGAAGATCCATGAGGGTGTCAACAACTTATGTCGACAGCTAAAAAATGATATTAGTTGATACTGTGATTAAATTCTTTTCATTTCTATGAAATCATCAAAGAACAACCTACAGTACTAAAAAAAAGTTAAAGATAAATATACGGAGAAACAAATGTTTCTGATTTCCTGAGTTTTTGCATAACCTTTACTTTCTATTGCTAAAATATGTGCATGAAAATAAGATTAAGGAACCTGGCAGTTTATTCCCTCCTACCATTTTCCTCTCAAAGTCATGTTAGGAACAGAGTGTGGGAGGTGTGCAGGATAGATCTGCAGGCTGAGGAAAAACCATCTTCTATTAGAAAAAAATGGGGACAGAGGAACAACTGTTAGGAAGAGGTAAAAACATAGAAAAAGAAACAAGACAGTCGTTTCTTAACACAGAGATAAAGGGGAAAAGCAGAAAAAGCAAACGGATGTTGTGAAGAAAGATTGTGAAAGGACAGAGCCAAGGAATGTGAATGACAATATACAAAAAACTAGGAGGCATATAAAAGAAGCAGGAAGAGCAGAAAGAAAAAGAAAGAAGGAAACAATCACAATGAAACCAATTTTAACAGAGCTAGGGAGAAACTTCTACATATGACATCATTCATTTCTAGCTTACTGTGCCATGATATTTCAGAATCCATTCTGCAAATGCTTGCCAAACCTTCTTCTTCAATTTAAATAGCCAGCTATTTTCTCCACGTCTGGGGGACTCAGGTCTTTGGGTGGCTAATTTGATAGTATCTATAAATGAAGTCAACACTCTGTGTCTTAGGTTGGTGTTCACATGGTACTCTCTTATATTAGAGTCTACTTTTGGTGTCCTGATCTCTTGAACATTCTTGAGCCGGTAGACACTTGCCTTTTTTGGCCAGACAGGATTCATTTTTTGGTTTTTCAGTATACCTACATTTCCTGCTTCCCTTGGGATATGCCTTTTTTCCCCTTCTCTTTTATACCAACAACTTCCTTTTCTCTCTTCACCCCAGGTAAAGCCACCATACCTACTGTGGTTCATGGGTATCTTTAGTTTGTATGTATATGTACATGATTTGATTTACATACATAGGACTATACAAAATACTTTATTATTTTTTTGCTTTTGAGATGTATCCACGTTGCACATCAAATCCACAATTTCCACTTGCTGAAAATGTTCCCCTATGTCCACTAAAATCTATTTATCCACTTTTCTGGTGATGATGCTTGTACATCTACAAACTCATTGCTTCTACAAACAACGCAGTAATAAATATGCTGATTCAGGCCTCCTCATTTACCAGTGCAAGAATTTTTTTGAGGATGTCTGTACCCAAAAATGCTGAGTTATGATACTTGTTATTTTGACTGAATAGTAGCAGACTGCTCTCTAGGATGGAGAAGGCAATGGCACCCCACTCCAGTACTCTTGCCTGGAAAATCCCGTGGATGGAGGAGCCTGGTAGGCTGCAGTCCATGGGGATGCTGAGAGTCAGAGATGACTGAGGGACTTCACTTTCACTTTTCACTTTCATGCATTGGAGAAGGAAATGGCAACCCACACTAGTGTTCTTGCCTGGAGAATCCCAGGGACAGGGGAGCCTGGTGGGCTGCCGTCTATGGGGTCGCACAGAGTCAGACACGACTGGAGCGACTTAGCAACAGCAGCAGCAGCTCTCTAGGATAGTTGTACCAGTCTACATTTTCACCAGCAGTATCTGAGGCTTCCTCACTATACAAATCTTCAATACCTGGCATTATCCAACTTCAATATTTCTGCACTTTAGTAGTGAAAGATGATATCTCATAGTTCCTTTAATTTGCATTTATCTAATTAAAAAATAATTTGAAGTTGTGGGCATTAGGCGTATCTTCTTCTATAGATTAGCTGTTCGTGTATTCTTTGCCTATTTTTCTATCAGTGTTGCTTTCCCTCTTTAGTTGATTTTTTGAAACTCCTTGTATTCTATACATTGGTCCCTTGTTGGGTTTTAGATATTTTAAATAACTTCACCCATTTATTTACACATTTTTTAATGCCATCCGTGGTAACCTTTGATGAGCAGATATCCTATAACTGATGATAAAAATTCATCAGTTTATAATTTTATGGTTTTGTTTTTGAAATTTTGTTTAAGAAGGCCTTCTTCCCTCTTTCTAAAATCTCTTAAATTGTAATCAATTGATAATTTTAGCTTTCATACTTAGGTCTTTCACCTCCTTGGAAAAGGTACATCTTTTGTATGTGGTATTAAAAAGCATTAGGTTTCTTTTTATAATGTTGTGAGCCAATTTTTCCAAGGTCATCTATTAAACAATCCATCTGTTACCCAATGATTTGAAATGTTTTACCACATAAAAAACTTACCCATATATATCAGTTTATTTCTGAGCACTTCATTTAATCCCTTCAGTCTATTTGTCTATTCTTGTATCAAAAAAAAAAAAAAAAAAAAACCTTCAAAAAATTCAACTATGACTTTCTACTATGTCTTAATATTTGATGACCAGATCTATCCTCTTCTTAAGGTTAATTCAGTTATTTCTGGAATTCTATTCTCCCTAAATATTTTTAATAAAATTAATATTTTTAATCCAATTGAAATTGAGATCAAGATTAATTTTGGCAGATTTGACATGTTTATAGTATTAAATTATATCATCCCAAGAGTATGGACAATCTCTTTTCATACACATCACCTACTATGCTTTCTATTTAACATTTCCCATGAAAGTCTTGTATAAACTCAGTTGTTAATCCCCAGATATTTACTACTTTGTATTGCTGTTTTTACACTGTAATTTTTAGTGATTACTCTTCATAGCATAGTAGTGATTTCTAAAAGTTAATCTTGCATCTAGGACCTTGGTTAACTCTTTTAATACTTCTAATAGTTTGCCTGTTAATTTTTTTTTAAGGTAGATGGCTATCTCATCTGCAAATAATGTGTCTTTACTCTTGTTTCAATATTTCCATTTCTTTAAGTGTTGTTCTTTACCATTAACCTTTACACAATCCAAAATATATACTAAATTTTTCCATGAAATATAATCATTTCTGTAGTTTTTGATATATAACCTTTACCAAACTAAGAAAGTACCCTTCTAAGCCTTTAGTCCCAAGATACATTTTTCATAAACAGATAGTGAACCTTATCAAATGCTTTCTTGGGATCAATAAAGATGATCATTTGATTTTATTTCTTCTTTGATTAACAGTATGATGAATTGTTCTCACATTTTTAAATATCAATATAAAGTCTTACTTGATCATGATGGATTATTTGTATTATACCACAGGATATGCTTAGCCAGTTTTACTTTGTGTGGATTGTGGTATCTATAGTCATACGAGAAACAGGCCTATAGTGATTTTTTTTTCCTGTTATGCTCATCAGGCTTTAGGTTTAAAATTATATTAGAGTTACTTAAATTAGCTGGTAACTTTTCCTCATTTTCAATTTCTAGAGCAACTTTCAAGAATAGGAACTAGTGTTCTTTAAAAGTTGGGTCCACTTAACATAATCTCATCCATCCTAGATTATGCATTCTTAATAGTTAACTGATCAATTTCAACCCTTTACTGTATCTTGTACTAATTTGAGCATTTTATACCTTTCCAGACAGAGGATGAGATGGTTGGATGGCATTATCAACTCAATGGACATGAGTTTGCGCAAACTCTGGGCGATAGTAAAGGACAGAGAAGCCTGATGTGCTTCAGTCCACGGGGTTGCAAAGAGTCAGACACGACTGAGCAACTGAACAACAACTCGATCTTTCTAGACATAGATTAACTTCATCTTAGTTTACAAATCAGACATTGTTCCTTGGAGAATTAACTCTTCCCCTGCTCTAAAGGCAGACCATGTATTTTAAAGCTACCAATCAGCAAAAATGTTACCTTTGCTCGAGTGAGTAGTCGGGATTAGCTGTATTACCTTAACTGGCCCAGAGAGAAAACTCAGAACTTTTCTGTGAAGAGGAATAAACAAAGCTCTTCATTGCCTGGCTTCACAGCATAATATGAGTATGGAATCATAATGGGAGAGGATGGATTTTAGAGACTCACCGCATAGGTTGGACCCAAATGTGAACAAACAAAGACAAGAGATAAGCCCTGGTGAGGCTGAGTTCTGGATAAAAGCAAATCTATCCCCAGTCAGTGTAGTTTAGTGTGTCAAGAGACCCTCAAGAAAACATTTCTTAGTTTCTGACATTTGCAGTCATACAATTCCTAAACTTTTGGTCTTAATACTTTGGCCTGTAAACTCCTGCCCCTGAAAATGCTGCCTGAGGGCAACCGTTGACTCCGTGGCCTCTAGCGTGATATTCTGAGGCCGCAGTCTCGGCTTGCTCTCGGCTGTGCCCAACAGAGCCCTCTGAAGTAGAAGCCTTGATCTCACTTTCAGAACTCAGCTTTCTTTTACACTCTGAACAACCAAGCTCTCTTTCTAGCTCTCCACCCGACCACCACAGCCCCAGTGCCCAGGTCACAGCATCAGATAAAATAGAGATTTACCAATTATCACACACATTTATCACTCAGTTTTCCTAGATAGTCCCCAGTTGTGACTTTGCAGTTTCATAAACCTAATGAGAAAGAAAGAAAAATATATTCATATATAGTCATATCTATATCTATAGTGGTTATACATATGTATTTTTTTCCTTTAGTAAGTTCTGGCACTCTCAATATCCCTATTGAGTTTCCAGAACATATGATATCATTTCAAAGACATATGACAGAGAAACAATGTTTAGATTTCTAAAAGTGACACAAACTGAATTTTAACTGTAACAAACTGTTGTACCAAGCTATGTTTAAAAACTTTACATTTAGAAACAATGACACATGCTGCCAAAGTCTGTTTGAAGTGTTCTTTCCCTGTAATATGTATAAAGACTTTCTGTTTTTAAATCAAAATTTACTCAGTAATAAAGGTATACCCAATATTTTGATGATTTGGGGAGGGGGGTAAAAAAGAATTTGAAAATATGCACACAGCAGTTCATCTCTTACCAATCATGCTTTCAAGAATAAAAAGCAAGGTTAAATTTTTAAAAAGCCCTCTAATACTAATAGTATAGATAGTTCTCTAGAACATTACTTTAAAGCAAGACAAAATTTCCACCAAAACTGCCTACTGTTTGTCCTTTATTCTGACCCTGATGGAAATGAATATTCATTTCAGGAACTACACTATTGGTCCCTCCTTCACTGCAGACTGAAGTCACCACCATGTCATCAGGAAGTCTGAGGTCCTGCAGACAAAGCTGTGAGCCTGCGCAGTGGCAAAACCACAATAGAGGAGACAAGGTATTTCAGAAACTACCTGAAAGACTCAGGAGTCATCATCAGGAACTGCCCTTTGAGTCAGCTGTTCGTGAGTTTCACAAAAAGGGCAGAGTGGCTAAACCCAACTTCAATGCTTCTTTTAACTTGAATGCTCTCTGGTAAAACAGATGATTTGATTTTAAAGTCCTTTTGTCCTAGTCTATTAAGGTCATGTGGTTTAAGAACAATAGAAATTTATTTCATACAGTTCTAAAGGCTGACAGTTCGAGATCAGGATACCAGCATGATGGGAGGCAGGTGACAGCTCTCTTCTATGTCACAGACTTCTCACAGTTTCCTCACATGATAGAAGAGGTTAGGGAGCTCTGGGAGATCTCTTTTATAAGAGCTACTACTCTAACTCATGAGAGTTCCACCCTTATGACTTAGGCACCTCCCAAAGGCCTTGTCTCCTAACACTGTCATATTGGGCATTAGGATTTTAGCATATGGATTTTGGAGGGACACAAACATTCAGGCCATACCATCCTTATGTCATATAAACTTTGTGATTTTAATTTTAGATTTGTTTATCTTAGTAGTTAAAAGACTGTAAGTAATTATAACTCCAAGTTTAAATAGTAAAAATAATAAAAAGATAGAGGCTAAATTAACATATAAAGAAAGCTGAGCACCAAAGAATTGATGCTTTTGAACTGTGGTGTTGAAGACTCTTGAGAGTCCCTTGGACTGCAAGGAGATCCAACCAGTCCATCCTAAAGGAGATCAGTCCTGATAGTTCATTGGAAGGACTGATGTTGAAGCTGAAACTCCAGTACTTTGGCCACCTGATGCGAAGAACTGACTCATTTGAAAAGACCCTGATGCTGGGAAAGACTGAGGGCAGGAGGAAAACGGGACGACAGAGGATAAGATGGTTGGATGGCATCACTGACTCAATGGACATGAGTTTGGGTAAACTCCGGGAGTTGGTGATGGAGACGGAGGCCTGGCATGCTGCGGTTCATGGGGTCACAAAGAGTTGGACACGACTGAGTGACTGAACTGAACTGAAATTAACCTATTGTACATGAGTCTTAATAAAGATCATCAGAGCTAACATGTCCAATTGCTAGCAAACTGCAACAGCTCCATACCCTTAGAGACTGAATAGCTGAAGTCTGTTAGCTGTTTCACCGTTCTTAAGTTCTAATGCAGTGCCTGGGCATACAGACAAGCATCACACTAGAACCTAAGCATTCTGGGCTGAAAGATATTTCCTGCTTCCAAGGAGCTCACAGTCTAGTGAGAGAGTTGGCAAACCAAGCAGTAGTTACACAATGATAAAGCTAAATGCAGAGATGCAGAGCCAGCCCACCTAAAGGCTACAAAACACAAGTGTCATCTCAGCTCAGTTTTGAGGTATGAGGCATCACTGGGCAAAGAGAGAGGGGCATGTGAAAATACACAGAGTTTCTGGAGAATGACGTATGGCTGTAAGAAATCATATTTCAGGAAAATGGCAGGAAAGGTAAGCAGGGAGAAGTCCTTGATTATTACAATAAGCACATTTTGTTTCAGTGTGAGTGCAAAAGAGTTTAGTTTTTTTCCAACAGAAACATATGTCATCCTAAGTAAGGTATTTCATGGACTGCTATAGAAGAGTGAGTGCTGCAGCGGCTGTGATCGAAACTGCAACTGCTCACAGCCATCCAAGGGCAGAGCAATGAGAACACAGTGAAGGGCGGCAGCTCTGATCAGGAGGGTGTAGTGTGCCTAGGGAAAAGGCAGGGACAGGACAACTGCCACATCTGAGGGTTGACCCACCAGGTAGATCACGTTGATCGTCTCCGAAACTGTAAACACAGGAGGACTGTCACATCTGAAGGTTAACCCACCAGGTAGATCATGTTGATCGTCTCCGAAATTGTGAACACAGGAGGAGGAATTAAGGGAGAAGACGAATAACTGTTCTTGGAAGTACGAAAAGCCAGGATGCAAGCTTTGCTTCCTGGGTGTGCCTCTCTTTCTGACTGCACTGCTCAGAAGCTAGTAATTTTCGGCCAAAATTATAGTTTCCTGCGGGATAAATAAAAATCTCTTCTTACCAACGTGGGGGTGGGGGTGGGGAAGAAAGCATGAAAAGGATAAAGAGAAAAAAGAAGATACTTCGATGAGCAGAATGAACAATGTGGAAGAAGAGGGAAATGATATCCACAGAAAGTGGAAAGAGAATCATTAGCATCAACAAGAGTGAACCAAACCTTTGCAGCTGTGCAAGGCTGGACTTCAGGGTGGCTCCAGTGAGACCAGCAAGGGGACTTCCCAAGCAGTCCAGTGGTTAAGACACCGTGCTTCCACTGCAGGGGGCACAGGATCGATCCCTGGTTGCGGATACTAAGATCCTACAGCCCTTGTAGAGGTGGCAAAAACATAAACTAATAATAATAAAAAATACAATGAGACCAGCAAGGGGACTTCCTGGTGGTGCAGTGGTTAAGACAAAGAGTATCCACTTCAGGGGGCAGGGGATCGATCCCTGGTTGGGGATTCTAAGATCCTGTAGTACACGCAAAAGTGGCCAAAATATAAAATAGTAATAAAATACAGTGAGACCAGAAAGCCATGGAAGTAAAACTTTCAAAGAAAGCTGGCAGTTCAGCAGGAGGTCACAGACCTCAGGCTTGTCTTGTTAACAAAAGCCTGTTCTCTCCCTGAGGGAACCGAGGCAACCAAGGGTCAGCAGGGCTTACTTTACTCCTTTTTCCACAGATGGCTGATAGTTAGCAAATACTGATACATAACTGGAGAAGTTTAATTGCAATATCAGTACTCACTTATATCATATCTTCAAAGAAATTCCTCAACTGAACTTTAGAGCACAAGAGGTCAATTCCACCAAGGTGTTGGGTGTAGTCCACACGTTTTTTTGACCAATATTTAAAAATTGGGAGGTTTGCATCATTTCTGATTTCAAAAATTGGAAGATCTTGATATGAGGCCCACCGTCCCCTATGACATCCAGAGTCTGGACTAAGTAAAAGCCTCCCTCTTCAGATGGAAAACTTTCCAATTTTGGAAACTTGGTCTATTGCTCTTGAAGAAAAGGATCTTCTTGTCACACAATTATTTTCCATACTGTAATCATATTCCTTTGATAAAAGCACATTCACTTTCAGTAGAAATACATTTTAAATACTACTCTTACAGACTGTCAACTTATAAACTTTCAAAAATAAGAATAAAGCTGGGTTCCAGAGAAAAAACATCTCAAAATTTTACAGATGGTGTTCATTAGTATTATGTGGTCTTTTGGTCTTAACCATCACAGGGGTCTCTAGTCTAAGGAGACTGATGTAAACGTGCTGGGTTCTGTGGGCTCCATGGGCTGGGTTTTGTGAGCATCCAATATCGAGATTATATGCAAAGGCAGTGAGTGTGGAAGATGCTAGTGAGATGATTCCATGCTATCAGGAAGCAAGCAAAAGAAGGGGAAAAAAAATGAAAAAGGAGAGTAGCAGCTGGGACTATGCAAGTGCACACGGGATTCATCGGAAAGAACACATGAGTCACTTGGTGTGTGAGAAGTACAGGCCTGGAAAGCACGCGAATCACAAAACAGCTAACTTTCTATTATTATAAAGGCAAGCTCAATCATTAGACAGGTCACACTGCTAAAATGTGTTAAGCATTGTCACACTTTAGGTAACTTTAAACACTGGCCTAACACAAATTTAAAAATATAAACATTCCAGAAGCCACTTCACACGAGGAAGAAACTGCAATCCTAGCCCTCTGCATTTTGGCAGCAGTCTGAAGGTTGCGCAATTTAGTGATACTCAGAATAAGCACAAAAGAGAGGGCTTCTATTAAAATGTATAACATTGTACTTTGATACAAGAAATATGAGAACCCACCAAGGACACAGAAAACATCATAAGAGCCACAGGCACAGTGTTAGAAACTGGTATTGTCTGCAGTTAGGTGCCAACCTTGTGTAAATGAAAAGCTGAAACATTATGGCAAAATTCACTAGGTGAAAACTCTCACAGAGGCACTCATGCAGACAAGTTCTGTACATATATTTTCTCTGTGATGAAGACACTACATATTAATCACTGGCAAAATATTTTCTATTTATAAAAATTAATTTCAGCTTTTTCAAATTCAGGGTAATGGTCAAAAGTTAAAATAATCTGGCTGAGCAGACCCTTGACTAAACACATGCAAAGGCTTTAGAAATATAGACCTCCCCAATGTTATTCAATAAGAGACTATTGTGTCCAGTTAATGGTCAAGAATCATTGTTTACTATTTTTGTATGATAGCGGTTTTCAATAGCTCTCTTATTTTCCTTTTAATAGGCAGCATTCCACTCAGACAACCCCCAATGCCCTCTCTCTTCATCATGGAGAAACTGTTCTGTATTCCAGTTTGCAGAGTTGCCGAGTTGCCAATAAGAGACCACACACCATTGACTCCTGCTCACAACAGTGGTGATTAGAACAGCTTCTGGATCCCCAAATCACTATAAAGGTGCACTTAAGCCTCAGGATCTGGAATCTTCTCACCTTAACCAACACTAAGCATGCTAGTTAATATGCATACAAGTGAATTATTTGTTGATGACTACCTTGTAGCTCCATTCTACCGGCCTTACAGTGTAAGTCATTCCACTTTGTTCTTCAGCCTTTCTAGATTCTTTGTAACACAGATATCTACCCTAACAACTGGTAGCTTGTATTTATCCAGTTACACAATGAAAGTTCATCCTAACAAAGTGCATGTAGACTTGCTGGCCCTAGGCATACCTTGGTTGGCTAGATTTCCTAAGGTTCTACTTTTAATTTCAAGCAACCAGTACTGAAATATTTCTAACATACAGAACATGCTTCCTCACCTCCAAAGGATATTTTGTTGAATGTAACTTAAGTTTTGAACATTACTTGAAGCCATCATAATAAACATCAGTCATTACTGAAAGCGACACAGTTCAGTTCAGTTACTCAGGTGTGTCCAACTCTTTGTGACCCCAATGACTGCAAAATGGACTGCAGCACGCCAGGCTTCCGGTCCATCACCAACTCCCGGAGCTTACTCAAACTCGTGTCCATCAAGTCAGTGATGACATCCAACCATCTTGTCCTCTGTCATCCCCTTCTTCTCCCACCATCAATCTTTCCCAGCATCAGGGTCTTTTCCAAAGAGTCAGTTCTTCTCATCAGGTGGCGAAAGTACTAGAGCTTCAACTTCAGCATCAGTCCTTCCAGTGAATATTCAGGACTGATTTCCTTTACGATGGACTGGTTGGATCTCCTTCCTGTCCAAGGGACACTCAAGAGGCTTCCACAACACCACAATTCAAAACCATCAATTCTTCAGTGCTCAGCTTTTGTCATACTCCAACTCTACATCCATACATGCTGCTGCTGCTGCTAAGTCGCTTCAGTCGTGTCCGACTCTGTGCGAACCCATAGATGGCAGCCCACCAGGCTCCCCTGTCCCTGGGATTCTCCCGGCAAGAAAACTAGAGTGGGTTGCCATTTCCTTCTCAAAAGAATGAAAGTGAAAAGGGAAAGTGAAGTCACTCAGTCATGTCCAACTCTTAGTGACCCCGTGGAATGCAGGCTACCAGGCTCCTCCATCCATGAGATTTTCCAGGCAAGAGTACTGGAGTGGGTTGCCATTGCCTTCTCTGCATCCATACACGACTACTGGAAAAACCATAGTTTTGACTAGATGAGCCTTTGTTGGCATAGGAATGCCTCTGCTTTACAATATGCTGTCAAGGTTGGTCATAGCTTTTCTTCCAAGAAGCAAGCATCTTTTAATTTCACAGCTGCAGTCACCTTCTGCAGTGATTTTGGAGCCCCCCAAAATAAAGTTTCTCACTATTTCCATTGTTTCCCCATCTATTTGCCATGAAGTGATAGGACTAGATGCCATGATCTTAGTTTTCTGAATGTTGAGTTTTCACCCAACTTTTTCACTCTCCTCTTTCACTTTCATCAAGAGGCTCTTTAGTTCTTCACTTTCTGTCATAAAGGTGCTGTCATCTGCATACCTGAGGTTATTGATATTTCTCCCTGCAATCTTGATTCCAGCTTGTGCTTCATCCTGCCCAACATTTCCCATGATGTACTCTGCAAATAAGTTAAATAAACAGAGTGACAATATACAGCTTTGACACACTCCTTTCGCAATCTAAAACCAGTCTGCTGTTCCATGTCCAGTTCTTATTGTTGCTTCTTGACCTGCATACAGATTTCTCAGGAGATAGCTAAGGTGGTCTGGTATTACCAGCTCTTTAAGAATTTTCCAGTTTGTTGTGATCCACACAGTCAAAGACTTTGGTGTAGTCAATAAAGCAGAAGTAGATGTTTTTCTGGAAGTCTTTTGCTTTTTTGATAATCCAACGGATGTTGGCAATTTGATCTCTGGTTCTTCTGCCTTTTCTAAAACCAGCTTGAACATCTGGAAGTTCACAGTTCATGTACTGTTGAAGCCTGGCTTGGAGAATTTTGCGCATTACTTTGCTAGCGTTTGAGATGAGTGCAATTGCATAATAGTTTGAGCATTCTTTTGCAATGCCATTCTTTAGGTTTGAAATGAAAACTGACCTTCTTTTCCAGTCCTGTGGCCACTGCTGAGTTCCCCAAAATTGCTGGCATATTGAGTGCAGCACTTTCACAGCATCATCTTTTAGGATTTGAAATAGTTCAACTGGAATTGCATCACCTCCACTAGATTTTTTTTCCAGTAACACTGCCTAAGGCCACTTGACTTTGCATTCCAGGGTGTCTGGCTCTAGGTGAGTGATCCCACTCACACCATCGTGGTTATCTGGGTCATGAAGATCTTTTTTGTACAGTTCTTCTGTGTATTCTTGCCACCTCTTCTTAATATCTTCTGCTTCTGTTAGGTCCGTATTGTTTCTGTCCTTTCTCGTGCCCATCTTTGCATGAAATGTTCCCTTGGTGTCTCTAATTTTCTTGGAGAAATCTCTAGTCTTTCCCATTGTATGTTTTCCTCTATTTCTTTGCATTGATCACTGAAGAAGGCTTTCTTACCTCTCCTTGCTATTCTTTGGAACTCTGCATTCAAATGGGTATATATTTCCTTTTCTCCTTTGCCTTTAGCTTCTCTTCTTTTCTCAGCGTTTTGTAAGGCCTCCTCAGACAGCCATTTTGCCTTTTTGCATTTCTTTTTCTTGGGGATGATCTTGATCACTGCCTCCTGTACAACGTCACAAACCTCCATCCATAGTTCTTCAGGCACTCTGTCTATTAGATCTAATCTCTTGAATCTATTTGTCACTTCCACTGTATAACTGTAAGGGATTTGATATAGGTCATACCTGAATGGTCTAGTGGTTTTCCCTACTTTCTTCAATTTAAGTCTGAATTTGGCAATAAGGAGTTCATGATCTGAACCACAGTCAGCTCCCAGTCTTGTTTTTGTTGACTGTATAGAGCTTCTCTGTCTATGGCTGCAAAGAATATAATCAGTCTAACTTTGGTATTGATTATCTGGTGATCTCCATGTGTAGATTCTTCTCTTGTGTTGTTGGAAGAGGGTGTTTGCTATGACCAGTGCATTCTCTAGGCAAAACTCTGTTAGCCTTTGCCCTGCTTCCTTCTGTGCTCCAAGGCCAAATTTGCCTGTTACTCCAGGTATCTCTGGACTTCCTACTTTTGCATTCCAGTCCCCTATAATGAAAAAGACATCTTTTTTGGGTGTTAGTTCTAGAAGGTCTTGTAGGTCTTCATAGAACCATTCAACTTCAGCTTCTTCAGCATCATTGGTTGGAGCATAAGACTTAGAATACTGTGATACGGAATGGTTTGCCTTGGAAACGAATAGAGATCATTCTGTCGTTTTTGAGATTGTACCCAAGTACTGCATTTTGGACTCTTTTGTTGACTATGAGGGTTACTCCATTTCTTCTAAGGGATTCTTGCCCACAGTAGTAGACATAATGGTCATCTGAGTTAAATTCACCCATTCCAGTCCATTTTAGTTCACTGATTCCTAAAATGTTGATGTTCACTCTTTCCATCTCTGTTGGACCACTTCCAATTTACCTTGATTCATGGACCTAACTGGAGAAGGAAATCGCAACCCACTCCAGTATCCTTGCCTAGAGAATACTGTGGACAGAGGAGCCTGGTGGGCTGCTGCCCATAGGGTTGCACAGAGTTGGACACGACTGAACCGACTTAGCATGCATGCATGCATTGGAGAGGGAAAAGGCAACCCACTTCATTATTCTTGCCTGGAGATTCCTGGGGACAGAAGAGCCTGATGGGCTGCCGTCTATGGGGTCACACAGAGTCAGACATGACTGAAGCGACTTAGCAGCAGCAGCATGGACTTAACATTCCAGGTTCCTATGCAATACTGTTCTTCACAGCATTGGACTTTACTTCCATCAACAGTCACATCCACAACTGGGTGCTGTTTTTGCTTTGGCTCCATCTCTTCATTCTTTCTGGAGTTATTTCTCCACTGATCTCCTGTAGTGTATTGAGCACCTACTGACCTGGGAGTTCCTCTTTCAGTGTCCTATCCTTTTGCCTTTTCATAGTGTTCATGGGGTTCTCAAGGCAAGAACGCAGAAGTGGTTTGGCATTCCCTTCTCCAGTGGACCACATTTTGTCAGAACTCTCCACCACGACTGATGACATTTAAGATGGCGGAGTAAAAGGACATGCCCTCATCTTCTCCCGTGGGAACTCCAAAATTACAACTCGCTGCTGAACAACTGTCGACAGGAGAATGTTGGAACCCACGAAAAAAATATACCCCACGTCAAAGGGCAAAGGAGAAGCCACAGCAAGATGGTAGGAGGGACAAAATCACAATTAGAATCAAACCCCATACCCAGCTGAGACACTCAGAGGGCTCAAACAAAACCTTGTGCGCACCAGGAGACTCCACAGAGACTGAGCCAGACCTGCCTTTCAGTGTGGAAGCAACACAACAGAGCATCAAAGTCAGAAGCATTTTAAAGTCCTGGGCTCACTGCTCAAATTTATCAGGTTACTGAGGACTGCCTGACCATTGGACTCCTTATGCACAAAATGGGAATAAGAACACATTTCTCATACTGTTGTGGGGATGACTGAATAGATAATTAAGACCACTCATAAAACACACGTCTGCATCATTCCTCTAGAAATGGGAATGCTTCCAAAATCTGCTGAGATAGGTGAAACTTCTGCCTCTAGTCTCATAGTTCAGACCAGGACAGGGAGTTCTCATGCTTGACTTGATCATTATTGTCTATTTGCCTGTGCTATGTAGGCTGATTAGTTTTCTGTGATTGTGGTTTTCATTCTGTCCGCCCTCTGATGGATAAGGATAAGAGGCTTAGGGAAGCTTCCTGATGGGAGAGACTGACTGAAGGGGAAACTGGGTCTTGTTCTGATGGGCAGGGCCATGCTCAGTAAATCTTTAATCCAATTTTCTGTTGATGGGCCGGCTGTGTTCTCTCCCTGTTGTCTAACCTGAGGATAAAGGTCCCTCTAGTCAAAGCTATGGTTTTTCCAGTGGTCATGTATGGATGTGAGAGTTGGACTGTGAAGAAAGCTGAACGCCAAAAAATTGATGCTTTTGAACTGTGGTGTTGTGGAAGACTTTTGAGAGTCCCTTGGATTGCAAGGAGATCCAACCAGTCCATCCTAAAGGAAATCAGTCCTAAATATTCATTGGAAAGACTGATGTTGAAGCTGAAACTCCAATACTTTGGCCACCTGATGCAAAGAGCTGACTCATTGGAAAAGACCCTGATGCTGGGAAAGATTGAAGGCAGGAGGAGGAGACAACAGAGGATGAGATGGCTGGATGGCATCACCAACTCAATGGACATGAGTTTGAGGAAGCTCCAGGAGTTGGTGATGGAGAGGGAAGGCTGGCGTGCTGCAGTCCATGGGGCTGCAGAGAGTTGGACACAACTGAGCGACTGAACTGATGTAGGCTGAAGCTATCACTGCTATCATTATGTTAGCCAGTGATCTAACAAATGAAAAAAATGGGATACAGGATACAACAAATAAAAGGAACCTTCCAATACAAAACAGAAAGGAGTTCTGCTCCTTCTCTTGTAAGCAGAGAAATGGGTTTCCCAAAATAAAGAGCTTCCTACATGGAGATGGAGGGAAGAACCAGCGCTACAAACTGATTTATACCACTGGGCCCATCACAACAGTCTAGTTCTTCTGATAAACGTTAGGTGTATCCTAGAATAATCAGCAAGACCCTTTTGCAATGAACCTGGCTGCAAGTTCAAACAAGCATTAGCAGACAGACATAACACCACCATGTCACCTGTTGCTTTGACTCTTAAACTCCCCTGTTTGACTTTTTAGGCACTCCAATCACCACTCTGCATGAAAGACTCACCATTCCCAGAGGATCAGCTAATCTAGTCAAATCAGGAGGCAGAATGCTCCTCTGAGTGAAAACACTGAATTCTCAATTCAGGGGTTTATTCTGCAGACGTTAGCTGTTTCACTTGCAAGATTCTTATACTCTCTCAATGCAAAGGATGGAGATATCTATATAACTCCTAACAGACCACATTCATCTCATTAATGGAGAATTACTTCTAAAATTCATTTCATTCATTAATTTTGTGGCTCATACTTATCAAGCAGTATCTGAAGTGTTCTTAGTGACCACTTTAGATGGCAGACTCCCCTTAGGGTTCATCTTACATAACCAACCATGTGTACAGGGGAAGATAACTTGAGCACACACATGTATTACTGACTATACTGAAATATATCAAAAGTAAATTATGATCAGTAACAAGCAGAATGGAGGGGTTTGATTGTTGTTATGTTTCTGTTTTTGGTGGAAGAAGGATTGGAGAATAAAAGGCAGAAGCTTCAAAGACAGGAAACATAGATCCTGTAGCTGTGGGTGGTGCACCAGGAGCTTCTATAGATGTTTAAGGGACTGGTGATTTGGTTTGTACCTCATGGGAGGAGCCACAAAAAAAAAAAAAAAAATCAATAATGGGAACCCAGCAGCCAAAACTTCCCTTCTCCCTGCTATTCTTTCTGCTTAAGAGTATGTACAGAGTAGAGAACTGGCTGCAGCAGCTCCTGCTCTAGTTAGAACATACTGTCTGCTGAGTTTGGCTCACTCTGGATCCCAAAGCAATCCAGGAAACCTGAATTACCCCTGCCCTCCAATAATATTGTTGATTTCAATCTCCTTTAAATGTATAAATTAGGATAGCCTGTATAGTTTCTTTGTCAACAGGTAGACAGATAGACTGATTTTGTTTTACAATGATACTTTAATCATTCTACAGAAAAGAATCACCCAGGAAGACTTTCAAAATTAGACATGCCATCCCACAGACATACTGAATCGGAATCTCTGTGGTGGGACCCAAGCATGGGTATGTTGGGGGTTAAAGAAAGTTACTATTTGGATCAGAGCTTCCCTGGTGGTTCAGTGGTAAAGAACCTGCCTGCAATGTTGAAGATGCAGGAGACACAGGTTCAACTGTTGAGTCAGGAAGATGGTCTGGAGGAGGAAATGGCAACACACTTCAGGATTTTTGCCTGGAAAGAGTTCCATGGGCAGCGGAGCCTGGTGGGCTACACTCCAGGCTTGCAAAGAGTCAGACACAACTGAATGACTAAGAATGCATGCTATTTGAGGCAGGTATACACCCTTGATAAAGAACCACTAGAGAAGTGCCAGTGCGCAATAATGATGAAGTAGGTTTTCAAACCAATCTCCCTCCACCAGCAAAAAAACAAAAAAAAAAATTCTTAAAAATGCTGGTCATTTTTGTTTAATAAATTATTTTAAAATCATCAAACAGGTGACAAGATAATAAGGAATTATCAGAACAATCTGATAATTATTGAAGGAAAAACAAGAACCCAGAGAGATAAGCTAGCATGGGAACACAACTTTCCTTGAATGCAAATTTCAAAATTCCTATACATCTGAATTTTCTCTTAATGGGTTCACTAGCAGGTGTTTGAAGTCCCAAGTTGACACAGGGTGAGACTTCTAATAGGAGACCACACTGGAAGAAGAAAAAATAGATTCCCTATGGAACCCCAACTTAAGAGTATAGGTGAAATAGAATAGATTTGCAGCTGTGATCAGCATTATGATAGTCATCCAAAGAAGCTCAAGCCTTGAACTTGGTGGTACCAGACTCAAAGTGCCTCCAGAAGGTAGAAGCAAATACAGATTCTCTCTGGAGGAAGATGTCACAAGTAAACGTGACCATATTCAAATAAGTACTTCTGCTGATCAAACTGCTAACTGCTGCTAAGTCATTTCAGTCATGTCCAACTCTGTGCGACCCCAGAGATGGCAGCCCAATAGGCTCCCCTGTCCCTGGGATCCTCCAGGCAAGAACACTGGAGTGGTTGCCATTTCCTTCTCCAATGCATGAAAGTGAAAAATCAAAGTGAAGTCACTCAGTCATGTCCGACTCTTCACGACCCCATGGACTGCAGTCTACCAGGCTCCTCCATTCATGGGATTTTCCAGGCAAGAGTAATGCAGTGGGGTGCCATTGCCTTCTCCGTCTGCTGATCAACAGATGTCAAGAAACACAAAGACAAGTCACTGGATGGAAGAAAAAATTGTAATATACATAATAGATAAAGGACTAGAATCTAGAATATACATAGTCCTATATAAGAAGAGATGGCAAGAATACACAGAAGAACTGTACAAAAAAGATATTCACGACCCAGATAATCACGATAGTGTGATCACTGACCTAGAGCTAGACATCCTGGAATGTGAAGTCAAGTGGGCCTTAGAAAGCATCACTACGAACAAAGCTAGTGGAGGTGATGGAATTCCAGTGGAGCTATTCCAAATCCTGAAAGATGATGCTGTGAAAGTGCTGCACTCAATATGCCAGCAAATTTGGAAAACTCAGCAGTGGCCACAGGACTGGAAAAGGTCAGTTTTCATTCCAATCCCAAAGAAAGGCAATGCCAAAGAATGCTCAAACTACTGCACAATTGCACTCATCTCACACACTAGTAAAGTAATGCTCAAAATTCTCCAAGCCAGGCTTCAGCAATATGTGAACCGTGAACTTCCTGATGTTCAAGCTGGTTTTAGAAAAGGCAGAGGAACCAGAGATCAAATTGCCAACATCCGCTGGATCATGGAAAAAGCAAGAGAGTTCCAGAAAAACATCTATTTCTGCTTTATTGACTATGCCAAAGCCTTGGACTGTGTGGATCACAACAAACTGTGGAAAATTCTGAAGGAGATGGGAATACCAAACCACCTGATCTGCCTCTTGAGAAATCTGTATGCAGGTCAGGAAGCAACAGTTAGAACTGGACATGGAACAACAGACTGGTTCCAAACAGGAAAAGGAGTTCGTCAAGGCTGTATATTGTCACCCTGTTTATTTAACTTATATGCAGAGTACATCATGAGAAACGCTGGACTGGAAGAAACACAAACTGGAATCAAGATTGCCGGGAGAAATATCAATAACCTCAGATATGCAGATGATACCACCCTTATGGCAGAAAGTGAAGAGGAACTCAAAAGCCTCTTGATAAAAGTGAAAGAGGAGAGTGAAAAAGTTGGCTTCAAGCTCAACATTCAGAAAACGAAGATCATGGCATCCGGTCCCACCGCTTCATGGGAAATAGATGGGGAAACAGTGGAAACAGTGTCAGACTTTATTTTTCTGGGCTCCAAAATCACTACAGATGGTAACTGCAGCCATGAAATTAAAAGATGCTTACTCCTTGGAAGGAAAGTTATGACCAACCTAGATAGCATATTCAAAAGCAGAGACATTACTTTGCCAACAAAGGTCCGTCTAGTCAAGGCTATGGTTTTTCCTGTGGTCATGTATGGATGTGAGAGTTGGACTGTGAAGAAGGCTGAGTGCCAAAGAATTGATGCTTTTGAACTGTGGTGTTGGAGAAGACTCTTGAGAGTCCCTTGGACTGCAAGGAGATCCAACCAGTCCATTCTGAAGGAGATCAGCCATGGGATTTCTTTGGAAGGCATGATGCTAAAGCTGAAACTCTAGTACTTTGGCCACCTCATGCGAAGAGTTGACTCATTGGAAAAGACTCTGATGCTGGGAGAGATTGGGGGCAGGAGGAGAAGGGGACGACAGAGGATGAGATGGCTGGATGGCATCACTGACTCGATGGACGTGAGTCTGAGTGAACTCCGGGAGTTTGTGATGGACAGGGAGGCCTGGCGTGCTGCAGTTCATGGGGTCGCAAAGAGTCAGACACGACTGAGCAACTGGTCTGATCTCATCTCATCTAAGATCTATACAGATACTTCACAAAAGAGGAAATCCAAATAGTAAATAAATACATGAAAAGGTGCTCAATCTCATCAATAACCATAGATTATTATAGTAAATAAAAAAAGTACAAATCACTAAAGTTCCTATAGTATGATTATACTTACATAAAAGTCAAAACCAAGTATGATCAAATAATATTGTTTAGATATGCACACATGCTGCTGCTGCTGCTAAGTCGCTTCAGTCGTGTCCAACTCTGTGCGACCCCAGAGACGGCAGCCCGCCAGGCTCTCCCATCCCTGGGATTCTCCAGGCAAGAACACTGTAGTGGGTTGCCATTTCCTTCTCCAATATGCACACATAGTGAGTGGCAAAATTCTAAAGAGAAAGGAAAAGAACTGGGGAGCTGGAGGGGATTATAATTGGGATGGGGCACACAGGAAAGCTGGCAATGTTCTTTTTCCTGACCTGGTGATGACTGCCAGGATTTATGTTTACAATAATCCTTTAAACCATACTTCCAGCCTTATATACTCTCCTGATCACATGTCATATTTCATAATGAAGCTATTAAAAAGAAGAGGAAAGAGGAGTAATAACAAGAGGGAAGAAGAGAAGCACAAACAAGGAGGAGGAGGAGGCAGAGACGCAGAGGGAGAAGGAGGTGAAGAGGAAGAAGGTTTAACACCAACTTAAATCCCAGGTTCGGTAAAACCAGTCACCATGTATTTTCCTTTGAGTGCACAAGTGTCAGATCAGTTCTTACCATATAGCCCCTTTCTGCAAACACTCTCTGCTGCCCCACTGTTCACTGTGCTCTGAATTCAGCTATTGTCCTGATTTTTGGTTCTCTTTGATAGCCTTCTCAATCAGCCAAAAACTATGACACAATAACATCCTACAAGGAGTATTCAAGGAGCAGAAATATGGGCAGGATACCACAGGATGAGACTTACTCAATATAATTTCAGCTTCATTTAATCTTATAGATATCATTCTTACAGGTATGATAAATACCTCCTCAGCTGTGGCTTTGCTTTCATGGATATTGTCCATGAGTTTCACCGATGCTGAACAGTCCTGATAGAATATATGATCATCAGTGCCATGTTCTCCAGATAAACTACGACAGCAGGTCTGAATTTTCTCTCCTCAACCTCAGCAGGAATATTCCCACAGAGTTTTTTTGTTTTTTTTGTTTTTTAAATAACTTTAAAAAATGCAGTTGGGGTAAATGTAGTCAGTAAGCATAACTCATGGCTTCTCACAGATTTTTAGATAACATTTTAGGGGCCAAACAATGTGATTCTTTTAAATGAGGAATTTAGATCATAGATTTTGGGGGAAAGGAAGAAATATGTCTAAGTATTTATTCAACATACTCCTTATTCTTAGGGGATACTTTGGTATCACTCAATGCACTGGACTTAAAAATTAACTAATCATTCTCTGGCTGTTTTGAGGAAGAAATTCTACTTAAGGTTAGGAATTTGTTCCTTCTTCCAATTGAATCGGGTTTTATTTAAAATACACTGTCCAAAAAGGAATGGTTTGTATTCCATGTCATGATTAAGTTTTTAAAAGTTACTTGTAGACAATTTTATATTATTCCTAATTATAGTCCCCAACCCTTACCCCTAAATCCTGATTTTCATGTTATAAGACTCTCCTCAATCATTTCTGCCTTGAACAGAAAACCTGCCCAGATTTCCCACGCAACCTGTTCACTTTCTCTAACTCCAAGAGCATCCTTAAACCTATACAATAATACTACCAAATTCATCTCTGTGGAATGCTCATCCAGCTTGAAAACCTCAGCAACAGTGAACCCAAACTTCAATGAGAGAAAATCCATAATCTGAGTAATAGTAAGGATATTGTAATTATTTTTTGTAAGTATCCCACCACCTGGCCCATGTGCATTTTTGAGCCATGCAAAATATCTTCAAGCTCTCAACCTCATGCAGATTGAGACAGACATATATATATACACACACACACGTATGTGTGTATATATATATACACACATACATATATATATACATACACACACATACATATATATATATATACATACACACACATACACATACATACATATATATATATAGAGAGAGAGGGAGAGAGAGGATTCTATCTTCTAATCTTCAGGTTAAACACACTCCATTTTTTCAGCTGTTTTTCAACCAACGTGGTTTCAAGAACCATCACTGGACTGAAATCATTTTGTCAATGTTATTTCCAAAATAAAGTGAGCAAGTTCAACATGGTACGTCATACCTCCACCATGTTACTATTAATGCAGACTGGAATCAACCCTATTTTTGTCAGCATTATTATACTGTTATCTGAAGCTAAGCAAACCTTCAGAATTTCTCTTTTTCTCTTTCATACACATATTTATATTTGTATAAGTGATCAATTTCAATAAAGTTATATCTATTTTATATTTACACATAATACAACCCTATAGTTATTATTATATAATTAATTATTAATAATAGTTATTATTAAACAACTTTTGAGTAGCTTTTAATAGGTACCTTTAGTATTTGATGAGTGCCTACTGTCTGTAACACAGAAAACTGTTATTTTAAAGATAAGGAAACAGACGTACAAAATCACAAAAGTAACATGCCTTGGAATCAGCATTCAAACTTCATCTGACTTCTGACTGTGCTCTTACCTCCCTCTCTTTACTACTCATTCCAGGACTTGAGATAAACTGAATTGACAAACAGGCCTTGAGTCTACCCAAGTCACTGATAACCTTGTGAACAGGGCAAAACCAAGAAGGAATCTTGCAACAAACGAGGAACCTCCCACAGGAAGACACACTGATCCATTCAACAACAGTCCTTGATGGGTTAATTTCACAATTAAAAACTAAGCTAACCATTTCCAGGAAGTCCACACTTTTCCACCTACTTTGTAAGAATATCAAAAGAAATTTTGTAAAAACAATCCAGACTCACCACATACACAAAATTCCCTGCATCCCCAATCAAATAACTGTTTGAAAAGAGGTGTCAACCGTTGAAAGATAAAGAAACTGAAGCAAAAATCCATTGAAACAGGACAATGTAAATCAAGAAGTGGTGAGGAGATGTTCACTGACAGGAGCTAGGGGCAAGATTTTTATAGGGAAGACAAGACTTTTATAGTGGAATTACACCATTGGCTATAAACTGCTGCCTTATTTGGGAAAGTCCTGTTTGCGCTTTACGATTGGTTGTCCTCAGGTTTTGATTTCTTAACCTTGAGGCATTACAGGCTTAAGTTTGGGTTTGTTTATGTAGGCGACTAAGGCACTTGAACCACTTCAGTCTAATGGACTCCCTGTCTAATTAATTTGGTATGGTATGATTTCCTCTTGGATTCTGGACAGTGTACCACCTTCTATGAATCACTGCTACTTTTCTAAGTGCTCACAGGTTCACAAGTTGTTTTTGAAATTCTGCTAAAAATTGAGACTACAATAATTAATTAGTAATTTATAAATTCTTCTATTACCCCTCTGGAAAATTGTCTTTAATCACTTAGAACTTTTCAATTTTTTGTAAAGATGATTAGTGATTTTCCAAAATCCCTGGCGTGGTAAATCTTGGACTCAAGACAAAACATCTTTTGTTACCAAAGGGCTAACTATTTCCACATCATTTAAGACATCAAATTCCTGTTAGCCAGTTTTGTTCTACCTCTAGAACTTGAAGCTCTTTCTTCTTGATTAAAAAAAAAAATCCAAGTAAAATAATCATTAAGTACCTCTGCTTTCTCTTTATCATCAAGGAACACCATACAACAGTTATTCAAACAGTCTACTTCTTCTATGATTTCATTATGAAACTAGTTTCAAATACATTGTTTCTTGGCAGGATGTCCTGTATTTTGGATTATGCTTAAACTTTCTGAAACCAGTTTTTAAAAGATGCTCTCCCTCTATTATAAACATCCTTAATTTACCTATATCTCAAGGCCAGCATGATATGCACCATTCTGAATCTGGGCGACCAAGCTACTTGTAATCCCTGACCTGTACATTTCCTTCTGCCCCCCCACACTTCAAAATGCTGAACCTGGGCCAAATGTTAGCTGATAAGAAGGAAACTAAAAGCATTACAGTAACTTGTACAAATACCAGGAAATAACAGAAGCAGCAAACAGATAAGAGTCGTGAAAAAAAAAAAGACAGAAATGCAGGTTATGGGAGCTCTCACACATCACCAACTGGGGAAACCAAGCCCCACTGCAGGGTCTATCCTGCAGGGATATATCCAGAGGGACTCCATATGGTGCTCTTTTTTTCTCATATTTTTAAAAATATGGAACATCTAAGGTCCCTTGGAATTTATGTAAACATTTTTTGAGGAAGAGTCCATATTTTACTTAATGAGGAAAAAAGCAGCAGTTTACCATCTCAACCCCCAACGCACTGGTTTATTAAGGAAACTAACAAAGAAGCTATATACCATATACACATACCTACATACAAGTATACAGGAAGACAGTGGTATGGACTATTATACAAGGAAATTTCATCACCTATATGAACATAAACAAAAAGTCCTATTAATACAGTTTTAAATACTATGTATATTATAGAAAATAATTCTCAATAAATGATGTATATTATGTGTTATATGTCACATTATAAATCATATTTCATTTATTATACCTTATATATTATACATTTCATAATTATGTGTTTGAGTATACATTTTTCTTCCATTATCATCTGAAATGTTCCTGACATCTACTTAATACCAATCCTGTCTTAACTGACATTTCATAATTGCCCACAGGCTGCAAAGCTCTGCCCAAGATAAAACATTATGTGATTATGTGCATTGCTGCTGCTGCTAAGTTGCTTCAGTTGTGTCCGACCCTGTGCGACCCCATAGACAGCAGCCCACGAGGTTCCCCCGTCCCTGGGATTCTCCAGGCAAGAACACTGGAGTGGGTTGCCATTTCCTTCTCCAATGCAGGAAAGTGAAAAGTGAAAGGGAAGTCGCTCAGTTGTGTCTGACTCTTCGCGACCCCATGGACTGCAGCCCACCAGGCTCCTCTGTCCATGGGATTTTCCAGGCAAGAGTGCTGTAGTGGGGCGCCATTGCCTTATCAACAAAAAATTAAAGAATACTTCTCTGCATTCAAAGACCACAGGATTTGCTTTCTCAAAAATCTTAGCTTCTTTCACCTTTTCTGCAAAAAGTGTCCATTTCTCTGTTAGCCCTTGCCTGTTACCCACACACTTTTCAATCCTCTACAATTCCTTAGTAAGTACAACTGATAAGAATATTCTTCATAAGATTTTATCCTAGAGAAACCTTAGTGATTGCATTCTTTTTAAAAAAATGTAATTGGAGCACAGTTGCTTTACAATGTTGTGTTAGTATCAGGGGCATAACAAAGCGAATCAGTTATACATATACATATATCCACTCTTTTTTAGATTCTTTTCTCATATAGGTCACTGAGTAGAGTTCCTCATACTACATCAGTTCAGTTCAGTTCAGTCCCTCAGTCGTGTCCGACTCTTTGCGACCCCATGAAACCCAGCACGCCAGGCCTCCCTGTCCATCACCAACTCCCGGAGTTCACTCAGACTCAAGTCCATCGAGTCAGTGATGCCATCCAGTCATCTCATCCTCTGTCGTCCCCTTCTCCTCCTGCCCCCAATCCCTCCCAGCATCAGAGTCTTTTCCAATGAGTCAGCTCTTCGCATGAGGTGGCCAAAGTACTGGAGTTTCAGCTTTAGCATCATTCCCTCCAAAGAAATCCCATGGCTGATCTCCTTCAGAATGGACTGGTTGGATCTCCTTGCAGTCCAAGGGACTCTCAAGAGTCTTCTCCAATACCACAGTTCAAAAGCATTAATTTTTCGGCACTCAGCCTTCTTCACAGAGCCTTTGACTGTGTGGTTCACAATAAACTATGGAAAATTCTGAAAGAGATGGGAATACCAGACCACCTGATCTGCCTCTTGAGAAATCTGTATGCAGGTCAGGAAGCAACAGTTAGAACTGGACATGGAACAACAGACTGGTTCCAAACAGGAAAAGGTACATCAAAGTTGTATATTGTCACCCTGCTTATTTAACTTACATGCAGAGTACATCATGAGAAACGCTGGACTGGAAGAAACACAAGCTGGAATCAAGATTGCTGGGAGAAATATCAATAACCTCCCGTCATACTACATCAGATCAGATCAGTCGCTCAGTCGTGTCCGACTCTTTGCGACCCCATGAATTGCAGCACGCCAGTAGGTCCTTATTAGTTATCTATTTTATATATTATGTAATGATGGCCTATTCTTTACCTTCACTTGATATGACTTCTTGTTTAGGGTCATCTTTTGTTTTAATTCAATTTTTTGGTAAAATCTTAATTTTTTGGACTGCTTAAAATAGTTTTAAAATAAGGGTTGGAAAACTGATTAAAATACTTTTTGACAAATCTTTCTGCCAATGCTTTAGATAGTCCTTTTAGAAATAATTAGCTTTAAAAAAAAAGAGACAACTCTTTGAGTGGTAAAGACAACTCAAGAACATTATATTACACAGGTATATACATGTGTTTCTATGTGATACATAAATTATGATCAGATCTATTTTTCTGATGAGTAGTTGTACTCATCACAGCCATTTGTGTTACTTCTTTTAAAAATATAAATATACACTTCTATAATTCAACCACGTTTGATATGTTATTTCTACAGAGAGAAACATAATAAATTACTCCAAGTTTTCACTAGTTTCAAACACTGATTTTTCCTATTTTGAGAAAAGTAAATTGATAAGGGACCACAAGCTAGCCATGAGATGATGAGACAGATTCCTACAATCCAGAAATTATTCCAAACTGACTAATTGAAGACTATATGCTTAATGAAAACTAACCATTATGACTAAGGAGCCACTAAGGCCTCCACCCACAAGACCTCATACTTCAAGCCAGAAATCCACAAACTAATATACATTCATAAGGAACAGCAGAGAACTAAAGTATTAAGTTTTAAGTACCATAAATATTACATCAGAGAAAGAAAAGATCAGTTGAGCTGGATTATGTGAAAAAGGCTTCCTAGAAAAGGTAAAATATGAACAAAGTCTAAAAAAAATTATGATGTGAATAATAAGCTCATGGGAGAACCAATCACAAAACCAGAAACCTTCTCTATTTGTACTGAAAGTAGGATTGAGCATGAGAATGACGAGGGGATGGTAATGACTGCGGCACATGCTGGAGAACAGGCCGGGAACGCGCAGGGAGAACGGGCACTTCATAGCGGGAGACGGAATAAGGTCATGATGGGCTTAAAGTGCTTGACTAAATTCGGGTTTTTTTTTAAGGCTCACTGTATATGTTGTACATTCAGAGATTTTAGTTTATAGGAACACTTCCATAACATAATCTTAGAACACACTTTTACTGAATAACCTGACAAAGGAAAGAAGAGCAGTCAGCATATTCTTTCTGAAAAGCACTGAAATGGAGACAATTGTATCATCTGTGAATATTCTTGGAAAATGCACTGAGGTATGTGATTCACTTTTGCAGCCACTTCTATAAAGTGACCATTTTATATTCCTCATTTTTTACTTGCCATTTTCTTTTGTCTTATCAAGAATACCCATAGGGTTTATGTATCCAGAAATATACCTACTATGCATTCTTAATGCCCTTATATTTCTTGAATACCTAAAAAACATTTGCTTTCCTAAGAACTGTTATCATGAGGCTCGGTTCTGTTGAAGAATAAAAAAAAAAAAAATGAAAAGCTGCTTGTTTAGAGAAGGTTCTGGACAATGGAGAAGAGATGTTATCAAAGATGCTCTGAAGTACAAGTGAACATTTCTGACCACTATCAATGCTTCTCTGTGTCTTAGCCAAGTGTTCTGCTTTCAAGAGCTCTTGCATTAGTATGTTCCGGTCTGATTCATAAATGCATTTTGGGTCATCTGCTTTATCTTAAAGACTATTTTACTTTAATGATTTCCTCCTGAGTTTTGAGTATTACTAACAACAAAGAAAACAGTCCTGAAGCACAATACAAAATTTTATTTTATATCATGTAAAATATACATTATACATTTTAGATGAATTATAACTATGAACCTCTCCTTTGAACAATTTTACCCAGAGGGATGGAATGGGGAGGGAGGAGGGAGGAGGGTTCAGGATGGGGAACACATGTATACCTGTGGCGGATTCATTTTGATATTTGGCAAAACTAATACAATTATGTAAAGTTTAAAAAATAAAATTAAAAAAAATAAAATAAATTATCTTCTGCTGTATTTGGTTTGGGAACTCTTCACTATTTAATAGTCAGGATAAAAATTGGTTAGAAGCATCATCAAGTATTGTTGTACCTAAAGATTCTGTTGTTGTTGTTTAGTGACAAAGTCATGTTTGACTCTTTTGAGACCCCACTGACTGTAGCCCACCAGGTTCCTCTGTCCATGGGATCTCCCAGGCAAGAATACTGAAGTGAGTTGCTATTTCCTTCTCCAGGAGATCTTCCTGACCCAGGGATGAAACCTTAGTTTCCTGCATTGTAGCTTTAGATACATATCATTAGATACATAACATCTACTTGCTAATGATGTATGCTTGGCTGAAAGAGCATATTATAACAAAAAGAAAGATGTATATTGTGTGTACAGTATAATTATTATTTACTTTGCCAGTTGTAATTTAACAGAAGACTTGTAATTTATTCAAACAATATGCAGATCATACGCCATAATACCATCAGGTTTTTACTTCTGCTTTTTGAACAAAATACTTGATGCCTCTCAGTGATAAAGGTATTCATCAACTGACTTGAGTTTAACAATCCCGGGACCTAGTGAGACCCAGAGGATTTCTCTGATTTAACCTATTTGCAACATACCAATTTCTCAATCTCTATTCTTGTTTTCCAACTCACAGCTCATATCTCTGTTCGGTTATTTCATTGTTTAAAATTATCTCTAGATTAAACATCTTTAAACAGAACAAGGAATCACTGTATCACAGGGTCTTTATTCCCATATTATAAAACTTAACAATATGATATTTTATTCATTCACTCACTCAACAAAGAATCTTAAGCTTTAAGTGTGTACAAGGTGCTGTGGACAAGATATATCTAGCTCCACATTCTATAGGAGATATAGATATTAATGAAGTAATCCATTTTATGACTGCAATAGTCATAAGTATTACAGAGGTGTACATGATGCTATGAAACCATATAAAACAAAGTTCCAACTTAATTTGGGGAAGAGGGACCGGAGAAAAGGACTTTCCCGGAAGTCTTCTCTGAGGGCTACTGTGAAAATTAAATATTTGAGAAGCATCGGGCCTGGGTCCCAGAACATAGCAGCATGCAGTGAAGTGATGGTGATAATGATGACGGTATGACACAATTAAAGTCATTCAGCTCTGTATCGTTCTAGTCCTCCAGACCAGGCAAGTTTAGAATATATTAAGAATAGAACCAGATGTGCTAGTATGTCGCCTATTGCATGAAGAATAACAACAAAGGGCCTTAGAGTCTGTAACTGTCCGTTCGTTGTCTTTATCATTATTATAGATTCTCCTCATCAGAGGCTTAACAGTGTGTGTCTTCCCAGAATAGGTCTAGTTCTCCTATTCTAAAATGTTCGAGATTCACATGGAATCTACTACTATGCTACTCAGTCAAGAGAAGAGCTTGGGCTGTGGTCAAAAAGGGCCAGTCATAGTAGGTCCCTCATTCCTTCAGTTTGCATCAAGCCATTGAGAAGCTTAGCATCCTTGACCTGTTCACTTCTGCCCTCGCATGCCTCCATCATGCAGCTCCCCTTTCAAGAGCCGTTTCAGTGAACTCATCTTCAGCAGTACAGCCCAGGGCCTGCTAGTGTATGCATTCACGTGTGTGGACAACCAAATGACTAAAATAGGCTGAGTGTGGCTTCAATGAATGCAAACACAGAAATAAATATGAATCAGCGTACACAACAAGCCTGAAATGCACACAGCAACCTTCTCACTGCAAGAGAAACTACTGTTTGACCGTTTTCTTCTTGTAGTAAAAGTGAAACTGATTTTTGCTCACTTCATCATTTTATCCTTTTCATTTAATGCCATGCATTATGAGATTGCCATCTCTCAGGCAACATGGTAGCTGCTTTCATATGTGTTACTTTTTAAATTTTTTTAACAGCTTAACTAAGGAGTAGTTGACATAATACTCATGTATTATAATACTCATTATTATCGTAGAAAGTTCACAGCTTGATAAGTTTTGGCATATGAATAACCTCACCGGAATCACCACCAAAAATCAAGATAATGAACATATGCTTTATCCCAAAGGAACTGCTATAGACTAAACGTTTGTGCCACCCTCCAGTTCACATATTTAAGCCCTAATCCCCAGTGTAACAGTACAAGAAGGTAAGAAGTAGTTAGGCTATGAGGATGAAGTCCTCTTGAATGGGCTTAGTGACCCTGATAAGAAGACACATGAAAGAGATAATCTTTCACTCCACCATTTGAGGACGCAGCAAGGAATACTGTGTGCAAGCCAGGGAGAGAGGCCTCACCAGAACCTGGCCATGCTAGCACCATGATTTCAGACTTCCCAGCCTCCAGAACTGTGAGAAACTAATTTCTATTGTTCAAGCCACTTGGTTTGCCGTATTGTATTACAGAAGCCCACACCAGCTAAGACAAGAACATATGCATCACATCTCATGCTCCTTCCCAATTCCTCCCTTAGCTCCTCCCCATCCTCTCATTCCAAGCAACCAGTGATCTACAGTTCTGCACTATGGATTAGCTTGCACTGTCTGAGATTTTCTACAAACAGAATCATTCATCATGTACTTTATGTGTGGAGCATCTTTCACTTAGTATAATTATTTGGGGCTTCATCCATGTTGTTCAGTGGCTAAATCCGTATTATACCATATTGTCAATACTCCATTCCTTCTCACTGCCAAGTATTATTCCATTGTGTGGGTATACCATAGTTTGTTTATACATTCACCTACTGAAATCTAAGGCTACTGCAAACAAACTTTTGTAGGTATTTGTATATAATAATTTGTATGGTCATACCATACCAAAATGCAACAGATTTCTCATGGGTAAATACGCAGGAATGGAGTAGCTGGTATATATGACTTTTAAAGAAACTGCCAAACTGTTTTCCAAAGTGAATGCACCATTTTACATTCTCAACCAGCAGCGTATGAGTTTTACTTCCTTTATGTTCTCACCAACACTAAGTATGGTAAATTATTTTAATTTTAGCCATTCTAAACGTAAACCCTGTTTAATTCCCCCATGAAAAAGAATCTCCATGTCATAGATCATAACAATAAAGCTCTGCTCATGTTTTCCTCCCAAGGAGATAAATCACAAAAAGTTCCTTCAGAGTACCCCAAATTCTATTCTAACACAAAAACATAAAACAAAAAAATGTCAAAATTCTTATGCAATTTGATTTTATAACTGAACTTTCATACTGTAGACTTGAATCATAGTAAAACTGGTAACCAAATAAGTTTTAATCCCAAACATAGACCACATCATGAAATATTAAAACAAAATACCTTCTACAAACTCAGAAGGTCCAAATTTTATACTGTAACCCTACAGAGTTGGGTAGGATGAGATCCTTTGTTAGTACAATTATCAAATATTAGTAATATTTCAAATGTTTCACATATCAATTTATCTCAAATGTTATTATCAGTAATTCTTTTGTAGAAAAAAAATGTATTCAATATTTAAAGTTTTCAAGGCCAATACTTGGCACAGTATGAGCTTGTGAAATTTTGACCAGGATGCTGAAATTTGATGACCATGATAACTAGAGAAAAAAAAATGTGAGGAAATAATTTGCCATCTTAGTAATAGCAGCAGCCAGGAAAATTGCTAAAACATTGTAAGTGCCAGAACATGACATTGTTGAAGAACTCAGGAAAAAGAAAAGTTTATTATCTTATATGGAAACTTTCAACCAACTCCCAAATACCTGGACACAGCAATACTTGCAAAAAAGCAATGACATGATGGAAAGCAGACAGGAAAACTAATTCAAAATCACTTTGCAAAGTTTTAGTAAAACAGCCAACATTAAAGTGCTGCCAATTTGAAGCCACTGCTTTAAAAAAGGCAAACATCCTTCTAACATTCACTGGATCAAAAGTGACCTAATCACAAAATAAAATGCCTTCAAAAACAAAAGAGAATGGAATGGCAAAAAAGAGACAGCTACAAATCAGTCTTTTTTAACTTCCCACTAGCATCATGAAAAACATGACAATCTGCAGATTATTAGTGCTGCCAAAATTGGAGAAAGTTCTTGTGGTTAATATAAAAACAAAATATGCATAAATATACAAGGATAACAAAAGACTGTTTTTTGCTTGTAGGAGCACTGTAATTTTATTAAAATGGTAGGTGTTTCTGCAGAATAGGAAATGGGACTGCACTTAAAAAAATATCAAATTCTATACCCATTATACAGTAGTCACCTTTAAATTTTGGCAAGAAAAAAAAATTGTCCACATGAAAAATAAAAGAAGCAAACTATTTAAAAATCTTCCAAACTACAATAACCAAAGAAACTGCTTATTTCCCGCTTTCAGGTAAATTTGAGATTTGCTCTCCTTAAAGAAAACAAAAGCCACTATCAAGAATCTGGTTTGTTCTAAGATACTTGAGTACCTAAATCTCACATCCCATCCTGTTAAAAAAAAAAAAAAAATCACAGCTACCTTTAAAATGTGTGTTCTGTGGAAAGTTGGGAAGGTAAAAACACTATTTTATTTGAACAATTAAGTTTCTTACACTTAAATAGGTACAATGTTTAAAATAATCATATCCATAAACAGTGGATATTTCTGATTCAAACAGAGAAGAGTACAAGTTTGGTCTTTTGGTTTGTTTTTGGTTGGGGTAGCGGGTATTCCATTTGTTTTCAGTTGCTTAAGCTATGAAAAATGAACCTGGTCTCCAGCACTCTGTGTAAGTCACCTGAAGGAGCTGAAAGGAAGGAGTTGAAGGAGAGTGAAAAAGTTGGCTTAAAACTCAACATTCAGAAAACTAAGATCATGGCATCCGGTCCCATCACTTTATGGCAAATAGATGGGGAAACGGTGGAAACAGTGACAGACTTTCTATTTTGGGGCTCCAAAATCACTGCAGATGGTGATTGCAGCCATGAAATTAAAAGATGCTTACTCCTTGGAAGAAAAGCTATGAAAAACCTAGACAGCATATTAAAAAGCAGAGACGTTACTTTACCAACAAAGGTCTATCTAGTCAAAGCTATGGTTTTTCCAGTGGTCATGTATGGATGTGAGAGTTGGACTATAAAGAAAGCTGAGCACCAAAGAATTGATGCTTTGGAACTGTGGTGTTGGAGAAGACTCTTGAGAGTCCCTTGGACTGCAAGGAGATCCAACCAGTCCATCCTAAAGGAAATCAGTCCTGAATATTCATTGGAAGGACTAATGCTGAAGCTGAAACTCCAATACTTTGGCCACCTGATGCAGAGAAATGACTCATGTGAAAAGACCCTGATGCTGGGAAAGATTGAAGACAGGAGGAGAAGGAGATGACAGAGGATGTGTTGTTTGGATGGCATCACCGACTCTATGGACATGAATTTGAGTAGACTCTGGGAGTTGGTGATGGACAGCGAAGCCTAGCGTGCTGCAGTCCATAGGGTCGCAGAGTAGGACATGACCAAGAGACTGAACTGAACTGAACAGAACAGACCATGGATAATTTATAAGGTTTTTTTTTTTCTTAAATACATAATATTATTTTTATTCCTCGAATGGGTTTATTTTGCATTCATGGGAATGCTAGAGACAAGAAACAAGCAATCTAGAGGAGTACCTTCTCTAATCATGGCAATTCACAGGTCATGCTGTGAGTTTACTATCAAATGTTCCTTCCAATACAGATTTTTGCTGTGGCCATTATAAGTCAGGCTGTTAGCAGTTTGCAAATTTCTGCTGTGCAAAAGCGGTTAAGCTTCTTCTGTTGCCATAAAAGGCAGATATATTAACAGATATTTGGGGTTCAAATCAAACTTGCAATTTACGGTTAACAAGGTGACTTCGAATTTTAAAAAATTACTTTAAATTATTTTCAAATTTTAATTTTATTCATACAAAATAGGGCCATAGTTCATATCATATATTACAGTATATGGTAGAATATACTTAAGTATATAAAAGTAAGTGTATTTCTTTTGAATATATGAATTCTTTTTAATGTATGCAACAATTATTATAGGCACAATCTTAAATTAATGAAGAAATAAACAAAGCTAAATTATACTCAATACCCTTGTGGCTCAGCTCGTAAAGAATCCGCCTGCAATGTGGGAGACCTGGGTTTGATCCCTGGGTTGGGAAGATCCCCTGGAGAAGGGAAAGGCAACCCACTCCAGTATTCTGGCCTGGAAGATTCCATGGACAGTCTATGGGATCACAGAGAGTCAGACACGACTGAGCAACTTTCATACTCACACCAACTGTAAATTATAGGGCTGTTTTTTTTTTCCTTAGCCTATTCCTTTCACTACCCTTCTACATAGAGACTCTTAGATATTTATAATTACTGTGCAGACAAAATGCTGCATGCTGAAAAATTTATTTGAAATATGGCTGTTTATCCATTTTTACTACATCTTCATAATAAATATAAAAAATTTATACACATTGCTATATTTAAAACAGATATTCAAGAAGAACCTACTGTGTATAACACAGGATACTCTGCTAAATATTCTATAATAACCTAAGCAGGAAAATGACTTGAAAGAGAATATATATGTATATGTGTAACTGAATTATTTTCTGTACACCTGAAACTAAAATAATATTGTTAATCAACTATACTCCATTATAAAGAAAAAATTTTAATTTACTGAAATAAAAGCAGTATAAATATAAGAAAAAATTAGGTACTCTCCCTCTCCTCCTCTCTTTCTGCAACTATATTTAATTTGGGGGTTAGTTTCTTGAGTAAAAGTCTTAGAATCAGAAGTTAAATGGTAATCAAAGGTATGATCACAGTTGCAACCTTCCCAATATACTGATAAACTCTTCCAATTTATAATACTAGCAGCAATGTGTGAGTTCACATATATCCCTACAGCTTCATCTAAAATGGACTTATAATTTTTAGTTATTTAATAATTTCAGACTGTAGCACACACCCCACACTTATTTTAATTTTGTAATATTATTAAGACGAATATTTTTCTTTTCAATTTTGATATTTCTGTTCTCACCTACATGAAAATTTATTTTCATCTATGTTTCCTCTGAATATCATTCACAATTTGCATGAATTCTCAAAAATGACATCAATATCAATTTCCTAGTTATCAACTCCATCAATAGTTCTTCATGTTATGAAATTGACTACAATTTTGAATACAGAGAAAGCAGAAAATTTCACCCCTAAATCATTTTGCTTTTATCAATTTTTATATTTTTATATTTTAAATATAACATATCTATATATATGTAACTTTTAATGTTTTTTAAATTATATGTCTTTTTTGAATCACATGAGATATACGGAAAATGTATTTACTTCTATATTCTTATCTCAGTTTTGTAAATGGTGCATTAAATAACTCATGTTCTCATTATATTCTCACCTAATTTTCATCTTAAATTCAACAAACATTTTCTGAAATCTTCCATTTAACTTGTCTTTTCTTCAAAATAAGTAGTACATGTGTAACTTACTGAATGAGTAACATTTTGGTGACTAACATTGAAATGAAGTTATCTGGAATTGCTTTCAAATTAGAGTTATTTTCCAGTGAGAAATTATAACAAAACTGACCAAGTAGTTAACAGTGATAAACAAAATATTTTGGAATACTCCCAAATTCTAGGTATTAAAATAATCATTTAAGACATGTGACACAAAATGTTCTAGGATGCTCATCTTTATAACTGAAAATAAAAGTATACTGTTGACTGTATATCTCAACTTGGTTAAAACAGTAAGCTACTTTTGTATTGGTAGGTAAGCAAAAGTGAACAATGCTTACAACGGAGGCAAAAAAAGAAAAACCAAATAAGGTACTAAGATCATTTTAAATGTGTTAGCTGTTCATAATTAGTACATATGTTTCTTCTTTAATTATAAATGTTATATTCCTTAATTTATCTATTGATATATAAGTAACAGTGCTATGCATATTTGTAACACTCTTTTACATGAGCAAATGATTTCTCTGGCTAAATGATATCTCCCAATGGGATTACATGGTGTATTATGTCGGTATGAATTAGTTTGTTAGATAAATAACTTTAAACATGAAATAGCAATCAACAAGTATGCATAAAAATCATTTAAATGTGTATGATGTTTTCCTGAATTGAGTGATTCCAGTTTGTCTATCTGAAATTAAATTTTCCAATTCCTGAATACTGAAATTAGAATGAATGTTTAATTATAATGATACCAATGTTTTAGAATTTTGTTCTTTATTTATCATCTTATAGATGGCTTTTCCTTTTTGAGGGAAGATGCAAAACTGGTCTGTTGAAATTTTAGGGTGCAGAACCAGAAATTCCAATGACTTCTGAAATAGGAAAATTGAACATCTGGGAAAGAGTTCTGCATTAATGACACATATTTGGCAGTCATCAGTCTATAAATTATATTTAATGTCATGAGACTGAGTGATGTCCTCAGTGATAAGCGCAAATAAAAGAGAGAAGAGGACCAAGTACCGATCCTTCGGGCACTCCCATGTGAAGAGGTCTGGCAAAAGAAAAAGGAGGGAGAAATGAGTCACAGACATCCATGATAACACACTGGCTCTGAGGCTCTGGGGCAGATCAAGGAAGACGACCAAAACACTGGCCAATGCAAGGGTAGGGCCTGGGAGGGCACGATGAACCCGATCCGACTTCTGGTGGAGCAGTGGGAACCTTAGTCTGATTAAAGAATGTTTAGGAGACAATTAAAGGAAAACTAGAGACAAGAAGTATAGACTTGTTGTGAGTTTCACTGCCAAGAGAAACAAAAAACAGCTAGTGGGGCAGAGAGAGCAAGATGGTTTTGTGTGGGGTTTTTTTGTTTTGTTTTCAACACAATGGAAATTTTTTAACAATTATAAAGTCCCCAGACAACATATTTTTCTAATCCATTGTAAAGTTCTAATGAGGAAGGGCATTACAAAATGATGACCTGGGCTAATAAGAAGAAAATGATTTTGTCCAGAAAACTTTTATTAATAACTCTCAATTAGGCCAGCCCTATTTTCAAAGTAGTTAGAATTTACAGGAATCTAACTATATACCAAAAGCAACAGTCAAGTGCTCGTCCCCCTTTCATAAATGATATGGGAGTAATGGGAAATCTCCTGAGGGACACTTATCCCAGAACAGGTAAAAAAGCAAAGCTGTATCAGGTGGGCTTTTAGGGAGAATATTAGTATGCCATGTATATCGACTATCTGTATGTAAATGATAAATTAAAATCTTGATTGATTGGTCAAACATAATAAGCTTAATTCAATAAAATACAGCTCTAGGATGATGTTATTAACACGAGTTCAATTTGATATTTAAAACGTCTTCTGGAAGGAATGGTTATTTAAATGTCTGTCTGAAGTATCAGAATTATACCAATAGAACATATAAAACATGTAACTATGATGTGATTATATGGTTAGCCACACCCTTACACCAATTTGGGGCTTCCCTGGGAGCTCAGATGGCAAAAATCTGCCTGCAATGCAGGAAACCTGGGTTCAATCCCTGGGTCGGGAAGATCCCCAGAAGAAGGGAGTGGCAAACCACTCCAGTCTTCCTGCCTGGAGAATTCCATGGACAGCCCATGGGGTCACAAATAGTCAGACATGACTGAGTGCCTAACACACACTTTCACTTTATACCAACTTGTCACTAAGTAACAAGGTTTCTCAGAACATCTAAAACTTGTATCAAAGAGGCTACTTTGCACTGACTGTAATGGATAATTAATTCAAACTACACATGGGGGCCTCAATCAACTGGTGGAGATCCTGTGTCCCACTGAACTCAGGAAATCTCACGGCACATCCACCACTGAAGAAATACACATCACTAGAGGGCCAGCTATTCATTCCAGCTCTCCTGTCCTTTCTCCCTTTCTCCTCTCTCCTGTCCTGATCTGTCCAGGGATCAGGGTCAGGGTGGGGGACTGTAAAACAGACAGATTATAACTGCACTACATTTACTTTCCTTTTCTTTCCCCAAAACAAAGAATTCTGAGATTATCACCAGTTAATACCAAAACCCAGATGACATACAGAAACAAACCTTCACGCTAAAATTTAAACTGAACCCAACTCATGAATTCCAGTAATGGAGACATTCAATCAGGTACAAGTGTACCTACAGAACTAAATATCATCCAAATTTCACTGCATATTAATACTTAAGGCATTCTAGAAACCATCATGAAGACGTATGCACACTTAAATACAAAGAATTGTCCTCAGATCATTTCCAAGTTGTTATGAAACTGTCAACAGAAATTTTAACAATTAAAATGGACAAATATCAGCTTTCCTCTTTTGGAAAATTTGATGTCTTTCAAGACATGTCTGAAATGAAATTTTGCCCCTATAATTTTTTTTTTCTTTGAGAATTGCACTTTTCTGACAGCAATATGCAGTTCCACGCAGATCCACCCACTTCCCACTGCTTTTCAGACTTATGTAGCAGAAGCGCCACCAATACACATACATATTCATAAGCTGTCTGAAGCATTAATTCCACACATGGCAATGTATACTTGCATCTGTGGTTGGAGCTTCTAATTTGCAAAAGCAAATATAATGTGTCTAAAAATCTTGATGAGTGAGTCTTTCAAATTCAAGCCCAGAACATTAGGGATCCACGTATACATAATTTCAAGCAGCAATAGATTTAAGTTTTCTGACTACCTAATATAATTCTCTCCAAGTCAGAGTGTCACTATATGAATCTGATTATTGTCAATGTTAATTTCTCTAATTTACTTCATATATGTATTTCAGGTTATAAATATTCATAACCAAAGTCCTCTGATAGTATCCCCTTCCATTAGTCTAAACTAAATTCTACTTTCTATAACACAAATCTATTTTCTCCCATTCTAATTTATCAAACGGCTAAGAAAAGTAGTTGGCAGTATGTATTCCAAACAAAGAAACAACCTAACCTTTCATTTCAGTGTATAATGGGCTAGTTGAAATACAGACAATTCAAAGCATCTTACGTATCACTGATTCATCATTTTTCTTTTTCCCCCCCCTTTTTTTTTTTTTTTGGTAATAATCTCACCAGTGGTTGAGCTGATCTACTTCTGTCCTTGAGTTCTAATTCTACTCTAGTAACTATAAATGTTCATGGGGTTCTCAAGGCAAGAATATTGAAGTGGTTTGCCATTCCCTTCTCCAGTCTTGATGAAAGTCTTCTCTTGATGAGAGTGAGAGAGTGAAAAGGCTGGCTTAAAACTCAACATTCAGAAAACTAAGATCATGGCATCTGGTCCCATCACTTCATGGCAAATAGATGGGGAAACAATGGAAACAGTGACAGATTTTATTTTGGGGGGGTCCAAAATCATTGCAGATGGTGACTGTAGCCATGAAATTAAAGACGCTTGCTCCTTGGAAGAAAAGCTATGACCAACCTAGACAGCATTTTAAAAAGCAGAGACATTACTTTGCCAACAAAGGTCCATCTAATCAAAGCTATGGTTTTCCAGTAGTCATGTATGGATGTGAGAGTTTGGACCATAAAGAAAGCTGGGCACCAAAGAATTGATGCTTCTGAACTGTGGTGTTGTGGAAGACCCTTGAGAGTCCCTTGGACTGTAAGGAGATCCAACCAGTCCATCCTAAAGGAAATCGGTCCTGAATATTCATTGGAAGGACTGATGCTGAAGCTGAAACTCTAATTCTTTGGCCACCTGATGCGAAGAACCAATTTATTTGAAAAGACCCTGATGCTGGGAAAGATTAAAGGCAGGAGGAGAAGGGGACGACAGATGAAGAGATGGTTGGATGGCATCACCGACAATATGGACATGAGTTTGAGTAAACTCTGGGAATTGATGATAGACAGGGAGGCCTGGTGTGCTGCAGTCCATGGGGTTGCAAAGAGTTGGACACAACTGAGCAACTGAACTGAACTCTAAATGAGCAGATTTCCCTTTTACTCCTGTTTCCTGGGTGCACAGCGGGGTAGGGGGTGGTTACTTAAGCCAAGAATAGCCCTAGTTTGCTAACTCAGGACTTTAAAGCACAGAAATTTGTACATAAGTGCTTGAAAAATAAATAATTAAAGGACTGGCATCAATCTAAAAGCACATAAACAGTTTGCAAGCGTCAAAATTGTAGACTTGCTAATTTCTTGGCAAATTTCAATATGACAAAAATCATTAAAAGGTGAAAACCTCAATTAAACAAGTAAATTGTCTTAAC
The DNA here is from genome assembly GCF_019923935.1 of Bubalus bubalis. Classification (NCBI taxonomy): domain Eukaryota; kingdom Metazoa; phylum Chordata; class Mammalia; order Artiodactyla; family Bovidae; genus Bubalus; species Bubalus bubalis. Next base: position 30,067,503 of record NC_059176.1, on the reverse strand, counting down.
ATAGTCAAACACGCGACATGTAAATGAATTAACTTTGTAAATCAGTGGGGAAAAAAAATTGCTTCTCTGCTAATATTTCAGAAAAGATAAGATTCCTTTGCTCAGATTTTGATTGTTGATTTTTGTTGATTTTATTAACCATGCCAGTGGTTCAAAACAGACACCTGAAATTGCTAGGATTTCCTGAGGAAAGCCTATTGCTATATTTGGAGTTGTGTTATTTATAACACTTATTTCCTCTTTCTAAAAGGTTGCAGGAGCAAGGTTTAAAAATATTTACTATTAAAAAAATGTTTATTAAAGTATCTTGCAAATGAACATAGAATGTTTAGAAGTTCAACAACTTGCTTGGGCAGCACTGCACTCTCTTACAGAGTGGCTCTGCAACAAATATATGGATCCTCCAGAAAATCCCAAAGGATTTACAGATAGTAGTAGTAGATCCTCATCGTTTGCAGAGTCTGTATTTGTAAATTCATTTATTGGCTAAAATGTATTTGTAATCCCCAAGCCAGTATTCACGATGCTTCTGGGGTCATTCGCAGACACTTCTCGGTGTTTCATAGAGCAGCAAATTTCTGAGTCACCCGACATGCACATCCCCAGGTGAAGCTCTGCCTTCACATCCTGTGTTTCTTTCAATGATTTCACTGTTTAAAATGTCCCCCAAGCATAATGCAGAAGTGCTCTCCAGTGTGCCTGAGTGTAAGAAAGGAAGTTGCAATGGGCCTTAAGGAGAAAAATATGTGAGTCAGATTAGCTTCATTCAGGCATGAGTTAGAGTGGTGGCCAACGAGTATATTAAGCCCCATTAAACAAGGTATCTTTAAACAAAAACACACATAAACAAGATTATGTATTGATTCGTTAACAAATGTGGCCAGAGGCTTACAGGACCCAATTCGGCATTTCCCGTATGAACAGTGGTTCAGGATTTGCTAAGTCAGTGTTCAAAGTAACTTTGTAGAATATAACTACTACCAACTGTGTTATTTCTATCAATTGACTGTGATATACCACCCTGGGCTTCCCAGGTGGCGCCAGTGGTAAAGAGCCCACATGCCAATGCAGATAGATTGTTAAGAGGTGCGAGTTTGGATCCCCAGTTCAGGAAGATCCATTGGAGGAGGGCATGACAACCCATTCTAGTATTTCTGCCTGGAGAATCCCATGGACTGAGAAGCCTGGCGGGCTGCAGTCAAAAGGTTGCACAGAGTTGGACACAACTGAAGTGACTTTGCACACACACACCCATACCATCCCAAGGATAGGCAGCACTGGGAATAAAGCAGAATGTTTACATTTGCTGACTTATTAAGAGTGTTATCTCTAATCTACAGTAACCAAACAAACAAAAAACTTGACTTCTATGGATTGACCATGGTAATTTTGGGTCTAGTAATGATATTACTTTTCTAGTGAAATCCGGATCCCTAAACTCATCACTCTTCTTCCTTTCCAATGTCTTCTTATTTGCAAAGACCATGTTTCAGGAAAATAGCTAACATGTTCTACCTTATAAAACCCATGAGCAAAACTGTGAACACTGTAAATTCTGTATATGGCTAGATGCCAACATCAGAAAGGAGGGGAAAAATACCTGTTTCTGAAAAAAATACTGTGTTTCTGTTGTTGCTGGATTTCCTTGAAAGAAAAAGACTTTAGCAATTTTATACATCTGTCCCTGGAAGGCTATCACATGAATATCATTAGACTGTTTCAGCCTCTATTTCATTCATCCTTCCTACCCTTTTCCTTCTCTCTCCACATTTGCTCCCTATCCGATAAGAACACTGGCTCCAATTCTTATTTAAAAAATTACTATATGCCATATTAATTAAATTTAGAATATTTTTTTTAATTGGGAATTTAAGATAAGGCAATAAACACTTCTGTGTAATACCTTTGCCTACTTAATTGTCAGGACCTGTACGAGGTTAAGCAACCAATCTTTGTCTCCAGAGAAACAGAGCCCAATAGAGTTGTGTGTGGCGTGTGTGTGTATATATATTCTCTCTGTATTATGTGGTTGCCAAGGCTGGCAAATCCAAAAATTATCAATCAGACAGGAAAGCTGGAAACTCAGGCAGGAGCTGATGCTATAATCTTGAGGCAAAATTTCTTCTCAGTATTTGCTCTTTAGGCCTTCAACTGAATTGATGAGGTTCATCCACAGTATTATTTAAGTCAACTGACTGTGGATGTAAACCACAACTACAAAATACCTCTTCATACCAAGACTCATATTAATGTTTAACCAACTGGACACCATTGGAAAAGACTCTGATGCTGGGAGGGATTGGGCTCAGGAGGAAAAGGGGACGACAGAGGATTAGACGGCTGAATGGCATCACCGACTTGATGGACATGAGTTTGAGTGAACTCCAGGAGATGGTGATGGACAGGGAGGCCTGGTGTGCAGGATTCATGGGGTTGCAAAGAGTCGGACACGACTGAGCGACTGAACCGAACTGAACTGGACACCACAGTTACATCAAGGTAACACACATAAATAACCATCACAGTACTCTACCCCATAAAGTTGCCTCCAGTAAATACCAATAAGCAACAGGGAAACAAAATGAACTGAGGCAAGAGTCCTGGGATGAAATCTCAGCTCTTTCACTAACTGTATGGTTTTAAGAAAATCACTTTATTTTCCTGAACCTTGGTATGCTTATTTGCAAAACAAAAACCAAACACTGGTGTGGTGGTATTTTACAGATTTGATAAAGAGCTTAAGGCAATCAAGGAGTGGCAGTACAGTGTTATTAGTGTCTATGTCTTTTATAACTGTATTAAATAGATATCACTAGTATATTCCTAACACACAATAAATGCTTCATAAATGTGTGTGTAAGAAAGAAAGGAAGAAACAAGGCAGAAAAGAAGGGAAGGAGGGAAGAAAGAAGGAAGAAAGAAAAGATGAATGAAGAAATAAACATCAAAGTTCACTTCTGGAAAAAACCTAAAATCACAGTTCTTGAGACTACAGGAAAAACACACACATACACACACAAAAAAACAACCAGTCCCTTATTTCCAAAAATTTAGACCTGGAGTGGTAAAAAGGCCAGTTCGCAAATACAAACATTTATAAACATAATGCAAACATTAAGAAAGAGATACAGAAGTGAATGAATTTAATGCATAAAGAATTCTGGTTTAAGACAAATAAAAGGCACATTCTGAGCCTATGAAGGGTCAAAAATCAAACACAATGTATTAGATAGTCACCTAAAGACATCACAGTAGAGGGATCTAATTGTGGCTTTGTAAACCTGGCTTACCTTACAAATTAATTGATAAGGATAGAGTGTTGCTAAATTTAAAACAAGGTTAAAAAGCAACATCTTGAGAATGATACTGCTGGAATGGAAAGTGTAAAGGAGAACTGTAATCCAGTCAGTTGGAGTGACAGATAAGAGATTAGAACCTGAAGATCCATTAATGTTTATATCAAATTATCCAAGGAAAAGAACCTTATCAGGTGACCCAGTAAGGCAGTGAGGTTTTCCCATAGCCTAGATGGAACATCCTTCAAGACTAATCAATTCCTTATGTTTCAATTCTGAGCCAGTTTAGCAACTATCTGGCTACTGATTCTGCTTCACAGTTATCTTGCTATGGAGAAGCAATGCCATGGAAAGCATTATCATTCATCATAAACTGGTAAACAGGCATTCTGGTTCATAAAAATAATTTTTGAGGAGTTTTATCAGCACGGGGTTCGTTTTTTAGGAGATATAGTAACTCTGGCTAAAAGGGAAACAAAATTTCTGGAGTTTAAAATTTGAGAACCAGAAACTGCATCTCATTGAGCCAGTCTTGGGGTAGGCCAGCCTGACAGGCCATGCATGGAAGCCCTTTCTGTATTCTTCCCTAATATAGATCTTTGAATCATTCCTGTATGTTGAAGGCTGAAAAGACCCAGAGACTTCAGGAAAAAAAAAAAAAAAAGAGGGTAAGAAGCATTTCAATGGGCAGAAATTTTGAGTAGACCATTCCAGATGGAAAGAAAAGCATAGCTAAGGTTCAAAGATGGGGAAACAAAATGTACATACTGATTAGAACAAACAGTCCAACTTTGATGTCCATACACAGGAAGACTGAACAAGAAAATTGTACAGGTTGACTGGTCATTTAGACCATTGTAAGTGACCAGATTAGATAATGGTTTTTATTTTATTGGCAATGGGAAGCCTCCAAGTTTTCCTTTGAGGTGAATATCAAAATTTTAAGTACAATTACATAATTAAGAGGATAATCGATTTCTTGGAGGAGAGAGTGGCTGATCCATGAAGCTTATTGCAACAGTCTACATGCTGCTGCTGCTGCTGCTAAGTCGCTTCAGTCGTGTCCGACTCTGTGCGACCCCATAGACAGCAGTCCACCAGGCTCCCCCGTCCCTGGGATTCTCCAGGCAAGAACACTGGAGTGGGTTACCATTTCCTTCCCCAGTGCATAAAAGTGAAAAGTGAAAGTGAAGTCGCTCAGTCGTGTCCGACTCTTAGCGATCCCATGGACTGCAGCCCACCAGGGTCCTCCATCCATGGGATTTTCCAGGCAAGAGTACTAGAGTGGGGTGCCATTGCCTTCTCCGAACAGTCTACATAGTAGGTAGTAAGAATACTAGTTGGAAAGATGGTTGGCAAAACCAAAGAAAGTAAAGGTCAGACCCTGAAGAAAGGATAATCATTGGCATTCACTGAGCATCTGATTGAATGTGAAAGATGAGGGACCCCGTAAGGTTGATACGTACTCCAAGGTTAGGAGTAACAGTATACCAGTGCCACTGAGGGAAACGCACATGCCAGGGGGGAAAAGCAGGCATACGGTAGCAGGAAAGACAAAAAGGTTGCGTTTAGACAATCCAGTATTTGGTCTTAAGTAATGAACCCAGTTGCACATGCTATGCTAAATACTGATATTAAGAGATTCAAACTATTAATGTAAAATGATGTTTGAAATGTATCAAATAGCATATCAATGATTTAAAAAAAAAACCGATATACATGTACTAAGGAGAAGAAAGGAAAATTAAAATATACCAATTAATCCTGGAAGTTTTCACAAGAGAAAGGTGTTTTGAGCTATAGTTTCAAAATTTACATTACAAAGATAGGATGAAAATACAGGGATTGCCTTTTCAACGCTGACATACACGGTAAAAAGCTGACAATAAATATTTATTAAACAATGGTACTTATCAATGAAAATAAAGGTAGCATATATTGATAAGTAAGATGATACAGATTTAAATTTTAAAACAAGCTGAATCTTAAATTTACACAGATCTTTTTCTTTCACTTTTATACCCATATAGTGCAAGTTTAATAATTTAATAAAGTATGTCTATGTATGTGTGTCTAAAATATTGTTAATAAATATACTGTTTCTGTTGTTCCCCTTCAATTAAAAATATTAGCGAGGTATTAATGGATAACTTTATTATAAATCATGGGCAAACTGACTCAAGTTTTCAAGGATTATACATTTAAATGGTAGAACTATCCTGCTTTTTATTTCACAATTTGAACCATTTATAAAATCATATTTTAATTATTTAAAGGTATTTTTGTTTATGACTGAGAAAACTCATAACCCTAAGGTGAAAACACAGGTACATAATTATAAGATGACACATGTGGTGGATATTTTTACATGTCACCCTGGCCAGGCTATAGTACCCAGTTATTTAATCAAACAAGAATACAAATGTTGCTGTAAAGGTGTTCTGTAGATATGATTCATATCTACAGTCCTTTGACTTTCAGTAAGAAAATCACCCTCAATCATCTGGATGAACTTTATCCAAAGAGTCTAAAAGCCTAAGAGCAAAATGGAGGATTCCCTGCCTGATAGATTATATATTTCAGACTTGCCAGACTTACTCCTACAATCAAGTAAGCCAATTCTTTGAGATACTTCTTCTCACATACACACACACACACACACACACACCTTATTGATCTGTTTCTCTAGAGAACCCTGACTAATACAACATGACAAATGCCTTAGCAGGGGTATGAGCACCATAGCTGAACAATCTGCGAGGGTAGTGAAGGTTCCCCTGAGGTGGTTTCATTTGGCTGAATCTTGAAGCTATGGCACCAGGCAGGGAAGGAAGGTAGCCAGGTTAGGGGGTGTAGTGTAATCTACGTAGAAGGACCCAGATAGTCAGAGGTCCAGAGGTTTGAGAGTATCACTATATGCAGGCAAAGGCTAACTATGTATCCAAAGCAGAAACTGCAGGCACAAGAGGGGCACAAGATCTGTCTGAATGAGTCATGCTCTGCCCAGGGGCAACTGGAGGCACAGGTGAATTTTAAGTAAGGATGAGACATGATCTGAATTATATTTTAGAAAGACCGCTTTTGTGAGGCAAAGTATAGGAGACAGGTGATATTACTGTTATACTTCTGCTGTCTCTCTTTACAGTAAATGATATTAAAAACCTGAGTAAATTTCTTTGTTAATAATCATGGTTGCAATTACAAAGAATGCATGGTAGCTGAGGAAGTTGAGTTAATATACCCTTTAGTGGTACATATGTCAAAATTCAATCTAGCAAGCTGAGTCTTTACTCTTTACAGCCACAGCAAGCTGGAGATTTTCCAAATGTTCCACCCACCCATAAAGACAGGCATATGTAAAGGGCAAGGCAACAATCTAACAACACCACTCTGCATGGCTGACAAGACTAAACTGTTTAAAAGCGCTTTTCCAGCTAACAGTCCAGTACTTTCGGTCCTTTCTTGACAGCTGACAGAGAAACCAAGAATCGTAATACTTGCCTGACTCTTCTGTATGCTGTCTACCCCATCCATAAATGTGTCCACTGTCTTCCCTTTTTAGAAACTTGTTTCAAGGAAGCACTAACTCGAAAACATCAAGAAGCACTGAACTCTCTGCGAGTGCCAAACGCCCAAATGCGCTGCTTTGTGCACCCAGCCCTGTGCATCAGCCTAACTAAGAACACACAGCCTAATTTTTAAAACCGAGTTACCAGAGCAACAAAGTGAACAGTTAAAAAGCTATGAACTTAATCAATGCAAGTCATTGTTGAAAAGATTATCCCCTGAGACAAATCTCTCACTGCTAAGATTATTGCTATTTATCTGAAGTGTTTTCTGAAAAGGTAAGAATCACAGACTGAGGACTTCAGATCAATGAGGTGTTCCCCCCCCCTCCCCCCAATGAGCTAAAGCTCACAGTAGACCTAAGCTACACTTTTAATCATGACATTAATCAATAACAATTGCACCCAAGAGAATGACAGCATAGGTTCTTCAGGGAGTCTAGTAGGGCTTAAACTGCTATACTTGTGGAAATAGTCAATATTTCATGTTGTAAAATATAATTCAGGTTGATTTTCTTCCTATTTCCCCAGAGCAGAATTTGGGTGCTAAAAACCCAGAACATTAGCCTGGTGCATTATGAACATTAATGTGTTTAAGATTCACCTGTGGATCTTGTTAAAACGCAGATTTTGAGTCAGTTGATTTGGGTGAGGCCTGATATCTGCATCTTTGCAAGTTCTCGGGTGATGTCAGCAGACCATCCCTGAAGTGGCAAGATGACAGAATCCATTACTGACTGGTCAACAGAAAACAGCCAAAGGCAGCACACAGGCAGAGCGATGCTTACAAAAGAAGAACTTGACTGCAAAAGAGATTCTACTTCTAGATTTTCTACCCCATACTACCCTCTATGAAAATGAGAAAATGGCAATACTCAACTTACCTTGAAGAGTAGCATTTTCCAAATGTATCCAAAGGAGCCCTAGTTATTTGGGATATTAATAGGTGTTGTCAGAAAAATAAGATGCTAATAAGAGGCTCAGTGATCATTTTGTTTAACTAAACAATATTGCTAACATTCGTTAAACACTGTATGTCAGGCATTGTTCTAAATGCTTAATATGGAATAAGTTATTTAATCTTCACAGCAACGCTTATGAGGTAGAAAGTATATTATCATCCCCATTTTACAGACATGGAAAAAAAGCAAGGAGAGGTTAAGTAAGTAGCCCAAAGTCACAACTCTGGTGAGTTGCAGAGCCAGGATGCCACCTCTGGCAGGCTGCCTCCAGAACAGAGATTCTGATCTCCGGAACATAAATAAGCACATTTCAGTGCTGCTGGGAAGTGTGATCACTGCAAGATGACAGAAGTACTTGTAAGCTGCCAATGAAGGGGAACAGAGGATGGAGAGGAAAGAGGAAAACTGCAAAGTTAGGGTAAGACAGGAAAAGAGAACAAGCTAGAGAAGCAAAAATTTAGAAAATGGAAGTAATATTTGGAGAAAAATAGATTGAGAAAAATGCAGTGTCATCTATCCGGACACTGACGCATGGAATAAAGACCAATCTGCTTGGCAAATAACATCCAACAGAGGAAAGCAAGTCAAGTTGCAGATCTCACCAACCACAGGAGGACAGGAACACTTTACTTCCACCAAGTATACTGAGAAGCCCTCACAGATAAGAGTCATGCTTATCCTTATACTAATTACCTAATTTACAGATTCTCTGGGCCCCCTGCTAGGCCTCTTTCTTCTTCCTACAAGATTGTTTGGATATTTTGCTTCTAATTAGCAACTTTGTGAGAGTGAGTGGGGAGAAGATTAAATCAGGGTTTGGGGTTTTTTTGGTTTGTTTTTGCTTTTTTTGTTCTCATCTAAGGATCCAGCAATAGGTAAGGAGTTGGGAGATTAGGATGTGAAACTAATGATGAAAATACACTCTCATTAAGCCTAGTTTTCAATGCACCCGCTTTGCTTGGCCTTCACATTGCTGGAGAAGAAATGCACTGAATGTACCCAGCCTGAAGTACGTGGTCAGCCCACAGCCAGCACATTATGCAGAGTATATTCCAGGTCAGGCAGAACCATAAACAAAGCAGTTGTTTGGTTAGATGAGTCCTAGGAAACAGTTCAGATTGTTCAGACAAGCATTAAAACAAAAACTGACCTCGGAAACTTCTGACATTCACTGATCCCTAATGCAATATATATGCAGAGATACTCAGGAAAACGCTAGCACTAACTTAAGGAAAAGCAAAACCTTAACTGGAGATGACGAACTGCCTTTCAGAGTCCTGAAAAGATCTGATATGTAAGTGTATTTACAAGTGCTAAAATGAAGGGTTTTTTTGTTTTTGTTTTTTTCAAATGGAACAAGAGAGGGCCTTTGCTTCTGTACTGAGATGTATCCTAACAATTGCACTTACTCTTCATCATCGCCTCCCCCAGGAGCACTGATGGCCTGGCATTTATGAGGGACCTCTATTAGTAGGGCTCTGAGATGAAGCAGTATAATTCTGTTATGCTAGGACTTCAACCCACATTTACAAACTTCTCACATATTTTAATTATATCTGAGTGTTTGCCATCAGCACGTTTCTTTTTTAAAAAAATAAGAATCCTTCATTGTTCCAAGACACAAATCGTATCCCTTTGAATTCCAGATGAAAACATGTTAGGCCTATTTATGATTGTATTTCAATAGACAAGTATACACATGTAAAGTAGTTTCAGTGTTATTTAAAAATATACTTCAATAGGTCTCATTGTGTTGATATTAGCAGAGCTCTCAAGAAAATGCTTCCAGGTGGCAGGCACCTGCTCTGGCTTTGAAACACCAACCTCAAAACCTATAGTCAAGCACTGAAACGGGGAAGAGCAACAAACTATGTATTTCAGCACCTAGCCATGTTGGCAGCTCATTTGGAACTGGTTATTGCCAGCTGGGCATTTTGCCATTTCCTTGAGGCAAAATTAAAGTGGAAGATGCAAGGGTTTTATTGTAATTTTCCACCACATATTTATATCATTATGGGTTTTGTGCTGCTCTAGTCCCCCATACAGTCTCACTGAATATCTTCTTATTATGTCAACAGAATCTGAAGCAAATATAGGAGGATGCAGTAGAAACAAGTGGGCACTGTGTACACTACATGACTGCTGAAGTTAACACTATGCCTATCCATGTGGGCTCCATAATTTGCAGGGCCCCATGCAAGATGAAAAAGTGAGGCCCTCCCCTGTTCAAATGACAGAAGAAAAGTTCCAGTAAAGGTACTACAGAATGAAGGTTTTCCCTTTCTCCTGCAGTTTCTCTCTCAACATGCCACAGTGTTGTTTATTTGCTATTCAATGTTACAATCCTTCCAGCACAGGAATACCTGCAGAGTGAGCCCTCTGTACAGCAACTGGGGAGGGCCAGTCAGGCATCTCCCCTCCCACAGGTGCAGCAAGCTCCACACAGACCCCAGGAGCACTGCAATCTCCACACAAGGAGGGACCTGGACTGGGTTCTTAGACTGGGCTGGGTGAGAGGTGTCACCCCACTGAGGTACCGCAGTGACACTCCAGGATGCAGACAACTGTATCAGTGTCCTGTCCTGAGACATAGAAGGCTCTTGTTCCAGACCCCGAGCCTCCCCTTCCAGGGGCTAAAGGCAGCAGCCATTGCGGGGGCAGGAGCACAGAGAAAGAGCGCAGGTCTTTGGGGTCCTACGAAGTGGGGGTGTGAGCAGTGGAGAACAGAAGAGAACCCATCCCAAGGAGGCAGTCACCCAAACCAAGGCTTCCAGTTCCGGGACGCAGCTCCATTATCTTGTCAGACTGCACTTACAAAACACAAATTCAAACAAAAAGATAAGGACTTCAAGTCAGGAAAGTCAGGATATTGAGCCCCAACTGAAAGCTCTAGTAACAAGCCCATGAAGCCGGCACTGATTCATGTAAAAACCCAAGGTCTGTGCTCACGTCTGCAGGATGCGCACTAAAACTGGCCAAAAGAGACATCAGCATGCCTCCTGCACAAGGACGACACACAAATTCATCATGTGCTCCTTAAATACACACACACACATGAACACATGTACACAAATCAGTACACATAAAACTAAGACAATCTGAGTAACCCCGGGTAAAGGTGGACATTACCAATGTCAGTATCTCACTTGTGATACTATAATACAACCCTGCAAAATGTTACCTTTGGGAGAAACCATGTAAACTGTACAAGAGATTCTCTGCATTATTTCTTACAACTGAATACTGCAATTATCTCAAATTTGAAAAAAGATCCAAGGCCTATTAAATGGACAAAATATAGCATACAGGCAATCATCACTACACCTACCTATACCTGGATATATTCAGAACATTAAATTGTATATAATTTGACTTGACATGATGTAAAAGAGCGATCCTTGAAATAACTAGCTCAAATACAAATCTGCAATCAGCATGTTAGTGTACTATCAGGACGAACGTGTTCAGCTTTACCTCTTATTGAAACTTCTCTTATCTACTTGAGATAAAATAAAAACACAAATTGAGAAACTACAGAAATAGTCTGAAAACTGAAGTGGCCTACTCAAAGGCATGCCTTTATGCACAAAAGGGGGAGAAGTGTGTGTGGAAAAACACAAATTCAACTTTAAGTTCAAAAGCAAATTTAACTTCTTGCATCCAGAGGTAGGCCGGTCTACCATTTCCAACTGAAAGGACGTATTCGCTGCTGGTACAGTAACTTAATTTTTACACTAAAAGATAAAACATCTTGCCTGTTAGATGCAGAAACATCACAAATATAATGAGAAACCTTTGAATTCTCCAGGCTGAGCTTCCATGGGACTGAGCCAGGTGAGAATTCCATGCTGCTCTTTAGGACTGGGTATGTGAGCAAATGGGCTTCTCAGGTGGCTCTAGCGGTAACAAATCTGCCTGCCTATGCAGGAGACAAAAGAGACACGGTTCAATCCCTGGGTCAGGAAGATGCCCTGGAGGAGGGCATGGCCACCCACTCCAGTATTCTTGCCTGGAGAATCCCACGGGCAAAGGAATCTGGCGGGCTCTGGTCCATGGGGTCACAAAGAGTCGGACAGGACTGAAGCGACTTAGCGTGCACGTACATGCGTGCAAATAACCAAAGGGGAGTGTTGCAGCGAGGATGCCAATTCTGTCACTGTGTTGGAACTGTTTCTTTGACTTGCCTTTTGTTGCTTTTGTTATTATAATAGTACAGAATTGTTTGCCTCAGAGAATCCTGCCCCTCTGCCTGACTGTTAAACTAGAGTGCCTTTGTTCAGAACCCTGTCCACCTGTGGATGGCAGGAAGGAAGAAATTAACACATCCCCTGCCTGAGGCTTGCCATTCTAGGAAACATTTGGAAGATTAACGGTCTTATTTTGCTTGCTCACCTCCCTTCACCTCATCTACAAAAGAACCTGGCATCCAGACCCGATAAGATGGCTATTTTGAGGCGCTAGCCTGCCATCTTCTCGGTCTGCCGGCTCCCCGATTAAAGTCTCTTCCTTGCCTCAACACCACTCTCTCAGCTTCACTGGCCTATTGCGCAGCGAGCAGAGGGAGCTTGGACTCGGAAACAAGAGGGGAAGGGCAAGGCCACTTCTGTAGGGCCTCAGAGACAGATACTGCCCACTGGGCATCTAATTCTACCCTGACTTCCATAAATAAGGTAACAGAAGAGATGTTATATCTCTTAATATAGATCTTAATATCACAGAGCCCAACACATTGGAAATACCAGACTCTAACTGTTTGTATCAATCTTTGCAGCCTGTTCCCGCTGTGACCTCTCAAATGCCCAGCACCAACTCCGTATGAATTATGCATCTAATTACTATTTCGTGCTCTGCCAGACAGTGCTCAGGGTCAAGATAAACCCACTTTTGGTTCAAGCCAGAATTTTGCAGAGACATGAAGAACTGATTAAGCAACGAAAGAAGTTTGAGATTCAAATTCATTTTGCCACTGCTAACTCTGCACCTCTGGGTAAAACACTGGGCTGTTCATTAGTTAAATGGAATTTGAATTTCAAAGATAGATGAATATTCATTCACTTTGGCTAATTACATACTAAGGCATTCAAAAAGTATTTGTTGAATGAAAGACTGAATTAATGAATGGATCTGTACAGACATTTCTCCAACCTGGTTTTTTTTTTTCTCTTTACTTGCTAAATTCCCTTTCAGCTTCATTTTGGAGTTAACATATCAAAGTAGAGGGGGAAGAACCACAAATAAAACAGCACTTTGCTCACGACCTCACTTGACTGTATCGTGCGGGCTCAGCTACATAATTAATCATTGTCAGCGCCAGTCGGACGTGGATCTGCCAACAACTCCCTGTCAGGCTTTGCCAGGTGTGGCAAATTACTGAGGCTTCGTCTAGCCAAGCTTTGAGCCTGGGAGTCTTTAACAAAAAGCACTTAAGAACCTTCCCAGGCAGAGAGCAGCGCTGGCTGGCTATCAATGTCTCCTTCTCGTGGTGCCCTAGTTTGTTCTGGCAGTCTCCAAGTCCTATGGATCCCTCGGCTTCTTACTGTGCCAGGGCACTAAAGAACCAGGCTTTCTCTGTCTCATCTAGGGTCTTCAAATTCAGGAAAGCTCACCTCTTACGTCTGCCTGTGCCCTGGCCACAGCCCGCACACCTGACCTCCATACCCTTTTGCAAAGGTATATTAAAAACTGTCTCCACTTGGCATTAGGCTCGGATCCCAGGCTGGCAGGGTGCCCATCTTAGTGATTCCCTGCTGCCTCCAGGGCTGGCACGGACACAAATGCAGCTCTGTATCTGCTTACCACAAAAACCTTGACTCTGTTCTATTCTATCACTGGTTCCCCAGCACTTGAAATGAAGCTAATTTTATTTCATGAAATTTAATTAACTACATGCAGAAGTTTTAATGACTATCAAAACAGAGGTAAGCACCAACTTGAATTGTTTCACTATATAAACAGTGTAAAGAATGGTTTAATATTAAATAAATATCAGTCTAAAAGATGACAGAACGTGTGGCTTAACATAGATAAACAATGCAAAGTACTCTGCGTTGATTCTTAAAAAATAGTTTTCTAAAATTTCCCATTGAAATAATTTGCTGCTCCAACCTTCTTGCTTTTCTTCCAAGCTCTATTTCAGAGGTATCCCTCTGTCTTGAAAACTTAAAAAGCTACTACTTTAAAAAGTGCAACAAATGACCTTTTAGTCATCAAAGAAAAATTACCAGTTGAGTGAACATTACTATACCATTAAATAATTAATCGTGACATGGCAAAACTCCCATTATAAATACTTAAATTATTTAAGATAAATCAAACATATGGTAATTCTCTGTTTCTTTCTGACCCATTAGTACATCATAGCTGACATGAATGCCATGAAGAGTCTCATGATTTATGTGTTCCCAGCATATTATCACCTCTCCATTTCAGAAATTCAGTTTCAAAATGTCGTTGGAGGGTAACTGTTGAGAGCAAGATGTTAAACACGACAATGAGAAGAAACGTGAAGAACAAAATACAAGCCTTTGGCACACACTGAGGTCTGAATACGAACGTACAAAATGAGGAGACATTTACTGATAACATTCTAGCCATTAATCTAAGTGGTACTTAATTAGAGAGGCTGGAACAATTTACAGACTCTGCAATGGCAAGGTCACTGAGAACTCGGCCTGATACATCTTGTAGCAGCCATGTCTCTGGAGAGTGGGACATGCCTACTCATCACAGGGCACTTCCTAGACCATAAACAATATACGTCTTTCCAAGTCTATATACTCACAATCCACTAATACTTCCAACTATGAGTCAGAATAGCACAAGTTCAGACTCCCTTTTTCTCCCAGGTAAACTACAGAAATTATAATAGCTCCTATGCCTATCAGTTTAAATGTAGTGCCAGTTTTCTACATATTAATAATATTCACGTCTTCGTTAAGTTAAAAAAATTAATTCTGCCCTCAGTGGAGGTATTTGAAAAAAAGGGAACACTTTAATGAATGAAACATAGCCATGTCAGTAATTAATCAATACTCCTCTTAGAAGCCTTTTATCAGTAATTTATGGAAATCAGCACAGAGAGAAAGCCATGCTCCCTAAGGTACTACCATCACCACCTAACAAAAGAAACAGCCAAGCTCCACAAACTCCAGAATGACAACAGAACCAAGTAGTATGGAGCTGATTTTCATTCTGTTTTAAAAGATATTTTATTGTTACTTAAATTTATTGCTATGAAACCTATATAGTAACATAATAGAAAAAGTATTACCCATGAATACAACATTTACATAATCTGGAAAGTAACTTCCTTTTTAAATTCTCATTATTTACTGCCCAACATTTGAACATCTTTTCATTAACTATTACTTAATGAAAAAGTTTATTAGTCCTTATTTACTCAGGTAATTTCTTTTTCTAATAGTATATATATATATATATATACACACACACACACACACGCACACACACACACACACACTCAGCCACATAATTAGTAATCTTCAGAAGTTTAATTTATTCTGACTCTGCCCTTTATGAAGATGTTGGTTTAGGCTTCTTTAGTTTTGCTGACAGTCTTATATTTCAATGGAGTGTAAAAGTCCTTGCTTTGGACTGAATGTGTGTTTGTGTCCCCTCACAAAAATTTGTATCTTCAAACTCTAAATCCCCAATGTGATGGTACTAGGAGATAGAGCCTTTGGAAGGTAACTGGTCATGAGGGTGGTGCCCTCATGATAGGATTAGCGTTCTTACATGAAGAGACACAAGAGAGCTTGTTCTTCCTTACTCTTTCCCTGCAACTAAGGACACAGCAAAGAGATGGCCATTTGCAAACCAAGAAATGGGCTCTCATAAGACAACAGATGGGGAAACAGTGGAAACAGTGTCAGACTTTATTTTTTCTGGGCTCCAAAATCACTACAGATGGTGACTGCAGCCATGAAATTAAAAGACGCTTACTCCTTGGAAGGAAAGTTATGACCAACCTAGACAGCATTTTAAAAAGCAGAGACATTACTTTGCCAACAAAGGTTCGTCTAGTCAAGGCTATGGTTTTTCCTGTGGTCATGTATGGATGTGAGAGTTGGACTGTGAAGCAGGCTGAGCGCCGAAGAATTGATGCTTTTGAACTGTGGTGTTGGAGAAGACTCTTGAGAGTCCCTCGGACTGCAAGGAGACCCAACCAGTCCATTCTGAAGGAGATCAGCCCTGGGATTTCTTTGGAAGGCATGATGCTAAAGCTGAAACTCCAGTACTTTGGCCACCTCATGCGAAGAGTTGAGTCATTGGAAAAGACCCTGATGCTGGGAGGGACTGGGGGCAAGAGGAGAAGGGGACGACAGAGGATGAGATGGCTGGATGGCATCACTGACTCAATGGATGTGAGTCTGAGTGAACTCCGGGAGTTGGTGATGGACAGGGAGGCCTGGCGTGCTGCAATTCATGGGGTCACAAAGAGTCGGACACGACTGAGCGACTGATCTGAAGACAACAGACGTATTGGCACTTTGATCATCCACTTCCCAGTCTCCAAAACTGTGAGAAATAAATGTTTCTTGTTTAAGCCACTCAGTCTATGGTCATTTGGCAACCAGAACTAAGACAGTTGCCATGGATATTAGGTCCTCAATAAGGTAATTAACCTATTCCATGTAACCCTGTGACTACTCAAAGTGGTTTCCACACATTGAAATGCCCCAACATTCCATGCTTTCTCTGTTGCTACCTTCAGTATAAAACAAACTACTGTTGATCCACTAGGTTTCAAAAATGACTCATTTAAACTACATTCCCTGGTGGTTCAGACAGTAAAGAATCTGCCTGCAATGCAGGAGACCTGGGTTTGATCCCTGGGTCAGGAAGATCCCCTGGAGAAGGGGATGGCAAACCACTCCAGTACTCTTGCTCGGAAAATTCCATGGACAGAGGAGCCTGGGGAATGGTGGGGGTGGGGAGGTGGCGCTAAAAGTCCATGGTTCACAAAGAGTCAGGTACGACTGAGGGACTTTCAATCACTCACTTCAAACAAAAGAGACATCTTAAGGCCTGAGGGTTAATACACATTTATATACTCTCATGCTAGCTGGGTTTCTTATTTTGTTTTTTCAAAGAATGAAGTTATATCTCTGAAGTGTTAGTGGCTCAGTCGTGTCAGACTCTTTGCCACCCCATGGACCATAGCCCGCCAGGCTCCTCTGTCCATGGAATTCTCCAGGCAAGAATACTGGAGTGGGTAGCCATTTCCTTCTTCAGGGGATCTTCCCAACCCAGGGATCAAACTTCTATCTCCTATATTGCAGGCAGATTCTTTACCATCTGAGCCACCAGGAAAGCTAGGATCATCTTCAAAAATGTGTGTGTGTGTGTGTTTTTCTTTCAAGCTTACATACCTAACATCTGTGAAATTTTAAACTAAATGTTCTTCACAAGAATACAGAGTGTGACTTCTTCTAAATAAAAATGAAGACACATATGAGCAAGTACAAGTGAATGGGTAAATAAATATGGTTAACCTTGTAATAATGCCTTCTGTCAACCAAAGCACAGGTAGGAAAGGCAAACTGACACATTTCAACTTTTAAGAAGGCTAAACTTCAAAAATAGCTACAGTTCTTTAATTTAGGGGGACATATGCAAGTCCCCCTACTTCTCTGAGGGGGACTGTCTATAGAGCTGTGCATTCTGGTTTTTACTAAGTCAAACCACGAAAAAAGAATAAGTGTAATAAAACTGGGAGAGGAGGAGACATTTGTTTTTATTTAACAAATTCATATCATTCACTATATTCTAGGCACTATTTTTAAGTATTTTACAAATATTAACTCAATAAATCTTCACACAACTTTATGAGTTGGTACTGTTACATAATTCCCATTTTACAGATGAGAATGTAGAAGAACAGAGAGAGGTAGTAACTTGGCCAAGGTCACTTGGCTAGTAAGCTGCTTGGGCCAATATCTGAACCCAAGTACTAAGACCTCAGAGGCTGTGCTCTTCATAATTGCCTTCTTCTAGCCATTGCTTCCCTTATTCTTCTCATAAACTCCACCAAAAAATCCAATCCACTAGGAAACCAGGACAACATCTTTATTACAGAATAAAATGAAAGCGTATAGAGGTTTGGAGTTTCCCTTCTCACTTAAAGGCAATGTAACAATTTTTCACTTAAAGAAAAAAAAAAAATGACTTCCAAACACAAATGACAAAAACAGCAGGGAAGGAAAAGCTATTTTCAAGCTTCTAGGAGGTTATCATAAACAATGAAGAGAGAAAAACAAATTAAAGTTTTTTAAGAAATGGCATTTGACACTATCCTTTCTACCTTGCTGCCCATGACCGTTTGAAAGCCCTGTACCTAGAGGCTGTGCAGGGCGCTCTATGGTGTGAAAACAAGAGATGACCATGCTTGGAAAGAAAAGAGAAGCATATTGTAAGAAAATGTAAAAGCACCGTAAGGTCTGAATGTTGTGGAAATAAGCCCAGGCTGCTTCTCAATTCATGAGTTTAGCGGAAATGGCAGAACAGATGACAAACAGCAACAAACAGAAATGTAACCGCACGATTCTCTCCGATCGTGGGAACAAATGCCCAGAGCCGCTTACTTAATCTGATGCCAATTTACTTTCTTGTTTAAACATTCTAAATATTTGTTATCTACGAAATATTCATGTATTGTGTTTTAATACCTTGAGGGTTTTATTTTTCAAGGAATTTAGAAGTATCTATAGTTAAAAATAGCAGAACTTCCTCAAAATAACAGCAAAAGTTTTTATTTAAAGAGTTAATATTAATTAATTAGACATCATATGGAACTGGAGGTGAATTCAATCCTCCTGACAGGTAAAATTTCAAATTTCGTAATGAACGGTACTCTTGAAATACATACTTCATTTTATTTTAAAATAAAACAAAAATTTTACCTCTTTTTCAATATAATTATTTTCATTCCATTTTGCAATACTTTTGTTTCATTTTAAGGAAACCCAATAGATGGCACTTTTTTTCTTTGCAGTACTACAAAGAACATTATTTAAACACCAAAAATTGGTTTCTTCAATCTACATCTTTTAAGTATAATTTTTTTTTACTTTTTAACTTTTTATTTTATATTGGAGTATAGCCAATTAACAGGGCTTCCCAGGTGGTGCTAGTGGCAAAGAACCTGCCTGCCAATGCAGGAAACCTAAGAGACATGAGTTCGATTCCTGGGTCAGGAAGATCCCTGGAGGAGGGCATGGAAACCATTCCAGGACTCCTGTCCATGGAGAATCCCACGGACAGAGGAGCCTCACTGGCTATAGTCCACAGGGTCACAAAGAGTTGGACACAACTGAAGTGACTTAGCATGCACTGCTGCTGCTGCTGCTGCTAAGTCGCTTCCATCGTGTCCGAATCTGTGCGACCCCGTAGACGGTAGCCCGCCGGGCACCCCCGTCCCTGGGGTTCTCCAGGCAAGAACACTGCGGTGGGTTCCCATTTCCTTCTCCAATGCATGAAGTGAAAAGTGAAAGTGAAGTCACTCAGTCGTGTCCAACTCTTAGCAACCCCATGGACTGCAGCCTACCAGGCTCCTCTGTTCATGGGGTTCTCCAGGCAAGAATACTGGAGTGAGGTGCCATTGCCTTCTCCGTTAGCTTGCACACACACAGCCAATTAACAATGTTGTGATAGTTTCAGGTGGACAGCAAAGGGACTCAGCCTTACATATGCAAGTATCCATTCTCCCCCAGCCACCTGGATTGTATGTATGTGCGCTCAGTAGCTCAGTCGTGTCTGAATCTTTTGTAACCCCATGGACTGTAGCCCACCAGGCTCCTCTGTCCATGGGATTTTCCTGGCAAGAATACTGGAGTGGATTGCCATTTCCTCCTTCAGGCGATCTTCCTGACCCAGGGATCAAACTGATATTTTCTGTGTCTCCTGTTCTTTACTACAGAGCTACCTGGAACCCCAACTACCTCAATGGGTTAAGTATACATATTTTTAAAAGAGACACGAGTACCCCAATGTTCATTGCAGCACTGTTTATAATAGCCAGGACATGGAAACAGCCTAGATGTCCATCAGCAGATGAATGGATAAGAAAGCTATGGTACATATACACAATGGAGTATTACTCAGCCATTAAAAAGAATACATTTGAATCAGTTCTAATGAGGTGGATGAAACTGGAGCCTATTATGCAGAGTGAAGTAAGCCAGAAAGAAAAACACCAATACGGTATACTAACGCATATATATGGAATTTAGAAAGATGGTAACAATAACCCTGTGTACGAGACAGCAAAAGAGACACTGACGTATAGAACAGTCTTATGGACTCTGTGGGAGAGGGAGAGGGTGGGAAGATTTGGGAGAATGGCATTGAAACATGTAAAATATCATGTATGAAACGAGTTGCCAGTCCAGGTTCGATGCACGATACTGGATGCTTGGGGCTGGTGCACTGGGACGACCCAGAGGGAGGGTATGGGGAGGGAGGAGGGAGGAGGGTTCAGGATGGGGAACACATGTATACCTGTGGCGGATTCATTTTGATATTTGGCAAAACTAATACAATTTTGTAAAGTTTAAAAATAAAATAAAATTTAAAAAAAAAAGGTAATACAGAAAAAAAATAAAAGATCTGCTTTAATTTTGTGTAAAGTTTAACAAATATTATCAACTTAATCAAAGAAAATTAATTATAAATAGTTTTAATGTAGTTATTACTTATATTAGATGTGATAATAACTTAGCTCAAATCACTCACTGTTAGGTTAAGGAAAAAAAAAAATGATTACACAAAATCTACAGATATATCAAAGCTCCAAATAAGAAATGTTCTACTAAAAAAAGAGGCTGAAACAGCGTATTCTTCAAAAGTCAATGTTGTAACATACAAAAGAAGGTTGTGGAAATGTCCACATTGAAGGAGGTAAAGGGCTTCCCGAGTGGCACTAATGGTAAAAGAACTCGCCTGCCAATTCAGGAGGCCTAAAAGACACAGGTTTTGATCCCTGGGTCAGGAAGATCCCCTTGAGGAGGGCATGGCAACCCACTCCGGTTTTCTTGCCTGGAGAATTCCTTGGACAGAAGAGCCTGGCAGGCTACCATTCGTAGAGTCACAAAGAGTCAGACACAACCGAAGCAACTTGGCGTGCACACACACATACACAAAAAGGAGGTAGACAATCACTAAACACAATCCCTGACCCCAGGCAGGATCCTGTACAGGAAGGAAACATGCTCTAAAGAAAGTTATTGACTCAGTGGATAAAACGGCAATATGAAAGACAGAATATAGTTTTTCTTGGTAATAAATTTATTGAAGTTGATAATTATACTCTGGTTGTATAAAAGAATACCCTATCCTTAGGAAATGCAACCTGCATAAGATGGGAAGACCCATCTCCTGAAGATGTCTGCAACATCCTCAGATGGTTCAGAGGGGAAAAAAAGTGTGAGACTTTATGAGAAAAAATGTTTAGGTCAATCTGGGTAAAAGGTAGAGAAGTGTTCTTTGTATTACTTTTATCGTTTGCAAATTTTATATGAGGCTGAAATTATTTCCAAGTTAAAAAACCAAACAAAACCAACAATGAGAAACTATTGACCTGAACCAGAAGCATGAATTAAATCCCACAGATTGAGCTCACTCTTTACAGGACACAGAAGTAGAGTCCTTGAAGCCTGCCCTCAAGGTACTGATTTTATGTCATAGACTAACAGAGACATTTGAGTCTCAGAAGACGATGGTCCATATGGAGTGCCAGTTTTTTCTAACCATGAAGGTCTCTCCAAAAAATTACTCCTGGATACATTTCAGTTCCTTGGCCACTATAAGCCTACAGTTTCCATGATGAGATGGCGAGGACCATCTACCTTAAACACAATGGTTGCAGGATCACAAATCCATACCTTATCAGACCTGGAAATATTCACCCACATCACCAGTCCAGAGGCCACACCTTAGGGCGACAACGCCAGCGGTCTGACTAAGTGAGTGTCTACTTAATGCCTGCCGCGTGTTGGCACTGGGCTACACGCTAGGAATAAAAAGATGAATAAGCTTTGCTACCAATCTTAAGGAACTCATAACCCAAGGTGAAGAGGACCTAATTCTGTAATTTTAGTATAATATGTAAAATACTCCTGTAATACAAGTGTGTATCAAGTGTCCTGAGAAGGACTCAGCGAACATGTGAGACAGCTTCATTCAAACATTTAGTTTGTGTCAGAGAAAGGAACCTTAAAGTTGGGATGACGACCTTCAGCTGACAGAAAAAAAAAGTGAAAAGGGAATTCCTGGCAAGAGCAACTAATAAAATGAGACAATGGCATAGAGGCATGAAACTGTAAGCTGTTTTCAATGACTATAGGAAGGGAATCACCATGGCTGGGGCACAGCATCTCCTGTGACTGTGGTTAATGAGGGAGATAAAGCCAGTTAGAAACAGTTCCTGAATGACCTTGCATAGCATGCTAAAGAACTACAAGATAACATTTACACACATGGAATGGCAGAATTTTTAAAATATTATTTATCTATTTATTTGTTTTACATTTTGGCTGTGCAGTATGTGGGATCTTATTTCCCTGACCAGGGACTTAACCTGTGCCCTCTGCACAGTCTTAACCACTGGACCATCAGGGAAGTCCCCCAGATATTTTAGAAAGACATTTCTGATGGAAATGTTATCATTTATTGCCAAAAAATGATGGAGTCAGGGAGAAGAGTTCACATGCAATTGCCTCAGCCTTCAAGAGTTAGGTATGACCAGGGCTGGAACTGAGACAATGGCAAGGGAAGAGATATTAAAGGAAGCAGAATTAGTAGAGCTCAGCAACCAACTGATTGTGTGCGGTGGGTGAGATATGACAAGGATGAGAGTGAAGATGCAACTTGCTTCCTTAAACGTTGAGAATTACTAACAGTGACTGAGTCTGAAATTTCAGTGTAGTAAGCTTCAAGACATTCATTATAGAATACAGGATTCTGAGAAGCGCACTGAAATTCAGGAGAGAAGTTAGGGTAAATGTAAAGATGCTGGAATCATATTGACAATGATAGCCTTCTTGTATTCTTTAAGGAGGATTGTGCAGATCGAGAAGATAAAGATATATATTCATCCAAAGATGATCAGGAGAAAAACAAGCCAAGAGAGGGAAAAGGAACGAGAGGACAGAATTATATGGTAACTGGTATTACATGGTAGAATCAGATGCTCAGTCAACAGAGTTTAAATAGCACTCAACACACAATCACTGCGGCCAATTAGGCACCAGATGCTTGCTACATCCTGATTGTGAAAGTTGAAAAAAGTTGAAAGTAAAAGTCACTCAAGTCCTGTCTTACTCTTTGCGATGACACCATGGACTGTAGCCCCCCAGGCTCCTCTGTCCATGGGGATTCTCCAGGCAAGAATACTAGAGCAGAATACTACTCTAGTATTCTAGCCTCCAGTGGATCTTCCCAACCCAGGGATCAAACCCAGGTCTCCCGCATTGCCGGCAGATTCTTTACCATCTGAGCCATGAAGGAAGCCCAAAAATACTGGAGTGGGTAGCCTATCCCTTTTCCAGCGGATCTTTCTGACCCAGGATTCGAACCAGGGAAGTCCACATCCTGATTATTACACTATCTTAATTTCCTACTACATCTGAATAGGACAGTCACTTTCAAATTCAGATACAGTTCAAGTGACATTCTTGTACATTCACTCTCTCCTTACACACTGAGCTACAAAATTAAACAAAAGACTTTATATTATTATATTAAAAGGAACTATAACCAGGGACACACTAGAGCCTTTGTGGACATTCGAGACTATACAGATAAAAAAGCTCACAAACTTATTCTTGAAAACATTCACCCTTCTTTTAAGAATTATTATATTTATGGGGAAAATATAATAAACCATGATTAAAATAATGTAAACTTCTGATTTCAACAGAGCATCGCCAGGTGACTGGGTTAAACGACAAGCATCCTCCACAGGGGACGCTTGCAGATGCACATGTGACAGCATACGTGTGCACACACCCACACACAACCTCCTCATTCACACAGACTTCATCGTCAGAGTGGCCTTTTTAGCACTCTGCCTTTGTCACCCACAGTGACCACCAGTCTGGTGCAATCACCAATCCTCTCACAGAAACAGTGATATCTGTAATCAGTAACTCAGCATAGCAACCAGGTTTTACAACTACCTCCCTGAGCCAATTTGGTTTCTGTACAATTTTTTTCTTCCTAAATTTCATGACTAAAGTACTGCCTGAATCTGCAATGTTCTTAGCCTCCCAGGTCACTACAGAAAGCAATCTGTTTTTCTTGTACAATCATTTGAATAAGTAATACCCAGTCATCTGACTACAAGTATTCATTACACATGAGCTATAGAAAATAATCAGTCATGGATCTAGTAGCTTCAAAACAAATGACGTAGGTAGGATTTATACAGAAGCCTTCCAGGAGTTTCTTTTGTCCAGAAATGATCTGAAATTTATCCTATGTGCATTATACAACCTTCTTTTGCATTCTGTGAATATTTCTCTTGGGTCAGTATTCACTTCATGCCTTTCTAACTCAGCAAATAAAGGCTCAGATTCAAAATGGCTTTGCTGTTGGTCTAGCATGTTAATAGAGCAATGATTATTTCAGTGCTTCAATATGGACAGTCGAAAAGACGACTTTATTATGAACCTCCTGTAAGATAAACAGTATTGTTTATAAATAAAATCTCATGCTAAGAAGTCCTTAGCTTCCAAAGGAAGAAAGCAATCACTATGTTTGCAGGCAGTTAATGTTCTGCCCTTTACTTTAGGTACATAATATCTAGATTTTCATCAACATTTTTCAAATGTTGCTCTAAGTACAGAATCCTGGGTTTTGTTCATGCATATCTGGAAACTATTCTGTTCAGGGAATATCCCACGAGCAATGAGGATGCAAAACATTCTTTACTGTGTATTGCTACTAAGAAAATACTCCCACAGTTCTTGGTTCAGTACTGCCACATTCTTAAAGGTTATTCTGATTAAAGTAGAGCTGGGCATTTCTGTGAAGAATCAAGATACCAAAAAATTTTTTCCATAGAAATTTTAAAGTTATGCCAATAATAAATTATACCAAAGACTAATTCAAGATAGGAAACAGTGCAGGCAGGTTTGAAAGTCACATTTGAATTCAAACTGACCTGAATTCCCAGGTTTACAGGCTAGACGGCTCTAGACAAGTTATTTGAGTATGCTGAGCATCCAGATGGAAATAACTGAATATAATGTGTGAGTAAACTAAATCTAGCATAGGCTCTCAATAAATATTACCTTCCATCTTGACTCTCCATTTTGATACTGTAAATAACAAAATGTTAGGGAATTCTATAATTTTTTCATTATACATGTGTGTGGCTTATGTTTCTGTAGAAAGAGAACATCACAAATACCCCACTGTGATACATGATAAATAACTATCACAAGTGGATTCATAAGTTATGTTTAATGTTAGTTACTTCCATTGCCTATGTATTCACAGAATAATAACAAAGGAAAACTATTCAAATATACACATATTAAAGTATGTATGTGATTAATAAATGAAAAAAGGCTCATAATTTTAAAAATATCTGGGCTCCCAGTGCCATCAGATCAATTGGCACATATGTCAAAAATGATTAAGTGAAAACCACATTATTACCTCCTTTGTACTATCTAGTAAACTGGATCAAATATAAAACACTATTTAATGGGACACAGTCTCCATTACTTAACCCAAGAGCTGACATGAAAAGGAAGAAGGTCAAGTCTACTTTTTCAAAGCTCTTAGGTAATCAGAGGACAGAAACATCAGGATGAGATCTTTACAAGTTGTTGATGGAAGAGGAAAAACATGGTTTTGAGTCTTTGATTCTCAATTGTAACCATTTCAAAATATATCATATTAATAAACATTTTTCCATTTAATGATGAATAGCCACCTGCTGAAGTCAAAGAAACAGAAGCCCACTTTTAATTGGAAACAGCAAGACTGTGTGTATTTTCCATCGTGTATTTTGGCTTTCCAAATGTTCCATTTGAGAACCCTGAGGGTGAGCCTTAGGAACCCCCCAGTTTTCCATAAGCCAGCACATTCTTGGACACACTGCACGCGTTCAGTTTAATCAGAAGATACACAGTTGGAAAACACTGCTGGAGGTTCATGCATATTTTAATCAGTTTGTGTAAATTTTAAATGAGTTATCAGTTATGGTCAGGGCACGCAATTCTGTATTTGGAAAGTTCTTAAATGGAAGGAATGGGATCCGAATGTCCTAATGCTCCTTTTAGAGAAACAGCCTCTGTCACACTTGCTACCTTCTGCCAAAGGCTACAAAGATCAAACTTAGTGGTAGCAGACTAAGCTAAATAACATTTTGTCCAAGTTTCCAAAACAAGCATTCACAATTTCCACTCAGAAAAAATAAAGATGGGAACTATATCTTAGCATTCTGAACAACCAACATGATGTCATAAGTAAACTTGATTCTCCCACCCCCACTTCAAAAACCACAATTTTTTTAAGAGGCAGCAACACTTTGTGGCGCCTTCTTTTCCCTACTAAATGAGATCTATCCATAGGAACTCAATTTAGAGTATCATTTTCTGTTTAGGGCCATATACCAATAATTGGGCACAACATTAAGTCTCTCTGATTATAACTGATGTATCAAATGACCTGTCAAAATGTTACTTGAAAAACAAACAACTTGACTGACATCAATGGAGTATATTAATATGCAAGAAATATATTCATCACACCAATGAAATTCTAGCAGGAACTCTGTTAAGTATATTCTTTAACTGGTTGTCATTCTAAATGACTTGGAGATAGTTTACATAATTGGCCATAAGAAATCCCTATGTAGATAACTGAGGATGTGTTTGGTTCAGGTTTGTTTTTAATTAAGAGAAACTTGTGGTTACAAATAGCCCAGTATTTGTCAGTAATGATGACAACATATTTTTTACTTCAACTGGACATAAACTCAGTAGTCATCCACTTGTCAGAACATACTGAAAAAGCCAAAGAATTAATCACTTCGACAGGAGATCCTATGGGAGGACCAGAACATCCATATTTTAAAATTTCACTGTATATAAGACTTTTCCAAATAGAGATAATACTTTTGGTTCCAAAATCTAGTGGGTCTCTAGTTTTCCTCAGTGAGGAATCCAAAGGTAAAGTGTTTTTTTCTGAGTTTCAGAAAAGAGATTTTCTCAGATACGTCAGGAAATGGATGCTTCCTGATGAAATAAGAATAAAGACTTATTTAGAAAAATATGGAAAAATAGTGTATAAAAACACTGTTTCTTTGTAATGCCATGATTACTACAACAAAGGTATGTATAGAAAGCAGGATGTATGGCAGGTATAAGGTCTGAAAAAGTGATACTGTAACTGATACTTGACAAACAATAAGGAGCAACTGGTTAGGCTAAGAGCCATATCTTTGAATGTGTGTGAGTGTGCACGTATGATTTGTATGAATGTATATGTGTGAAAGAAAGGTCACTGCCACAAGGCAGTGAAAATACCCTCTAGTAAAAGTGGCATCAATTTCAATGGGATAAAGAATGAGAAAAACATATTTTCCAGATCATAAAGACTTTTAAAGAAACTTTATACAATGGTATGGACCTAATTTCTAAACGGGACATTATATAAAGACTATAAAAGGAATCATGACATGGCTTGATTTATATTTCAGTTGTATTGTATCAAGTGGGGTTTTAAAGACTGGACTGTGGATCAACAGTGACTTTCTGAAAAGGACCACCAATATTTTGGCAACACTCCCATCAAGAAGTGGAGTCTCCTACATGTCCATTGGCAGACAAAAGGATAAGGAAGTTTTGGTACATATATACAATGGAATATTACTCAGCTATAAAAAAGAATACATTTGAGTAAGTTCTAATGAGGTGCATGAAACTGGATCCTGTTATACAGAGTGAAGTAACTCAGAAGGAGAAACACCAATACAGTATATTAATGCATAAATATGGAATTTAGAAAGACGATAATGATGATCCTATATACAAGGCAGCAAAAGAGACACGGATG
This sequence comes from Bubalus bubalis, assembly GCF_019923935.1. Taxonomy (NCBI): domain Eukaryota; kingdom Metazoa; phylum Chordata; class Mammalia; order Artiodactyla; family Bovidae; genus Bubalus; species Bubalus bubalis. The sequence goes on along the minus strand of NC_059176.1, from coordinate 30,039,591 downwards.
TAAAGAACAGACTTTTGGATTATGTGGGAGAAGGCAAGGGTGGGATAATTTGAGAGAACAGCTCTGAAATATGTATATTACCCTATGTAAAATAGAAGACCACTGCAAGTTTGGTGGATGAAGCAGGGCACTCAAAGCTGGTGATCTGGGACGACCCAGAGGGATAGGGTGGGGAGGGAGGTGGGAGGGGATCAGGATGCAGAGACACATGTACAGACATGGGTGATTCATGTCAAGGTATGGCAAAAACCACCAAAACACTGTAAAGAAATTATCCTCCGATTAAAATACATTAATTAAAAAAAAAAAAAGACAAAGAAGTGGAGTCTGCAACTCTTTCCCTGAAATCTAGACAGGCCTGTTATTGCTTCAATCAATAGAGTGCAGTTAAGTAATGATAGGTAATTTTCTATGCTTCTCCTCAAGAGACAAAGGACCTCCCGTTCCTTTGGGCATCACAGTTCTTAGGAGACCTCTCTTGGAAGCCAGCTGCCATGTTGTGAGAAGCCTAAACCACACAGCATAGACATAGACAGTCTACAGTCATCTTGCCAGGGAGCCAGTTCAGTTCAGTTCAGTTGCTCAGTCGTGTCCAACTCTTTGCAACCCCATGAATCGCAGCATGCCAGGCCTCCCTGTCCATCACCAACTCCCAGAGTTCACTCAAACTCACGTCCATCGAGTCGGTGATGCCATCCAGCATCTCATCCTCTGTCATCCCCTTCTCCTCCTGCCCCCAATCCCTCCCAGCATCAGGGTCTTTTCCAATGACTCAACTCTTCGCATGAGGTGGCCAAAGTACTGGAGTTTCAGCTTTAGCATCATTCCTTCCAAAGAACACCCAGGACCGATCTCCTTTAGAATGGAATGGTTGGAACTCCTTGCAATCCAAGGGACTCTCAAGAGTCTTCTCCAACACCACAGTTCAAAAGCATCAATTCTTCGGCGCTCAGCTTTCTTCACAGTCCAACTCTCACATCCATATATGACCACTGACATAATACTAAAAAAGCCTCTAAGTGCCTCTAGACCCCAGCCACGTGATTTTTCCTAGCTGTCACCACAAACATCATGGAACAGAGACCAAAAAGACTCCCCGTGCCCTTTCTTAATCCTGAGCTACAGAATTTATTAACATAATTTTTTAAAACCTGTTTAATGTCATTAAATTAGGTGATGATTGTTACATGGAAATAGATAAGTAGAATAAGGTCCACATTTAAAACAAGATCCATTACATTATTTTTCAGGTAGCTCACTCTCAGATCTTCCTTAAGTAGAATCCAAAATACACTGCCTTATACAAATGCAATAGGGAAGAGTGTCATGTATGCTTTTAGATTTCACTTTTGTTAAAGATAAAGACTTTACTTTTTTAAGATCACTTCCTCAGCAGAAGTGAGGAAGGTACAGAGAGATTTACACAAACTCCCTGCCCCATACCTGCACAATCTCCTCTATTAGCAAAATCCCCCACCAAAGTGTACATTGATCACAACTGAAAAACCTACACTAACAAATCATTATCACCTAAAGTCCACAGTTTACCTTAGGATACATTCTTGGTGGTACATTCTATGGGTTATATTCATGGGCAATGACAGGTATCAATCATTTCAGTATCATTCAGAGTCTTTTTTACTCCCTTCTTAAAAAACAAAACCAAAAAAAACACAAAAAACGGTTCTATTATGTAGATTTTAAACCTAAGTATTTTAAAATTTCTAATCTGGAGAGAGAGGGAAGATGGTTTGTTTGTTGTATGTTTGTTTCTATCCATTCTTGATATAACAGGGAATCTTCTTTTACAGAATTACCCTTAGGCACAAAGCCCATCATAGTATAATATTTCTGCACTAACACAGAACCCTCACATTTAAGAAAAATAGAACCTCGTTTAAGTTCAGACAACTTCCCCACTTGAATTCTAGCATTATGCATACTTTGAAACAGATGTTGTTCTAGTCACGTGTACTCTTTCTTTATTTTACTAAGTTCATATTTACTGCTAAAATGTTTCTTTTAAACTTGCCTTTGTGTATCAGGGAAAATAAACAAAACACAAAAATGAAAGACAACTGATTCACTTATTTCCTTTAGGCTGACAGATTTCATAGAAAGTGCTTTTGTAATAAAAAAATATTAATGAAGTAGCAATGTTTTGTGCAGACATTTGCTCCTCTGACTACTTCAATTATAAATACATTTTAATGAGGTAATAGAGACTACACAGCTCTGCAAGTGTTCCTTTTTCTAACATTTGTTCTGAATTCAAAGATTAGAAACAGCTAATCTGCTGCATTTTGGGGTCTGGTTTATGAATACAGCATTTAAAGCACATTGTTCGAGCATCTGGAAAGCTAACATCTCATAAATAGCCCATCCTCCCAAACATATGATTAGACAATAAGGGTAATCTGAAATTTGTTTAAAATCAGTAGCCATAAAGTAGATACAGTGTACTACAAATTGTCCCTCCCCCCTCCCTACCCTCCACCCCAGCGTGTGTATTGAAACATGCCTTAATGGGCCTTCATTTGCCAAGAAGACACTCAGAGTAGAGTTTGTCTTTGTACAATTAAATTATGCACATTGTCAAATCTTCTCATTTAAAAAATCTATATTTTACTGAATCATATCTAAGAATTAAGTCAGGTCTGCCCTGGAGGTACTCCATGTGTCTCCATTCTCCTGTTAAGAGGATTAAAGGCCAACTCTCAATTTTTTTTCTCAATAGATTTTTTTTTCCATTATTACTCAAGCCTGTGAATATTTAAACATAACAATCAGCAGACTTTAATAAAGGACATTGTTCAAGTAGACAGTCAACCTTCTAATCAACACACAGAAAAAAAAAATCACATGTAACACAATGTTCAAAATTTTTCCTTATTTCAGATATATAATATATATTCCTTTCTAAATTAAAAACTATGATGTAATCAAAATTTAGACAAAAATATGATCAGCTTACATGATGTAAGATGCAAGTCCCTGGCGGTCATATATATCAAGTTTATTGTAATATCCTAGAAAAACTTATTACCTAAAAGTACTTTCCAAAGAGGAAAATATTTATGACTGAAGTATCCCAGAGTCAGTTTATTTCATAAATTTATGACTGAAGTAGCTAACATTTATAGAGTTCAGTCTTACTCAAGTATGTATATATTTAAGCATACATGCTAGGCATAGCGAGAAGTACTCCACATGGACTATTTCATGTACTCTTCAGAACAATCCTGTTAAGTAGGTACTAATAGTTTCCATTTTTCAGATAAGGAAACTGAGACAAAGTTTACAAAACAGACCTAGAGTCATACAATTACAAAGCTCATAAAATTTTCAAGTTTATAAAAAGTATTTATCATTGTCTTGCTTTGTAGGCATGGAAAGCGAGGCCAGACAGTTTAAGGTCACAAATACATTAGTAACAGAACATGATCCAACCATGTTCTTCTCAATCACAGTCAATAAAATGCTTTTTATTTCACATTCTGTGTAGGGGTCTTTAATTTTTAAGTCCCGTTTGTTCTCATTTGTAGCCATCTCTTCCTAAATATGTTGTGTTCTTCCAGCCAGTGTATTAATCATCCAATGATTATTCAATCATCACTTGTTATAGGTGTTCACAGCTGACATTCATAGAATTACCTTTTATTTATGTACATGTTATGCTCTGTAAGTACGTTGCTTTGCCACTCAAAAATTATGCTTAGGGGATTTGTGCATGTAATATATGTATGTATATGGGCCGTTATTTTTCATTTCTAGCTATATCTATCCTATAAACATAATGTATTATTTTAGTTGTTTCTCTTTTTCATCATAAAAAAACAATGCTATATCAACATACCTGTACATGTCTCTTTGGGCTTATTTATAGAAGTTTCTGGTTCAATGCACATGTGTATTTTTCAACCTCACTATATATATGGCCAGATGCTTTTCCAAAGCGGATGTATACAAATTCACACTTTCACCCACTACACAGTTATCCCTACCAGATACCTCATCAAATTTTCCCTAATGCATATTGTCCAAACCTTCAAATTTTGTTTGAGGCTGTGTCTGTGTGAAAGTGACTCAGTCATGTCCAACTCTTTGCAACCCCATGACAGTAGCCTGCCAGGCTCCTCTGTCCATGGGATTCTCCAGGAAAGAATACTGGAGTGGGTAGCCATTCTCTCCTCCAGGAGATCTTCCCGACCCAGGGATCGGACCTGGGCCTGCTGCACTGCAGGCAGATTCTTTACCACCTTAGCCACCAGGGAAGACCTTGTTCAAGGCTATGAAGTTGTATTCTTACTCTTTTTATGCATTTCCTTGATTACTAGTTTCTTAATTGCTTTGATTTCTTCTTCCTTAATTCATTTATCATTCGCCAATTCCTCCACTGGCTAGTTTATATTCTTACTGATCTAAAAAACTTTTTCTATTTGTTTGTCATATATGTCATACATGTTGTTCTTTCTCAGACAAAGTTGGCTTTAGCTTTATTCACAGTATCCTTTATTCCAGAAGGACTCTAATTTAAAGATAGTAAAGCTTATCTATTTTTTTCTTATTGACTAGCACAATAAATTCAAATTCTTATAAATGGATGTATTTTTCACCCAAGATTTTTTGAAATGGCCCCCTTATTTGTAACTATCTCAAAGAAAATTAACAGAAAAATAAGAACTGGACTAACTCCTTCTTTGCACTGAGCCAAGTGCTCCTCAAAGTGACTGTTTACATCCTTGATTATTATCAATAAAATTCAGAATTCATCACTTTATTTTCAGTGGCATTTTTTTATTTTGTACTGTTTTAAGTAAAAATACTTATCATTTTTATTAAGGTAACATTTTCCATCATCATAAGGACCACCATAACTTATATGATTATATATTTTAGCAACTGACCCATCTGTAGTATTTTATTTTATCCTATTTGTACCTGGGTATCACAGTTAGGTATATATATATATAGCACATATATATGCCTCCTTCAGTCAGTTTTTCTTATTACTGAGGTATCTTACATTTTTAAGCTTTCAGAGAAGGTGGAAATACAAATTCCATGTACAATTGAAAAATGTTATATAAATAAAGATATTATAAGGACAAAATATATTTCCCTCTAATTCATGATCTATAAAATATTTTTTAAATATAATGTATCTCAAAAATATAGAAGTTGGAAACAATCCAATTTTGAAAGGTAGCACCTAATGAGTACTTTCTCTAGACTATATTATTCTTTTGGAAATTCTGTGGAATACTTAATAGTTCCTTATATAGTTCTACACATCAAACATCCTGCCATTACCTATGTAACTACAGTAAGTCACTAAACCTCATTTTCCATTTATGTGTGATAAAATAGTACATTAGGCAAAATAATCTTCAAAATTCTATTCTTTTATAAGTTTGTTAACCTACACACACACACACACACACACACAAATTCTAAAGGGTTTCAACAGCAGTAATGAAACTAAAATTTCATTTTGACATTCAGCTGCCCAGAATGGGATAGGCAACTTCCTTTCTTCAATATATCTACTGAAATAAAAGCCATTACTCACAACCCAAAGGCAGAGTGCCTCCGAAGAAATGGATTCTGATGATGTCAGATATTTATTGTTGCTTCCAGAACAGAAAGAATTGAAGAGTCTTTCCTTCCCCATAAAGTAGGAAACATTTCAGTATAAGAATATGTATAACACAGGACTGTACAAGTGACCCTATTTATCCATTTTCTGTGTTATCTCTGAAAAAACTTGAGTTGATTTATTTCCTATACATTGAAATTGCTATTTGTGGAATTCAACCAATTTCAATTTCATATATAAAAATCTATGCCTTTTACTCTTCCATTTTCTATCCATCAGACCCATTACTGAATAGATAGTAGTGAGTTTGAGAAAAAAAATAAAATGAAAAACCCTCAGGAGAGTAGCTATTCAAACCTCTCAAGATAAAATACAGAGCAAGGAAGACAGCTCTCTTCTGAACGAGCAGGTCCTCTATCTTCCCAATGGAGATCCTCTCTACAGATTTCCTACTGCAATAGAACTATTCTTCCTTTTAAAAGTAATTATATTGGCTTTAATATTAAATTATGTGGATTCCTAAACCTTTAATTTGGTTTAAACTACTCAAATCTTTTAAAGCAGGTTTTCTCAGGGAAAAAAATTATTAATAAGTTTCATGAAAATGGCTCTAATGGAGACAGAAGGTGTCAGCCATTCATTGTTTTGGCTGGGAAAACTCATAAATCCAAGTTGTGATTTGGGCAAAATATAACTGTAACCATTTATTTAGTTTGCTTGTGTTAACATACTATTGTCTCACTTTTCTTGTTTTGTTTGAAATAGAGGCTTGATTCTTTTCATTGATTTTTTTCACTGTAAGATAATTCTGTCTAGCTTTTCATCCAATGCAAACATCACTAATATTACAATAAGATCTTCATTAGTCCTCACATGTAACTAAGTTCCAGGTTTAGCTTGCCCTAAATCTTAGGACAAAGCAATATAAGCAAAGCACATTCTTAATAATTTAATCTTTGGTCTTCTAGTTTACAGACAATTTACATATAAATGATTCTTCTCCCAACACTACTGTTTTCTATTTAACTAAATATTAGTGGCACTATTGTATAAAATATTTATTCAACAAACAATTAACAGGGTTTCCCTGGTGTCTCAGTCATAAAGAATCTGTCTGCTAATACAGGAGACATGGGTTTGATCCCTGATCCAGGAAGATCCCACATGCTCCACAGCAACTAAGCCTGAGCACCACAACTATTGAGCCTATGCTCTAGAGCCCAGGAACCTCGACTAAGAGAAGCCACCACAATGAGAAACTCATGCACCGCAACTAGAGAAGCCCCTGCTCCCAGGAACTAGAGACAAGCCCATGCAGCAATGAAAACCCAGCAAAGCCAAAAATAAATAAATTAAAATAAATTTTAAAAAAACATAAAAAGCAGTAACAGTAAGTTACTAACATTACATGTCAATCATTATGTGTCCTACCTAGCACTTCACTAAACATTTTACAAAGGATTATTTCATCAATCCTGCTACATCCTAAGAAGTAAATATTATCCCCATTGTAGGAAGAAGGAAACTGACTCATATCTGCTAAGTAATTAGCCAAAGGTCATACAGCTAAAGATGGTACAGCCAAGAGTCACAGCCAGGCAGTGGGTTCCAGAGTCAATGCTTTTAAATGCTATGAATTACTACCTTCTAGTCCATAATGCTATAGAGAGACCTACTTTTCTTGAACTTATCCTTTTCCACTGGTGACTTTACAATTTGATTAATATTAACACACAAAAATACAAACAAATGTATGAATATGAACTAACAACTACACTTAATTAAAAATGTACTAATGCTGTGAATGCTGTTCGAATGCAATAAAAAATAAATTTATTTTGTAGACTACTGGAGCAGTTAAAAAATGAAAAGATCAAAACTCTTAATTGCTTTTACCTAGCAACTTGTGCTGATGAACACTAATAACATTTTCCAGCTCACATTTTATTTCTTGCCTTTACTGGCTTAAATAATTGAAAACTGGATGACAGATTTGGCTTTTGCCTTTTTATTGGGTAAAAACTCTTATAAATACATAGTACAGTTTACCTCAACAGGCATAACAGCACAGATTTAAAGCAACTGATTGTTATTTCAGACCAACTTAATTAAAAATCTGTTATTTCTTGTTCAAAGACTCCTTTCCTCAATCTGTGCTGACTGACCAGACTCTCAAAGTTTGTCACCTCTGGGCTTGCCTTTTGGAGAAAGTATTTTAAAATTCAGGCATAACCAATAATATATTCTTCCTGAGGTCCAAGACATCTTTTCATATTTCATGCCATCACAAAACCCAATAAAACACTCTAGAAATAAAAAGGTATAATAAATATCACTTTTTTGTTGATGTTGTTCAGTTGCTAAGTTATGTCCAACTCTTTGCAATCCCACAAACTGCAGCACTCCAGGCTCCTCTGTCCTCCACTGACTCCTAGTATTTGCTCAAATTCATGTCCACTGAGTCACTTATCCAGCCATCTCATCCTCTGTCGTCCCCTTCTTCTCCCGCCCTCAATCTTTCCCAGCATCAGGGTCTTTTCCAATGAGTCAGCTCTTCACATCAGGTGGCCAAAGTATTAGAGATTCAGCATCAGTCCTTCCAATGAATATTCAGGGCTGATTTCCTTTAAGAATTGATAGGTTTGATCTCCTTGCTGCCCAAGGGACTCTCAAGGGTGTTCTCTAGCACAATAGTTCAAAAGCATCAATTCTTTGGTGCTCAGCCTTCTTTATGGTCCAACTCTCACATCCATACATGACTACTGGAAAAAAAACATAGCTTTGACCATATAGACCTTTGTCGACAATGTGATGCCTCTGCTTTTTAACACACTAAGCTTGTCATCAGAGAAGGCAATGGCACCCCACTCCAGTACTCTTGCCTGGAAAATCCCATGGATGGAGGAGCCTGGAAGGCTGCAGTCCATGGGGTCGCTGAGGGTCGGACACGACCTGAGCGACTTCACTTTCACTCTTCACTTTCATGCATTGGAGAAGGAAATGGCAACCCACTCCAGTGTTCTTCCCTGGAGAATCCCAGGGACGGGGGAGCCTGGTGGGCTGCCGTCTATGGGGTCACACAAAGTCGGACACGACTGAAGTGACTTAGCAAGCTTGTCATAGCTTTCCTTCCAGGGAGCGTCTTTTAATTTTGTGGCTGCAATCACTGCCCTCGGTGATTTTGGAGCCCGAGAAAAGAAAATCTGTCACTGTTTCCACTTTTTCCCCTTCTATTTGCCATGAAGTGATGGGACCGTATGCCATGATCTTGGTTTTGAATGCTGAGCTGTAAGCTAGCTTTTTCACTCTCTTCTTTCACCCTCATCAAGAATGCTTTAGCTCCTCTTCACTCTGTGCCATTAGAGTGGTATCATCGCATATTTGAGGTTGTTGATATTTCTCCTAGCACTTAAAAGATATGAACTAAATACCACAGGGCTTCCCCCATAGCTCAGCTGGTAAATCATCCGCCTGCAACGCAGGAGACCTGGGTTTGACTCCTGGGTCGGGAAGATCCTCTGGAGAAGGAAATGGCAACCCACTCCAGTATTCTTGCCTGGAGAATCCCATGGACAGAGGAGCCTGGCAGGCTACAATCCACAGGATGGCAAGAGTCAGACACGACTTAGTGACTAAACCACCACCACCAAATGCCATAGGAGACGGGAAGAGAGGACTCTCCAGATGAGGCAATCAAGAGAGGCTTCACTGAGAAGCTGGTGTTTATGCCAGGTTTTCACTGGAGCATGACTAAATTCAAACAGACTGGAGGGAAGGGGATATTTCAAACAAAATGGACTATGCCTGGAAACATACTCCAGCCAGCTGGAAAGTAAAGGTGTTTACAAAGTAAATCTGAGATGAATGGGGGAGAGGGCATGCTGAACCTGGACTGTCAAACTGAGGTTTTGATATTCTATTTGGTAAATCTTAAGGAGTCACAGAATATTCTGAACCATTCAGTCTTAAACCAGAGCAGTGAACTTGAAAAATTAATACAGTAATCAAGAGTAGAATGGAATCCAGGGATGTTTACTACAAAATTAGTGGCTAAAAAAGTGGTCACTAGTATTGAGGATCTTGAAGAACAATAAAGAGATGCTGTAGACATACAGCTCATGTCCTTACAGCCTTGGGAGTTAGAACAACGCCTTAAGAGGGCACCAGACTGCACTAATGAAGATGAACAGCAGCAGCTGGCATCAGTAAACAGAATGCAGAGAGGAACTACTGAAAAATCACACATCCAGGACTCAGCCCTTGGGAGCAAACGTTTGTCAACATCTCCCCATCTTAAGTCAGGGGCAGCAAGGAAACCAGCCTCCTTGAAGAGGGCTCAGGGAGGAAGACCAGAGTCATCAGAGGGTTCACTTTCAATTAAGGGGAGCAAGTGGGAATAATGATGCCCAGATGTGGTAAGCAATGAAACAAGCATTTCTTGGGACAATGAAAAGACCAGTAGGTGGGAAGGCCATATATGAGTGAGCTAGACAGGGTTAGGATGAAGTTTAGTGGCAAGTAAGTTAGAGTAAGCAATGACAGACCATATGATTCCACAAAATACTCCTAAAAAATATAATAAAGTCACAGTTCAGTTCAGTCACTCAGTCGTGTCCGACTCTTTGTGACCCCATGGACTGCAGCATGCCATTCCCCATCCTTCACCAACTTCCGGAGCTTGCTAAAACTCATGTCTATCGAGTGGGTGATGCCATCCAACCATCTCATCCTCTGTTGTCCCCTTCTCCTCCCACCTTCAATCTTTCCTAGTATCAGGGTCTTTCCCAAGGAATCAGTTCTTCACATCGGGTGGCCAAAGTATTGCAGTTTCAGCTTCAACATCACTACTTCCAATGAATATTCAGGACTGATTTCCTTCAGGATGGACTGGTTGGATCTCCTTGCAGTCCAAGGGACTCTCAAGAGTCTTCTCCAACACCACAGTGCCAAAGCATCGATTCTTTGGTGCTCAGCTTTCTTTATAGTCCAACTCTCACATCCATACATGACTACTGGAAAAACCATAGCCTTGACTAGACAGACCTTTGTTGGCAAGGTAATGTCTCTGCTTTTTAATATGCTGTCTAGGTTGGTCATAGCTTTTCTTCCAAGGAGCAATCGTTTTTTAATTTCATGGCTGCAGTCACCATCTGCAGTGATTCTGGAGCTCAGAAAAATAAAGGCCAAAAAAATAATGTCACAATCAGCCCTAGCACCAGGATGGTTAGCTGCTTCTGGCTGTGAATATAGACAAAATGATTCCATCTAGTTCCTTGCACAGTAAAAGATCTTTGGTTGAATTTAGACTTTAAATGGTCCTAAAAACTGAATAAAGAAATCATGCACCTCCACACCCTAAGTAATTCCAATAAACACATTAACTATATAGAAAAGAAGAAAAGAAAGGCAATTAAGTACCCTTTTTTCTCATGATGACTGAAGTCATCAAAATCATACTATTTCCAAAACTAAAAGAAAAATAACAAGCAAACAAATAAAAACACTACTTTTAGGTCAGGTTGTTTTGCTGCAGCCTGAAGTACATGGTTGGTCTGCTTTTAAAAAATGAAATTTTGTTCATAATGCATAAACCTTGCACTTTCAATCAACTGTTTTCTGATAAATATTAGTCATTAGTGCTAAGAAATTTTATTCACCTTTCTTCTTTGTATTCAGAGAAGCTTAATATTTAATGCTGTAAAAGTAGAAACTTAATCAAATTCATTTGTATAAACCCTTGGATAACTAAAACCTATTTTCACGGAAGACAATTTATGATGAAATATAGTAGCATTAAAGATTTTTTTTAAGGATTTCTTTTAAATGGGCACTTATAATCTAGGATATACATTTAATATAAGGCTACATTTTGTACCTAAGGCTTATATAAGTAAAATCAAATGTAAAGTATTATCATTAATTAGTTATCATTAATTACAGTAATAGTGTAATAGTATTTTATATGAATAAAATATTGATTCTCAATCAATAAAATGATTCATTTAGCTTTGTTCACAGTACTTGCTGTGACACACGTACAAAATACTGTAGACCTGTATTTTTATAGAATTTCAAGCATTGCAATAAAAAGCTTACTGACTACTTTTGGGAATGCCAGATTTACTTTATCAGTATACCTATTTTTCAAGCAGTAGTCAATGTTGTACTCCACTAGCTGTTACTCCATGGCGGCTGCCTTTTGTTCTCAGCAGATCACAAAAGTGCAGGGCACAAAACTCCCTGCTTGCATTCACATTCTAGTTTTCATAGGTGAAGATCTAAGGATATTTAGTGATGTGAAAAGGATTCTGAGTTTTCTGATTTTATAATTCTTTCAAACAGGTTCCTTTTGTGGTGAATGTTCTGGGCCCATAAGTCTAGGAAAATGTCTGTTTGGCCCTCCCACAGAGAGTTCATGTATATAGGTATAGGCTTATAAACCACTTATTTTTAAAATTAGAAACACTTAAACAAAAACTGCAGAGTAACATAACACAAACCTTAATGAAACCACCATCCCAGTTTGTCCATTCTTAACACTGTGCCATATGTGCTTCAGATCTCTTGTTCATTAAGTTATAGACAGAATTCAGGCCCTCTACATAAAGCTACCAAGAAATTACTTAGAGAATTCTGTAAAAATACTTTTCAGATACATGAGGGTTTTAAGTTATATATCAATGTTTTTTTTTTCCTTTTTTTTTTTTTCAAACTCTTGTGTGGAGGGTTGGCTTTCAATAGATTCCTACAAGGAAGCTGCTCTGCTATGTATAAAACTCTGACCTAGAAGCAGGTTGTCGGCAAAAAGCTTGGCACCTTCTGTTGCACCAGGTTGCCCACGAATGTGTAGTGTGAGACAGGCGAGGAAGTAGCTGCATTTCCAGCCATGCCCTGTGTCTCAGGATGACGGGTTCTCCGCCATCACAGGTTTTTAACTATACAGTGATCAAAAATGTCTGTATTACATCAATATTTGGTGCTTACAGAGTTGGCTTGATGCCACAATATATGATCCACTTTGTAAATAGTCACTGTATGACTGAAAATATGGTTTATTTTCCAATTGCTGGGTTCAGGACTCTAATATGTCCATTAGATCAGGTCTGTTAACCGTTGTCAAGGTCTTCTATATTTTTATTAATTTTTCATTTTTAATTGTTTGATCCAGTGATTCTAAAAGTGTGATCCCCAGTCCAGCAGCATCAGTTTCCTGGGATTGTTGGAAAGGTAAATGCTCAGGTCACCCCAGATCTACTGAACCAGAAACCCAGTGGGGACAGGGAGTAAGGCAAAGCAATCTGTTTTAACCTGCAAGTTATCCTGGTGTATGATACAGCAGAAAAAGTACTGGCTTGAACTACATACCTCTGAATAAAAATGATGTAGTATTTGCATATAAACTATATATGTCCTCCCATACATTTTAAATCATCTTTACATTATCTATAATACCTAATACAATGCAAATGATATGTAGACAGTTGTAAATACAAATGTAAATGCTAAGTTTTGCTTTTTAGAACTCTCTTTAAATTTCCTTTCCCCAATATTTTTGAGTCACAAATGGCTGAATTTGAGGATGTGGAACTCATGGATACAGGCTAACTATATATTTATATGCATCAATTCTGACTGTGGATTTATCATTTTTTTCCCTGTAAATCTGTTTTTCTTTAGCTATTTAATGGCTATGTTATTTGGGAGTATATAATATCCAAGTCAGTCTACTGTCCTGGCAAACTGTTCCTTTAACATGTAACAGGATAATCCTTTCTGTATACTAACTGTCCATCTTTGACCCATGACCCTCCACAACTAAACCAAACTGTTATGTCCACAGGACTGTGAGTAAATCAGGCATGAACACTATCTTTCCTTTGAACCTCATTTTCTGAAAGACTTCGAGAAATACAGACTGGGCCCCGGGTTGGATATTAGGAGAAAACTGGCCAACTAAAGGCTTTGAGGAAAAGGTCATCAAAAAGACAAGAGTCCAAAAGTGAAATGAAACAAGAAAATTCAGATAGATTGTCCCATCATGAAACTTACAGAAAGGGCTAGTCCTAGAACGAGAAGATGTTGTGAACTGAATTGTCCTGGCTCCATGCCCAAATGTCAAAATTCCTATGTTTAAGTCCTAATCTCCTAATACAAAATGTGATTATATTTGGAGATAAGGGCTTTAAAGAGGCAACTAAAGAAAAAAAGAAGTCATGTGGGTGATCCCTAATTCAGTTATGACTGGTGTCCTTATTGGAAGAGGAGATTAGGACGGAGGACATGAAGACATACAGGGAAGATGGCTATCTACACGCCAAGGAGAAGCCCTCAGAAGATTATCAACCCTGCTGACACCTTGATCTTGGACTTCTAGCCTCCAGAATCCTCAGAAAATAGACTTCTGTTGTTTAACCTACCAAGTCTATGGTACTTCGTAATGGCATCCTTAGAAAACTAATAAAGAAGATAAGCTCAGGATGGAAAACAAAGACTCCATACCAAAACAATAGCAGATATTGAGCAAGGACAGGATACTGACCCTGAAAAATAGCTTCTGGAGCCTGGAAAAGTTATAAATGCTTTTTACAGAGTCTCTGAAACCACAAATAAACAGAACATCACAAAATGCTCCTCAAACACGTTCATTCAAAACATCTTAAATGTACTAATATCACTACTTTTCAACAAATATTTATTGAGCACCTACTGTGTGCCAGGCACTGTTGGATTTGGAATTCTGCAGTAAACAAAAAGGTTAACATTCCAGCCTTCTCTGAAACATCCACTCTGGTGGCAAGTAACAACAGTGACCAACAGAGCTATTAAATACATGAATGATCATACAGTGTATTGGAAATGATAAATGCTATAGAGCAAACAGAGTAAGGGAGATTAAGGGTTGTTTACAATTTAAATATAGCTCCAGGATAGGCTTCATTGAAGAGAAGAAATCTGAGCAAAGACTTAAAGGCATTATTGACCTTGGGTCTGGTACTGTATTAAGCCATATACAGGGATTATCTAACTTATTCTCAAGATGCTTAGAGTGGAAAAATATACTATACCTATTTAACAGGTAAAGAAACTCAAGCTTAGGAAAATAAGGAATTATTGTCTGGAGGGACCAGGATAACTGAGTAAACTAAATATTTAGTGAGTAACCAAACCCAACTCCAGATGTTCCTCAAGGGCAAATGAGGGAAACACAGAAGAAAATAAGTAAATATAGTAGGAATGCCAAGTGCAAAATGAGAGAGAAGTGTAAGAGATTATAGGAGAAGGAAGGTGTAGCAAAGCTAGGGCATCTTTTTCAAAGGGAAGAACCCTTAGAGAAGTGAAAGTGAATTTCATGTGCTGTGTTTAAATAGTGTTTTTAACACAACATATACTCAGCAAGTTAAAATGCAGATCAAAATACTCCTAAGATAGATCAAGAGACTGCTAAACAGTTAAAGAAAATAACTGTCAAAGATAATGGGCCCATTAAACACACTATAGTATATAGTCATGTTAAGTAGATATTAAAATGTCTAAAAATAATTTTGATATGAGAAAATGAGGATATGCTATTGAGACGAAAACATATAAATACACTATCAACAGTTTTGCTTTAGCTCTGTATAAGTTTGTACATGTGGTATATGCATGGGTGTGCATCAGATACACAGACACAGGGAAAGACTAGAAGAAGGGAAGCACTTTTTATATCAGCATAGCAGAAAATAAGAACACTGGTTTAAACAAAAGTTTGTTTTTTTTTTTTTATTATTCTTATACACTTAAAAGACGTCTAGAGGCTGGCAGCCCAGAGTTGGTATGAAGATTTCATGAAGCTATCAATGACCCAGACTCCTTCTAGTTTATCACTCTGCCATCCTTACAGTATGACCCTCATCCTCAAGTCCAGTGAGACTGAGAAGCGCTAGCCAACAGGTATCTATTCTAGTCAGCAACATGGAGGAAAAGGGTGAAGAGGAAGGGTACTCTCCTGCTTTAAGATGATTTCTCATCAAGACCACACAACACTTCTACCCAGAACACAGCCAGCCATCTATGGCAAAGCAGGATACATTAACTTTACTTGGGTGGCAGAATTCCAATCTAACTGTTGCTGTTGCTCTTTTTCCTAAGAAAAACAGGGGCAAGAAAGCACCTAGTAGTTCCTGTCATAGACTTTTCTATATTCTCTAAAGTTCATAGAAACCATGGGTAATATTTATAATTTTGAAAGTTTTCAAAGGTTTTTGAACTTGGATACTCAGGTTGTTAAGTGATACCAAAACATAAGCAATCTGTAAAGAAAGGGCTTAAAGTTAAAGAGAAAAAACTAAATTATTGACAGGCTAATGTCTACTCATCATAAATATTAAGGAACTATATACTACCTTAGATACAAAATCCAGGCATGTTTAATGTGTTTTCTGTCTATAAGCATACTACAAAAATAATTATTCCAAGAAAGGCCTATTAGGTTATAAAATATACTTTTAAAAGAGTTGCAAAATTACATACTTTAGGATGAAGTTCATTAGCACTTTTAGAACATTTGGAAACAGCTGGTGGTGGTTTAGTCTCTAAGTCGTGTCCAACTCTTGCAACCCCATGGACTGTAGCCCGCCAGGCTCCTCTGTCCACAGGATTTTCCAGGCAATAATACTGGCAAGAGTACCAGTATTCTTGCCTGGAAAGCTCAGTCGGTAAAGAATCTGCCCTCAGTGCAGGAGACTCGGGTTTGATACCTAGGTTGGGAAGAGTCCCCTGCAGAAGGGAATGGCTACCCACTCCAGTATTCTTGGAAACATTTAGATAAATTCTGAACACAAGACAATGGGATCAAGATTAATGTATTAATAAAATTCCGAAAATAAGAGCAAATTTAAGACAGCATAAGATTTTAACAGTACATGACTTAGAAAATAAGTCACACTTTGCATAGCAGCATATTTTGCTAAAAGGATAAAGCTAGTACAATGGTAAAACAAAAAGATTAAAAACAAAAAGAATCAAAATCACTGTCTACATGGTATTTGTAGTATGATCTACAGTATACAGTACAATGGAAATAATTACAGAATAACAAAGAATAATTAGCAAAAAAAAACCCTCTACCCAGTTGAGAAAAAAAATATTTCCCAACAACAAACGATGCATTTACTGTTATTAAATATTTGAAGAGGACCAGAAGTATATTGTTTACCCTCACCAACCACAGACCCAATATAGTGCTTAAAATTTATAATCTAGGGTGAGAAGTTGATGAATTAATTTAATATCAGCTCAGGATGTTACAACTACTATATTAAATACACATATCAATTATAAGATGCAACTTGATTTCAAATAATAAAATATGAAAAAAAACTCTTAAATTTAAGGAAATATACTATCAGTATTTTGCATCTAACCAAGTAAGTTGCATTTCTTTCAACATCTAACAAGTGATAGTTGCTGGTATTATTTATTCATTCATTATCAAACTAAAATAAAAAATTATCAATGTCAGGCATTCTCCCAAGCCCTGAGGATACAGGTATAAACAAGACAAATCCCTGGCTTGTGGAGCTTACATTTTACTTTGGAGACAATTAACAAATAAAGTACAACTGCAGGCAGCAATAAGTGCTACAAGGAAAAATAAAACTGAAGAAGAAAATAATCAAGCATGAGGAGAAGGAAGGGTTATTTTGAATTTGGGCAAGGCAAATCTCTCCAGGGAAAAAACGCTTAGGTAAAGTTTCAACTGAAAGGAGCTTGGGTGCCACATTAATACCCAAGGGAAGGACAGTCCAGACAGAGGACTCTACAAGTACAAATGCCCTGAGGCATACATGCTCAAACAGTAAGGAGAGGGGCTGGGAGGAGAGGGGAGGGAAGACAGAAGCCATGAGTCAGAATGGCAGCCAGTAGCCAGATCAAGCAAGGCCCCATAAGCCATGCTAAGGGTGTTCAGGTATTTACCTACTCAGTGTGCAAGCAGAAGGCTCTGGGCAAGTTTACAGTAGAGCAGTGACGTGACAGGACACACTACAAGTATCCTTCTGGTCACTAAGAAGAAAAGGGACCACAGACAGACAAGGGCACCAGCAGAGAAACCAACAAGTGGCAGACAGGCAACTGAGAGCAGCAGTGGCAAAGACAAGGAGGCAGCAGAGAAGGGCAGGCAGAGCTGGAGGACAGGAGAGATCTCACGGCACTCCCTGGACTGGAGATGGGATGACAGTCAAAGTGGAGAGTCAAGCATGACACCAGTGTGTCAGCCCAAGCAACCGGATAAACACTGATGCCATTTATGACGATCAAGAAGACACTGGAAGAAATCAAGAGTTCAGTTCTGGACACATGAAGTTGAGATGCCTAACAGGTATTCAAGAGGACATACTGATTACACAGTTGGATATACAGGTCTGGAGCTCAGGAAGGAGGCTGAGGCAAAAATTAAAATTGGGTATCATCACTATATAGATAATAATTAATTAGACAGCACTTGATACCATCAAACTAGATGAAATAACTAAGAAAAAGTGTAGATAAAGAGAAGGCCAACTGAGTCCTGTAGGAGCTCAACATTTAGAGTTTGGTAAGAGAAAGTGAATCCAGTAAGAGACAGAAAAAGAATCAGCACTGTGGTAGGAAGAAAATCAGAGAGTGCAATGTAATGGACACCCAGTGAGAATTTATCTTAAGAAAGACAAGGACAATTAAAACCACATCAAATGCCACTGACAGCATTGAAAAAGATGCGAGTAGCTCAAGTGGTGACCTTGAAAATAGCTTTATTTCTTTTGATTATGAAAGCCTGATGTGCTGCAGTTCATGGGGTTGCAAAGAGTCTGACACGGCTTGGTTACTGAACACCACCACCACCACCACAGTAGAAACTAATGTGAGCAAATGTAAACAAAATCTTTTATGTATTTTATGGTGTTCATTAGGCAGGCACAAAAGTCCCTCCTGCAGCTGAGGCAGAAATGGAGAAAGAAGGCCATCCCATGGCTACCAAATTTCAACATGCTCTACACTTCCAGCTGCGCATAAAGACCGACTGCAGTTTCTGTGACTCCTGCAGTGGGGGCATGTCTAACATCACTGGCTTCGTCCAGGACCTGATCAAGCAAGAATGTGTTGGGCAAATCCTAACGGTAACGAATGCCTGCTGGCATTCTGACCATTGTTCCGAGAGCTGTTCTAAGGACGGTGCATATATTATCCCAGTAATGACAACCACCAGTTAAGGTAATATATAGATGAGACTCATAAGCACTAAATAACTCGTTTCACAGCTGATTAAGTGGCAAAGCTGAGATTTTCAGAATCTTGTATGAAAACTGACCCAAGACAATTTGGCCATGCACAATATGAAGCTCTTTTTGACTGTTACTACCAATAGTTAGAAGTAACTGAAAGGTTTGGATTTTTGTCTCTGGACATCACAAGTAGGTATGAAAGCAAGCCTTAAAATAAATTGTGACCCACTTAGAACATTAAGTAGCTATAAGAGATATAAAAACAAGCAAACAAAATAAGTTCTTTAAGCCTGTTTATGAGTTCAATGAGGTCCCAGGTTTCTATTTTTTTTTTTAATTTTATTTTATTTTTAAACTTTACATAACTGTATTAGTTTTGCCAAATATCAAAATGAATCCGCCACAGGTATACATGTGTTCCCCATCCTGAACCCTCCTCCCTCCTCCCTCCCCATACCATCCCTCTGGGTCGTCCCAGTGCACCAGCCCCAAGCATCCAGTATCGTGCATCGAACCTGGACTGGCAACTCGTTCCATACATGATATTTTACATGTTTCAATGCCATTCTCCCAAATCTTCCCACCCTCTCCCTCTCCCACAGAGTCCATAAGACTGTTCTATACATCAGTGTCTCTTTTGCTGTCTCGTACACAGGGTTATTGTTACCATCTTTCTAAATTCCATATATATGCATTAGTATACTGTATTGGTGTTTTTCTTTCTGGCTTACTTCACTCTGTATAATAGGCTCCAGTTTCATCCACCTCATTAGAACTGATTCAAATGTATTCTTTTTAATGGCTGAATAATACTCCATTGTGTATATGTACCACAGCTTTCTTATCCATTCATCTGTTGATGGACATCTAGGTTTCTAAATTTATAGGATCATAGATCATACATCCCATGCAGCAATCTAGACAAAGGATTTTGTTATCCTTACATAAGCAGTAAGCAACTACATCTGATTATCTGCGGTCCAAGTTAGGGATTCATGCTTCCATCTCTCCTGAAAGCCACCCTGATTCCTATGCCATGATATGGCATGGGCAGGATGTATGTCTAAGAATATTGCAGCCAATCCACGAATCTTGAATACCACTAATTATGTAGGAAATAAACTAATTCTAAAATCTATTATGCTAACTAACAAGCTAAGAATTTCACCAATAAAAATACAATTCGGGCACTTGTTACTGAAATGCAAGTTCGTGTGCCCAGCGCACAAAGAGGGCAAACAAAACCAAGATATCAAGAGTTTGGAACAGAGAAACGTTTATTGAGAGCCCTGCAGGGAGATGGTGGCTCATGCCTGAAAAACTCCAAACTCTCCGAAAGCTTTCAGCAAACCCCTTTTCTACAAAAACGGAGGCAGAGGCATGGTCAGTTGTTGCAAAATTCTCATTGTCAAAGCCTTTGTTCTTGAGGTCAGGTCATGGTCAGGAAAGGATGTTCCTGTAAATCTCTACCAGTTCAGTCCAATTGGGTCACTCAGTCATATCTACTCTTTGTGACCCCATGGACTGCAGCACGCCAGGCTTTCCTGTCCTTTACCAACCACCGAAGCTTGCTCAAACCCATGTCTATTGTGTCGGTGATGCCATCCAACCAACTAGTCCACTGTTGTTCCCTTCTCCTCCTGCCTTTAATCTTTCCCAGCATCACAGCCTTTTCCAATGAGTCAGTTCTCATCACATGGCCAAAGTATTGGAGTTTCAGTTTCAACATTAGTCCTTCCAATGAGTATTCAGGACTGATTTCCTTTAGGATGGACTGGTTTGATCTCCTCGCAGTCCAAGGGACTCTCAAGAGTCTTCTCCAACACCACAGTTCAAAACCATCAATTCCTCAGCACTCAGCTTTCTTTATAGTCTAACTCACACATGACTGCTGGAAAAACCATAGCTTTGATTAGATGGACTTTGTTGGCCAAGTAATGTGTCTGCTTTTTAATATGCTGTCTAGGTTGGTCATAGCTTCTCTTCCACGGTGCAAGCATCTTCTAACTTGATGGCTACAGTCACCATCTGCAGTGATTTTAGAGCCCCACAAATGAAGTTTCTCACTGTTTCAACTGTTTGCCCATCTATTTGCCATGAAGCGATGAGACCAGATGCCATGATCTTAGTTTTCTGAATGTTGAGTTTTAAGCCAACCTTTTTCACTCCCCTCTTTCACTGTCAAAAGGCCTTTAGCTCTTCTTCACTTTCTGCCATAGGGGTGGTGTCATCTGTGTATCTGAGGTTATTGGTATTTCTCCCAGCAATCTTGATTCCAGCTTCAGCTTCATCCAGCCCAGCATTTTGCATGATGTACTCTGAATGTAAGTTAAATAAGCAGGGCAACAATATACAGCCTTGATGTACTCCTTTCCCGATTTGGAACCAGTCTGTTGTTCCACGTCAAGTTCTAACTGTTGCTTCTTGACTTGTATACAGACTTCTCAGGAGGCAGGTAGGGTGGTTTGGTATTCCCATCTCTTGAAGAATTTTCCAGAGTTTGTTGTGCTGCACACAGTTAAAGGCTTTGGCATAATCAATAAAGCAAAAGTAGATGTTTTCCTGGAACTCTCTTGCATTTTCTATGATCCAACGCATGTTGGCAATTTGATCTCTGGTTCCTCTGCCTTTTCTAGATCCAGTTTGAACATCTGGAAGTTCTCAGTTCACATACTGTTGAAGCCTGGCTTGGAGAATTTTGAGCATTACTTTGCTAGCGTGTAAGATGAGTGCAATTGTGTGGTAGTTTGAACATTCCTTGGCATTGCCTTTCTTTGGGATTGGAATGAAAACTGACCTTTTCCAGTCCTGTGGCCACTGCTGACTTTTCCAAATTTGCTGGCATATTGAGTGTAGCACTTTCACAGCATCATCTTTTAGGATTTGAAATAGCTCAACTGGAATTCCATCACCTCCACTAGCATTGCTCGTGGTAATGCTTCCTAAGGCCCACTTGACTTCACATTCCAGGATGTCTGGCTCTAGGTGAGTGATCACACCATCATGGTTATGTGGGTTGTGAAGATCTTTTTTGTACAGCTCTTCTGTGTATTGTTGTCACCTCTTCTTAATCTCTTCTGCTTCTGTTAGGTCCATACCATTTCTGTCCTTTACTGTGCCCATCTTTGCATGGAAAGTTTCCTTGGCATCTCTGATTTTCTTGAGGAGATCTCTAGTCTTTCCCATTCTATTGTTTTCCTCTATTTCTTTGCATTGATCACTGAGGAAGGCTTTCTCATCTCTCCTTGCTATTCTCTGGAACTCTACATTCCAGTGGGTATATCTTTCCTTTTCTCCTTTGCCTTTAGTTTCTCTTCTTTTCTACATAGGAGGCCTCTATTTGTAAGGCCTCCTCAGACAACCATTTTGCCTTTTCGCATTTCTTTTTCTTAGGGATGGTCTTGATCCCTGTCTGCTGTACAATGTCATGAACCTCTGTCCATAGTTCTTCAGGCACTCTTATCAGATCTAGTCCCTTGAATATATTTGTCACTTCCACTGTATAATCAAAAGGGATTCGATTTAGGTCAAACCTGAATGGTCTAGTGGTTTTCCCTACTTTCTTCAATTTAAGTCTGAATTTTGCAATAAGGAGTTCATCATCTGAGCCACAGTCAGCTCCCAGGCTTGATTTTGCTAACTGTACAGAGCTTCTCCATCTCTGGCTGCAAAAAATATAATCAATCTGATTTTGGTATTGACCATCTGGTAATATCCATGTGTACAATCTTCTCTTATGTCGTGGAAGAGGGTATTTGTTATGACCAGTGTGTTCTCTTGGCAAAACGTTAGCCTTTGCCCTGCTTCGTTTTGTACTCCAAGGCCAAATTTGCCTGCTACTCCAGGCATCTCTTTTCTTTCCTACTTTTGCATTCCAGCCCCTATGATGAAAAGGACATCTTTTTTGGGTGTTAGTTCTAGAAGGTCTTGTAGGTCTTCATAGAACCGTTCAACTTCAGCTTCTTCAGCATTACTGGTTGGGGCACAGACTTGGATTACTGTGATATTGAATGGTTTGCCTTGGAAACAAACAGTGATCATTTTGTTGTTTTTGAGATTGCATCCATGTACTGCATTTCAGATTCTTTTGTTCACTATGAGGGCTACTCCATTTCTTCTGAGGGATTCTTGCCCACAGTAGTTGATATAATGGTCATCTGAGTTAAATTCACCCATCCAGTCCATTTTAGTTCCCTGATCCTAAAATGTTGATATTCACTCTTGCCATCTCCTGTTTGAACACTTTCAATTTACCTTGATTCATGGACCTAACATTCCAGGTTCCTATGCAGTATTTTCTTTACAGCATGAGATTTTACTTCCATCACCAGTCACATTCACAACTGGGTGTTGTTTTTGCTTTGGTTCCGTCTCTTCATTCTTTCTGGAGTTATTCCTCCACTCTTCTCCAGTAACATACTGGGCAGCTACTGACCTGGGGAGATCATCTTTTAGTGTCCGACGTTTTTGCCTTTTCACACTGTTCACGGAGGTTCTTTAAGCCTCCATACCTAAACAGTATGATAACTTTCACTTATCTCTTCTTTAATTTGTGGTGTAAACAGAAGAGCTATTTTAATGATTGGACTGCAAGGATACCATTGCAGTGGCTGATTTGTTGTTTTGCCAGCATCTTCATCTAAAGTAGACATGGTAAACATTGCTTGACATGAAACATGAAACAACAGACTGGTTCCAAATAGAAAAAGGAGTACGTCAAGGCTGTATATTGTCACCCTGCTTATTTCACTTATATGCAGAGTACATCATGAGAAACGCTGGGCTGGAAGAAGCACAAGCAGGAATCAAGATTGCCGGGAGAAATAACAATAACCTCAGATATGCAGATGACACCACCCTTATGGCAGAAAGTGAAGAGGAACTCAAAAGCCTCTTGATGAAAGTGCGAAGAGTTGACTCACTGGAAAAGATTCTGATGCTGGGAGGGATTGGGGGCAGGAGGAGAAGGGGATGACAGAGGATGAGATGGCTGGATGGCATCACTGACTCGATGGATGTGAGTCTGGGTGAACTCTGGGAGTTTGTGATGGACAGGGAGGCCTGGCGTGCTGCGATTCACGGGGTTGCAAAGAGTCAGACATGACTGAACTGAACTGACCCATCTTAATGGAATTGTTCTACTCCTTCAGCTGTGGGCATCACTAAAACATGTGTATCTGGATGAAGAGTCACATACTGTGAAGAATGCTGCATCCTAAACCTCACACCACAGAGGGAATAAAAGGAAGTTGAAATTGGCCAACTGGGGAAAAAAAAAAAAATAGAAAACCAAAAAGCACCTGCCGGCCTATACAGTAAAAGAAAAATCCTTCTGCCAAGTCTACAAGAAGACATTTTTTCATTTGATCCAAGCAGATAACTTTACATCCCAAATATAGAAACTTAAGCATCACTGCCCACCCCCAACCCCCTCAAAAACAAAACAAAAAAATTAATTCAGCCAATTGCTGAAATACTTGAATAACTGGTAGCACAACCACAACCAAAGATCTATCAGGTGCTCCAAGCACAACAACAAAGACACTAAAAGCAGAGTTCCCATTAGGTGTTTTGGGGGAATAAAAGTGAACAATCAGCAAAAGTGTCCCCCGGGAATAAGGAATACAAACAGCTAAAGGGCGTGAATAATAGACAGAACTGTATCTAAAGTCTGCAGCAGGAGGGCCTATCAACAGTGAGCATGAGATGGAACAACAGGGTTGTCAGCCCCATACTCTCGTCACAGTGCCATTTTAGTGCTGTTTCTATTTTAATACTTAAAAGAGGGAAGATGCGAGCTCGGGTCAGAGTGCAAGCTCAGGGGCCCAGAGCAGATGGGAGTCTGGCTAAGGTGGGAATGACCCCCCTGCACACAGCCCTGAGCCTCTGGTCAGCTGACAGGAGACTAAGCAGTCAAACGGAACCCAAGCCGCCAGGCTTTCCTTTCCCCATCCTAGCCCATCTGCCTTCATAAGCAGGGCACAAGAAGCCCCTTATTAATCCTCGGTTAACAGAGCCTGTGTCTAACTAGCAGGGACTAGTTTCCCTGGAATCATCACTTGCTTATTTCTGGGATAACAGGGATGAGGAGAAAAGAGGCTTGAAGATCACCTGTACTACTAAATATGTGACCTTGGGCAGGTTACTGCACCTCTTAGTCATCTTTATGTGTAAACTGTTTCATTATACACTCTTCAGGACTGTGGTAAAGACCGAATGGAATCATGAATGCATGTGAAATACCCAGTGTATCAGTCAGGAAACAGTCTCTAAAATAAACACTGCCATCGCTGTTACCGGCTCCCTACCCACATGTGGTGGTGGCAGGCTAGACAACTTACCTTGATAGAACCAACTCTCCCCACATCCCCTGACCCTTGATTTACAAATGTCCAACTTACAAAAGGCAGGAGATGAAAGGCAGGGACTTCCCTGGTGGTCCAGTGTCTAAGACTCCACACTCCCCAAGGCAAGGGGCCAGGGTTCAATCCCTAGTCAGAGAACTAGATTCCACATGCTACAACTAAGAATTTGCATGTGACAACTGAGACTCTGTACAGCAAAGCAAATAAATAAATATATTTACAAAGTAGCTTACTAAAAAATATACCTTCTGTCCCTCCTCTGTCTCTCTGTTGTCACCAGAAAAGAAAACTCCAGTCTTTTCATAGAAGGAAGAGAAAAAGGTGAAAAGTAAGGCTCCATCCAGACCTTACCCTGTGGTGGAAGAAGTGTTGACCTTTGAAACCCAGTGGCCCCTGGCCCAGAGTAGCTCCTCTAATGCTCCCCGAGTATTTTCATTTAGGTTTGAAACCATAAAGCTCCAGCAATTAGTGATTCAAGTATCCTCAGAAAATCACAAATTCCTGAATTCAGTTTATGGTTATGTTCGTATTATGCCTCATCTATACACTTATGAGAAGTCATTCAGTTAAACTGCTCTCCTCACAGGGTACCTGAGGGAGAACCAAAGCCAAAATGCTGGAATGCAGAGCAGGCTGAGTCCAGCAGAAAAGGGCAGTGTGGGAAGTGAGGGTAACCTAGGGTGCTGCAAGTCTGGTAGAAGCACAGAAAACCACAACTAGCCAAGTTAAAAATGCCCCCACAAGGCAGCTGCCAGGGATCTGGGGCAGAAGAGGAAGTCCTCTTCTTTTCCCTCCTATGACTTGGTTTCTTCCTTCTCTCAAGAATTAGAAGGCATTCTTCTATCATTAGTACCACAGTGAAGCTTTAGTAACAGGTTACAGGGGATTTCTGTGAGACAGCTAAGAATCTTAACTTCATTTAACTTTTTTTCATGTAAGTAAATTGAGTTCTAAGTTCCACAGAACTCACTCACATGACTCCCTGACAATAGAACCTACAGTCTGTCTTATTTCCTTAAGCTGGGCTTCCCATGTGGCACTAGTGATAAAGAATCCACTTGTCAATGCAGGAGATGGAAGAGACAGTTCAATCTCTGGATTGGGAAGATCCTCAGGAGAAGGAAATGGCAACCCACTTCAGTATTCTTGCCTGGAAAGTTCCATGGACAAAGGAGTCTGGCAGGTTATAGTCCATGGGCCACCAAGAGTTGGACATGACTGAGTGACTGAGCACACACACATATTTCACTAAACTCATAGATGAGCAAATGTAGGGAAGAATGAATACATGAAGGGAAAGCCTTCATGACAAGCCAGCATGAGGAGCAGTTTGACCAATCTCTTTCTCTTCCTGATCTCAGTCTGGTATTCTTCTAGGTATGTATCATTATCTGACCTTATAATACATATTTGTCAGTTGATTGTCTTGTCTTCTCTACTATAGCATAAACTCTTATGAGGGTACACACTGTTTTTTGGTTTGCTAAAGTCCCCACCTAAAATGAAGTCTGGCAACTGTAGATGCTCAGTAAATATTTGCTGAATGAGTGGATGGCTGATCTGAAAAGGCAATGTCTTCATAAGACACTGTAAGATTGAACACTAGGGCTCGAGGAGCAGCACTCTGGGCCCCTCGCTCACTCAGTCTCCACTTCTTGTTTCACACAAGTACCTGACTGCTATATGGTGTGATCGCTTCCTTTTAAATAATGTTCCCCTGACCACTTGGAAGCACTGGAGAACCCCTGTCATGATATGAGTGATTGTCCTTGGCACCAAATCTCCCCCAGACTTTTTTTTAGAAAAATAGCAAGCCTTCAAAAAGAGATTCCACCTGCACCAAAAGTAGACAATTCCACATATATAATAAATCTCTCTGGTTTTTTGTTTTTTTCTTTTCCAGTGTTATAAACCCCCTACCTTCTCTCTTTGAAAAGACTTCCAAAGCCAAATCCCATAAACGGAACTTGTAAGATCGTCCCATTACTTTTTCTGTAGAAAAAAGCTACTGATACCTAGAAAAATGAGGGAGGGGACACCTATTTCACACGGAGTGTCTGAAATCACTGCTAACCATCTCCTTCTGAATATTAGAGAAGTCTCTTCTATCCAAATAATGGCACAGTACCAATTATTTCTAATTAGTTATTGTCTTTTTGGTTTCAAAAAGGCCATGACTATTAAACCAAAGCAAAAGTCTGGTCAAATCTATATTTCCAGACCAATGTATTCATTGCTTATACTGACAGCTATGAAGTAGTAAATCATTTCCCTACTTGAAGACTCTCACATGAAGCACATGGTAATTCTCAAAATAAATCAGGCTACCAATAGTCAAAGCCCAGCTTCTTCATAAACCATATTTATAAGCCTGGCACTAATGACTTCCTTATATTCAGTCACCCAGCTTCCTCATGTAGATAAGTGGGTAAAATAAAATAAGCTCATTTTATAACCTTGATCTCATTATAAAAATTCAAAGATGGAAAGAGGAATTTAGTAAGTAATCAATTACTAATACTCAAAAAGTTACATCATTTGGTAGAAAACATTCAAGGCCTAGAAAGAGATCTGTAATTCTTCTTCAGTTGGAGATGAGACTTAGGAAATAAATTGTTTTTTAAAAAATAATTAACTCTAATAACTTAGTCTAAGATATTTCTTTAAAACAATATATAATTAATATTTTTCATAATCTGGATGAATAAGGTATTCTTGTGGGTTTTTAAACTATTTTATGAGTTCTATGTAATTCAGTCCTAGTCAATTAGCTCTATTCCTAGAAAATTAAATGCAAGATAGGAGGAGTAAGAAGTGGCTTTGGAAAATAAACACTTCACTCAAAATATACATAAATTGATATACCATGTCTACAATCTCCAAAATAAGTACACTTCTTTCTCCTCAGTGTTATTCCTGAAAAAAAAAAAAAAATTACATGACAGGGAATTTTGTTTTCAACATGATTAGCTGCATTGCACTGAAAGCCTGGAAGAGCACAGGTCTACTGAAGAAAATATGCAGCTACACTTTTCCGGAAGAATGAAATCCAAAGTAAACTGCATAGGCAATGTATCGCTCAGAAGGGGACATGCAGACACTCTTCTTAACATAAGGCAAGACAGACGACAACAGCATTGCTAACAGTGGACACTGCAAGACAGAAGTCAAACCAGATGTCTCAGACTAGCTGCAACCAAGCCAAGGAGCAGTGCATGGAGATTTCAGGGGAGTTCAAACTTGTGTCTTTAACTCGAATCTCATCTGAGATATTGCCCAAAGTTGGCAGAGAGATACTTCTATACCTGTAACTCTAGAAAGAAGACCATACTCTAGCTACTGCTTCTGCTTGGATCTTGCCAGGTGAGACCGTGGTAAAGAATCTGCCTGCCAATGCAGGAAACTCAAGAGACACGGGTTCGATCCCTGGGTCAGGAAGATCCCCTGGAGGAAGAAATGGCAACCCACTCCAGTATTATTGCCTGGAGAATTCCATGGACAGAAGAGCCTGCAGTCCATGGGGTCGCAAAGAGTCGAAAGCGACCAAGCACGAGCACAAGCCATACCTTACATACCTTACAGACAGTGTTTTAACTATCCGTAATTTAGAGAGTAAGCTTATAAATATTTACCTTCTATGCTCTTTAAAAACAAGGCAACTGAGGCTTAAATAACTTAAATGTCATTCCTGAGGTCACTTAATAAAACTTAAACTTAAATTTCTGTCGTTTGACTCCAGGGCCAACAAACTTTCCACCAAATCAACATCTCACTTTTCCAAGATCTTTATCTCACCCAGTTATATGTTAACTCCGTAATCAGACAGGTTACATTTTCCACATTCACTAAAAAAACAGGCCAGCCTGATTTCAAGCCTACACGAAACAGACCCTCCCTTTACTTTTTAATATAGCGATAATACACTAAGCAAGCCAAATTAAACTCATTTTTCAGCCAGAATAAATTATAAAAGTTGTCCAAATAAACTATAACTGGTACCACCCAAACCAACTATAACTTTTACTGAGTGATAGCTGTGGGGGGAAAATGGCGGCAGGGAAGAGAGTTCTCAGTTTGATTGGTGCCACTTCTCAGGCAATGAGTTGTTTTTAGCTTGTTTTCCTCTATTAAGATGTGCCGTGACTCACAATCCTGGCACACCATTTCTAGAAGTTTTTATACCATACATAATTTCTATCTTACCTGTTCACCAAGAGTTTTCTTCTTTGGCAGCTTCATAGAGCAAAATCAACTTTGGCTTTGATAAAGACAGCAACATCTTACTAGCTGGATTAAGCTGCCACTCTCCATTGAGAATCTGAAGAGCAGTCACTCAGGTTCAAGGGTTTCCTTTCACTGACCTCTCAAGTGGAAAGACACACATAATGAGTAAATGTGGCAGAAAAGCGTTCCTTTAGGAGTCAAAAATCAAAAGTATTTTATTTCCAACTCTGGATATGTAGTATCTTTTCAATACTGTTCTTTTTGTGTTTTAATCCATAAAGTGAGCATAAATTTCTACTCATACCTTCTTACGGTAGAATAAGGTAAAAACAAGATCTCAGACAGGAAAGTATTTTGAAAACAAAGGACTCAAAAACAAAGTGTTCTTAACTGAATGCTTCATCTGTATGAAGAAAATACACCACTCCCCTGGAGAGCTGAAAACAAGCCATCTTAGTTTTCAGTTCAATTGTTACTGGTTGTCCATTCGGGAACCATAACAGAAGCTGTTATTCTTCCGTTCTCATATGATAATGTGTATATAATTTACTTTCCACTGTACTAATTTTCTCTGTCCAACTTTTAAATTTTGTTTTATTTTTAATTCACTGATCCCATACGCCACACTCCATGGTGCTTACTGGAATACCCGTGAAAAAAAGGATAATGGGGAGAGACAGTCATTAAACAGTTTACATTTACTAATGCAATAGCTGCCATGAAGGAAAAGGTACGTAGTACTATGGGCAAGTAGAAGAGTCATGCTTGACCAAGTCTAAGAGGATGGGGAAGGTTTCCATAAGGAAAAAATATTTAAACATACGAATTCCTTTTTTCAGTTTTTTGCTTGCAAGTATAAGATCCATAGTTTCTATTCATTAGTGTTCTAGAAATGCTCTTGCTTTTCTCTTTTCCAATCCTAACTTGATACTATTGAAATAAATTTCATTTTTTAAAAATTTTCGATTCATATTTTGCCTCTTTCTCTAAATTTCTCACTCTATTTCCTTTAAAACAAACAAACAAACAAAAAAAGAACATAAAGACTTTAGGTTACAGGAATGAGGAGCTTTTAGAACTAACTGTTCAAAGCTGTGTGCTGTGCTGTGCTTAGTCCCGCAGTCTGTCCGACTCTTTATGACCCCATGAGCTGTAGCTCTCCAGGCTCCTCTGCCCATCGGGATTCTCCAGGCAAAAAGACTAGAGTGGGTTGCCGTGCCCTCCTCCAGGGGATCTTCCCAACCAAGGGATCATACCCAGTTCTGCTACATTGCAGGCTATTCTTTACCATCTGAGCCACCAAGAAAGCCCAAGAATACAGGAGTGGGTACCCTATCCCTTCTCCAGGGAATCTTCCTGACCCAGGAATCGAACCAGGGTCTCATGCATTGCAGGCAGATTCTTTACCACCTGAGCTACCAGGGAAGCTCACTGAAAACTAAATAAGCTTAAGACTATTCCTATCTGCTCTGGTCACAAAGTGACTTCTTACAACTGAGAGAAAAAGAAGAAATATACAATACGTTAATATACAGTGAAACATCAAGCAAAATATACGACAAAGAAAATCTGACCAGCATTCTCTTGTTCTTTGTTTTCAAGGCTCCTTGGAGCATTCTACATTCTTATTCTTCATATTCGGATAATATGTCCATTACCCTAGAGAACTATATCCTCAAATGTACTTTTTCCCCAACAAAAATCAGTAAAGCATACAGAGTTTTTCACAGACTCTAAGGTAAAATCATATAATCTCAAACCCCAGAAAAGAACAGCAGTTTTAGCTATTTCTAGGAAACAGAGGGGATGCAAGAACAGCCAAAATAATTTTAAGGTAATAATCCTAAAATGGTATAATACTGTTTTGAAACTTAAAAAAAAAGTTTGCTTTTAAAATACAGATGTATGGTATTAAGTTAAAGCAATGACTCTAACTCTAAAGCAAAATACTAGAGAGAATATATATTTCATTAAATATATATTTAATTAAAAAGCAGAACTAGGGCTTCCCTGGTGGCGAGACAAGGCAGGAGACATAGATTCCATCCCTGGTCCCAGAGATCCCACATGCCTGAGGGCAACTGGGCCCTGTTCCACAACTACTGCGCCCACGCTGCAGAGCCCGCTAGCTGCGATTACTGAAGTCCATGCGTCTGGGGTCTGTGCTCCATGACAAGAGAAGCCACCGCACGAGAAGCCCACACACCACAGCTACAGAGTAGCCTGTGCAAGCAACAGTGAAGACCCAGGGACACCATACATAGATAAATAAATCTTTAAAAACAATACAGAACTAAATCATATTATTTGGGACATTTTTGTCACTACTAGGCAATGACTAGATGTGAATTCAACTGGTCACATATTAATATTCCTGCCATTGTAACTCAGTCAGAAAACATCCCTGTAACTCTACAGAAGGAACCAAAGAAAACACGTGTGGGAAGTTTCACTCTACACTCAATGAGTAGAGCTTGAATTTAAAAGTCTCTAAGGGTTCCTCAATACGGCATCTCAGTTGTTCTTGTTATGTCACTTAGTCGCATCCCACTCTGCAACCCCACAGACTGCAACATGCCAGGCTTCCCTGTCCTTCACCAGCTCTCAGAGTTTGCTCAAACTCATGTCCAGTGAGTCGGTGATGCCATCCAATCATCTCATCCTGTCACCCCTTCTCCTCCTGCTCTTCATCTTTTCCAGCATCAGGGTCTTTTCCAATGAGTCAGATCTTCACATCAGGTGGCCAAAATAATGAATCTGCAGCATAAATCCTTCCAATGAATATCCAGAGTTGACTTCCTTTAGGATTCACTGGTTTGATCTCCCTGCTGACAAGAGACTCAAAAGTCTTCTCCAGCACCACAATTCAAAAGCATCAATTCTTAACTCTTAGCCTTCTTTATGGTCCACCTCTCATATTTGTTTATGATTACTGGAAAAATCACAGCTTTGACTATATGGATCTTTGTCGGCAAGTGATGTCTCTGCTTTTTAATATGTTGTCTAGGTTTGTAAAAGTGGAAACAGTGGCAGATTTTATTTTCTTGGTCTCCAAAATCACTGTGGACGGTGACTAGGGCCATGAAATTAAAAGATGCCTGCTCCTTAGAAGAAAAGCTATGACAATTTAGCTACCAATTAATCCAATTCTCTTTTTTCAAATGTAGACTCTGATCTTAAAAAGACACATTCTATCTGACTTTGAAGTATATCCACAGTACACCTTATAGCCCAAAGTTCAGAGTTCAATGCTTATTCTTTCCCATAGATCCTCAGTACTGACAGCATGAAGAAAAGAAAAAATTAAGCATAGCTACTTTTTCTCTAACAATGTCACTTCTTCTTATCAACAATTATTGTTACTTTTGCATTTCAAAGGCTTAGAACACACATTTAGAATGTCCCCTATTACACAGGCAAGCCAAAAGGAGTAGGGTTATGAGTATGGGTGTATAGATAAGTTGCGTGACAGTTTGGCACCCAAAACGAATCATTTTGAAGATGACGCTGCTGCTGCTGCTAAGTCACTTCAGTCATATCCGACTCTGTGCGACCCCACAGACGGCAGCCCACTAGGCTCCTCTGTCCCTGGGATTCTCCAGGCAAGAATACTGGAGTGGGCTGCCATTTCCTTCTCCAATGCATGAAAGTGAAAAGTGAAAGTGAAATCGTTCAGTCATGCCCCACTCTTAGAGACCCCATGGACTGCAGCCTACCAGGCTCCTCTGTCCATGGGATTTTCCAGGCAAGAGTACTGGAGTGGGTTGCCGTTGCCTTCTCCAGAAGATGACTCTAAAAAGGTGCGATTTAGTTAATATCCCAAGAGCCAAGGATATTAAGGTATTAATAAGGACAAGGGAAATAAAGGAAACAGAGAAGAGTTAGCCCATGTGAATAAACAGCACAGATCTATTGGATTTCTCTCTCTGAAGCCTGTTTGCAGGTAGATGCTCTTGAATTCTCTCTAGGTTTGATCTTTAAGTCACACACTCAAATTAGTTCATCAGGTTTTCCTCAAATAGCTGCATCTTTATTGAACTGGATATTGAGGTTAGACTTTTCAGATCTTCAACTATTTTCTGTATTTTCCTGGGGCATAAGTCACATGTGCAAGCAACATCTAATTTTTAAAAATATACAAAAAACTGCCACCAATGTATATTTATGATAGTATCAATCAGTCAGGAAGTACTCACTGATCATATGAAATTAATACGCAAAATGCAACGGAGGTATAGATGCCAAAAAATGTCATGCTCAAGATAATGCACACTGAAGATAATGTAAACATTATGAGGGTAAAGGACTGTGCTTGTCTTATTCCCTTCGTCATTATCTCTAGCCTCCAGCACAACAGAACAGGCACTGAATAAACATGTGCTGAGTAAATAAGTCTTAAAAAGTGCTGCAAACAAGGAAATTAAAATGGGCATGATTGTTTCACTCATCTCTGTATCTTTCATTTGCCGTATCTCTCTGCTGCTTTCTGGTAAGGGCAGGAAATCTCAAATCCCACTCACCTGGCTTACTCTTCAGATTACTTATTACAACAAACCTTCTATTAATCCTGTGTTTGACTGGGCAGAATAATCCATTAACTCCCATATGTCTGGGATACAATAATAATTATTAGCTTGCTAGACCTTAAATTACTTTTTAAACAACAAAGGTTACCTTGTGCTTTGAATGGATTTAATTTTCTTTGAGTTCACAACTTTATATTACCCCAAACTAAAATGGGAGAAGGCAATGGCACCCCACTCCAGTACTCTTGCCCGGAAAAACCCATGGACGGAGGAGCCTGGTAGGCTGCAGTCCATGGGGTCGCTAAGATTCGGACACGGCTGAGCGACTTCACTTTCACTTTTCACTTTCATGCATTGGAGAAGGAAATGGCAACCCACTCGTGTTCTTGCCTGGAGAATCCCAGGGACGGGGGAGCCTGGAGGGCTGCCCTCTATGGGGTCGCACAGAGTCGGACACAACTGAAGTGACTTAGCAGTAGCAGCAGCAGCAAACTAAAATGAACAAAAAGTACCATTATTCAACCATGTTGAATGATAATGTAAATTATACGTTAGTCAACGTGAAAATTCACATGGTAAGATAAAGTAATGGACAGAAAATAAGACATGGAAATTTAGAAAGTATACTGGTATTATTTCAGACCAAAAAAAAAAAGGATTAGCCTTGAATATAGCAACTATGTCATTTAGGGGTCTAGCATATCTCTCCAACATTTTCTTACTGAAACAACAGACAGTACACCTGGGTGCTTCCCAGGTGGCACAGTGGTAAAGAACCTGCCTGCCAATCCGGGAGACACAAGAGAGGCAGGTTCAATCCCTGAGTCAGGAAGATCCCCTGCAGTAGGAAAAGGAAACCCACTCCAGTATTCTTGCCTGAAAAATTCCATGGACAAAGACACCTGGCGGGCCTCTGAGCGCACCCGCGAGAGCGTGCAGGCACATGGCAACGGTGTCGTAAGAGGTCTAGCATATCTCTCTCTCCATCGGTTTCTTACTGAAATAGCAGACCATACAAGGATTTTACAAACAATGCAGTCAAGTAGCTAATTTCTTAGTCAGCTATGTACCAGCACCATATAACACTTTGGCACTTACATACATGAGAAAAAATTCTCACTTAATTTATCATTATCAAAAGCTTTCCCTATGTCTTCTCTAGCATGCTTCATTGAGGCACATTACAAAGATACAGGAGAAACTTATGCATTCTAGATGCTTATGTCTACTTGCAAAAATGAATCTGTTAGAGAAAGGATAAAACACAATGGCAGCACAAAGAGAGGTACAATTCTCTACATGCCTAGGGAAAAAATAGATGATGTATGCTAGCACGGGGATGGGGCAGCTGGGAAAGAGATCATTGGAAAGGGCATTTAAGAGTTGAGGCCTACAGGCTGGACTAAATTAAGAAAGGACATAGGAAAAGAATGTGGCAGAGGAAAGGCATTAACAAATACCATTGGGGAGAGAAGTTAGAAACAGTAAGAAAAATACTGTAGCAGACTTGAGCTTCAGAGTTTGTTTCAAGGCTTATGTACCCAGTGAAGCCCGGCTCATAGCAGACTCTCATCTCTAGCAGCCGTCACTTCCTCTCCATCTGACACTAGATTCCTACATACCTACCCTAAAAGTTGTCCTGAGAACCACTACACATTTAAAATCTTAGAAGCCAATCTGGCCACAATCTTCCATCTTTCTGGATCTCTAAAACCTCCATTCCCACTTCACCTTTATTCGATAGGAATCTTATTTTCACAGTCTGCAAACTCCCATTTTCCTACTGGAGGAGGAAGAAAATAATAAAGCAAACAAATATAAACTCAGAACTTTGAATGTGCTATAACGAAAACAGAGTGTAACCAGAAGAGAGTTATAGGGAGACCAATTCACATAGTTTGGTCAGAGGAAAACGTTCTGAGGAGTGACATTTAAGATGAGACATGAAGGAAGAGAAGAAGCTGACTCTGGGAAGGACAGAGAATAGGATGTTCTAGCCAGAGGGAACAGTACATACAAAGGTTTCTAAATGAGAAAGATCATGGCTTCATCTAGGTACAGAAAGGCAGCCAGTGTGACTGGAACACAGTGGTCAAAGGGTGGAACAGACAGAAAAGGAGGTCAGAAAAGGTGACAGGGACCATGTGACACAGACTGTAAGCTGCGATACGGAGTTTGGAACTTAAGATTTCATCTAATTTGAAGCAGGAGGATAACATGGTCAAATTTGTTGGTAAAAGATGACCATGACTGTGGCATGCAGAAGTGGTGTTAGATGCAGGGTGGGCATGCAAGGAAGTTTTTGACACTCCAGCTAATATAAAACCTGGCATATGATGAATGTCCCAAAAACTGATGACAGAATTAACAAATAAATGAGCCAACAACTT
The DNA here is from genome assembly GCF_019923935.1 of Bubalus bubalis. Taxonomy (NCBI): domain Eukaryota; kingdom Metazoa; phylum Chordata; class Mammalia; order Artiodactyla; family Bovidae; genus Bubalus; species Bubalus bubalis. The sequence goes on along the minus strand of NC_059176.1, from coordinate 30,003,243 downwards.
TGAAGCAGGGAAGTGGTAGTCACGAATTAGTTTTAGAATGATTAGTCCAGCACTGTGTTTTAGACTACAGAGAACCTGTGCTGGGACAGTGTTAGTCATACACCCTGAATATCTGGAATTTTACAGAATATTTTGCAGTTGACCATGCCTTCTGAAAATTCAGTCAAGCTTTATATGATTTCCAAAATCAATGGAACAGAACAGGGGCCTTATTTATCCAGAAAGGATTAAATCATTCCATGTAAACCATTCCTCAAGTTTAACAGAAGTCTTATTTATTTTGTGTCTGGCCAACTGTGTGTGTGTATATAATATAATGTGTTTAGAGATGCTGATGACTGATGGGCAATCAAGAAAAACTCAAGTTGAAATTATTAAGGGCTGGGACAAAAAGCAGTTTGCAATCATCACAGGACCTGCTTAAACTGAGTGCCCTGTAGCCATTCTGGCCAGAAGCATCCCTCAAAGGGCACCACCACTTTGCACAGTTTAGTCCTCTCTGATGCAAGAGCTATCACTTCTGAAATCAGGCTCAGTTGTGTTAAAAAGGAATGTCAATAAAATTAAGCTCAACCTATTTGACTGATTAAAAGATAAAATAAATAGGAAAAGAAGTATGTCAAGGCTGTATATTGTCACCCTGCTTATTTAACTTATATGCAGAGTACATCATGAGAAATGCTGGGCTGGAGGAAGCACAAGCTGGAAAACTGCCAGGAGAAATATCAATAGCCTCAGATATGCAGATGACACCACCCTTGTGGCAGAAAGTGAAGAAGAACTACAGAGCCTCTTGATGAAAGTGGAAGAGGAGAGTGAAAAAGTTGGCTTTAAGCTCAGCATTCAGAAAACTAAGACCATGGTAACCAGTACCATCACTTCATGGCAAATAGATGGAGAAACAGTGGAAACGGTGGCTGATTTTAGTTTTGGGGGCTCCAAAATCACTGCAGATGGTGATTGCAACCATGAAATTAAAAGACGTTTACTCCTTGGAAGAAAAGTTATGACCAACCTAGACAGCATATTAAAAACCAGAGATATTACTTTGTCAACAAAGGTCCATCTAGTCAAGGCTACGGTTTTTCCAATAGTCACGTATGGACGTGAGAGTTGGACTATAAAGAAAACTGAGCACCAAAGAATTGATGTTTGGCACTGTGGTGTTGGAGAAGACTCTTGAGAGTCCCTTGGAGTGCAAGGAGATCCAACCAGTCCATCCTGAAGGAAATCAGTCCTGAATATTCATTGGAAGGACTGAGGCTGAAACTGAAACTCCAATACTCTGGCCACCGGATGTGAAGAGCTGACTCATTGGAAAAGACCCTGATGCTGGGAAAGATTGAGGGCAGGAGGAGAAGGGGACGACAGAGGATGAGATGGTTGGATGGTATCACCGACTCAATGGACATGGGTTTCGGTGAACTCCAGGAGTTAGTGATGGACAGGGAGGCCTGGTGTGTTGCAAAGAGCCAGACACAACTGAGCGACTGAACTGAACTGAACTGAAGAACAATAAAAACTATGGTGGCCATTATTCTGTAAAACAAGTCTATCAGAAATATTAATACATGCAGGTACACTTTGAGAGATCTAGCTCTGAATCTGATCTTCACTGCATTTTTTTCTTTTGTTTTTTTCATGGAATCATAGAAGAGGGGGAAAAGGAGATGAAACATCATCAGTTCTTAGTACAATTTTTTTCCTCAGAAGTAATAAAGAAAAAGACATTTTCTTGGAGTACAGTTGAGCTTTTCAAAAGTGTGCATTATTTTTAAAAGTAAAACAGATAGCTTACTTAGCACATAGATTCACATTCTCTTGTTTTGCAAAGGTTTTCATGGAACAATGAAACTCAGCATAGTAATACCAATTTATTATTTCTAGTTCCTATGGAAACATGCACTCATCTTATGGAAGCCAATTGATATGGACACAAGTGCAAAGCAAATACATTAACAAAGAATCATATAATTTATTACTCTTGTAAAATGAGTTGAGATATCAGATAAAATAGCCAAAAAGGACCCACAAGTCACCCACAAGCTCTCCGAAGTTATTAGCCATCAGTACCAATATGAAAACAAAAGCAAAAACATAATCCTATATTTCAGAATCCCACATTTGGAATTTGCCATGTGCAAATAAACATCACACATAGAAGGATTAAGGCCAAACTCAAAGGAAGGAAGAAAGGAAAGAAAGAAGGAAATATCTAAAAAGGAATGTGCGTGCGTGCTCAGTCGTGTCTGACTCTTTGTAACCCCAACTACTATAGCCTGCCAAGCTCCTCTGTCCATGGCATTTTCCAGCAAGAATACTGGAATGGGTTCCCATTTCCTTCTCCAGGGGATCTTCCTGACCCAGGGATCTAACCTGTGTCTCCTACATTTCCTGCATTATTTACCATGGAGTCACCTGGAAGCCTCTAAAAAGGAATATGAATCTCTTAAATAAGGTCACATAAATAAGAGTACATACTTTTATTATAAATCTGTTATTCAGGACTTGTAACCTCAAGACAGAGAATTAGATAAAAGCACAAATATGTTAAAATCAATCAGCAAATATTTGTTGGTGTTCTACTATGCGCTAAGCAATATGCTAAGATCTGTAAGGGAACAAAACTAAATTTTAATTCATTTTGACAAGAATGTATTGTGCACTTCTGTTGTGCCATGTACTAAGATAATCATCAGAGGATACAAAATAGATAAGATACCAAGATACCACTGTAGCAAAATAAGACATTGTTTTCAATATAATTTATGGGCAACACATGCTACTAAACAGGCATTATTGGCTAAGATGAAAAAATGGGCCAAATAAACAGTACAGATATGTGTGCCAAGAGCTTTCATAAGAGAGAGATGATTTAATAAGCTTAGTTGATCAGAGAAGTTTCACAAAGGAGATGACAACTGACTTGGGCTTGAAAAAAATGAAGAGAAATGGAAAAGTGAATGCAGTTAACAACGGTGATAGGGCAGGAATTTACAACTCTGGTTTGGGTCCTGATAAGACCTGAGTTTAGTTTTGAGGGAACTGGGAACAATGATGGGAAGGTAGGCTGGGGCTGAAAGAAAAATACCTTTTACTGGCTAAGGGGTCTTACTTTGAAGTGAGGACAATACTTTGAAACTAGAGAGAGGTAACGGATGCCAAAACCAAGTATTATGTTATGTGATTTTTATATTGTGTTAATGTTGATGATGACAAAAATTATCATCATTAATTACAAAAACACTGGAAACATCTAAACACCCAACCCCTTAGAGACTAGATGTTCCATATGATAATGTTGGAAAGTCCATATGATTAAAAAAACTATATGGGCTTCCCAGGTGGCACTCTCTATCTAACAAAATTCAATGTAGTTCATGGTGTCCCTCCTTTTCTTTTGGCCTGATACCTGTTTTTCTTTGAAGGTATTACCAACCAAGAGGGCTCTTCTTCCCAAAATATGAAGTTCATCATTGTTGCTCACTTCATTTCCTCACTCTTAACTTTCTTTGAATATGAGGAACTCCTGTCATTACAGTCATCAACAGCGAAATATTTTAACTTTTCATTATTTCCAAGGTGAAACAAAATAAAGGCAATCAGGTAAAACCCTTTAGATTTCCTCCATATTTCATAAAATCCATTACACAACTGCCCAGATTATATTTCACAGTAAGATGAGCAAAAAGCACACCTCCTCTTCAGCTGCAGCCCCTTTCCTCGTGCATTCATTGCTGCCAAAATCAGAACCTACAGTTCGGGAGCTGTACACAGTTGCATCTTGTTTTGAGTTTTTGTTTGCAAACTGTCAGTAAGATCAGAATAAATTGCATGATATGCAGTCCAATATGTATATTCCTGAGTACATCTCAATGCATCCACCAAAAAATATTCATAGCTGCAGGTGTACAAAAAAAAAAGGCAGAATTATGGCTTGATTTGCCTTGATAAGCATGGCAATTTTCTGTACACTTTTCATAAAGTGCTAATCAATTTCAGCTCAAAATAGATTGAAACACCCAACAGATTGCTGCCATAGTCCACAAATGTTTGTCTTTCATAGACTGTGGCAATAATGTGAATTCTGAAGAGGAAAACTGCATTTGAACTATATACCTTATAAAAAAAATCCCTTTCATTTGCCTTAATATTCCCTGAAGAAATGATAAAAATTATTTTGAAATCAGTTACATTGGAAATTTCCAATTTTTCTTATTACATCTAAGTCATTGCTTTCCACATAGTAATATCTGTTGTTTAAATATGGTTATAGATGGATTATATTTAGAATTCAGTGTACTGATGAAATTTAAGAATCAGATATCACATCCATATTACTTAATATTCCTCTAAAATATAATTACAGACATCACATACAACTTGGAATTGAATCATCACAGACTTCTGCAATATATTACTCTTTGTCTATATCTTTAACCAGTAAATGAAGTGTAATTTTTAAAAAATGTTTTGTCAATATTCTAGTCCTTCCATTAAGGTTATTTCACAAACACTTCAAGGTGCTAATATTCATATTAATGCACCTTTTCGAGTAGCAGTACTAATGCCATATGATTCACTCATCTGCCCAGGATGTTTTGCCAAACACAAGTGCCAAAACTTTGCTGAGGACTGTCACACTCCTACAAGGGAGCCTCTGCTCAAAACTGAGCATATACTTTCCCTTCCGTTAAGTGTGAGAAACAATCGGTAATGACATTTAGATCTGAGTATGGTATGCTCTCCGTGCAAAGTAAGAAATTATATGAGAATAGATAACATTTTGAATTTTCACACCTTCCTCTTCAAAGCTACAAAAGTGATAATATAATTTGGGGGGAATAAAAGCTACAAAATTTGGCTTTGGAAAAAAAAAAAAGAGTACTTTAAAGTTGTGACTTTAAGCAACTTCTGTGATTACCATCTGCCAAAAAATGTTGCCAGAATCATAGGAAACAAAGTGTAGTTGACTCAGGCTCTGCAGTCAGAAAGCCCAAGTTCTCATGTTGATTCTGCCACTAAATAGGTGACCTTGAACAAGTGACTTGTCCTCACCATGTCTCAGCTTCCTCATCTATAAAAGAAGGTTACGAGAGTATGTAGCTCAGGGTGTAGTGAGATCATTAACATATGCAAAATTCTAAGGACTAAATGAGATAATACATGCAAAGTTCTTAGCAAAGCAAGGTCCAGTCAATCCTTAAGAAATGTTAGCTACTCTTATCACCATCATCGGTATCATCATTTCAAAGAGTCATGAACACTCTCACCTGACTTGTTTGCCAAATGTTTGTTTCTAGGTTTGAGTCCTTACGTATAACATAAATTAACCTATTTTCCAAAAGAGATGATAACAATCAAAGCAGTATGCATGAGACAGTAAAGCTCTTGGTCCAAATTACCATCTACTAATCATGGTAAAATAAGGTTGAATAAGGTACATAAAATATAGGAAACACACTTAGAAAGTGTGATCTTCACTCTTCTGCACAAATAGAAAACTGTCATCTTTTGCTTATCCCAGACCTAATAAAACAGTAGTTTTATTCACTGATGGGCTTCCCTGGGCTTACTGATGAAGAATTCACCTGCCAATGCAGGAAATGTGGGTTCGATCCCTGAGTCAGAAAGATCTTCTGGAGAAGGAAATGGTAACCCACTCCAGTATTCTTGCCTGGGAAATCCCAGGGGCGGAGGAGCCTGGCGGGCTACAGTTGATGGTGTCGCCGAGCGTAGGACATGACTTAGCTTCTAAATAATACCAATATTCACCGATAAACTGTTCCCATGATGTTTTTATTCTCACTCATCAGTCTCAGGAATTTAGCTATTCAGTCACCTCTACTTAGCTATTAGATTTTCAGGAGCCACTGAGGGAAAAAGTTTACACATTCTGACACTGAAAATTTGATTCTGACACTGTTTCAGGTGAGGAAATTCAAACAAAGAAACAAAAACACACTATTCAGGAAAAACTTTAAAATATACTTAAAATGTAAACACAAAAATACATTTCAAATTTTCTTAAATAATTACTATAACCATAAGGAAAACATCCGACTGACCTAACTCAAAAAATACTGTCTCCACACCAAGTATCTTCCTTTTATTTCCTTCCTTTTGGAATATTTCTATTTGATAGCTGCCTTGGAGCAAATCAATATATGAAAGCAATCAAAACAAAAACACAGTCAAGTAAATTTAGGCTATGAAAAACAATATATGTATTTAGATGTTGTTTTCCAGAGATAACAAAGAGTCGTTTGCTAGTTCCCCTTAGCATTTTATTAGATTTTCTGTATTTGTGTTTTTCTTCAAAATGTCAAAGCATCAGCACAAATGACTTCATGACTTAAATTATCACTTGTTCACGTTTTCAAAAATAATTTACATACAAGTTAAAATGAAGGCAAAATATTGCTTCACAAGTAAATTTGATGTTGCTTATACTATTTTTCTCTTATAATTAGAGGCATTTCCTCAAGGACAAGCTTTTGAAACTTTAGCTATGTATTAAGTTAAAATTAGATTTTATAAGAGGTTACTGATTCAGAAAAACAGCCTTCATTGCTGTACTGAATATTTGGAGGATAGCAAAGCAGATCATGACATTTTCAAAAATATTTTGTACATAATACATAACCAAGATGCATTTGTGAATTGATGTAAGTAATATCCTTCCCATACAAGAGACTTTTAAATGTTTGTTTTTAAAAGTGCCTGAACATATCATACAAAATGGCTGTTAGCCACTTTTTAATCAGTAATGCACACATGTAAGGGAGAACCTTATGTATAACCCAGAAATATGCAAGAAAAACCACTGTAGAGAATGTAGTACAGAATATGTTCTTATTAAATAATTTCATATTAACTTTATTCCTATCTTTATAAAATATGTATAGTTTTTAATTTATAATATATGCATTTATTAATATAGCTATGTAGAATATGTGATTCAATTTGTTTTCACCAATGGTATGTTGTTCAAGAGAGTTTGAAGACCACACAAATTGGAAGCTCTTCATTCACCAATTGAATTCGTGAAGTTATTTTACATATTATTAAGATTTATTTGCTACAGGTCTAATAGTTTCATCAAACTTGGCTGCCATGTATATTAATATATATTTCATTGCTTGGTAATATATACAATAAAAGCTTCATGTATCTTGCACAGACTAACTGCTTTGTAATCACACACATTTCAGCTTCAAGTTATAGCTGATGTTCATGGAGAGGAAAAATAAAAAACAATGATGAATATGATATGTATATTGTCCTTATAGCTGTTAAGATTTTTACTCTGATAGAAGTAATGCAAATATCTTAGGCAAACTTCTGAACTTTCTGAAATCTAAGTTTTCATGTGTATAACATGGAGATAATGCTTCACAGAATTTTTTTTTTTTTTTTTTTTGCAGAGGAAGGTTCACAAAGCCAGGTTGATAGGATGAATTATCATTATTAATTTCCAGGCGTCATATGAAAAATAGAAAGTAACAAGTGCTTGCAATACTGCGGAAAAACTGGAACCTTGACACACTGCTGGTGAAAATGTAAAATGCTGCAGTCACTGTGGAAAACTGTTGGGCAGCTCTTCATAAAGTTAAACACAGAATCACCGTATGACCCAGAATTCCACTCCTAGGCATATACCCAAAAGAACAGGAACTCAGATACCTGTACATCATGTTCACAGCAGTGTTACTCACAATACCACAAGGGAGAAACAACCCAAGTGTCCATGGACAAGTGTATAACCAAACTGTGGCATATATATATATATATATATATATATATATTATAATGGGGTATCATTCAACTATAAACTGGAATGAAGTTCTGATACATGGGGCAACCTAGATAAGCCTTTAAAACATATATGCTAAGTGAAATAAACCAGACACTCAAGAACATCTTATGCTTCCACTTTTATGAAATACCTAGAATAGGTAAATTCACAGAGACAAAAAAATTAGAAATAGGGAGGCAGGAACAGAGAGTTACTGCTTAATTAATGGGTGGAGATTCTGTTTAGGGTGATGAAAAAGTTCTGGAATTAGTGGTATATTCAACATCATGAATGTACTTAATAACACTAAATTCTACACTTGAAAATGATTTGAGTGGTAAATTTATGTTCATTTTACCACAATAAAGCATTTAATAAATATAAAATTGCATTATTACATCCTCTCCAGTATAATTCTTCCTATGCTATTCTCCTCCTCTTTTAGTGAAAATTACTAAAACGGTTGTCTTCACTCACAGCCTCAATTTCTTCTTTTTTTTTTTTTTTAGCCTCCACTTCTGATCTATCTCCGCAACTCCTTTCAGTCTGGCCTGGGCCCCACAGGACTCCTGAAATGCCTTCACAAAGAACTCCATCCAGAACCTTCACCCCCTGCCAAATCCTTCCCTGACATGCCCACTGACCTGGCCTCATTCGAAAAACACCTTGCTCCCGGGTATCTTCAAATGATATACTAGGTTTTTCTCCTTGCTCTCTGACCCACTCCTGACAGTTCAGCCATTTGTTTGTTTCGGGGGTTTTCATTATTGCTGTTGTTGTTTGTTTGGTTAGGTTTGGTTCTGGGCTGTTCATCCTTCGTTAATTTTTTAATTTTGTCCTCTAGTTCCACATTTTAGACTTCTCTAGGCCAATCCACGGACTCTCACTAGGCTTATTTATCCCCTTCACGACCACTGTGAAATGCACGTGGTTTCCCAAAACTTCCCCTTCTTTTTATGTCCTTACCATGGTGAACTGTTCCATCACTCAGTACTCCAAGACATTATGCCATTTTTGCTTTTCCCTCCCCACCCTGCCATACAGCACACCCACACATACACACAAGCACACAAAATCACATGCAGTGTTCTTAGCTCTTGCGGAAGCCAGCTTTTGAATAGCTCTGGAATTCATTCACTCTTTTCTATGCCCATGCCCACCACCAGTGTCAGTTACCACCCCATGGTACTGTACTTAATAAGGGACGGCAGTGCCTCTTGTTTCATTCTGATGTCTTCTCATCAATGCAGCCAGACTTAAGTTTCTAAAGTAAATACATCTCTTTTTATACTCTTCTCCTCTATGAAAATCTTGTGTGGTTCCTCAATGCCATGAGAATCATGTAAAAGGTGACATATATCTTCACTACATAACTTCTAAGGTGTCTCTTCTATCCCCACCACCAAACTTAATGTTCCAAGCAAAGTAAACTCCTCCCAGTTAGGAAGCCAGGTTCCCTAAGACCTGCAGGCAGACCACTGAAACTGGACTTGGGAGAGTGAAAAGGAACAATCCAAAGAGGACTCCAGTACTAAAAGACTATCCCAGGAAAACAGGAAGATGCTTTCTCAGCCCACAAGGCCTCTGCCCTTACTGTGCACTCCAATTTCTCCTCCAGCCATTTCACCTAATTAACTTCCAGTTCTCACTGAACTGAACTATTGCTTCTTCCATAAAGTTTCCCCTGAAGCCCCAGGACAGAAACTCTGGAATCCTAAAACTTCCTACCTTTTCCCACTTCACTCTTTATTTACTCCTTTCATAATCTTCATGGTACTTTACTGTAATTTTCTGTTTATTTGTAAACTCTCTCTCTACTCCACTGCAACTGACTTCACACTCCTTGAAGACCAGACTTACTAACACGGTGTATCTGAGTCCAGCTTAGTCTCTGGCATTATAATAAACACTCAATAAATATTTGAATAAATACATGTTTCAAAATTATGAATTGATAACTATAAAACCAAGGAATCTCTTTTAAATACATATTTGGACATAGTGATTTCAGTACTTTAGTCAGCTTTAAATTATTCTACAAATAATAATTTACTATATCTATTGTATACTTCTATTTGATCTGTAATCATGGAGCGTATCATAATCCTGTTAGGGGCTCAAAGACCAATCCCAGGCGTTTATTCTGTAGAAACAATTAGGATTAAAAATAAATAAGCTTTGGTATAAAATTGTATTTTCTATATAGTTTCTCTGCTTTTATTATGGTAATATACATAATATAAAATTTATCATCCCATTTTTAAGATAGTACCATTAACTATTTTACTGTACATCAGTAGGGTTAGGTATATTCAACTGCCTAAACTTCTTCATCATGCAAATCTGAAACTCTGTATCCATTACACAATTCCCTATTTCCCATTTCCCCAGCCTCTGGAAACCAATGAGCTTAACAAATCTCAATATCTCATATAATGCAGTATTTATTTTTCTGTGACTCACATATTTAAACCTAGCATAACAGTTCATTCATTTTATAATACATGTCATAATTTCCTTATGCTTGAATAATATATTACTGTATGTATATTTCATGTTTTATTTATTCATTAATCCATTAATGGACAATTGTGTTGCTTCCACCTCTTGGCTATTGTGAGAAACACTATTATGAACATGGTCACCAGTTTCTTTTAATAGCAGGAAATAAACAATATTACAATCATTAAAAACAAAGATGGAAAGGCTTTCATAAAAGAGAAGTATTTTAAAGTGTGTATATTTATTGCTTTTTTCTAGATATTATTTTTAGACAAAATTTTATCTTTGTGACTTACACTTTCACTAACAGACATATGTTTAACACGATCCAAACATAATGTCTGTTCTAAAAATGAATATTCATTCACTTTAATGACAAAGTAGCTCTTTTTTGTTACATTTAGAAGGAACTTACTTTGGGGAAAACACTGGTTTTCTGATTTGGTAGTATATTCAATTGACATATCATAGAATACTTTATTTCATGCATGAATATGTAACAAACTACTGGCTTTTGGGGCTGCATCTGAGATTTGCACAGTTCAGAGAAACCAAGACTGGGAACAAATATAAGCAGAATTAAATAGATTGAGAACACAATTCACAATTATGAAACTTCTGCAATCTGTCTTTACTCACTGCTCTCAGATGCATCATTGTCAGCATCTGACCCCGTTAGGTGGCTGATAAGAGGATTTTGAAGGCCAGCAGATTTTATTTTTAACCTCTCCATATGGTTGACCTTCTAGTTCCAATGTGAGCATCATCTGCAGAGATGATCATCAAATGGCAACTTCTACCCTAAAATGTTTTGGGTAATTTGGTCAACTCAAAAGTGATGCTCAGTTAAAGAACAATATGTGATCTTCTTTGTACTTTAAAGTCTGTACACAAATACACTGTAAAAGGTCTCTCTGCCACAAATACATTTTTTAAATTTTGCAGGGCTATAGACAAAAATGTCAAAAATAATTGACTGACTTTAGGATTAAAAGTAGTTTTTCAAACTATATGCAATGCTCTGCTTGTATAATGTATAAAAGTTTAGCAGTAGCTTTTGCTGCTAAGATTTTTCAATCAGCAAAGTTCTTTTTTAATATGAAGCAATATATCAAGTTTAAAATAACTAAAAAACAAAGTTAATAAGGTTTTATAAAAAATTTTCAAATGTGTACCAATGTATTAATATTTCAGGTCTAATATTAGCAATATCAATGAACAACACATTAGGCTATAACATTTTTCAAAATTAAAAGAGATAATAATTTTATTGCAATTCATGGTCCACAGTTTTATACTCTCTTGAACTCTGAAGATACAGATGGCAAATATGGTTTTCCATATATGAAAGTTTTGCATATAAGAATAATATAACATTCTTAAGGCCAAAGGGCACATTAAAAGATGATCAATATTGCTAATTTGCTAGAGAAAGGCACATCAAAACTACAAAGAGAGATCACCTCATACCAGTCAGAATGGCTATCACCAAAAACTGTACAAATAATAAATACTGAAAAGGGTGTGGAGAAAAAGGAACCCTTCTACACTGTTGGTGGGAATGTAAATTGGTAGAGCCACTATGGAGAACAGTGTGATGCTCCTTAAAAAACTAAAAATAGAGTAACCACATGATCTGGCAATCCCACTTTAGGACATATATCTGGAGAAAACTATAATTCAAAAAGATCCATGCACCCAAATGTTCATTACAGCTCTGTTTACAATAGCCAAGACACAGAAGCAACCTAAATATACATGGAGAGATGAATGGATAAAGAAGGTGTAGTATATTTATACATTGGAATATTACTCAGCCATAAAAAAAGAATCAAAAACTGCCATTTGCAGCCATATGGATGGACTTAGAGATTATCATACTAAGTCAAGTAAGCCAGATAAATAAAGAAAAATATCACATGCTATCACTTATATATGAAATCTAAAAATATATATATATATATAAATGAACTTAAACACAAACTAGGAGTAAACTCACAGACATAGAAAACAAACTTATGGTGTAAGTTTGTTTTCTTACAAAGGAGAAAGAGGGGGGGTTCAATTAGAAGTTTGGTATTAACATATACACACTACTATATATAAAACGGGCTTCCTTAGCAGCTCAGCTGATAAAGAATCCACCTGCAATGCAGGGGACCCTTGTTCAATTACTGGGTCAGGAAGATCCACTGGGTAAGGGAGAGGCTACCCACTCCAGTATTCTTAGGCTTCCCTGGTGGTTCAGATGGTAAAGAATCCACCTGCAGTGCTGAAGACCTGGGTTCAATCCCTGGGTTGCGAAGATCCCCTGGAGAAGTGAACATCCCCTGGAGAAGGGAACGCCTACCCATAACCAAACAAGGACCTACGACATAGCATAGAGAACCATACCCAATATTTTTCAATAACCTGTAAGGGAAAATAATCTGAAAAAGAACAGATATATATATATATATATATATATATGTGTATACATAACTGAATCACTTTGCCATACAACTAATATATAGTTATTAACCAACTATATTTCAATAAATACATTATAAAATTATTCATCCATCCATTTATTCAACAAACATAGATATCCATTATGTGCCAAAGACAGATCCAAAGAAACACGTAACAAAAAAAACAAAAAAAAAAACAGAAGAGAAGAAATTCTCAACACATCAAGGACTTTAGTCAGGTGGTAAAGACAAAAGTTAGGATATTATTAGAGCATGTACGCGGTTCACTGAGAGAGGAAGGGAAGGAAGGAGACTGGGAGTACAGAATAGAACAAGCACAGAATTCTTTCCTGAGAAGTCAACAAAGAGCATTCTACAAAGACTAGAACATAATTCACTGGTAAACTCACCAGGGTTGAGCCCAGGGTGTGGTGGGTAAAGCAACAAGTCTCTCAGCAGAAGAAACAAGAGAAGACAGACACAAAATCCAGTCAAAATGCTTAAAACATGTTTTTTTGTAGGCTCTATTCATCATTGCTGAGACAATAAAATGTAGAATTCATCTGAGATGAGATTTCAATGGGCACTATTAATCAAAAAAGCAAAACAGTGTAAAACTTTTAACACTCATGGTCTCCTACTCATCCCCAGGGACCTCATATTTTTGAATTCAGTTGGCTCTTCTTTCCTTTTCTTTTCTAAATTCACATTTGCTCAACACATGGGAACAACATCATATACCAATTACAGGACCAAAGAGTGACTAGATATTTATTCAAGACAGTTTGTAGAAATAATTATAACTTAAAAAACTGTTTCAGTACTTACTGTTAGTCGCTCAGTCATGTCTGACTCAGTGAGACCCCATGGACTGTAGCCCACCAGAGTCCTCTGTCCATGGAATTCTCCAGGCAAGAATACTGGAGTGGATTGTCATTTCCTTCTCCAGGGGATCTTCCCAACTCAGGGATAGAACCCAGATCTCCCGCGTTGCAGGCAGAGTCTTTACCATCTGAGCCACCAGGGAAGACTTAAAAATATGTCTCCTTTCCTGGCAAAACCTGAATAAGAACAGCACTGAGGCGGGCTTCGGAGAAGGCAATGGCACCCCACTCCAGTACTCTTGCCTGGAAAACCCCATGGACGGAGGTGCCTGGTAGGCTGCAGTCCATGGGGTCGCTATGAGTCAGACACGACTGAGCGACTTCACTTTGACTTTCCACTTTCATGCACTGGAGAAGGAAATGGCAACCCACTCCAGTGTTCTTGCCTGGAGAATCCCAGGGACGGGGGAGCCTGGTGGGCTGCCGTCTATGGGGTCACACAGAGTCAGACACGACTGAAGCGACTTAGGAGGAGGAGGAGGAAGGGGGAATTTCCCTAAGGAAGAAAATTTAAATCTAAGTATACTTTTTTTCTGATACAATGGCTGGAACATGTTTATAAAATACCTGAACTATGAGGAACACTATCTGATGTGCAGACAAAATCCCTACAAAGTCCCTTCAGGCGACAGTGCAGTGTGGCTGCAGGAACTTTAAAACAAGGACAAGAGAAAGGAGAGAATGAGACTTGCTCCCACACAATCTCTACACAAGGAAAAGTGAAAGTTGAAAGTGAAAGTCACTCAGTCGTGTCCGACTCTGCGACCCCATGGACTATACAGTCCATAGAATTCTCCAGGCCAGAATACTGGAGTGGGTAGCCATTCCCTTCTTTAGGGAATCTTCCCAACCTAGGGATCGAACCGAGGTCTCCTGCATGGCAGGCAAAGTCTTTACCAGCTGAGCCACCAGGGAAGCCCCTACACAAAGAAAGCTTACAGTAAGTTCTAGCTGCTGGCAAACATTGTTACTCATTAATATCCTAGAAATAAAAGGAATTTTAGTGTACCTGACATGTTCAAGAGTTCAAACCAAACTGTACCCTGACATGCTTTTAATATTTAGCAGTAGCTGCCAAAAATTGAAAAGATATGAAAAGGGAACATAAATAATTTTATTACCGCTAAATGAAGATATATCCAGACCCAGGCGATTGTTACTGCTTCTTACTCTCTCTGCCTCTTTCCCGAAAACAAAAGACACAAAATCATAGTTTCACTAAATTGATGGCAACATCTTTTAAGACACAATATTATGAATGAAGAACCTATTACTGTTTTTATTTTTTTTTATTTTATTTTATTTTTAAACTTTACATAATTGTATTAGTTCTGCCAAATATCAAACTGAATCCGCCACAGGTATACATGTGTTCCCCATCCTGAACCCTCCTCCCTCCTCCCTCCCCATACCATCCCTCTGGGTCGTCCCAGTGCACCAGCCCCAAGCATCCAGTATCGTGCATCGAACCTGGTCTGGCAACTCATTTCATTCATGATATTTTACATGTTTCAATGCCATTCTCCCAAATCTTCCCACCCTCTCCCTCTCCCACAGAGTCCATAAGACTGTTCTATACATCAGTGTCTCTTTTGCTGTCTCGTACACAGGGTTATTGTTACCATCTTTCTAAATTCCATATATATGCGTTGGTATACTGTATTGGTGTTTTTCTTTCTGGCTTACTTCACTCTGTATAATAGGCTCCAGTTTCATCCACCTCATTAGAGCTGATTCAAATGTATTCTTTTTAATGGCTGAGTAATACTCCATTGTGTATATGTACCACACCTTTCTTATCCATTCATCTGCTGATGGACATCTAGGTTGCTTCCATGTCCTGGCTATTATAAACAGTGCTGCGATGAACATTGGGATACACGTGTCTCTTTCCCTTCTGGTTTCCTCAGTGTGTATGCCCAGCAGTGGGATTGCTGGATCATAAGGCGGTTCTATTTCCAGTTTTTTAAGCAATCTCCACACTGTTCTCCATAGTGGCTGTACTAGTTTGCATTCCAACCAACAGTGTAAGAGGGTTCCCTTTTCTCCACACCCTCTCCAGCATTTATTACTTGTAGACTTTTGGATCGCAGCCATTCTGACTGGTATGAAATGGTACCTCATAGTGGTTTTGATTTGCATTTCTCTGATAATGAGTGATGTTGAGCATCTTTTCATGTGTTTGTTAGCCATCTGTATGTCTTCTTTGGAGAAATGTCTATTTAGTTCTTTGGCCCATTTTTTGATTGGGTCATTTATTTTTCTGGAGTTGAGCTGTAGGAACTGTTTTTAAATGAACAAGCTTCTTTCAAGAATCATATCTGGGAGAGGATTCCAGAAGCATACGCAACTATGCAATGACAAAACTTACTCTGTGCCTCGCACCATCTGATACCCTTCCAGGCAATTCTTTTAATACAATAAACCCCATAAGCTAAGAAATGTAAGGCAGTGGGAAACATGTAACCACACCCACTGTACATGTGTGCTCAATGAGACAGTCTTCAACAGATTCTGTAGCTATTTTGCAAAGGAACAAAAGATGGACTGAGCAATTGCATTTGTTACATTTCCCCTGTTGGCCACACTGAATTTATCATAGCATTAAACATCATCCAGACTGGTATGTGATGGTAAAGAAAAAAACATGAATTGTAGTGATTCTCCCTCCTTTGATGATAGGTGCCATCATTTTAACACGAATGATTGACATTCGACATCAAGCAGCTTTCTGGAAAGGAACTTGTGCACCTCTCAATGGCACATCTGGTATCTGCAGATGGTGTGGATTAGCATAACTTTTCCAGCAATGATGCACCAAAAGCATAACGCAAAATAAGACTTATGCCTGATGTCAATTGTTTGTTTCTTGCCAGTGTTAATATAAAATCTTCTAGAGACGGTTCTAATGCTTACTATCAGCTTAAACTAGAGGGAAAACACTCAGGAAGCAATCTTGACTGTCTGCGGGGTGGGGTGGGCAGTGGACGTGAATTAATTAATTTTTATGACAGCCCACTGCTACTACTGCTCTTCCTTCCTGCACAAAGGTGGCCAAGTCCCCCACTAGGGGTACGACAGGTACACAGTGGGGAGTTAACATGAGGCACGCCTCTCCTATAATGAAGATTTGATCTGTGTCATGTACGTGTCAAGTGTGTCAAGTACGTGTGTGTACTTAATATGTCCATGCTGCAGTAGGAGCAAATATTTCTTTCAAATAAGCATTAAATAAGCTATATGTTCTGTGAGGATAATACTAAGGAAAAACTTGGCATCCAATTAATTACAGGAGCAACATTAGGCTCCTTGAGAGATATAAAAGAATACAAGAGCCTTTCCTCAAAGCTTTTAAAATCAAGAAGAAAAGCTCAATTTATTAATATATGGTGTCATACGTCATAAGTGACATGAGTTCTATTCCATATGACTTGAGGCAATGTATAAATGCCTCATAAAACATTAACAATGAAGAAGGTCTATAAAAAGATTTATCAGTTTTCTCTTTGAAAAGGCCTCATGAAGGGAGACACCATACTCAAGACCTGGAAATTAGGCTGTATTTTAGCAAGCATTATACTCAAGAGAAGAAGAAAAAATTCAGACCTAAATGGCTTAATGCAAGGTTAACAGGACAGCAAAACTCAAGTGTCATTTGAGGAAATTTGCTGCATTCACAGCAACCAACAGGGTTGACACAGGTGAGTAATAGGAATAAAACTCCACATAGCCATGAAATAGAAAAAGACAAGAGGAGTGATGAAAATAACGGGTACACCATATGAATCAGAAATTCAGTTCCTAGGTAATGCATAATTTATACAACATTAAGTTATTTATAGCTCATCTAGTTCCAAAATCCCCAGTATTAACTGATACCTACTGAACCCTTTTTCTAAAATGATCTTAAAAGAATTCACACACAAAAAAGCATGCAATGTATAAGGTGAAAATAATTTGGTGAGCAAAGTGGAGCAAAATCAGCCCTTGATTACGTAAATAGTGACAGTGACCTAAACTTTGAAACATCTGTCTTCCCCCATCCCCCGAGCTGCTGTGTTCCTAACGTGTACAAACACCACCCCCACTGCAAGCCTTCCGACTTTGAGTTCTCCTCAGAGGAAGATTACTACAAAATTAGCAGCATTAACCCCCTAGCCTGTGAACTCTGATACTATTTCTTAAACTCATTTTAACTTTAATGCAATTTAAAATTATAAATTCTGTTGGCCTCATATGATCAAAATTATGATTTTTAAAGGCAATTATGTCTCATATCTATATCAGAAAGACTATTCTCAAACCCAGATTCTGATTAAGATTTGTAGTTCCATCTGGATATATATTCAATATCTAATTCAATAAGATATATTCAATATCTTATAATAAATTATAATGAAAAAGTGTGAAAAAGAATACATATATATCTATTATGTACATATACATATGAAAGCTGAATACACATATATACACAAATATAACTGAATCATTTGCCATATATCAGAAACTAATGCAACATTGTAAATCAACTATACTTTAATAAAAAATAAATTTAAAAAATAATTTATAGTTGCAATGAGTTCTACCAATGCTTCTTCAAGTAATATACTAACATCTATTGTATATGGGATAAAAAGAAGTTTCTATTTATCAATAGATGAAAATATATAGAAAACCACTACATCATTACTTAATAATGACACACTAGGAGTTTTCGTCTGTAAAACTGTTATTCACATTTTAAACTTTTCTCCTGAAATTTTGACTAACGTCCTGCACATTTGAAAAAACAAATAAAAGAGCTTATGTCTTAAAAATGAAATGACAGTATAACTATTTGAGTATACTGCACATCTGCATAGAGAACCAATGAAAAAACTATGACATGAGTGGTTATTTTCTTCTTTGCAACAGCAACAACAACAAAGTAGAAGAATATAATTGTAATGTCCTATTAATTATTAGCAAGTGATCATAAAAAATCACTTCACCTCAATTTCTTCATCTGCGAATACAGATGCAAGTGTCTAATGTGTTCTTTTCTTCAGGGAAAACAAGCCATTGGGAAATCAGACAAGAAGTCAACATATCTAAGTGGTGGTAATTATAAGTAAATTCAAGTAAATCAAAGATTTTCAAAACACAAGTTTCAAAATTTAAAAACTATCCTTATGGTGTTCTAATAGTCCATTAAAAACTAGAGATGTCTGGAACAATATCTCCAGACAAAGGTAAATTTTCGGAATTTCATAACAGCATATCAATTTATATGCTATATATAATGCATATGATTAAATGGCTCATGTAGTCCAAGTATCATTTTAAAATAATATGAATCTGAAGTAGACTTACAGATGTAGAAAACAAACTTATGGTGACCAAAGGTACCAAGGGGAAGGATAAATAGGAACCCTGGGGTTTACATATGCACTGTACTATAAAGAAAATGTATGGCAAAACCAATACAATATTGTAAGGTAATTAGCCTCCAATTTAAATAAATTTACATTAAAAATAAATAAAATAGATAACTAGCAAGTTCCTACTTTATAACACAGGGAACTCTACTCAATACTCTGTAATGGTCTATATGTAAAAGCAATCTAAAAAAAAGAGTGGATATATGTATTTGTATAATTGACTTACTTTGTTATACACCTGAAACTAACACAACTTTGTATATCAAGTATATGTCAAAGTTTTTAAAAATAATATAAATCTCTATGCATGTGTGCTCAAGTCATGTCTGACTCTTTTCGACTCCATGGAATGCAGGCTCTTCTGTCCATGTTAAGTTCCAGGCAAGAAGACCGGAGTGGGTTGCCATTTCCTACTTGAGGGAGTCTTTCTGACCCAAGGATTGAACGCACATCGCTTGTGTCTCCTGCACTGGCAGGCAGATTCTTTAACACTGAGCCGCTTGGGAAGCCCCATAAATCTCTACACTTTCAGTTTAACTTTTTGTGAACCTAAAACTTTTCTAAAAAATAAAGTCTATTAAAAAATAAAATATGGTATTTTTGATGAGAAATGTAACCATTTTGAATATAAGAAATTACTTTGTACAAAGAGTTATAATTTTAAAAGATAAAAAAATAAATAAAAGCTACAGACTGTTAAATTAAAACTCCATTCCTTACAAATGCTTTTTGAGCATTTACAAAATAACGCAGTCAGTAATGCTGAAAAATGGATTATTATCTAGCCTACTCTAAAAAAATACTTCAAACGTCCTTCCATGCATCCAGTAAGAATTTACAGAGCATATATTGTATGCAGACACTCATCTAAGCTCTGTAGATACAGAAAGAAGCAGAAAAGTATCCTTGAGTACAGAGTCCAATAGAAAAGACAGACATCAATGAAAGAATCATACAATTCAGTGTGAAATTACATTGTGGTAAGACAATAATGTGATAAATGCTACTTTAAAAAGGAGACACACAGAAAAAGTAAAAAAAAAAGTCTACACTCTTCTACCATAAAATAACCAAGATCATTTTACTATTATAACTTTTCTCTTTGCAGATGAATAATATGACACAGTCATACCCTCTCCCCCAAGTTTCCAGAAGCACAAAGTGTACCTCAGATGGCAAACAGAAAATTGCAATAATGGCTGGCAATAGTTCAGATATTTAGGGAATTCTAATCTGAAGACGTCAACCACTAAGGTGCTCATAGATACACTTCAATCCTGCCCATCCTCCTCTTCAATCCTGCCCATTCTCCCCAACTCTTCAAAGGGAAACTTTTGGAAAACTTTTAGCCCTGAAAAATATAGGAAATCACTTAAACTAAAAACCCTTTCTTGGTAATTCTCTAACAAGGTTCTCAAATAATTTGTGTCACTTTTACTATATGTCTGAAATTTAAAAATCTCTAATTATACTATTTATCCTACCATAGTAAGTATTTTACAATTTTTGCCAATTTTTATCAAATGTTGTTCTCTCCTGACACCATTCTGTTCTCCAAAGAGCTGCTAGTTTCTGATATGCTCAGATATTTCTATGTTTTTTTTTTCCTTACTATTGAGAACTTTTATTAATTCTCCCAATCTGTTATAAGTAGAAGAATAAATCACTTAAAGGCAACTGTGAACGTGAGAAAACCTCATCAAATAATCTCAGAGTCAATCCCTGCCCATAACTCACTGTTTTATATTTGTACAAGAAAGCCAAGCCTATTAATTCTCAGTTCTTGATTTCTAAGGCTCATAGGCTGGGAGGAATAACAAATGCAGCCCAGCACCTGACATGATAAATGTTGTCCTAAAATAAATACATGTGGGTCAGAGTGTGTGTGTGTGTGTGTGTGTGTGTCTGTGTGTGTGTGTCTGTGTGTGGGTAGGTATATGATAATAAACTCATGACAATGTGAAGAATGAGAGTGAGTTTGACAATAACCTTAGAAAATTCAGATATACTTTAAGGACTATCAAAGGACTGAAACAAGCCCCTTGACTTGTCTTTTTTTCTTAAATAAAATGGTTAAAGATAACATATTCTAAGTATCTTCCAAGGAAAGGCAATATTCTAATATAATAACTCTTCCAAGAAAAGACATTGCCTAAATAGCATATGGATGGATGAGAATGCAAACCTGAAACCAATTATCAAAGAAACCTGACAGCTATTTGACACTACATTCTCTGACAATAAAAGATGCGTAATTTTTTATGAAGTTCATCCACTGCTATAAAGCTTCCTGTTAGATGCCTCACAAGATTAAAAACTGTATCTATTACCAAGGTCACAGGTCATAGCTTCTTCTGATGAGCTTAACCTACATTTCAGTAATAAAAAAAATGAAAGTAGCTCAGTCATATCTGACTTTTTGTGATCCCATGGACTGTAGCTCACCAGGCTCCTCTGTCCATGGGATTCTCCAGGCAAGAATACTGGAGTGTGTTGCCATTTCCTTCTCCAGGGGATCTTCCCCATCCAGGGATCAAACCCGAGTCTCCTGCACTGCAGGCAGATTCTTTACTGTCTGACCAATACCTGATACTAAAAGTAAAAGAGAATATCAAGAACATTAGCCAAATATTTAACAAGTGCCTGTATGAAGCATAAGCTAGAATCAAGATTGCTGGGAGAAATATCAATAACCTCAGATATACAGATGACACCACCCTTATGGCAGAAAGCAAACAAGAACTAAAGAGCCTCTTGAAGAAAGTGAAAGAGGAGAGTCAAAAAGTTGGCTTAAAACTCAACATTCAGAAAACTAAGATCACGGCATCCAGTCCCATCACTTCATGACAAAAAGACGGGGAAACAATGGAAACAGTGAGAGACTTTATTTTCCTGGGCTCCAAAATCACTGCAAATGGTGACTGCAGCCATGAAATTAAAAGACGCTTACTCCTTGGAAGAAAAGCTATGACCAACCTAGACAGCATTTTAAAAAGCAGAGACATTACTTTGCCAACAAAGGTCCGTCTAGTCAAAGCTATGATTTTTCCAGTAGTCATGTATGGATGTGGGGGGTGGACCATAAAGAAAGCTGAGCACCAAAGAATTGACGCTTTTGAACTGTGGTGCTGGAGAAGACTCTTGAGAGTCCCTTGGACTGCAAGGAGATCCAACTAGTCCATCTTAAAGGAAATCAGTCCTGAATATTCATTGGAATGATTGATGCTGAAGTTGAATCTCTAATACTTTGGTCACCTGATGGGAATTGCTGACTTATATGAAAAGACCTTCATGCTGGGAAAGATTGAAGGCAGGAGAAGGGGACAACAGAGGATGAGTTGGTTGGATGGCATCACCGACTTGATGGACAAGAATTTGAACAAACTCTGGGAGTTGGTGATGGATAGGGAAGCCTGGCATGCTGCAGTCCATGGGGTTTCAGAGTCAGACATGACCTAATGACTGAACTGAACTGTTCTATCCCGGGAACTGTGTTCTAGACACTGGAGACTTACCAAGGAAGAAGCACCAGTGCACACCTCCCACACATATGGTCAAGGGATGCTGGCAGGATGCCCAACCCACAGCTATGTATTAAGAAGCAAAAGCAAAATGAGTGGACAAAAAAACGCCTTTGAAAGGGATAAATATCATTGCTGTGGCAAAGGTACTGGTTGCTCAGAAATGGAGCAACCTTTCCCCATATAAAACAGAGCCACCATGGATGGCAACATTCTCTAACCAATTCAGCAGCAAAAGCAGAAGCCACAAGTGAAATATTTGGTTAGATACCAATTTCCCTTCTTCCTCCCTCCCGTGCACTATTATAGTCCATTATCTAAAGTCACCATGTCTCTTCCTCCTCCATCTTCATATATACAAAGAAGGCTCTTTCTTCAAGGTCTATGCCAGTGCTTACCTATTCCAAGAGGTAAGCTTTCCTGATCCCTCTAATTAGTAGGATCTTGTCCTTGTTTGTCTCTGCCAAGGCATAGTCTCTCCCAAACTGCCTTTACTACTAGATGGTACATTTTTAGTGTTTTTTTTGTTTTGTTTTGTTTTTGTTTTTGTTTTTGTTTTTTACAAATCTCCTTCTAGATTATTCTGTTTGCCACATATGCAGTAAATTTCTAAAAAAAAAAAAAAAAAAAGTGTACCTTACCTCTATTTAGTCCTTACAGAAAATATACACTGTCTGAAAAATAGAAGGTACTTGAGAGATAGCTGCAGAATTAGATTCAGAAACAGAGTTTACATATAGATGCTGCTGCCCCTGCTACTGCTGCTAAGTCGCTTCAGTCGTGTCCAACTCTATGAGACCCCATAGATGGCAGCCCACCAGGCTCCCCCATCCCTGGGATTCTCCAGGCAAGAACACTGGAGTGGGTTGCCATTTCCTTCTCCATTACATATAGCTAGCTATTTATAGATATACACATGTATATATAATACCAAAATAATCTAAATTTATTTTTTATAAAACCTTCTAAAGGATTTCCCTAGCTACTTCTCAAAATTTCTAAAATGTTTTTATCAAAAGTTTTAAGGCTCACTGATGTTGACAAATAAATCACTTAAATTATCACATTGGTATTAATAGTAATGACTTAATTTGGCATAAATTAGGAATTATTTAAGTTCACAAATCCACCTCTCCTCTTAATATATGGGGGATGTAACACCACACACTTCTTACAGATCCTACATTCTCCAGATTTTTTTTTACACACAGCTCTTCAGCACCTTTTTTTCATCTCATCATCCATGTCTATACATACAACCAATCTTTCTTTCATTTAAAACATACCATTGTACTCAGTATAGCACCCTTGATAAGTATATGGTAGATACTAGATAAATAATTAACTGGGCTTTCTCTTTTCAAGATTCAAATTTCCCAAATACCTTTGCCAAATTATTGAAGAAATTTATCTATGTATCAAAATCAAATTTCTGTGCCTTTTCCACTAAATTTGGAATATTACTGGCAACCAATACCAAAATAAACAAACAAATAAAGGACAGAAGAGTACTGACATTGGACATCATCTCTTTCGGAAGTCTGTTTTGTAGTTTCTGCCTTACAATAAAAGTTTTAATCAAATTAACTTTCTTTGCAGGGCTAAAAATGACTTAATGCTGTGAGATCTATTACATATACGTCCTGACCTCCTATTACATATTAACTCGAAGCTCCTGGTGTGCACTGGCTTTAGTGTGCTGAACTGTGGAACTTTAGAAGGGGACCCATTAGACTGAGAGCACATCAAATGCTATACAGTGCCCAGCTGGCACTTCAAAATGTTAGAGCTGATAATAATAAATATGAATAGCCATTCACTAAAAGGGAGGTCACTAAAATTCTAGGTGGCTTCATTCATTACTTACAAATAAGAATCTGTCAACATTTCCATCAAACACATCTATTTATAGAATGTTACAGCCACAAAAGTTATTTTGGAATAGAGGCACCATTAAGAATGTCCATCAAAGACTATTTCTTCATAATGTTAAAAATAAGTTCCATTCAGCTCTATGAATCTGAAATACATAGAATACCATGTTTTGTTTTGTCACTAAGTTGCATCCAACTCTTTCATGACCCCATGGACTGCAGCCCACCAAGCTCCTCTGTGGAGGAGTTTGGAATTTCCCAGGCAACAATACTGGAGTGGGTTGCCATTTCCTTCTGCAGGAGATCTTCCCCACCCAAGGACTGAACCCAGGTCTTCAGCATTGCAGGCAGATTCTTTTACCGCTGAGCCACTGGGGAAATCCTTAAAATAGCATATATATTTCAATAACGTATCTGTTTTTACTTCCGGAATGGCGACTGATGCAATATCTCAGCATACAATTCAAACTTTTAAAAATGCATCAATGATATAAAACTAAGTTACAATAATGATATTAGCAGATTTTCATTTCCTAGTAGAAAATACATTTCATAATAACAAAAATGTAAAAGATAAGATTTCAAAATTGACACAACAGAGCAATTCATTATCGGCAAAACCAAATTTTATTGTTTAAAGGTTATATTTTATTGTGGGTGTTAATGACCAAAGTTAATGGTTTTAAAAATAACTGGAATTTAAATTTAAAAAATTATAGTATAGCTTTATAGGTTTGTTTTTCAAATATTAATGTCATACTTTTCGTCTTCACCCACATATATGGTGCCAAAGTTTTCCCTCCCTCATTTAATTTGTTAAATATAACTTCTCTTAAAGTTAGAAAAAAATGTCAATAATTCTAGTCACAAAATGTATACGCACATGTGATGAAAAAATATTTTATAATCTTTCAAAACTGAAAGAGGAGAAATGTCTATTGCCATTATTTTCTTCTGCATATGGTTCTTAGTGTCTTACCTATTACCACTGGATTCATGGCTATCGATTACAGTGCAGGAAAGAGTGCATGTACTTGGATTCTAGTCCAAGGTCACCTTGTAATTCTGAATCCTAGACCTGCCCTTAGGTCTCACCCTACACTAACAAAATTTCTTTGATAATTACTAGGAACTACCTGTGAAGCTATCTTCACTTCCTGAATGCATCCACCAGGCAGTCAGTGAGTGCTCTTTATTTACCAAATACACCATCTGAGGCCGAGATTCAAAAGATATACAAAAACTTTTGTATCTCGGACCTCATGAAGCCTGGAATCCAGCAGAGAAAAGAAATATTATACAAATAATGACATGAATATTTATATACAGTCATGCCACCTGCTTCAAAGGGAAAATTTAGTGAGAAATGGAATTGTATAACCAGGGAGGCTTTTTCTGAGGAAGAGACATTAAAAACTGAGACATTCGGGATGAGCAAGGGTGAGACGAGTGAAGGGGAAGGGAGGTCCAGTCAGAAGGGATGAGATGTATGAATGCAAGGAGGTAGGAGGGGCTTGGGGTCTTTAAGGAACTAAAGAAAACCATCAGAGCCAACAACAAGGAAAGAGGCAAGAAGGATGTCCTGGGTGGATCAGTCGATGGTGCAGGGCCTTCCTGGCAGATTACTGTCAGTGTCATGGATTGTGGACTTCATCCTAGGCGCGAGGAGAAGCAGACCATCTTCACTGGGAAGTCAGAGCCAGAGGAGTTCCAGTGATGTAGTCTGTGCCTTCTGAGAAACAGAAGAAGGCAAAAATGGGACAGGGTCTGTGGAGAATGAGCTACAGAAGACGTCACTGGAGGGTTTACAAAGAGCTATGCTTTAATGAGACTTGTGTTTGTACAAAAGTCTCTTCTTGCTCGGAGAAGAGATGAGAATACCTGCAGTACAAGCAAAACTGATGATGTGCAGGACTGCGCAGCTAACAGTGGAGATGGACAGAAGTGAACAGATGAGGAACTAACATTTGGAAACACAATAAAACAGACATGGTGATTATAAAGTAGAGAGGGAAGAGAGAGAGGGTGGTATTGAGAACGACTTCTCAATTTTTGAAATAAGCATGGGCAACACTGAATCACCCTGAATCAAGTGCTATCTCTACTGTCAAAGGAAGAACAAAGACAATCTTTACTGAGCTTGAAATGTTATTTCTTCCCCAGGGCTTTAGTAAAGTCAGTCTAAAACGAAGATAATACAATTATGTAAAGTTTAAAAATAAAATAAAATTTAAAAAAATAAAAAAATAAAACGAAGATGTCCTACTTAATTTCTAGCCATATGACATTAAGATGTGAACATTCAAATAACAGTACATATTTAAATTCAAAGCCCTGAAGAAAAGCTTTGAAAAGTGGATACCCTCTGGCTCAATACCACGTTTATAAGAATAAATACACCTTTATGTGTATTATGCTTCTCAGATTACTCTCAACTACCTGGATGCTCACTCTCCTCCAAGCCACTGTCATCTCTCATTGGAATTCATATAATTCACTATGTATTATGCTTATTTTTCATTCCATTTCTACCCACTAGAATATAAGTTCAAAGGGAGCAGGGATTCTATCCATTTTGTTCACTAAAAGATCCATGTCCTAGATTAGTGCTTCATCTAAGGTAGGTGCTCAATATACATTTATAGAACAAATGAATGGAGGAAGGACAAAGCATTATCTCACTGAATCATGTCCCAAGCCTTAGTGGTAATAAGGGAACAAGGATCTCCATTTTGTTTATGAGAAAACAAAGGTTATGAGAATTTAAATGATTTACCTATGTAGCAAATATACGAGGCCAGAACTTAAATCCAGACTTCCTGACTCTTAAGTCAGATAGATCAATTTTTATGCTTCCTAGTCATCATGTTTTAACATGGGCACCCAAACACATACTCTCAGATATTCCCCATCAAAACTGTTAGCCTACAGAGAGATATGTTCTTCCCTTCTCTAATATTCACTTAGGTGACAGGAACAGAAGTGGATCCAGTGGTTTTCTCTCCCTGACAATTAGTAAGCCATCAGGAAAATAAAAAAAAGAGAACGTATTTCTCCATCAGCAAAACCTTTCGATACGATTATAATGCTGGGCCAACACAATACAAAAATAAACAAGACGTGTGACCACAAAGTTAAAGTATATTACATCATGGTGGCTAAGCCTTAGTTACATAACATGATACAAAAATGCTGATGCTTCAATTTATTGTGAGAATTAAATTTAAAAAATAAGAGAAAGAGGCAGGAAAGACATTGGCTTCTGCAACTACAACCAGCACAAAAATGAGTCTTCTTGTAAGAGCCTAAGAAGAAAACAAATCCAGCAACTATCATGCTTAGCAAAAAAATGGGCAGTGGAAGGGACTATAGATACAAAGTACGAGATAAAATAATGATATTAATATGTAAGTCTCCTAAATGTTTTTTTTTCCTTTTAAAAGCATGCTTTCTTTTAGCTCTGACTATAATTTTTTTTAATTTGTCATATACTGTTAAAAATTAAATACAGTAAAAATAAAAACACAATCTCATCAGCCAAGAAAGGCCATTTATTTATATTTTAGATGATCAGATTATCTTTTCAGACTTCTATGTATACATACAAATTTTAATTGGCTCACTTCATACCTGTTTTATAAACCTTTTTTCACTTTACCATGTGATACAGATTCCTTTTTATAAATAAAAACATAGTTCTACATCCACATTTTAATGCCTACATAATTCTTGATAGTGTGAATATAACACAATTCATTTACCTATCCTTATTATGACATATTTCAGTTGTCTAGTGTATATATCCTCGGATAAACAACTATGCTGGATATCGCTGCACATATGGTTGGATATTCCTGCACATATGATTGTATATATGTGAGATTTTCATCTTAAAAAAATCTAAGAAATGGAATTGCTAGATCAAAGAGCAAGAATAATTTCTATGTATTTTAATTTATATCCTCTAGACAGGTGATTCCAAGTTTATATTCGCATCAGTGAAACACAAGAGCAGTTCTTTTCCATCACCAAGTATGACTGTTTGCATCTTTACCCAGGTAAAAGGTGAAAACCAGTCTCTTAAAGATGTTTCATGTGCATTTTTGTTACAAAATTTCCCAAGCTACTGGCAAGACCTTTTTTTCCAAATGACCTATTTTTATTCTTCAAATCCACAGTAGAATCACTGGGAGTGGGCCCCAAGACTGCATTTTTAACACACTTGAAAGATAATCCTCATGAACACTCAAATCTGAGAATCACTAGCCCGTAAGTTAGTGCTGAAGAGTTTACAAATGTTTGGCTTACTTTGTCTCAATAGATATACCCAACGAGCAGGAAGAAGAGGAAGATCAGGAGATACTTTCAAAAACTAAAAAAAAATAAATAAATAATAATAAGGCTCAGAGAGGCTTAATAACTTGTCCAAAGTCCCACAGCTAATAAAAGAAAGAAGTCTTCATAATGCTACACAACAGAGATAAGAAATCTTCCAATTTCACAAATCTTAAAATGATGCATCTTAAGTTGGAGAATATTTGGAAATAAAATTATGTTACTCAGCCAACTCAGATTTAACCTTAAGCTAAAAGTCACCATGTAGGGAGGAAGTATTATATAATGTTTTTTATGTTTCAAACTGATATTTTTAGACAGGAATTAAAAAGAAACACTCTAATAGAGAAAGCAAAGATGAAGCATGTGTTAGGGAGGAAGGTGTGGGCCAAAACCCTCACTAACTTTCTACGCTGCTGTAACCCCATGAGAGGCTACAATAGATTCGATTCATTTTGAAAAGGGGGTATTTTCTATAACGAGAGGACGAATGCCACATGAAAGTAATCCTGTGCATTCCAGTCCAATGATCTTTGCTGTGGAATCACAATCCAGTGGGAAAACAAGTGTTCTGAAGCAAAAAGACCTTTGCCATTTATTAATAATTCAGACTTGTTATCAAATTCTTTTTGTCACAACTTCCTAATTTATCAGGTAAGAATAGTTTCAATCTCGGAGCATTTTTATGGAGATAAAAAGAAAAAAAGGAAAGAAAATAAGAAAGATGATCTGTATCTGGTAAGTGCCTAGTTATTCTAAATTTTTCTAAATATATGATTAAAAATTAGAGTTGCATTATTGAAAGATTGACTTACTAACCTGGCAGAAACTGACTGCTTCCATATGATCTCTTAGTATTTTGACAGCTTAACTAACTGTTCAGTGCACAATAGCTGTAGTAGGCAATCAAGCAAAACAGGAACCACTAATAAATCTATTAAACCTTCAAAGAAAAGTTCAGTTATTGCTGAAGAGAGTGCCATGTCTAGTTATTTGAAGAAAATACTTTTGCAATTTTCAAAATATCATCTGCATATGAAGTTTAATTTGGATGGCGTGTGTTAGTCGCTCAGTCGTGTCTGACTCTTTGCAACTCCATGGCGGGTAGCCCTCCAGGCTCCTCTGTCCATGGGATTTTCCAGGCAAGGATACTGGAGTGGGTTGCCACTCCCTTCTCCAGAGGATCTTTCCAACACAGGAATAGAACCTGGGTCTCCCACATTGCAGGCAGATTCTTTACCATCTGAGCCACCAGGAGTCTTTTTCACACACACACACAAAATACCCCAGAAAACTAAAAACACTTTACTTTCATGAAGATATGAATGAGCTTAAGTGTAAAGTATGGAACAGATATTAGTCATGTATGCTGTATCACTAAAAACAGACATATAATACTTTAATGTGTGAGGGAAAATAGAGTTTAAAAAAATAGTTTGGTAAGTCCTTTCTCCAGGATAAATTATTTTTCTCAGTAATTTTTGAGAAAATATAAATTATGAGTACTAATATTCAAGAAATAGTAGTTAGCATTTTCTTATATATTGAGGTACTTTCTCAAAAACAATCTAGTATACTAATATAGAGCTACTTATGTTAACTGAAATGTAAAGGAATATACGATATACCTGATACATTATGTGCCCCTTTAAATTTAAAACAGGTTACAACTGAAATAGATCTATCCTAAAAAAAATACTGTTTATTTCACAAATCAAAAAAATTAAGTTTTTATTATTCATCATGGTTCCAAAACAGTATATCTAACTTTTCAACTCTGGATTTTGCAGTTCTACATTTATTTGTATTTTTCTACATTAAGACAAGAATGTCAGAGACTCACTGTATAATGTTTATTCAGATCATTAAATGTAATAATCATCTCAGTTTGAAACAGCCACAGAGGCTACTTCATTTTTAAAAGGATTCAAAAATTTAACTACATTTTAGCTAATGTGCCTAAGGAAGCTATGATGTGGTCTGTGAACTCCTTTAGGCAAGGCATGGTCTTTTTCTGTTTTTACATCTTTTTGCCGAGGGCAATAAAGATTCACTACAAAATCTTTACTGAATAAATGAACCCAACATTACTCAAATACTGATGCTTTTGATGGATAAGATATACTATATATCACTTGATTATTAGACTTCTTAAAACACTCATCATTATATCTTCAAACATAATTAGATTGATAATTCAAGATACTGTTATCACTACTCATGTTGCTTTTGTTTTTAATTGAGCTGGCTTAAAACTGGACTAAATAGGCTACTACAATTCACTCCAAATGATTGGGTGTGTCCACAGGACAAATTGCTTGAGCCTTCCTTTGCTACACTTACTATATTTTAAGATATTCCTTTTAAAATAAAGTGAGATATATTTTAAAGAATGAATCAACATTAAGGCTCTTATCTTTTTTAGAGGAGAGAAGGCAGAGAATATCTCAGTGGGCTGAAAAATTTGAAGACTCATCCAGAAGGTTGATTTACAATATCTTGATCACTGGAGTGTTCTGAAGTTTAATTGATTAATATTTATGAAATGCTCAAAGTGCAAATTCTCATACTTATGATGCAAATATGAAAATATTTATATCAAGGTTAGCACTTGCTATTTTGAATTCAAACCACAATTCACTAAGAATCAATACAAGCACACACCAGTAGAAGGCAGTTTACATCAAACAAACACAGTGTTTTCATAACACTGAATTTAGACACATTTGTAAATAAAAATCAAACATCTCCTTATGAGAGTTTCTATGATCTAAATCAATTTACAAATTCTCAAATCTTGCCAAAAAATTTTAGGATCACGGAACAGGGTCCCAAGATGGCAGCATAGGAAGACCTCTGAATTCATGTCCTTCCACAGATACGCAGAACATCACCTACATAGAGAACAATTCAACCTGAAGACCTGAGGGTTGATTCATTTTTTACATACAGTTTCTGCAAATAAAAGAACCAGATATAAATGGGTAGGAAAGACAGAGACACAGTATCCCCTGGAACCCAAATCCTGATGCTATGAACTATAATAGGGAGGGATATTGCTAAGGGGCCTGAGTGCAGACTCACCTGCCCTGGGACACAGTGATAAAATAACATTTAAAAAAAAATAATATGTTAAAAAGCTGGACTATACAGGAAGGAAATCCATTTACTAGTACTAGAAGTTCTGCCAAACAGCTAGGAAATTACCAGAGTCAGCTCCGAGGTTGGAAGTACCAGCAAGAACCACAGTTTGAGGCCCCTTAGGACTCCCCCTAGCCCCAGCCTTCCTGTCAAGGTGGACACAGGCACAGTACTCCTCAGGGACTGCCCCCAGCCCAGGCTGCTCCATCTCCAGCTGCCCTGAGGTGCATTCACCCAAGGACTACACCTGGCCAGGACCTGTTCCAGCTCCAGCCGGCCAGTCAAGCCACCAAGCACAAGTAATCTGCATAGGGGACATTCCCATATAAGGCCGATTCTTCAAGACCAGGAGAGGCAGCTGTTTTGCCTAATTCATAGAAACAAAAATCTAAAGTCAAACAAAATAAGGAGACCAAGGAGTATGTTTCATACAAAAGGAAAAATAAAACTCCCAGAAAACACCCTAATGAAATACAGATAAGTAATTTATCTGATCAAGAGTTCAAAAAAGTAGTCCTAAGAATGCTCATGCTTTCTGAGGAGAATGGAGAAACTCAATGAGAACTTTAAAAAAAAAAAATTAGAAAATATAAGAAAGACCAGATTAGAACTGAAAAATACAGTAACTGTAATTTTAAAAATGCACAGAAGGGCTCAACAGCATACTAGATGATACACAAGAAGTATAAGCAATGTGGAAGAAAGAATGGTGCAGACAACCCAATCAGAACAGCAAAAGAAAAAAAAAAAAGAATATTTAGAAATGAGGAGAGTTTAAGGGACAACATCAAGTACACTAACATTTGCATTACAGAGTTCCCAGAAGACAAGAGAGAGAAAGGGGCAGAAACCGTTTTTGACAAAATATAATGACTGAAAACTTCTTTAGCGTGGGGAAGGAAACAGACATCCAGGTCCAGAAAGCACCAAAACTCCCAAGCAAGATGCGTCTAAAGAGATCTACACCAAGACATATTCTAATTCAAACAGGAAAAGCTTAAAATATTGGGTTAGCCAAAACGTTCCTTCAGATAATATGAGAAAACCTGAATGAACTTTTTGACCAACCCAATAAAAATAGAATTTAAAAGCAGAAGAAGAAAAACAACTAACTAAATATAACAGAAATCTCATAAGACTATCAGCTGATTTTTCAGCAGAAATTTACAGGCCAGCCAGAGGAAGTGGCAAGATGTATCTGAAATACTGAAAGAAAAAAACTATAACCTAGAATACTCCATCTGGTAAAGCTGTCATTCAGAAATGAAGGAGAAACAGTTTCTCAGATGTAAAAACTAAAAGAGCCAACACAACCAAAACAGATTTACAAGAAATAGTAAGGGTCTTCTTTTAGTAGAAAGTAAAAGGCCACAACGATAAACAAGAAAATACAGGAAAAACCTCACTTATATATAGTAAAGTCAGTGAATCAGCCACTTAAAAAGCTAACATGAAGGTGAAAAGAAAAAAGTACTATCATTAACTGTAACTTCAATAACTAGTTAGACCAAGTGAAGTCACTCAGTCGTGTCCGACTCTTTGCGACCCCATGGACTGTAGCCTACCACGCTCCTCCATCCATGGGATTTTCCAGGCAAGAGTGCTGGAGTGGATTGCCATTTCCTTCAACAGAGGACGTTCCCAACCCAGGGATCAAACCCAGGTCTCCTGCATTGTAGGCAGACGCTTTACCGTCTGAGCCACAAGGAAGTCCAATAAGTAGTTAAGGGATACCCAAGATAAAAAGGTGTAAAATATGAAATCAAAAACAGAAAATGTAGAGGAAAAGGGTACTAAAAAGGTGATGCTTTTGGAATGCCTTCAAATTGAGCCTACAAAACAAAGACTATTAAAAAAAGGATATTACCTAATGAAAAAGGGGTCAATATAATAAGATATAATATTTGTAAATATTTACTCACTCAACATAGGAGTACCTAAATGTATAAAACAAACACTAAATAAATAAAGGAAGAAATAGACAGTAATACAATAATAATATGGGACTTGGATATCTCACTTAGGTCAAGGGACACATCACTGAGACAGAAAATCAATAAGGAAACACTGGCCTAAAATAACACATTAGATGAAATAAACGATATAGAGAGAACCACACAGCCAAAAGAAGCAAAATACACATCCTTTTCAAGTGCACATGGAACATTCTTCAGGATAGATTATATTTTAGGCCACAAAACAAATCTCAATATATTTAAGAAGACTAAAATCATATCAAGAATCTTTTAGACCACAATGGTATGAATTGAAGTCAACCACAAGAAAACTAGAAAAGGAAATAATAATATGGAGAATAAACAGCATGCTACTCTACAACCAATGGGTCACCACAGAAAACAAAAAGAAAATTTTAAAAACCCTTGAGACAAATGAAAATGGAAACACAATTGCCCAATATATATGGGATGAAGCAAAAGCAGTTCTAAGGGGAAAATTCACAGTGAGATAGATCTACCTGCAGAAACAAGAAAAATCTGAAATAAGTAACTTTAAATATACATTTAAAGGAACTAGAAGAAGAACAAGCAAAGCCCAAAGTTAGTAGAAGTAAGAAAATATTAGAGCGGAATTAAATGAAATAGTCTTAAAAAGCCATAGGAGAACTCAATGAAACTAAGTTTGTTCTTGGCAAAGATAAATGAAATCAACAAATCTTTAGCCAGACTCATCAAGAAAAAAGAGAGAACCTAAATAAATCAAATAAAATATGAGAGAGAAGAAATTAAGCCAACACCACAGAAATACAAAAGATGGTTAAGAGAATACTATGAACAGTGATATGCCCACAAATTAGATAACATAGAAGAAATGGATAGACTCCTAAAAGCTTAACAATCTTCCAAGATTAAATAATGAAGAAATAGAAAATCTGAATAAATCAATTACTATAAATGAAATAATTATATCAGTAATCAAAAAACTCCTGCAAAACCAAACTCCAGGTCCAGATGGTTTCACAGGTAAATTCTATCAAACACTTTAAGAAGAATTCAGACCTATCGTTCTCAAATTATTCCAAAAACTGAAGAGGAAGGATCACTGTTAAACTCAATTTATGTAGCTAGCATTTCTCTGATACCAAAACGAAACAAAGACAGTACACGAAGAAGAAAATTATGGGTCAATATCCCTGATAAACACAGATGCAAAAATCTTTTGACAAAATATTAGCAAACCAAGTAAAATAATAGGTTAAAAGGATCATACACTGTAATTGTGGGACAGAGTTCAAAAATAAAAGGATGATTTGATATCTTTAAGTCAATCAATAATATATATCCTATTAGTAAAATGAAGGATATAAATAATTTAATCATTTCAACAGAAGCAAAAAAAAAAAAAAAAAGCAACTGACAAAACTCATCTTCCACTTATGCTAAAAACTCTCAATAACAAAAAGCTCTCAGTGAAGTAACTTGATTGCTTGGCTAAAATTTCATTACTATATATACATTTTTGTTGTTGTTGTTGTTTAGTCACTAAGTTTTGTCCAACTCTTCTGTGACCCTATGGACTGTAGCCCACCAGGCTTCTCATGGCATTTCCCAGGCAAGGCTACTAGAGTGGGTTGCCATTTTCTTCTCCAGCGGATCTCCCAGACTCAGGTATCATACCTGTATCTCTTGCATTGGTAGGTGGGTTCTCTACCACTAGAGCCACCTGAGAAGTCCATATGTAGATATAGATAACTGTATGTGTGTGTGTGTGTGTATGTGTATCCATTCAGTTCAGTTTAGTTGCTCGATCATGTCCAACTCTTTGCTACCCCATGGACTGCAGCATGCCAGGCTTCCCTGTCCATCACCAACTTCCAGAGCTTGCTCAAAATTCATGTTCATCGAGTTGGTGATGCTACTCAACCATCTCATCCCCTATCATCCCCTTCTCCTCTTGCCTTCATCTTTCCCAACAACAGGGTCTTTTTTAATGAGCCAGTTCTTCGCATCAGGTGGCCAAAGTACTGGAGCTTCAGCTTCAACATCAGTCCTTCCAATGAATATTCAGGACTGATTTCCTTTAAGATTGACTGGTTTGACAATCAGTTCAGTTCAGTCACTCAGTCATGTCCAACTCTTTGCGACCCTATGAAACACAGCACTCCAGGTCTCCCTGTCCACCACCAACTCCCAGAGTTCACCCAAACTCATATTTATTGAGTCTGTGATGCCATCCAATCATCTCATCCTCTGTTGTCCCCTTCTCCCGCCTTCAATCTTTTCCAGCATCATGGGCTTTTCCAATGAGTCAGTGTTTTGCATCAGGTGGCCAAACTATTGGGGTTTCAGCTTCAGCATCAGTCCTTCCAATGAATATTCAGGACTGATTTCCTTTAGGATGGACTAGCTGGATCTCCTTGTTGTCCAAGGGACTATCAAGAGTCTTCTCCAACACCACAGTTCAAAAGCATCAATTCTTTGGCATTCAGCTTTCTTTATAGTCCAACTCACATCCATACACGACTACTGGAAAAACCATAGCTTTGACTAGACGGACCTTTGTTGGCAAAGTAACGTCTCTGCTTTTCAATATGCTGTCTACGTTGGCCATAACTTTCCTTCCAAGGAGTAAGCGTCTTTTACTTCATGGCTGTAATCACCATCTGTAGTGATTTAAGTTCAGTTCAGTTCAGTTGCTCAGTTGTGTCCGACTCTTTGCAACCCCATGAATCCCAGCACGCCAGGCCTCCCTGTCCATCACCAACTCCCAGAGTTCACTCAAACATACGTCCATCGAGTCTGTGATGCCATCCAGACATCTCATCCTCTGTCGTCCCCTTCTCCTCCTGCCCCCAATCCCTCCCAGCATCAGAGTCTCTTCCAATGAGTCAACTCTTCGCATGAGGTGGCCAAAGTACTGGAGTTTCAGCTTTAGCATCAGTCCTTCCAAAGAACACCCAGGGCTGATCTCCTTTAGAATGGACTGGTTGGATCTCCTTGCAGTCCAAGGGACTCTCAAGAGTCTTCTCCAACACCACAGTTAAAAAGCATCAATTCTTTGGTGCTCAGCTTTCTTCACAGTCCAACTCTCACATCCATGCATGACCACTGGAAAAACCATAGCCTTGACTAGACAGACCTTTGTTGGCAACGTAATGTCTCTGCTTTTCAATATGCTATCTAGGCTGGTCATAACTTTCCTTCCAAGGAGTAAGCGTCTTTTAATTTCATGGCTGCAATCACCATCTGCAGTGATTTTGGAGCCCCAAAAAATAAAGTCTGACACTGTTTCCACTGTTTCCCCATCTATTTGCCATGAAGTGATGGGACCAGATGCCATGATCTTCGTTTTCTGAATGTTGAGCTTTAAGTCAATCTTTTCACTCTCCACTTTCACCTTCATCAAGAGGCTTTTGAGTTCCTCTTCACTTTCTGCCATAAGGGTGGTGTCATCTGCATATCTGAGGTTATTGATATTTCTCCCGGCAATCCTGATTCCAGCTTGTGCTTCTTCCAGCCCAGCGTTTCTCATGATGTACTCTGCATAGAAGTTAAATAAGCAGGGTGACAGTATACAGCCTTGACGTACTCCTTTTCCTATTTGGAACCAGTCTGTTGTTCCAAGTCCAGTTCTAACTGTTGCTTCCTGACCTGCGTTTAGGAGCCCCCCAAAATAAAATCTGTCACTGTTTCCATTGTTTCCTCATCTATTTGCCATGAAGTGATGAGACCAGATGCCATGATCTTAGTTTTCTGAATGTTGAGCTTTAAGCAAACTTTTTCACTCTCCTCTTTCACTTTCATCAAGAGACTCTTTAGTTCTTACTTTGCTTTCTGCCATAAGTGTGGTGCCATCTGCGTATCTGAGGTTATTGATATTTCTCCCGGCAATCTTGATTCCAGCTTATGCTTCATCCAGTCCAGCGTTTCTCATGATGTACTCTGCATATAAGTTAAATAAGCAGGGTGACAATATACAGCCTTGACGTATTCCTTTCCCAATTTGGAACTTGTTCTCTTGTTCCATGTCCAGTTCTAACCTTTGCTTCTTGACCTGCACACAGATTTCTTAGGAAACAGATCAGGTGGTCTGGTATTCCCATCTCTTTAATTTTATATATAATTTTATCTTTTTAACAAATACATATGTTTTACAGGTACAAATACACATGCACATATATAACTGTTTAAGTCAATTATAAGCTTGGAAACATGATAAGTCTAATTTAGAAAAGTTTTTGTGCACCTGTCTTTGTGGTAATAATTAATTAAAAGGATCAATCCCTAGTCTGGGTTCCTCATAATTTCAAATAGTTAATCTTATTTAGAAAAAATATTTTCTTTGTATTTTTTGTATCAAGCATCTAGCTAATTCAAAAGTATTATCAAATGATTATGAAACAACCGTAAAGAGATGAGGTGTAACTCACTGCTTTTCCTGGCCTGGAAATGTTAAAGATGTTCTATACATATAGTCTGGGTATTAAAAGGACATGAACTTTGGAGCCTAGATGCCTAAATTTAAATCCCAACTCTGTCAGTGCCTATGTAATGCTGGATAATTCTTCCAGTAACAGTTTCCTCACCTAAAAAAATGAGGGTAAATGTTGTTATCTATTTCTAGGGTAAACAAATAAGCTAATCTTTTAAAAGAGTGGTATAGTAATGGCTGACAAATGTCAGCTGTATCAGTGATAAAATTCACAATAATAGTAACAATTGCTAATATTAACTGTTCTATCAGAAGTTGATTCCTAATGATGTTTATACCAGTAGTGCCTTACTGAGCAGGTTTTGACAGAGCTTAAATGATCAGGGGTACAAGCTGAGTTCAAAAAATCAAATCATAACTGATTTTTATTCATGAATTCAAACCTTAAAGTAAGATTAATAAAAACTAAAAATAATTTGATATCATTCCCAGTTAAAAGAGGGGGTATGAAAATAGGATCTAACTCCTGACTGCCCCTAGTATAAAATCAGTAGCCTAAAATAATCAGAATTAGATTTTTTATTAAATTTATTTATTTTAATTAGAGGTTAATTACTTTACAATATTGTGGTTGTTTCTGCCACACATCAACATGAATCAGCCATGGGTGTACATGTTCCAGGGTGTTCAGGTTCCATCCTGAACCTCCCTCCCACCTCCCTCCCTACCCCATCTGTCTTCGTGGTCCCAGAGCCCTGGCTTTGAGCACCCTGCTTCATGCATCAAACTTGCACTGGTCATCTATTTTACATATGGTAATATACATGTTTCAATGCTATTCTCTCAAATCATCCCATCCTCGCCTTCTCTCACAGAGTCCAAAAGTCTGTTCTTTACATCTGTGTCTCTTTTGCTGTCTTGCATGTAGGGTCATCATTACTGTCTTTCTAAATTCCATATATATGCATTAAGATACTGTATTGGTGTCTCTCTTTCTGACTTACTTCACTCTGTATAATAGGCTCCAGTTTTATTCACCTCATTAGAACTGACTCAAATGCGTTCTTTTTATAGCTGAGTAACATTCCATGTGTATATGTACCACAACTTTCTTATCCATTCATCTGCCAATGTACACTGGCTGCTTCCATGTCCCAGCTATTGTAAACAGTGCTGCAGTGAACACTAGGGTACATGTGTCTCTTTCAATTCTGGTTTCCTCGGTGTGGATGCCCAGTAGTGGGATTGCTGGGTCATACGGCAGTTCTAGTTCCTGTTTTTTAGGGAATCTCCACACTGTTCTCCAAAGTGGCTGTACAAGTTTGCATTCCCACCAACAGTATATGAGGGTTCCCTTTTCCCCATACCCTCTCCAGCATTTATTATTTGTAGACTTTTTGATGGCAGCCATTCTGACCGGCATGAGATGGTACCTCATTGTGGTTCCGATTTGCATTTCTCTGATAATGAGTGATGTTGAGCATTTTTTCATGTGTTTGTTAGCCATCTGTATGTCTTCTTTGGAGGAATGCTGTTTAGTTTTTTGGCCCAGTTTTTGACTGGGTCATTTATTTTTCTGGTATTGAGCTGCATGAGCTGCTTGTATATTTTGGAGATTAATTCTTTGCCAGTTGCTTCGGTTGCTATTATTTTCTCCCATTCTGAAGGCAGAATTAGATTTTTAAATGGAAACCAGTTTAGACAAAAGGGAAATAAATCAATAGTTTGTGGAGAAAACAAGATACTTTTTATGAAGACAGTTTAATCATACTCCAGGACTGCCAGATGAATGTCGCCTCTTAAGTTGATTTTCAATTGCACAACACACTGGCTGTGTGAGATACACCCTATCAAGGTGAAAAAGCACACCTTCAAGGGAGTTAGAAAGAAAATTCTTGGAGGAGAAAAGCAGGAAGATCACACCACACTATCAAGAGTGTTGAAACTTGGCCTAATTTATGAAATTTAACCAAGTTTCCCTCCAGCAACTCTAGTCTTCCATATTCTTGAACCACAAGGAATGAGGGGTGGGAGAGGAGGGTGACTTGGGTCACTAATCCAAAAGTAAATAGGAAGGAAGGGTTTTTTGTATATCGAGAGCTCGACACTTAAAATTCTGGATAAAAGATATACTTGATGACTTTAAATAACTATTTGCCAGTGGAAGAAAATTTCACTGTGAAAAATCCAAGTTCAGATAACTCCTGTACTCAACCAATTATTTTGTTCTCTGTAAAATCTTGTCAGTAAAGGTGGGAACCATCTTTGCATAAGTAACCTAGAAGCATGATCATTTTAAACAGAAACACAGGTACACAATCGCTACTGTTTTGTCATTAATGATAGATACAGGGATATCATCTCCCCCAGCTTGGCACCAAGGGCTGAGAGAAGCCCTCCCCAGGAGTGATTGTTGAGGTTATACAAACTTCTAGCTCACAGCATGCAACTCTTTTGCCCAAACATGGTTGTTACATATAATACTTGGGTGATCACACATCCCACATCCAAAGACTGGATGTTATGTTAAAAAGCAACAGGATTCCAGAAAATCAAATATGATATCCACAGAGAGGTGTTTAAGACTCTGGGGAAAATCAACTCAGATATTTAAGAATGTTCAAGAAGGCTTAAAACTGCATGAAAAAGTAAATTATGAAGGAAAAAGGATACAAACAGCAGGGCAGAAAATTTAAAACATTAAATCTGGGTTGTCAAGAGCTAAAATTATGAAGAGAAAATAAAAAGAACTTAGAAAAGACAACCCCCCATGAGATAAGAAGCAAACATACACACATACAGATGGATAGATATAGATATATAATTTAACACCAGCCTCTGCTGCTGCTGCTGCTGCGAAGTCGCTTCAGTCGTGTCCGACTCTGTGCAACCCCATAGACGGCAGTCCACCAGGCTCCACCGTCCCTGGGATTCTCCAGGCAAGAACACTGGAGTGGGTTGCCATTTCCTTCTCCAGTATACAATAAATAAGTAACAAAGTATGAATAAAAATCATTTTCAAAAACAAGCATAACTTTAAATCATTTTAAAAGCCTAAAATCTGACTTAAGAAATCTAAAACATAATTGTCACACAAATGTGACATAAAAATATTTTTAAAAAAATGAAAGTAGCTAAGGTTAAGAATTGACAGGAAACAAAGAAAAGCTAAATATTTTTCAACTGTAATTCTACTGACAAACTAGTGACTATTAACTATCTAAAAAGTTCCCTGCTGGAGACCACTCTTGAGTGTTCCCTGTCAGCCCATCTGAGTTTCTCAAGTTCACTCCATAAACCAGTGAGAAGCAAAAAAAAAAGCAAAGGAACATTCAGCTAACATTCGTTGAATCTGTGTTATTTTTTGATTCACACCCACCCCCTACCCACCACCCTACACTCCCCATCCTGGGCAAACACATTATACTTTCCTCTCCATCACCATCTCACCTACAGCTATCTTTTGTATGTCAGGCTTTTTATTATTTCCACAATTATGTTCTTAAAATATACAGGTAAATGAGGCTGAGATATGACAAGTAAAACACTAAGTGTCTTTCATAACACTTCAACTAGGCATCCAGTAACAACCACAAAAGACTCCTTTCTGTTCTCCATTCAATTCAACAAACATTTATTCAGGCCCTATCATAAAATGTTTTCAGGAAGGAAGGCTTTCACTGGCTTCAAATCCTTGGCCCAGTCAGTCAGATGAGAGGAATACCAACACCTCAGAAAAGATTCAGATCCCAGAGTGTCGTGTGTGTGTGCTTGTCTCCTCAAATAACAGTCCAACTTTCTTCTGAAGTACATCTTATATTCCAAAACACTTCTAATTCAGTTAAAAAAACAATTATTTGAATAATAATTATGGAACAAAGAAAGAAATAAGGATTTCCTAGAAAGCAAATAGCCCAGATATAACTAAAGACTTAATTTGCATAAAGCCTGACCACACAGGGTTCTGCTTCTAGAAACTTTACCATAATGGGATAAATCATTGGTTTGAATCATTCAGTGTCACACACTGTTCTAGATTTCTGGGATATAACAGAAGAAAAACAGGCAAAGATGCCTGTTACACTCTCATGTGATTTTCTTAATCTTATTCAATTTACTAAATAAAGATTTCCCTGAGCCTTTGTGTGTAAATCAAAGTTTTATCAATCAAAAGATATTATAAATTATCAAAGACAGGTCTACAGTATTGAATAAACAATGCAAATGTTTCCTTTGCAAAAGAAAGGACTTTTGGAGAAAATGGACATGTCAAAGATGACTTCACATTTATGTCTTTAAGAATCTCTTTTTGTATTTGGGTATCTAATGAACATTACAGAGAACGGTAATAACAAGCAAGGGTGAAATTTTAAGAAATTATCCTATGGAATTTTCCTAAATATTTATAGGAATGTATATTTTTCAAACTACTTTTTTAAAGATTAAAATGAATTTAGATATAGAGAAAATAACAGGCCAGTTGTTATAAAAGAAAGCTGGAAAATGGATAGTGTTGTTTCCTTTTCAATTTTATGATTTGCTCATTGTGAATTTGCTAGATATATTCCATACACAGTCTACCCACTGATGGATTTAAGCACTCGCTATTAAATGTAACAGTTTATTCTGAAACTTTCTCTTTTAAAACAGAGCAAAAGCCCCAAACCATATGTGTTTGTAATTTTCAAACTGAAGAAAGCAAAGAACCACTATAATTCTAAAATAAAAACTATAAATATTAATGTTAGCAATATTAACAGACAATACTAAAATATTAAAGACAATATTAATCTTAGGAATTTTAACAGACAAGTTCAAATATAAATCTTATATATGTAACTGGGGAAAAGTCTGCCATACTATATACATAAAGACATTAAAAAAATTGATAGAATCTTAAATACCCAAGAACAATTAACAAGTTAAACATATTGTATTAAATCCATATACAAATTGTATTCAGATATTCAGATATTAAATATTGGTGCCCTAGAGTGTTTTTTTATTTATAAGGAAAGATACCAAGTTAGAAGAATCATGAGTCATGACTAGGTGGTCAGGAAAAGCCCTGAGAGAGGGCCAACGTTCAATCACACATTTAATATCCCTAAGAAGTTATTTTCTTAAGAGCCTTAAAAATGTTTAAGTATGAAAAAGCAGTTATCCTATCCGGTTCAAAATTCTTTAGTGTAGATAGAAAAGGGTTTCATTTATCTTAGGAGCTGAAGTAATTAAAAATCCAATCAAATGTTCGATCTGGGTAGGAACTAGAGAATTTTCAGCGCACAGAAGTAATATATAAATTAGATTCAGGGATGTGAGGGACACGATTACCTCCTGAAGTAATGGAACTGAAACAAGATTCCATGGAACTGACCTAAACTTCCAACAAGAATCCACTTTCTGTCCCAGCTAAAAGCACCGGCGTTTGTTTATGCAAACTTAACTAAGAGGAGAAGACAACTGTAGAATTTACATGGAGAGGGAACTCCACAAACTATGTGAAATCACATAATTATTTCACAGGTAGAAAAAGATCTTTCAAAATGGGGATATTTGTAATTAAATAGGGGAAAGTTTAAGAGAGTCAAAAACATCATATTAATGCTTTTATTAATACTTTTTCTTATATATTATGTAAATATAATTAGGCAATTAATTTTAATTTTGGCTTATGTATATGGCAATGGAATACTTAAGAACTTAAATTTTACCATATTTGTGTATCTATAAGTTTCATTTATCAAATGTATAAAAATTACTTAAGAAGATATAAAGGTTTATCAAGCAGGTGATTGCAGTATTTAAAGGAAATCAAATACATTAAAATGTTTGAAAGTATCCAAATAATTGGATTTGCAAAGGATATTAATTCTTCAAAGATTCTTATATGTGATTGTCTCCTAGAGTAAAAA
The DNA here is from genome assembly GCF_019923935.1 of Bubalus bubalis. NCBI lineage: Eukaryota > Metazoa > Chordata > Mammalia > Artiodactyla > Bovidae > Bubalus > Bubalus bubalis. Next base: position 29,959,013 of record NC_059176.1, on the reverse strand, counting down.
TTTAAAATATAAGTTGCACTAGAAAGATTAAGACTAACATCTGAATCTGTAACTTTAAAAACTTGAAAACTAAATTCTAAAACCAATGTAAATATCTGAATAGCCTTCACACAAAAATTATCCCCAAGGCCCTGAACACTTTATATTTAAAACTTGACATAGAAAGTACCGTATGAAAAAAGAAAAGAACAATATGTGAGTTATGATGAGCATATTCATTTATAGAATGAGAACTCTCATTTTGTAATTTATCTGAATTTCTCACCTTTTCGGCCATTAACGTGGTATATTACTATCCTGTTACTTCTGTAATAAACTACCACAAACTTAGCAACTTTGAAAAACACAAATTTATCCTCTCAGAGTTCTGGAGTCCAAAGTCAATTTCACAGAGTTAAAGTCAATGTGTGGTTCTTCTAGAGGTTCTAGGGGAGAATCATTTTTCCTGCCTTTTTCAGCTTCTAGCTTCAACTGTATGGCTTGGCTCAAGACCTGTTTTTCAAATATCACCCCCCACCCCAGTTTCTTCTGTCACATCTCTTCCTATTATTATGCTCGGTCTCCTCCTGTTTTCCCCTCATAACGACCCCAGCATTCCTTGGTTCCCAGCCTGTTTCCTCCTTCAAAGTCAGCAACAGGAATCCAGTCCTTCTTATGCTTGTAATCTTTCCTGCTTCTCAGTCTCATACTTCTGACCTATCCTAGAAGATTCACCACTTTTAGGCGTTTACATGATGGGACTGGCCACCCATGTAAAATTCGTAATTATTACTTTAGAGAATCCAGGATACTCTCCTGACCTCAAAATCCTCAGCCAACATCTGTCAAGTCCCTTCTGCCGTATCATTTGCAGGTTCCAGGAATTAAGATGTGGACTCAGCCATTAAAAAGAATACATTTGAATCAGTTCTAATGAGGTGGATGAAACTGGAGCCTATTATACAGAGTGAAGTAAGCCAGAAAGAAAAACACCAATACAGTATACTAACGCATACATATGGAATTTAGAAAGATGGTAACAATAACCCTGCGTACGAGACAGCAAAAGAGACACTGATGTATAGAACAGTCTTATGGACTCAGTGGGAGAGGGAGAGGGAGGGAAGATTTGGGAGAATGGCACTGAAACATGTATAATATCATGTATGAAACGAGTTGCCAGGCCAGGTTCGATGCACGATACTGGATGCTTGGGGCTAGTGCACTGGGACGACCCAGAGGAATGGTATGGGGAGGGAGGAGGGAGGAGGGTTCAGGATGGGGAACACATGTATACCTGTGGCGGATTCATTTTGATATTTGGCAAAACTAATACAATTTTGTAAAGTTTTAAAAAAAAAAAAAGATGTGAACATCTTTGAGGATCACTATTCAGCCATTATATGTGGCAATTCTATAATTTTCAAAATAAAAGAAAAACATAGGTTTAAAAAAAAACCAGAAAAACAATTATTTAATTGAAGTATAAAATTATAATAGTTCATTCATGGAAAATTCTAAACAAATGATCATACAAAATCAAATTTCTTTTCAAATGGCTTTAGACCCCATTTACTTGCATTATTTTCAACACTGTAATTTCTGAACCTAAAATTCTTACTATTACTTCAACAGTATAATCATCAATAGAAGTCAAGCATAGAGGACTAGGTATAACTCATATATTTGCTTCTTCCAGGCTCAACCTGTGAATATCTTAAGAAAATATGAGCTATAACCTATACATTATTATCATGGGACAATACAATTTCCAAAAAATTATCTCCCTTATTTGCCTACTTGTTTTTTAAATATGACAAGTTTTCTAAGTAATCAAGGATATTGATTTGCAATTTTTCTTTCTGCTAACCACATTATACTTTCTGCAGACCAGAGAATAAAAGATAGTACAACGTGAAACTATGATAATGTTATCTCTCTGCATGTAAGTCAGAGTATTCTGCCTTTGTGATGGTTGCCAAGGGTACAAGAGCTTCAAGGCAGGCCTTTCTGTTTACTTACTTGAATTAATAAGGGTAGCATGAATCACCAAAATAAGTAAAATTATTTGCTGTTTGAAACAAAAACACATACATAAGTATCATGGCACCTTGATTTACACTGACTGGTTGGAAAAATAGAGTGCAAATTATTTTAGATACTATATTCAAAGTCAGATCTAATTAACTGGTTTATGAAATCAATTCTAAATATTGGCTATATCTTAAAGTTACACAGAAACTTTTGATCAAAGGGGATAGTAATCTAATCAAAGTAAGGTTTTTGTTTTTAGCCCAAGAATCCACTTAAAATAGTTATTCAAAGTGACATAGTTAATATATATAATCTGAAGACTCCATGAAATAGATTTGACATGTAAGTTTTGCTTTTATCTTTAAATATACAAGGACATTTGGCCAAAAGGCAACATAATGTCTGCCCTAAGTAAGGTTTTCTTTCTGTTTTTGTCTGTTGCTTGTTTTTAACTTAAAAGTCCACCATTTTTATCAGTAAACATATAATTTAAAGGATTTCCAGGACAACAGACACAACTGGGACTGTCCCAGATAAGTGTGCATCCGGTCACTCTATGTAACTCCACTCAATTAAATTAGTCCATTCTTATTGTATGTTCACTTTTGCTCCATCTTCTTCCCAGAGAATTGAATAAAAGCCAAGATCATGCAAGATCTAGTCTTTCATTCTTTGCAAATCTATGCAAGCTGTTGGATTTCTTTAAATACTCTAAAAATCTACATCCCAGGTGACAATAGGTGCCACAGTGAGTGAAGTCACTCAGTTGTGTCCCACTCTTTGCGACCCCATGGACTATAGCCCACCAAGCTCCTCCATCCATGGGATTCTCGAGGCAAGAGTACTGGAGTGGGTTGCCATTTCCTTCTCCAGAGGACCTTCGTGACCCAGGGAGCGAACCCAGGTCTGCAGCATTGCGGGCAGATGCTTTAGCCCCTGAGCCACCACTGCCTGCCAATAGGTGCCACAGTGGCAGATGGAATTACCATGTATCAAAGGGAAGGGCATAGAACCTTCCTGTCAAGAAACTACTCTAAACCTAAGTAATTTTTTCTCAGCACTGATCACTGATAGAGAAGAGCTGCTGCTGCTGCTGCTAAGTCGCTTCAGTCGTGTCCACCTCTGTGCGACGCCATAGACGGCAGCCCACCAGGCTCCCCCGTCCCTGGGATTCTCCAGGCAAGAACACTGGAGTGGGTTGCCATTTCCTTCTCCAATGCATGAAAGTGAAAAGTGAAAGTGAAGTCGCTCAGTCGTGTCCGACTCCTAGTGACCCCATGGACTGCAGCCTACCAGGCCCCTCCGTCCATGGGATTTTCCAGGCAAGAGTACTGGAGTTGGTTGCCATTGCCTTCTCCGAGAGAAGAGCTAGGCATGAGCAATTCACTTAACTACTCCTTGAACAGCAACTGATGCTATGTTCTCCTAATTCAAGATGGGTTATCTCAAAATAAGGCTTACAGGCATAGTACTTACACTAGGAAACATCTAGTAAATTCAGATTTCTACTACAGCCAGATAGGTCTTTGCCTTCTTGTCACCCAAGAGATCACCAGTGAGAAATGTCAAAAGAGAATTCCCTAGGAACTTGTCCATTACACTAAAGCTGCAAAGTCCAAAATATATCAAAGACCGGCAATATTTCAGGTACATTTCCAATCCATCAGGGCTGAATATAACTACGTTCCTATATGCTTCCCAACAGTCATTCAGGGCAGGAACCCTTAGTATAAAACTAAGTTATGTCATACTTTAAATCAAATCATGTCCACTTATACAAGCAATTACATTTCTGTAAAGCCTAAAGACAGTACAATTAGTCTACACAGGAAGTGCTGGCCTTAGCCCTGTACACAGACAATGCAAAGGAGAAATTCACAATCCAGACTGAACTAAAGTGGAAAGGAAAACTTCCATGTAGCCTGCAATTGATTATGTATAAGTGCGAGTTTACCTTATGGTAGGCTAATTCATAAGTGACCAAAAATAGACAAATACATTAAATTTATAGAAAAGAGGAATCATACATGCAAACCACAATCCTTAGCATATGCACACAGTCAATCCACATACTTCTCAAATGAAAAGCAACCACTGACAGGCAGTTTTCTTAAGACCCTTAACTATTTTCTCAGAATTCTCACAATCAGTGTCCTATTTAAGAAGAAATGATTCATTGATTTTCATAGGTAGCTAAGATACTTTACATCCACTAGTCTTGAGCCACACTTGACCAATACATATTCTTATCATAATCGCTTCTTCCAAAACACCTCCATGTCCACATTTCCTAGGAAGGAAGTGCTGTGAACCAACCCAGGAAATTTAATCACAGAGGATAATTAACTTCTCTGGATAAACAACAGTGGTGTCTGGAAATTTATAAAGATGGGTGAGGATTGGCTATCCTTACATCTTCTTACCGGAGTACAATGAAAGCAAACACCAAACCAGATTCTACTACGTACATATTTATTTAAATAAATAAATATATAAATAACAAGTAGATACACTGCAGTTTATATGACTCCTCAAGGGTAATCCATGTTTCTAACATATCACTACTTCAGGCAATCACATATCTCTAAAGGCCCTAATATCCCCAAAGAGAGTCCATATTTCATGTCCCTTATGCGTATCTTGCCACTGATAAGATGGGGGACATGCAGTCGTATCCCCCAAAGTGGTTAGAATCTCAGCTGACCTGACCACTAACTGGGATGTGAACCAAAATAAGGCAAGTCTTCTAGACTAAGAAATAATTTAAACTAACAGAACTAATATCACACTGTCAAAGCTGAAGTGTTTTTAAGTAGGGAGTTTAATGTAAGGGAGTTTAACATTCCCCTCCCTCTCAATTTGGTCATTTCAGACTCTGTATAGACCTATGGCCATTCCAGCTCTCCCTGTTCTTAGGATTACCTACAGTGATGGGAAAAAAGAATTGAGTGGTTTTGCTTTTTACTTAATAGTTACATGATTGGAGTAGTAAATGATTTAACCTCTCTGACCCTTATTCAGCTCCTTCAACCTTAAAATGGAGAGAAAATGACTATCACAAAGAGCTACTGTGAAAATCAGACATGACAAATGCCAAGAAGCTAAGATACAGACAGGCACATAGAGTCCGTGCCAGGAAGGTGTGGCTCCTGGAGGCTCCCTTTTGTGGGCGTCTGTTACCACGAGCAGAACCCTTCCTGAAACTCTCACGGTCAAGTCCTCACGGAGTTGCTATTGGAACCCCTCATCTGTGACATTCTGAAAACTTCTCAAAAGGACTACCTGCATGTAAAAAGCCACTTCCAGACCCCTCCCAACCGCTTCCCCTGATGGGACCAATCCTGCTGACAGAATCCGTAAGGGGTCAGGGCTGTGCTGCCACCCGTCCTCAGGTGCCACTAGTCTCTCACTGTTGGTAACCTACTCGAATCTTCTCAGTCACCCTGGATTCAAGGCCATCACCACAGCTTAGCTGCCACCCTTTTTGTACCCAACCATTCCCTCAATTCCTTCCTGCTTTTAACAATGCTGAAAACCATAGTGGCTTGTGGCTCATTTTTTCATGATCATATTCGTATTTTTCCTTCATTTCACGACATGTATGCAAAAAAAAAAAAATGACTGCTGACAATTATGAAGCAAGGAATTCAGACATTTTTGAAACTGTGCCTAAATACAAGCAGTAAATTCAACAAATTCCTCAACAATCAGTGACCTAGAGAGAATAAAAGCCAATGAACCAGTGCAGCAATGAAAAGTACATAACTTTTTTTCCTTTTCACTAAAATAAGTTGAACAAAATCTGTGTGTGATTGCATATTTAAAAATCTAATCTTCATATTTGCCAACATTGCTTAGCTGCTGTATCAACTGTCTAGCTTTTGTCTAATACACCCTTTGTGAAACTCTGGAAGAAATCTCTATATAGGAAATTATAAATTTGGACAGGCATAACTGTGTCTCAATATGTAGTATTCTTATACCAATTTTCACCTTTTTAAGTATATAAATTGTAAGAAATTCCAAAATGGCCACAGTGGCCATGTAATTAAAGGCCTTATTTACTTAATTATCTGTTTTCTGTGAGGCTAGAAAGACAAAGTAAGAAACAGCATAATGTGGGTTTCTCTGCTGCCAAATAACTTCAAGTGGTGCTGTCATTATTGGTTTTTAATGGGAAAAAAATATTTGGTTGACAGTATCAGAGGAATTCCTGGGGGAAATTTCACATATTCTTGTAGATGGAAAAGAACTTTTAATATCTGTGAGCAAGACAACCATTTTCTCTGTATCTAAGTTCTATCAAAAGAAAGAAAAAGTCGATGGACTTTTTCTTTTTGTTTTATGTTGTTCTAACATATTTCAGCCTCAAGGAAAGACTTAAGAAACTTAAATCTTATTTTCAAAACATCTCTAGAATAATATTGGGGACATTAAAAGATGAGCACTATCTTTAAAAGCATCCTATATTTTTAACCTGTATTTCCACATTTGGGCTTAGATCTTACAGATGAACTGAGGTGACTATCCAAAGTCAAAAACATTAGCTATTTTCAACACACAAAAACAATGCAAACAAGTATATTTTTAAAAAGAACCTCTATGTTATGATCAACTCCAATGGAACTGAATTTTACTCATTTCTACTCCAATCTGAGTCCAGCCCTGCTACCTTGATGATTATACTAGTCTTTCACTATAGCTTGAGAACGTATCAGGAAAAGGAGCATTGTCAAGGCTATATATTGTCACCCTGCTTATTTAACTTCTATGCAGAGTACATTATGAGAAACGCTGGGCTGGAAGAAGCACAAGCTGGAATCAAGATTGCCGGGAGAAATATCAATAATCTCAGATACACAGATGACACCACCCTTATGGCAGAAAGTGAAGAGGAACTAAAGAGCCTCTTGATGAAAGTGAAAGAGGAGAGTGAAAAAGTTGGCTTAAAGCTCAATATTCAGAAAACTAAGATAATGCCATCGGGTCCCATCACTTCATGGCAAAGAGATGGGGAAACAGTGGAAACAGTGGCTGACTTTTTGGGGGGCTCCAAAATCACTGCAGATGGTGATTGCAGCCATAAAATTAAAGATGTTTACTCCTTGGAAGGAAAGTTATGACCAACCTAGACAGCATATTAAAAAGCAGAGACCTTTGTCAACAAAGGTCCATTGAGTCAAGGCTATGGTTTTTCCAGTAGTCATGTATGGATGTGAGAGTTGGACTGTGAAGAAAGCTGAGTGCAGAAGAATTGATGCTTTTGAACTGTGATGTTGGAGAAGATTCTTGAGAGTCCCTTGGACTGCAAGGAGATCCAACCAGTCCATCCTAAAGGAGATCAGTCCTGGGTTTTCACTGGAAGGACTGATGTTGAAGCTGAAACTCCAATACTTTGGCCACCTGATGCAAAGAGCTGACTCATTTGAAAAGACCCTGATGCTGGGAAAGATTGAGGGCAGGAGGAGAAGGGGACGACAGAGAATAAGATGGCTGGATGGCATCACCAACTCAATGGACATGAGTTTGGGTGAACTCGGGGAGTTGGTGATGGACAGGGAGGCCTGACGTGCTGCAGTTCATGGGGTCACAGTCAGACACGACTGAACAACTGAACTGAACTGAGAACTTATTCAATGATTCTTGTGTAATACACATCAATATATAGGTTTCATATAATTATGCATTCCACTTTTTTTCTTCAAAGGCTGGATGAATAACTACTGATCATTGTTGTCTGAAGGTTTTATAATGGAGCATGAACTTCCATGAGTGTTAAGTAGTAGCTGGTGAAAAGATCTGGAGAAAGACTTGTGACTGGCTTAGCCAAACTTCTATCTTAACTGTTCCCCAGTAAAATCGCCTCTAGCCCCAGTCTAACACTTCTGCATGTGCACAACTATGTTACTATCAGCTATTCATCAGATGTAACAGTTTAGCAAACTAGCTCTAGATGCTAGCAAGACAGCAAAATGTGATCTCTATAAGCCATTTCCAAGTGTGTTCCTCCTCACATCAATGATTAATTTGCAAAATAACTTTTTATTTGTCTTGAGGACCAGATCTGAGAATTATTATACTGTCAAATGGGGTACCATCACCTGTTTTATTTTGCTTTTTATCAAACGAGATATCATTGGAATTCCACTTGCAATTGAAAAGGAATTAAATCAACTTGTCAAAAATAATAAAAAGCAATATAATGATCTTTATCAACATTTGTGTTTTTCATTTGATAATAATCAAATGGCTCCTTGACAAATTTTGAGAGGTTGAAAATTGAGAGGCAGTATCAAAAAGCAACTACTCATAACATTTGCCCTATTGTAGAGGGCAAGGGAAAAAAATGTTACCTTGGCCTTAGGGCCATATTGCTTTTTAATACAACTTTAATTTTATATTGAGATAAGAACAAGACAACAGAGTTTACATTTCTTTTGTTAATAAAACAGTATGCTAGTCTATAAAGCCTCACATATCAGATCAGATCAGATCAGATCAGTCGCTCAGTCGTGTCCGACTCTTTGCGACCCCGTGAGGCGCAGCACGCCAGGCCTCCCTGTCCATCCCCAACTCCCGGAGTTCACTGAGACTCACGTCCATCGAGTCCGTGATGCCATCCAGCCATCTCATCCTCTGTCGTCCCCTTCTCCTGCCCCCAATCCCTCCCAGCATCAGAGTCTTTTCCAATGAGTCAACTCTTTGCATGAGGTGGCCAAAGTACTGGAGTTTCAGCTTTAGCATCATTCCTTCCAAAGAAATCCCAGGGCTGTAATACTATTTATTAGTCACCTATATACCGACAGTATATTTAATCGTTTACACATATTATCTTTACTCTTCAAAGTAATCTTAGATAAGTGACAACCATACATTTATAGGATTTTGATTTGTCTAGTAAGGTCATTAAAAGGCATCCATGAATAAATAGTGAAGACCTACATACAATCATCTCACAAATAGAGTAAAAGTAATTGGCAAAATAAAGTTTCAAATCTCCCTTAACGGTTATGACAGGAGATTGGTGATACAGAGCAACACATTCATAAAGTACTAATAGTTTCCAGCTCCGCCTCTAACCTCCTCTCTCACATACACACAGACTATAGCTGGCACAGAAAAGTCTTTCCAATTTATTTTAATCCTGGAGCTAAAGATTTAAAGTAATTCATATATTTGTCAAAACAGCCAATTGTCCAATTCTCCCAGCCCAAAGTTTGGAAGGCTTACTCAAATATTTCCTTGGGAAAAGTGTTCAACAGCATACACTGATATGAAAAGGTTTTTAGTTCTGTGTATTGATAGAAAAAACATAAAGCAGAGTTTCTCTTTTGCATTATAAGATATATAATGAGGCCTCAATTTTGCAGCCTATAATGCAAATTATAAAACAATACTTTAACATATGGTGGCTATACACAGATAATTAGGCTTTCAAAATTATGTTTCAAAACACCCTTAGATACTTAGACAATATACTACATATGTATATAGTAGACATGTATTAACAGGCATTACATATATATCAAAATATAATCTTATTGTAAACTAAACTTGAAAATTTTAAATACACCGTATTAAAGCATTATATTACTTTAAGAATCACGTAATGAACTGACACATTCTATACTTCATCATTAAATTAGAAATAACAGAAATGATGACAATTGTAAATTGACAATGATGACAGTATAAATGATGACAATACAGTGATGATAAATGTAAATTCTGAATAAAAATATACAAACCTACAACCCAAACATCTATTTGCTTAAAAGGATTTTGTTGGTCTATGTGTGCTGACCTGGTCAAACAGCTAGTCACTCCCAGTTTCTTCAATCTGTGTAGAAGTAGCATAGCTAAAATTAACAATAAAAATTAAAGTGACACTACAAGTGTTAAGAAAACAGTTTATAATTAAGAAAGCAAAACAACTATAAACAGAGCACAGCTGCTTTCAAACTAAGACACTATCCTTTATTATACCTTTAATGAGCTCTCTTCCCTAAAATTTCACTTCTTAGTTCCCTTGGTCAGAAAAATGACTATGCAAAGTGAAAATATGCCAGGAGCCTTAGAGATGCTATTACTTCATTTAAGTAAGTTCAAAAGGGAAATAGGACTTGTCTATCTAGTAAGATAACAGGCAAAATGAACGGATAGTCCTATTAATTGCATTCCACATCCCTAAATTAATACTGCTTGTTTTTAAAAAGTGTGTGTGTGTGCACATAGATGCACATATTCAAGGTTCTTTTGATAGTAGACAGTAACAATGTTTCAAAATGAAGTCAATTACTGTAACCATTTTTTTACCCTCCAGAAAACAATAGTCATGAATACTATCTAACATGATATATATATCTTCATATACAACCAGCCTTCAAGGTTACATGCTTACAAAGTAAAGAAATAAGCGTAATATAGAGAAAACATGAAACTAATATTTCCCCAAAGATACTGTCTCTATATTCATAAAGTGTTACATACCAAGATGTATGTGACACTTTAGATTTTTCACCTAAACTATTTTAAAAAAATCAACTGAATCACTTTGCTGTATACCTGAAACACACTGTAAATGAACTATGCTCCAATATAATATAAAAACTATATTAAATATTAAAAATATTTTTTAAAATTCTTTAGCTATATAATTCAGTACATACTTAGGGTACATTTATCTTAAAATCAGAATATTTTTGCTCAATTACCATCAAAAATTTTTAAGCATAATCATGTATCTGCCACTTAGCAAACCTACATGATTAACGAAAAACCATAAGTTCTAAGTAATAGCAACAATAACTTAAAATACTATTTCTCAGAGACGGACCTCTCTTATTTAGCTCATTCCACAGTTGTCCATCCCACGGAAATTGTCCCATGAATGTTGCTGATAGAAACTGAACTGTCAGCTAATACTTCCAAAGATTTAAGATACTCTGATCTCTGTTAGTATTTAGGAAACTCTCAAAGCTATCACGTGAAAACCTTCTTAACATGTTACAACGCAATGAATATGGAGGGCTCGGAAAATCTAGAGAAATCTGCTGAGAACTCTACAGGACTCCATTCTACATAGTAAACTGTAAATGACTTCTAAATCCCAGCACTGTCCTAAAACATTCATTTCTCTCCCTTCCTCCATTTCTTTTTCTCTCCTGTCATCCTATCTCTGAGTTAGTATCTTGAGAGAGTAATTCAAGAGAATCTGAAATAAGGGACAAAGAAATTCTTCCCATTTCCTTGACTCCACACTGACCCCCTTCTCCATTTCTGTCTCTGCTATCCTGTGATGGATACTCAGCCCTCTTAATCTTGAGGAATAATTGTATCTCAAGATAGATGACAGAAAACAGATAGATGAAAATTTTTCCTACTGAGTACTTAATTACAGTATCCTGTATATAAATAACTCTCAAATCCACACACATCTCTAAATCTCTCTCTTTACCACAACATTCCCCCCCCTGCAAAAAAAAAAAAAAAATAGTGTAAGTGAGATCTTTATTCGGCTATCCCAAACAAACTCTCAAACTCTTAGAGACAGAACTAGAATAAATAGAAAAGGAAGGGGTTCCCCTTGTAAATCAGTCACCAGGACTGGTGATTTCCCTTTGCCAGTGTTTCTCCAGGTCTCTCCTCCAGAGCTTTGGCTCAGGATTCTACTAGCTCATGAACTCCAGTTTTCCTTCTGCCATAACATTTTTGGCCTTCTAAAACATATTCCACAAAGCAAATCCATCTTTCAGCTGTCCTTGATTTGATGTCTCTGTGTAGAAGATACAGAGACTCCTAGTAATTTGAGTTCATCTTAATTGAAAAGCCTTTTCATAATTTTACTTTCTCTAAATATTCTAGTCACTATCCTCAGGTCCTCTGTATTCCATAGGTACTTTCTGCTGCTCTCCAGAACACATATCATCCCCTCCACAAAGCATTCCTCTTGGTAGTTACAGAGATAAGAATTCACTCTTCATTCAATTTCTAGTCTCAAACCTCTTGAAACATGCATATTTCTCCTCATTCTAAATTCCATCAAGGTGTGGCTATACGCATGTGTGTATGTGTGTGTGTGCGGGTGTGTGCACAGGCACGCCCTTTAAAAACTGTTCAAAGATAGTCTGTCCATATTAATTTGACCCAATGAATATTATCTGTAACTCACTTGCTTTCAGCTAAAATTCTATACAATCACATTAGCTCTTTAAGAAACTTTATCTTAGGTTCTTTATGTGCTTATTCAGTATTGTCCTTTAATTAACTGGCTTGCACTCCAATGGAAATTGTTGTAGACTGCAACTTCCATTAAGGGAAGGCTTTCAGTGCCCAGGAGCAGGCTCCTGTTAACCTGCAACGGACACTTCACAGTATTGATGCTGCTGCTGCTGCTGCCAAGTCGCTTTCAGTCGTGTCCGACTCTGTGCGACCCCATAGACGGCAGCCCACCAGGCTCCGCAGTCCCTGGGATTCTCCAGGCAAGAGTACTGGAGGGGTTGCCATTGCCTTCTCCAACAGTATTGATGAGGAGAAGGCATATGATAGGACTTAAAACAGAATTAGGCAGTATCTGCCATTTACGTGGAAGATGCAAAAAACTAAGAGTCACACGTATTATAAAATGTCACTCCGTTCAATAAACAAAAACTCCTGACACTCCCTGTTAACTTAGTCTGGCCTCCAGAACTTTTACAACTTTTAGACTAGTGATTTCTCCCTAGGGATTTTTCCTAATATTTCTGTGCTCAGTGCTACAATTCACAACACATAGGTTTAGCAAATTCTGTTCCAAACAGTTTAAAGAAAGCTTTCATGATTATTCAAGGGACCTTTATAAGGCAAGTACCAGTCAGTCCTTCAGGGTTGAAATTCAGCACCTTTAGAGACCTCTGTCTCCACCCAGAAACCCTTGCTGTTTACACTAAGAAGACTGGCGCCATGGCCCCCTTTCCTTTACACTCTTATCACCCCCTTCCATGCGACTCCCCTGTGGACCGCCACAGAAACAACCTGAAATTCAGAATCGCACTATAAACAGCGATAGGCGGGCCAGGTCTCCTCCCTGGGCGGCATGGTCCAGGATAATGGCTCTTTTTCCACCCTGCCTTTGGTGGCCGCTGTCCAAAGTCCCACAGCCTCAAACTTAGGGGCACAGCCAGCCTGGGGTGCTCCTGGACAGAACCCCTCCCATTCACATGCCTGTGTCCTGGCTCCAAAGCTCCACTATCAGTGCCCTGGGAATCAAAATCCAGAAGGCTGCAACTTTCAGATTTATCACTGAAAAAATTGCACCCATGTTCAGAGTTGTGAATAGAAGACCACAAGGAGGTGGGGAGCTGTGGTCTGGTCATTTGTTTTCACAGCTGGCCGAGTCAATCATTCTCTCTTAAAAGCTTATTTGACAGGTGAGAAATTCCTCCTCTCTAGATCATTCCAGGAACTCCTCAGCATCAATCTGAGCTGGGAGAGGGGCCTGAAGGGGAAGGGAGTGGTGCTGAAATAGTGCTGAGCACGTCCCCGGGGAAACTCTAGTGCAGGAAGGAGATTTCGGCGCCAGGAATGTGCTGGTCCAGGGTCCAGAGCGAAGAGAGGGGAGAGCCGGGAAGTCTTTACTGAGAGGGAGAGGTGAGACCAGAAAATAGAAGATACCTGGAAATGTCCTGAAAGGGATGGAATTGGGGAAGAAGGATGCAGACTGGAGAGAAATCGGGAATAGAAAGAGGTTGGGGCAAGGGGAGAACTGGACAACACGAAGTGCAGAGCCTCGGATGCGGGCATCCAACCTCGGCCGGTGTGGGACCCTTCCAGAGCGCCGGCTAGGCTGGCTGCCGGCCGAGCCCCCGGAGCCGGAAAGTTGGCGCGGCGAGGGGCGGCCGGAGGGCAGTGCCCCCAGCGCGGCGGGGAGGCGCCGGGCTCAGAGTCGCGCGGCGCCTTACCTTCTGGTCGACGATAGAGCAAGCCATCTCGCGGACGTGCGCCAGGCTGTAGTCCCCGGACGAGTCCTGCAGCAGCAGCACCGGCTCGCGGCTCAAGCCGATCTGCAGATGGAAGGAGATGCCCCCGGCCGGGGCCGCGACGGGACTTAGGAACGGCGCGGGCCCCGGCCCGGACCCCGGGACCAGCGCGGCCGCCGCCGCCGCCGCTGCTGCCGCCACGGGCAGCAGCGGGCTGGGCGGCCGCAGGACCGGAGGGGCGCTCATCGCTCGGCCAGGCGCGCCGAGGGCCGCGGGGCCCGGCGGCTGAAAAGTTTTGCTGCCGCCGAGCTGGGAGCTTCTTTCTTCAAGAGTCGAGGCGGAAAATAAAAACTTTCCGGAAAAGTCCCCGCGCGGGGGGAAGGGCGAGGGATGAGGATCGGGAGGGGAGGGGGTGGAGAGAAAATGGCCGAGGCGGGAGGGCTGCGCCGCCGGCAGCGCGGGCGGCGCCGCCGCGCGGAGGAGCAGCAGCTGCGGCGCGCGCGGAGGGACGGGGCGACGGGTCTGCGAGGCCGGGGCGCCGGGCGGGGGCGGGGAAGGGGGCGCGAGGGGCGGGGTAGGGGAGCGAGGGGCGGGCACTGCGGAGCCACCACCCGGCGGGCGCCGGAGCCGCAAGAGCCGCGGCCGCGCGGCCGCACTGGCCACAGTGTGCCCGGTGGCCGCCCCGTGCGCCCGAGGTTCCCTGGGCCTGAGCCTCCCCTGGCTCGGGCAGGACTGAGCGGCAGGGAATGGGGCCGCCTCCGCGAGCATGGTTCGACCCTTTCCTCCCTCCCTCCGGGACCGCGCTCTCTTCGCTGTCCCGGCTGCCCGACTGCGGACGGGACGGGGCGCCCTTCCTACAGCCCGCTGCCCGGGACCAGGAGCTTCACGGTCCCCACAGTCCTCGCCACATCATCCAAATGTCCGAGGACGACGCACTTCTACCCGTGAGGTGGCCTGTGCTAAACTCAAGAATGCCAAGCCCTGCGGTTCTCCGTGGGTCTTACCTTCGGAGGGAGGATGAAAATAGAGGGTCCTCGGAAACCCACTTACATCCCGGGTCCTTCCAGGAACCCTTGGGTTCGTTGCCAAAGAGGGTGGGAAGCCAATCCACGGAAATATATTTAACCTGTCTTTACTTTTTTTGACACTGACACACCCTGATACCAAAGCCCACGCATTCCACCGCAGCTCCCAAGGCACCAGACATAAGTTGCTAAACTCAGACTAAGTTCTCTTTTGAAAGAGAAGGCATTCATTGTCTACATTTTAAAAAAAGAGGAAGGTCTGATGCAGTCTCTGTCCCTTACCCTTATTCTTTGTGTCTGAAGCTTCTACCCCGCAAAGTCCTCAGAATCCGTTCCTTCATTGTAAAGTCAGCTTTATATATACCAGTGATGTTCCCAGCGCCGCTACCATCTAGGTTGGGCACCATCGGCTTCAGTTTTGATAGTTGTTCCCTGTTGTTGCCTTTCTTGTAGTTTTGGCGGGGGTGGGGAGGTGGGAAGGGTGCTTGGAGACGAATGCTACTCTTCTCCCACCAGAGCATGCTTCGCACACTGCACAGGGCGGGTGACAGTGCAGATGCACAGGGCCTCGACCTTTGAAAGGCCCTGCCACAGTGATGTGCCGACTGTCACCGTCTTGGAATACTTAATGGTTTTTTGTTTGTTTGTTTGTTTGTTTCATTTTGCAGTGTGTTAGTTGCTCAGTCGTGTCAGAATCTTTGCAACCCCATGGACTGTAGCCTGCCAGTCTCCTCTATCCTTGGCATTCTCTAGGCAAGAATACTGGAGTGGGTAGTCATTTCCTTCTCCAGGGTATCTTCCCCACTCAGAGATCAAACCCATGTCTCCTGCATTGCAGGCAGATTCTTTACCACTGCGCCACCAGGGAAGCCTGGGAGACAGACAAATTATGTAGCCCGCTTTTCCACTTCCCTAGTCCTTCCCCTTATACGGCACAAGCACCCACGCATGTGCAAACACACACAGGCAAACTAATAATGTGTGTTTTATTTTGTACTGTTACATTGTTTATGTCTTGACCTCTGTTTCTGACCCAAGACATGACATTTCAAGGTGATTTTCTCTTCAAGCCTCTTCCCCAGGGTCAGTAATGGAGACCTGAATGTCCTCAAAGGCATTGTCACTCACTGCTCTAGAAGAGACCTGAATTGTTTTGTCTCTGGATTTGATGGTGTGAGAAGATCTACATATGTGTTGGCAGTTTCTGTTTACTTACTTAAAAAGTGGTTCACTTCATCTATCCATCCATCCCTCCATCCATCCATCACATGCTCCTGTGGGGTCCGACTCTTTGCGACCCCAAGGACTTAGCCTGCCAGGCTCCTCTGTCCGCTGGTTCTCCAGGCAAGAATACTGGAGTGAGTATCCATTTCCTCATCCAGGGGATCTTCCTGATCCAGGGATTAAACTCATGTCTCCTGCATTGCAGATGGATTCTTTACCACTTGAGCCACTGCGGAAGCAATTTCCCTAATATACCAGATTCAGCTAAGCTAGAAGAAGCATGGCCTTTCCCAGTGGCTCAGCAGTAAAGAATCTGCCTGTCAATGCAGGAGATTCACCTTCTGTCCCCAGGTCAGGAAGATCCCCTGCAGACGGAAATGGCAATTCACTCCAGTATTCTTGCCTGGGAAATCCAATGGACAGAAGAGCCTGGTGGGCAACAGTCCATGTGGTCTCAAACGTGTTGGACATAATTTAGTGAAGGAACAACAAGAAGAAGAGTGGAATTATTCTTAATGCTATGCCTTTTGGTTCTCTGTTGTTTTTTAATGTCAGAAAATGTATTTCATTTTCTTTTAAAGTCTGAATAAAGTCAATATTCCCACAATTTCCTATTACCAGACAAAAAAGTCTGCTGGTCAGTTTACAAGGCCTTACAAAAAGCTAGTTTTGCTTGACCTTGAGCCAAAACCTGAATGACAGAAAAGGCCCTTAAGAAGATCAGGGGGAATTACGAACTAGGCATAGGAAACAGCTGGTGTAAAGGAACTAACACAAGAATGTACTTAGCATTTTCAAGGCACAGGAAAAGAGGGGCAAGTACCTGAGATGAGGTCAGAGATGTGGTTGAAGCCAGATCACAAAATGTCTTGAAAGCCCATTGTAAAAGAGTTTTCATTCTATTCTCAGTGTACTGTCCAACCACTGGAAGATTTTAAAGCAGGGAATAATAAGATTTAATTAGCATTTTAAAAAAATCACTCTCTGGCTCTGTGTATAGGAGAAAAGAGTCAAAGCAGAGACACCAGGTTGGATATTAGCAGTTGTCCAGTCTAAAGACATATATGGCTTGGATGACTCTGGTCGTTAAATTCAGATACTAAAAAATGTAAAGTTGCAGGATCTAATTTGGAGTCAGAACTGAAGGTCTTAATGATGAATCAGAGGTTTATGAGAAGTAAGAGAACAGCAGAGTTGTGAAAGACTCCTAGATTTCTGAGCAATTAGCCTAATGGTGGTGCTGATAACTGATACAGAGAAGACAGAGAGGAAGCAAGTTTGGGGAGAAATAAGATTTCTGCTTTGTGTTGAATTTGAGATGCCACTAGGTATTCAACTTAGAAATAACAGCTGCTGCTGCTAAGTCACTTCAGTCGTGTCCGACTCTGTGCGACCCCATAGACGGCAGCCCACCAGGCCCCGCCGTCCATGGGATTCTCCAGGCAAGAACACTAGAGTGGGTTGCCATTTCCTCCTCCAATGCATGAAAGTGAAAAGTGAAAGTGAAGTCGCTCAGTCATGTCCGACTCTTAGCAACCCCATGGACTGCAGCCTACCAGGCTCCTCCGTCAAAGGGATTTTCCAGGCAAGAGTACTGGAGTGCGGTGCCATTGCCTTCTCCCAGAAATAACAGCTACAGTTGAGTATTTGAGTCTAGAGTTCAGAAAAGAGAGGAGGGTCAGAAATACACTTGAAAATCATTAAGTGTGGAGATGTTTCAAAGTGAGATTAGATGAGATCACTAGAAAGGGAGGGGTTGAGGCAGACATCAGTTATATAAGACAGGAACTTAGATGTCCTACATAGGAAGAAAGCTGTGGAACAATAACTTGTTTCCTATACTCTGATTTCTCAATAGTTTGAAGGATGTTGGAAGTAATTGAGAAGAAAACCAGGGGCAGGAGAGAGAATTCTAAGGAATTGTAATTCTGGAGAATTAGAATCACTTTTAAGAAGCTGGTAAATTACTGGATGCAAGAGAGTTAATAAAGAGAAACAAGAAGAAAAAGAGTCTCAGAACCATTGGAGGTCCCACATAACAGGCAGAAAATTCCCATGGAGTTGGTCATTGCAATTTCTATAGTGGGCACCTGAGATCTGACAGTTTGCCAGCTGCTCCCCACTTTTGCTGAATGACGAGAGGATGAACAATAGCTAATATCTGAAAGAAACCTGATGTGCATCTCTGGTGACCATGAAATTACATACAGGCATCTCTGGTGATTGTGAAATTATATACAGAAAACTTCAAGAGTTTGAAAACATTCAGTGGCTTTAATCTCTTCTGGGTACTTGAACTTTGGGAAAGTAAAAAAGTATGTAGAGAGTGAATAACTATTTTATATAAAATATATTCACGAATTTTAGATTTTATTTTTTGAATCATGGCTAAGATTCCTGGAATAACAGACTTCTGGCAATGACAGGGAATACCATTTTAGAAAGTAGGTTCACTACCTATCGTAGAAAGCAGGTTCAAGACTCGTAAACTGACTTAAGTGTGCAGAAGTATGTGGAGGTACTTACAAGGATTTCCAAAAATGAATGTTTTTCCTTTACAGCGGTCTTCAAAAGAGGGCTGGATGTTGAAATAATTTGAGAAATAAGTACATAGATTTTATTTTTCTTTAGAGCTTATAAATTAACTTAGCGTTTAAATTCTCAATATAAATTAGCCTTTGAAGGCACTGGGAAGTCCTACAAAAGTCTTTTTTTTTTTTTTTACTACACTAAGCTACTTTATTGTCATGTGAAAACTTCATATCACCAGCTATCACACCAGTTATTCCAGAATCCTACTTTCCCACAACAGTTCTGCTGTCAATAAGGCATGACTACTCTTCCATTGCTAAACCATGGTCAGAAGCACTGGAAAGAAGCAGTGAGAGGCACACTGTCTTTCCTTAAAAGTAACTATGATTCTCACTAAAGTTTTATTTCATTTAATGCACTACTTTCTCAACAATTTTTATCTCAGAACCCTAATCATGTATTGTTGTTGATGATGATGCTGTTTTTATCACACTATATATCTTAACATTTCACATAGTGAGGGTCCCACAGAACACACTTTGGGAAATGGAGTACTATTCAACAAATGTCAAAGAATTTCAGTTAAATTTTGAAGATAAAGAAAATTGCTCAGAATTAAAAGCAGATACTTTTATGAACACCACAAATGGCAAAAACAGATGCATACTGAGTGTCCAGCAGTTCACAATCCGTAATCAGAAGGAGAATTCAGAATAACCTGATTCACATAGTTGTCAGTTTGGAAGCATAATATACCTTGTCCAGATGAAACAGACAGTGGAGAAAGAAAAATGAGTAAGAAACATAATGTAATTCTATGGCTGAAAGGATCCTATCTATCCCCAAGTACAATCATTTTACAGCCTAAAAAACTGAAGAGCAGAGAAATTATATACTAATGTGGAAAACTGAAATTTGAAAGAGAGTATGGTCCCAGAACGGCCTCCTTTTTACACAACTGATCATTGGAAGCTATAAGCCTGAAGATAAGGATGATGAATGGATGGTAGATGATTAATGTATATGACAACTATTTTATATTGTTTGTCTCCTTACAAGAGTTCATAAATGGTAGTGTACAAGATCAGGTTAAATAAAGTTAATGATACAAAGCTGGCACAACAGAAAAATAATGTCCTAATGAAGATATCAACCATACAATTATCTGCCAAAGTACTGTTCTGCTAAAGCCTGAGCTTGTGACAAAATGTTACCTTGTCTTATAGATAATTTTGGGCAAATAAAACAGAAAAGAAGTGAAGTTCATTTTTACCAAGAAGTAAAACTAAATTATTATTTAAGAAAGCAAATTTCAAAACTTCAAAGAAAAAACAAATATGATCCTCGAGTCAGAGACCCTCGAAAGGACGGGAGGCCTTCAAAGACAAGCACTTAACTATAAAATCACAAATGATCCAGGTGAGGAATAAATTCACAGCAGTATGACTACACTTTAAGTTTTGAATGAGTACATATCTGCAAAGGGAATGAATGAGTAGACATAAGCTGTATTAGAAAGAGTAAATGAAAATAAAGGTTATTCGTGAACCATGAACTTCCCCATGAACTTCCAGATGTTCAAGCTGGTTTTAGAAAAGGGAGAGGAACCAGAGATCAAATTGCCAACATCCGCTGGATCATCAAAAAAGCAAGAGAGTTCCAGAAGAACATCTATTTCTGCTTTATTGACTATGCCAAAGCCTTTGACTGTGTGGATCACAATAAACTGGAAAATTCTGAAAGAGATGGGCATACCAGACCACCTGACCTGCCTCTTGAGAAACCTGTATGCAGATCAGGAAGCAACAGTTAGAACTGGACACGGAACAACAGACTGGTTCCAAATAGGAAAAAGAGTACGTCAAGGCTATATATTGTCACCCTGCTTATTTAACTTATATGCAGAGTACATCATGAGAAACACTGGGCTGGAGGAAGCACAAGCTGGAATCAAAAGATTGCTGGGAGAAATATCAATAACCTCAGATATGCGGATGACACCACCCTTATGGCAGAAAGTGAAGAGGAACTAAAGAGCCTCTTGATAAAAGTGAAAGAGAGTGAAAAAGTTGGCTTAAAGCTCAACATTTAGAAAACGAAGATCATGGCATCCGGTCCCATCACTTCATGGGAGACAGATGGGGAAACAGTGGAAACAGTGTCAGGCTTTATTTTTCTGGGCTCCAAAATCACTGCAGATGGTGATTGCAGCCATGAAATTAAAAGACGCTTACTCCTTGGAAGGAAAGTTATGACCAACCTAGACAGCATATCAAAAGCAGAGACATTACTTTGCCAACAAAGGTCCATCTAGTCAAGGCTATGGTTTTTCCAGTAGTCATGTATGGATGTGAGAGTTGAAAAGCATCAATTAAATGCTTTTGAACTGTGGTGCTGGAGAGGACTCTTGAGAGTCCCTTGGACTGCAAGGAGATCCAATCAGTGCATCCTAAAGGAGATCAGTCATGGGTGTTCATTGGAAGGACTGATGTTGAAGCTGAAACTCCAATACTTTGGCCACCTGATTGCAGAGAGCTGACTCATTTGAAAAGACCCTGATGCTGGGAAAGATTGATAGCAGGAAGAGAAGGGAACGACAGAGGATGAGATGGTTGGATGGCATCATCGACTCGATGGAGATGGGTTTGGGTGAACTTGGGGAGTTGGTGATGGACAGGGAGGCCTGGCGTGCTGCGGTTCATGGGGTCGCAAAGAGGCACGACTGAGCGAATGAACTGAACTAAGCTAAAAACAACATGTACTAGCAATACGAGATTGCCGAGTTTTTTAAACATTCCTTCCCCCAAAGAATTAACTTGTAGGCAATAACTGAATTTTTCTATTTAATTTTTGCTTATGTGTGAGGTTACACATTTTAATGTGTTCATAGATCACATGTATATCTTCTTTTTAAATATTATATTCTAAGTTCCTCATACATTTTTATATTGGAATATTTCCTGCTATTAATGAATAAGAGATTGTCATATATAAGGAATGCCATTCTTTGTTATGCATGCTAAGTCGATTTAGTCGTGTCTGACTCTTTGCAACCCTATGGGTTGTAGCCCACGAGGCTCTTCTGTCCATGGGATTCTCCAGGCAAGAGTACTGGAGTGGATTGCCATGCCCTCCTCCTGGGCAGCTTCCCGACCCAGGGATCAGATCGGATCAAACCCATATCACTTTCATCTCCTGCACTGGCAGGCTTGTTTTTTACCACTAGTGCCACCCTGGCAGATAGCTTGCTGGGCAGATACACAGAGGCAAATGCTTTTTGTCACTCATCTTTTAATTTTTTATGGGGTTGTATCTTTCACGCTGCTTTATATATGTTTTTTTCTTTTTCTGCCTTTGTGTATATTGCTTAGAAAGGCTCTGCCTAATCTGAGATCAGGAGAAGGCAATGGCACCCCACTCCAGTATTCTTGCCTGGAAAATCCCATGGACGGAGGAGCCTGGTGCGCTGCAGTCCATGGGGTCGCTAGGAGTCAGACACGACTGATGCGACTTAGCAGCAGCAGCAGCAGCAATCTGAGATCAGAAAAATTATTCATCTGTAGTTTTTATTTTCCATTATTACTCTATAATTTTGCTTTATAAGAAATGTAATCAATCTGGGGGCTATCTGAGTACATGTACTGATTTCTAGACCTATTTTTTCTAAAATATCAATTGTGTCAGCTATTGGAGGACATTTTTATTTTTTTTTTATATTCATCAGTGGGCTAGAAAAAATAGATCCAGCTTCCAGGATTTAGCTTGAAGTTTTTTGTTTTTTTTTTTACCTATATCTCTCTGTTTAAAGTCATGAGTGAACTTTAAAATTTTTTTGTCCAAAATGTTGAATGTTTAATATCTTGCACACATGCAAAATACCTGCATTTACAAATATTTCTATTTATTTATTTTTTTTAATTTTATTTATTTTTAAACTTTACATAATTGTATTAGTTTTGCCTAATATCAAAATGAATCCGCCACAGGTATACATGTGTTCCCCACCCTGAACCCTCCTCCCTCCTCCCTCCCCATACCATCCCTCTGGGTCATCCCAGTGCCTGTGTTCTTTTGCTAGACTTTTCCCCCTAAACATCATTCCTTCCTGGACAGTAATAACTGTGACTCTGCTGTTCTAATGAGAACTAAAATCTACTGGCTCCAAGGTATTACAAAATTTGCTCAAGTCTCCTGTAGAAAACAGAATGAAACACTTTTTCCTTGGACTTCAGTATACTCAGAAGGCTATTGCTTACAGTTGCCAACTCTAATTGTGCACATCAGCTTTCATCATGTCGATCCAACATTCAAATTCAGAAACCATTAGTAGCAGCATTGTTTTAAAAATATATAAAGATGCAATTCTTCTAATCTTATTTTTCAAGACCCACTGGTTCTAGGGATACAAACTGTTCCTCCATTCTTACTGGATCTTACAAGTTTTCATAGCCAAATATTTTATAACTATGAATATCAAATACATCCCATCAGTTGATACTATTCCATAACTTACTCTGTTTAGTACATGTTATTTTGTGACACTTTACATGCTGTTTACTCAGTATTTTTTATAAAGCACTGACTAAATCCTGAAAAACTAATAGGGAAGAGTAAAGGAGGTACAATTAATACAAAGTTGCTGTTTGGGTTCCTTCCTGGAAAAAAATATTTTTTGAGCTGAAATTTCTTGTGTGTGGTTTCTAATGCTTTATTTGGAAAATAAACTTTTTAAGAGAAAGAATTTGGCAGATTTTTTTTCTTCGTGACATAACCAGGAAAAATAGTTTTAATAGTTTGAGAAAAAAAATAATTTGCTCTTCTTGGCTTAAAAAAATTTTAAATGACTTTATTTCTAAAACTCACTTATTACTATAAAATTCATATTCCACTAGGATAAAAGGCTGCATAATTTAAATTAAGTCATTTATATGAAATTAAAGCTATATTTTATTATTTCTTATCCTCAAACATAACATCATAAAAAATCATATTATTGCAACCACAGTAAACTTCTTACCCATATTCTACTATATTAAACTGAATTTACACATTTGATCTCACATATAATCGAAGTAAACATCTCTACCTCATACAGCTCAAATTAGAATATTCACTTCTTGAATTATATATTTTGTATTTATTTTAAATATATAAATTCTTTATATGATTTTATATATTTTTATAAGTATATTTTGTTTTGTTCAATAAGTTTGTCATCCAGACTAAAGAAAATTGAAGTCCTCATAAACTGAAAAAAATCATTATGTTTTTGACTTGTTTCAGAATGTATTCAAGAAAAGAATTATGTACTTACTCTTTTAGATAAATGAAGAGCATTCCAGAATGTCTTAACTTTTACACTTTGCTGCCCTGCTTGAATGCCAAAGTCAACAAGTATAGACAATGAGATGTGAATGCTTGTTGTTTTGACCATATCACAGCAGTCCTATCACTGCCCAGCATATCTTTCTGTTCTCTTTATTAGTACATATTCAACTATATCTAACCTTGCAAGTTGAATTTTTTAAAAAATTAGTTACTGAAATAAATTTTACTTGCTTAGTAGCTTCCCTGGTGGTTCAGGCAGTAAAGAATCCGCTTGCAGTGCAGGAGACCCCTGGAGGAGGAGATGGCAATACACTCCAGTATTCTTGCCTGGAGAATTCCATGGACAGAGGAGCCTGGTGGGCTACAGTCCATGGGGTCGCAAAGAGTCAGAAACAACTGAGTGACTAACACTTTCACTTTCTTTGGAGAAATAGAATGATTTAAGTCACCTATGAGGAAGATTCATTTTAACATTTATTTCTTTGACCAATATTTTCTTTGTTTTTATATACAATTTTAAATACCTCATAATGGAATGATAAATGGATTTACATGGTGTTAACTTGTGACATATCCCCTGCATCTTTTCAAAAAAAAAAAATAAGCCATTTTAATCATTAGAAACATTTATATTAAAATAAAGCAGTGCAAAAATGGGGTTTCCCCAGCTAGCTCACCAGTAAAGAATCTGCTTGCAATGCAGGAGACACAAGAGACACAGGTTCTCTCTCTGGATAGGGAAGATCCCCTGGAGAAGAAAATGGCAACCCACTATAGTATTCTTGCCAGGAAAATCTCATGGACAGAGGAGCCTTGTGGGCTACAGTCCATGGAATCACAAAGAGTTGGACACAACTGAGCAACTGAGCACTCAGTGCAAAAATCTCAACTAATATCCATGATTTCTGCTGAAGCATTTAGCCCTTACCCTCCTCACAGTCACTACAAAAGAAGGAAAGTAATGTATTTTCTAATTCTTACTGTCTGATTTTAAACAAAAATTTTATCACGTGTTAATATTACATAGGACAGAAAAACACTTGGTTTAGAATCTGAACTTTAAGGGCAAGACTCTTGTTTTACCTACCCTTCTATCCCTTAGCACCCAAACATGGCAAATGTTTGTTATTGTGCTTTTTTTTGAATAAAACTGTTCAACTACAATCAGAAGATTATAAATACAGCAAATTTTTTTCAAGATAATAGTCTTTTATATCCATTCTGCTCAAAAGCTCAAGTCACAGAAACCAACTCTACTTCAGACATTTCCTCACGGCACTCAGTTAATGAGATTCAGATAAATTCTATTCTTGTGACCTAGTCTGACATAGTTAGCTCCCCTGGCCTGATATGTTCATAGCATTTTCTCAGTGCTATTTCTCTAGCATCTATCACATTATAAGGATTTTAACTTGCATCTTATACCTGTGGGTATTTCCAGAACCAATTATTAAAACTGATACGGAATAAATGCTGATACTTGGTAACAGTTTAATAATTGTTTATTGAAGGAATCAGTAACTTGAGTTTGAAATGGCTCAAAATAAATAAAATGAATTGCATAATCTAATGGCCTAGCTTCTCCCAAAATCAACTACTTCAGCTGTGCTTCTAACATGGAATAACATGCATTGTTTTTTGGAGATTACAAAAGTGGTATTTGCTAATTTAGAATGTTTGGAAAGAAGAAAAATCAAAATAAAAATAATCTATCAGCTACTAACTCAGTTAATGTTAATCTTCTATTTCTCCTATGTGAGTATGTATATAAAGTAATATTAAAAGTAGTTGTTTGCTAATATGATTTCAAATTTAATATACCAAAATATTTTTCTGAAGTCATTAAATATTCTTCAGAAACATCATATGGGATAGCTGCAGAGTATTCTAGAATAAATTTTGTGACTTGCTATTGTGACATTTACCTTATTTTTGTTTTCCCTAGGACACTTTTAAAAATGTGAATAATACCACTATTACTTGGGCAATAAAGATATTCACAAATTGAATATCTGCAGGAAAAAATGTATAAATAAGATTAATAAATTGTGGGCGGTATTGGCTCTGCTAACAAGGATTATATCTAGAGGCTTTTAAAATAGAATCATTTAAAAATGCACAAAATTTCAAAGAATTCATAATGGTGACATATATTAAGCTGACATAAAATCTGAAAAACCATTTCTTTAAAATTAGCAAGACACTTGGTAGCTTTTTAAATTGAATATTCAAATCAAATTTGACACCTCAAGAGAACATCAGTTCTGCTGTCAGAAATCAAAACAGTGATGTATGCTATATTTAGAAAGTAAGTGATAGAATATATATTTTTTACTGTATTTTATTATGACAGAATTTAATTAACTTCATGAAATATCATTGACAAGTGAAATTGTAAAGTATTTGCTTTGCTACTTTCTAACCATACTTTTTGTTAATTGGCTAGAAATATAAGTGCCAATCTAATTTTCTTAATGCTAAAGTATAGTGCTTTTAAAATTATAAGCACATGATTCAAAAGCTGATGGAATAAAGGATGTTTAAAATTGATTTTTTAAACCTAGTAAAACTGTGTTTTTTTTTAATTTCTATTTTAACAAACCAATCCCATTTTCAAGATAACAAAATCATGGATTATTGGGTAATGATAAAATTGGTTAAATAATCTAGTTTTTAGATAAAACAATAATTAAGCAACATTATTCTATTGGACCTATAAAATTTGCTTCCTCATTCCAAAATTATGTCAGTACAGCATCTCTAAGTGACCTATGTTCTTCAGTTCAGTTCAGTCGCTCAGTCATGTCCGACTCTTCCGACCCCATGAATTGTAGCATGCCAGCCTCCCTGTCCATCACCAACTCCCAGAGATCACCCAAACTCATGTCCATCAAGTCGGTGATGCCATCCAGCCATCTCATCCTCTGTCGTCCCCTTCTCCTCCTGCCCTCAATCCCTCCCAGCATCAGAGTCCTTTCCAATGAGTCAATTCTTCACATGAGGTGGCCAAAGTATTGGAGTTTCAGCTTTAGCATCAGTCCTTCCAAAGAACACCCAGGACTGATCTCCTTTAGAACGGACTGGTTGGATCTCCTTACAGTCCAAGGGACTCTCAAGAGTCTTCTCCAACACCACAGTTCAAAAGCATGAATTCTTCGGCACTCAGCTTTCTTCACAGTCCAACTCTCACATCCATACATAACAACTGGAAAAACCATAGCCTTGATTAGACGGACTTTTGTTGGCAAAGTAATGTCTCTGCTTTTGAATATGCTGTCTAGGTTGGTCATAACTTTCCTTCCAAGGAGTAAGCATCTTTTAATTTCATGGCTGCAATCACCATCTGCAGTGATTTTGGAGCCCCCAAAAATAAAGTCTGACACTGTTTCCACTGTTTCCCCATCTATTTCCCATGAAATGATGGGACCAGATGCCATGATCTTAGTTTTCTGAATGTTGACATATGTTCTTGCTGCTGCTGCTGCTAAGTCGCTTCAGTCGTGTCCGACTCCGTGCGACCCCAGAGACGGCAGCCCACCAGTAGTCACTGTTAAACTGCATGTTTGTGGAGCACTTTGACAGTCCATAGCCTTGAAACAATCTGAGGAAAGCTAGCTTCTTTGGAATAAATATGTCACATACACAGACACATACACATACATTCCACTGTATTGTATTAGCAAAACTAAAACTATGGTCATTACAAAATAGTCCTTTTGGGCATAATCTCAAAATTTTAAGAATTTACTTTTTAATGGCAGAATGGTGAATGTAGTTGTTATGGGATGAATTGTTTCCCATTAAAATCCCTATATTGAAGCCCTAACCCCCAGGACCTCAGGATGTGGTTGCATTTAGAGGTACGGCCTTACAGTTAAAAATTAAGCTTTTAGGGAAGCCTCTAATCCAATCAGACTGGAGTCCTAACAAGAAGAGTCCTAAATAGAAAGATCTACAGAGCATTCATGCCCAGAGGTACCACCATGTGAAGTGGTAGCAAGAGAACAGCCATCTAGCTCCGTAAGTGTGAGAAAATAAATTTATATTGCTTAAGAGATCCAGTCTACAGTATTATGCTATGCTAGACCTAGCAAACTAACACAATCACATATAATTCGTTAGGATAGAATGAATATATTTCATGTATACATACAGAGCCAAAAAACAAAGGTCTCTTCTTGGACCACTAGACATACAATACAATAGCCTCTCTTTCTGATGTTTGACCTTTTTAATTTCATCAGAAAAGTGTGGGAGGGGACCATGTTACTGAAAAATGTCAAGGAAAAATATGAAATTACTTAATAAGATAATATAACCCTGAACTTAACAATTCACAGATAATTAGGATAATAGACTCTTTAATTTTTCTCTTTTTTTAGTTGAATGAGAGACTCTTTAAATTCTACAGTGCTTAACAATTTTCAAAGGTTTCACACACATGATTTAATGTAATCCCGTAATAACTCTGTTTTCCCCTACCTCCATATTGCCTGTCTTCCATTTCTCTCCCCATTGGTAATTCCAGTTTGTACTCTGTATCTGTGAGTCTGCTTCTTTTTTTTTTTTCCTTATTCACTAGCTTGTTGTATTTTTTAGAAACCACATATAAGTGACATCATACAGTAGCTCTCTTCCTCCAAGTCCATCCATGGTGCTGCAGACGGCAGAATTTCATTCTTTTTATCACTGAGTAGAATTCCTTTATATATATTCCACTCCATACCACATCTTCTTTATCCGTTCATCTGTCCATGAATGCTTAGGTTGATTTCACACCAAGGCAATTGAAAATAATGCTGCTAGGAGCTCTGGGGTGCATGGATCCTTTCGAATTAGTGGGGTTTTCCTCCCCTACATACACACCAAGGAGTGGAATTACTGGGTCATATGGTGGTTCCATTTTTAGGTTTTTTGAGAACTCTCCATACTGCTTTCTACAGTGGCTGCACCAATTTATATTTCCACCAATAGTGTATGGGACTTCCCAGGTGGCGCTCCTTGTGAATAACCCGTCTGCCAATGCAGAAGACATAAGAGATCCCTGGCTTGGGAAGATCCCCTGGAGGAGGGCATGGCAACCCACTCCAGTATTCTCGCCTGGAGAATCCCATGGACAGAGGAGCCTGGCGGGCTACAGTTCATGGGGCTGTGAAGAGTTGGATACAACTGCTGCTACTGAGCACACACGCACAACAGTGTGCCAGAGGGTTCCCTTTGCTTTACATCCTTGCCAGCGTTTGTTATTTGTGTTTTTTTCGTGATTGCCATTTTGACCAGGGTGAGGGTTTGATTTGCACTTCCCTGATGATTAGCGATGCTGAGTTCTTGATCTGTTCATGTGGCTGTTGGCTACCAGCATTTCCTCTTTGGGAAAATGTCTATTGAGTTCTTCTATCCACTGTAAATCAGCTTGTTTAGTTTTCTGATGTTGAGTTGTATGAGCTATTTATATATGTTGGATATTAATCCCTTATCAATCATATCATTTGCAAATATCAGAAGCTGGAGGAATCATGCTCCCTGTTGTCAAATTGTACTGCAAAGCTAGGGTCACCAAACAGTGTGATACTTGTGGTTAATTTATCTATAATAAAGGAGGCAAGAATATAGAATGGAGAAAAGATAGTCCCTTCAATAAGCGGTGCTGGGAAAACTGGACAGCTATATACAAAAGAATGAAATTAGAACATGATCTAATAAAAATATACAAAAATAAACTCAAAATGGATTAAAGATCTAAAGGTAAGACTGGATCCTATAAAATTAGGGGGAAAAAAAAGCAGGACAATCCTTGACCTAAATTAAAGCAATTTTTTTTTTTTTTTGGATCTCTTCTCCAAAAGCAAAGGAAATAAAAGCAAAAATAAACAAATGGGACCTAATTAAACTTAAAAGCTTTCACATAGCAAAGTTAACCATCGATGAAACAAGACAACCTACTGAATAGAATAATAGACTCTTTTTAAGAAAATTAATTTTGCTGGGTTTGATATCAATCTTAATTATTACTGTAATTATAAATTGGATAAAAGCTTATCCCTGAGGGAATCAATACTTTTCAGGATTTAAAAAGTGCTTTAAATAAAATATGAAAAAGGGAAACAGCTCTTTTAGTGCCATCTGCTCACGGTGCCGCCTGCTGCTCCTCCCGCCGCAGCTCTGAGTCACTGCCTGCGCAGCTCCGCCGCTCGGCTCCCCGCCCTCGCCACCGATATTTGGCATTTGTACAATATGGCGCACATCGACAACTTGCCTAGGGTAGTTAAAAGACGAGTGAATGCTCTCAAAAACCTTCAAGTTAAATGTGCACAGATAGAAACCAAATTCTATGAGGAAGTTCATGATCTTGAAAGAAAGTATGCTGTTCTTTATCAGCCTCTGTTTGATAAACGATTTGAGATCATTAATGCCATTTATGAACCTACAGAAGAAGAGTGTGAATGGAAACCAGATGAGGAAGATGAAATTTCGGAGGAGCTAAAAGAAAAGGCCAAGATTGAAGATGAGAAAAAGGATGAAGAAAAAGAAGATCCCAAGGGAATTCCTGAGTTTTGGTTGACCGTTTTTAAGAATGTTGACTTGCTCAGTGATATGGTTCAGGAACATGATGAGCCTATTCTGAAGCACTTGAAAGATATTAAAGTGAAGTTCTCAGATGCTGGTCAACCTATGAGTTTTGTCTTAGAATTTAACTTTGAACCCAATGAATATATCACAAATGAAGTGTTGACAAAGACATATAGGATGAGGTCAGAACCAGATGATTCTGATGCCTTTTCTTTTGATGGACCAGAAATTATGGGTTGTACAGGGTGCCAGATAGATTGGAAAAAAGGGAAGAATGTCACTTTGAAAATGATTAAGAAGAAGCAGAAACACAAGGGACATGGGACAGTTCGTACTGTGGCCAAAACAGTTTCTAATGACTCTTTCTTTAATTTTTTTGCCCCTCCCAAAGTTCCTGAGAGTGGAGATCTGGATGATGATTCTGAAGCTATCCTCACTGCAGACTTTGAAATTGGTCACTTTTTACATGCGCATATAATCCCAAGATCAGTGTTATGCTTTACTGGAGAAGCTATTGAAGATGATGACGATGATTATGATGAAGAAGGTGAAGAAGCGGATGAGGAAGGGGAAAAAGAAGGAGATGAGGAAAATGATCCAGACTATGACCCAAAGAAGGATCAAAACCCAGCAGAGTGCAAGCAGTAGTGAAGCAGGATGTATGAGGCCTGAGGATAACCTGCACTGATCTACCTTCTGCTTCCATGGAAAGGATGAATTTACATCATTTGACAAGCCTATTAAAAGTTTTTTGTTGTTTGTTTTCTCATTTTTGTTTTTGCATCCTAAAATAAAAATGTCATATAATTAAAAAAAAAAAGAAAAAGGGAAATGATTTTCATGTGGTATTTTACATCTTTTAGAATTGATACTGCAAAAATCAATGCTTGCTGCTAAGCTGCTTCAGTCGTGTCCGACTCTGTGCGACCCCATAGACGGCAGCCCACCAGGGTCCCCCATCCCTGGGATTCTCCAGGCAAGAACACTGGAGTGGGTTGCCATTTCCTTCTCCAATGCATGAAAGTGAAGAGTGAAAGTGAAGTCGCTCAGTCCTGTGCAACTCTTAGCAACCCCATGAACTGCAGCCTACCAGGCTCCTCCGTCCATGGGATTTTCCAGGCAAGAATTGATACTAGCTGGTCTTATTTGAAGAGTTTTAGAGGTAGAAGTGGTATTATAGACCATCCTACCTAATTGGGCTTCCCTTGTGGCTCAACTGGTAAAGAATCTGCTTGCAATGTGGGAGACCTGGGTTCAGTCCCTAGGTTGGGAAGATCCCCTGGAGAAGGGAATGGCTACCCAATCCAGTATTCTGGCCTGGGGAATTCCATGGATTGTATAGTCCATGGGTTCGCAAAGAGTCAGACACAACTGAGCAACTTCAACTTTACCCAATTGCTTCATTTCAGAGGTTAAAAAAGGAATACTCTAGGTCATATAATTAGTAGAAGGGCCAAGGAAAGAGTGCCTTCATGCCACAGCGCTTTCATCCCACCAGTGGTCTGCAATCTGAATTCGGCTATGTACTCCATTAGTACATAGTAGAAGGGCATGTACCTTCTATACATGTGGTTGCATACTTACTTGTAACAATATATGCATACTTATATTAATGTTATACGATTAGTGTAAAATGTATACAAAAATAGAAATTCAAAAGAGCATTTACAAATAGGACTTCCAGGTCTGGATAACACTTATTCTATAGTTTTCTTGTTACAACTAAAACCCCTGAACATCATATGTTAATGAAACAAAGGGGGACTCTGTAAAGTAGGGAGAAGAAAACAGGCCAACCAGGTATTTTGACAGCCAAGAAGTAACACAAAATTCAGTTCACTGTCGTTTTATTGCCTCATACATCTGGACTGGGTGCTAGAGAGGCCTCCAGCCTGGAAATACCAATAAATATAAACATAACAGCCCAAAGGAAAGCCTGCTTTCTGTCGCCAAAAGACCAGGAAAGTAGAAGCCCAATGAGACAGCAAATTCTGAGATAATAACTGCCTTATTCTAGTCTAACACCATGGGAAAACCTGTGATCCACACCCATCATTAAAGGCTGAGCAGAAAGCCTAGACTTCAACTCTCATCACCCCACTGTAACAAGAAACACTCCCAGGACACATAAAATATCCACCATTCTACCCCTGGAATGATATCAGAGGAAGCCAATGCAGAGCTTGGATTTTCACTTCTTCCAGCTCTCCACAATCTCCTATCAGTAGAGAGCACATGGTGAGCCTAGACTTCCACACCATCTGAATGGTGAGGAGGCATCCCTTTCCCTACTGCTACAGGGGCGCTAGCAGAAGCCTAGTGAAGAGCAATTCCACAGCCACCCAGCAATGAGGTAAGCCTCCTCACTGCAGTAACAGTGAAGACTGACCAGGGAAGTGAACGTCCACCTCTACCTAGCAGTAATTACACCGCCTCTCCCTCTTCTCACACAGTGTCAGAGGAGGTCTGCTAAAATAGAAGATTTAAATAAGATCCAGAGTATCCTAACATAATACTCAAAATGTCCAGGATACAACTAAAAATCACTGTCATAGCTAGGATCAGGAAATCCTAACATAAACGAGAAAAGAAAATAAACAGATAATGCCACCCAGATGTCAAAGATACTGAAATTATCTGGCAATGATTTTTAAATGAGACACTATAAAAAGGCTTCAATGAACAATTAAAAATATGCTTGAAACAAAAGAAAAAAATAGAAAGACTCAAAAAGAAACAGAAAGCTTTAACAGTAAAAGAAGAACAATGAGGAGGAAGAAGAGGAGAAAGAAAAATCAAATGAAAATTTTACAACTGAAAGAAACATTAACTGAATATCCAGTAAACTTTCACTGAATGAACTTAGCAGAATTAAAAAGGTCAGGGCAAAGAACTGGTGTGCTTGAAGATAGAACAGAAATTACCCAGTCTAAACCAGAGGAAATACAGACTGAAACAAAGAAATGAACAGAGACTAAGTTATCCATGAAAAGAGAGGAAGATCTAACGTTTATGTCACTGGAGTCACATATGGAGAGAAGAAGGTAGATCTTGAGAAGTATTCAAAGAAATAATGGCTGAATGTTTCCCAAATTTGGCAAAAGACATAAGCTTACAAATTTAAGAAACTAAGCAAATTCCTAAAAGTTTAAGCCCAAGGAATTTCATACCAAGACACATTATAATCAAACCTCTGAAAACTAAAGACAAAATGTCTTGAAAGCAGAGAAAAATGATACCTCACCTCTAGAAGAAAAACGATTCAATTGACAGTGGGTTCTCCTTAGGAGCCATGGAAGCTAGAAGAAAGAAACACAACATTGTTTAAGTACTAAAGGAAGGGCTTCCCAGGTGACTCAAAGGTAAAGAACCCACCTGCCAATGCAGGAGACACAAGTTCAATCCCTGGGTTGGGATGATCCCATGGAGGAAGAAATGTCAAGCCACTCGAGAGTATCCCATGGACAGAGGAGCCTGGCAGTCTACAGGCCATGGGGTCGCAAAGAGTTGGACATGACTGAGAAACTGAGTGTGTGCATGCACGCGCACACACACACACACACGCACACACACACTGAAGGAAGAGATCTGTTAACCTAGGATTCTTTGTCCAGTGAAAATATCCTTTAGGAAAAGAAGGGAAATCAAGACATTCTAAGTTGAAGGGAAACTAAAGAATTTTTTTTTTGCCAGCAGACCTACCCAAAAACAATGACTAAGGGAAGTTGTTGCAATAAAAATGAAATGATAAAAGAAGAAAGCCTGGGACATAGCAAGGAAGAAAGAACAATGGAAAAATAAATACAAAGGCAAATTCAATAGACTTTTCTTCTTCCCTTGAGTTTTTAAAATTAGATTTGATAGTTCAAATTAAAATTATAATTGCATGATGTGGTTCTCCTTCTGTATAGAGGAAATAGTTATGGCAATTATAAGTGGTGGAAGGCAAGGGGAGTTAAAGGAAGATAAGGTTACTTCCCTGGTGACTCAGACGCTAAAAAAATCTGCCTGCAATGCAGGTGACCTGGGTTTGATCCCTGGGTTGGGAAGATCCCCTAGAGAACGGAGTGGCTACCCACTCATGCCTGGAGAACTCCATGGGCAGAGGAGCCTGGTGGGCTACAGTCCGTGGGGTTGCAAAAAGTTGGACACAACTGAGCAACTAACACTTCGCTTCACTTCAAGATTACTACACTTCACTCAAATGAAGTGAAGTGCTTCATGTGAGTATCAATGGTATCATTTGGTATTTGGTATCATTTGAGTATCAATGGTATCATTTGGTATTTGGTATCAAAATGCTGATACCATTATACTATATAAGTTATGCATGTATAGTATAAAACATAATGCAACCACTAAAATTACAAATATATACACTTAAAAACACTTTATTCAGATAAATCAAAATAAAGTTATTTTTTAAAGTTTAGCTAACACACAGGACAGCAGAAATAAAATGGAAAAGAAAAATGGAAAACAAGAAATAAAATGGAAAATGTAAACCCTAATGTATTAATAATTACATTAAATGTAGTTTGTCTAAATATACTAATTAAAAGACAAGAGATTGGCAGGGTGAATTAAAAATCATGACTCAATATAGGCTATCTACAAAACTGACTTAATTATAATACTATAGAAAAATATAAAGTAAAAGGATGGAAAAGATATCTTATTCAAACATTAATGAAAAGAAAGAGTGACTATATTGATATCAGATCACTTAGACTTGAAAGTGAAAAAAATTTCCAGGGACAGAGAGGGACATTACATAATAATAAAAAGGTCAGTCCACTAAGAAGACATAACAATCCTAAAGGTGGAGGTGCCAAACGTCAGAACTGCAAAATGAGTAGGGTAAGAGGACTGATAAAAGTGAAAGGAGAAATAGACAAATTCACACTTAGAGGGCTGGAGATGTCAATATCCCACTCTTAAGAAATGATAGAACATCTAGGCAGAAAATCAGCAAGTATATAAAAGAAATAAACAATACTATCAACCAACAACAATGAATTCACAATTGTAAAACACTCTACCCAACAAGAACAGAGTACACATTCTTTTAAAATATTCAGTTCAGTTCAGTTCAGTCGCTCAGTCATGTCCAACTCTTTGCGACCCCATGAATCGCAGCACGCCAGGCCTCCCTGTCCATCATCAACTGCCAGAGTTCACTCATACTCATGTCCATTGAGTCGGTGATGCCATCCAGCCATCTCATCCTCTGTCGTCCCCTTTTCCTCTTGCCCCTAATCCCTCCCAGCATCAGAGTCTTTTCCAATGAGTCAGCTCTTCGCATGAGGTGGCCAAAGTACTGGAGTTGCAGCTTTAGCGTCATTCCTTCCAAAGAAATCCCAGGGCTGATCTCCTTCAGAATGGACTGGTTGGATCTCCTTGCAGTCCAAGGGACTCTCAAGGGTCTTCTCCAACACCACACTTCAAAAGCATCAATTCTTCATTGCTCAGCCTTCTTCACAGTCCAACTCTCACATCCATACATGACCACAGGAAAAACCATAGCCTTGACTAGACGAAACTTTGTTGGCAAAGTAATGTCTCTGCTTTTGAATATGCTATCTAGGTTGGTCATAACTTTCCTTCCAAGGAGTAAGCGTCTTTTAATTTCATGGCTGCAGTCACCATCTGCAGTGATTTTGGAGCCCAGAAAAATAAAGTCTGACACTGTTTCCACTATTTCCCCATCTACTTCCCATGAAGAGATGGGACCAGATGCCATGATCTTAGTTTTCTGAAATATTTAAAATATTAATAGGGCATTTATCAAGATCCACCATGTCTTAGGCCATAGACACAGCTCAACAAACTTAAAAGAATCAAAATCACACAGATGGCATTCTCTGATATAATGGAATCAAACTAGAAATCAATTACAGAACAATACCATGAAAAGTTCACAACACTTGGAAACCAAACAACAAGTGAGGGAGATCAAGAAGCATACTGATCTAAGTTTTTTAAAAATTTCTATATCTAACAGTTTGTTGGATACAGCTTAAGCATTGCTGAGAGAGAGATTTATAGCACTAGAGGTATACATTAGAAAAGAGGAAAATCTCAAAGAAATAATCTAAACTCCAAGCTCAGGAACCTAGAAAAACAAGAAAATAAATCCAAGGCAAGCAGAAGAAAGGAAATAATAAAAAGCAGAAAACAGAAAACTAGAAAAAAACCTACAAAATCAGCTTCTTAAAGAGCTGAATTTTCTTTCTCAATAAAATTTATATATATTAAACAGTGATAAATGGATGTGTTTGTCACATTTTGCCAACTTCATCGAAGATGTAAAAGTTTATCTCAGCTCTGGAGATCTCAGGAAGTTCTGCATAAGTTTTTATGTGCCTTTAATGGAGGTTTAAACATTTATGGAAAAGAACTTACATGCCTCTAATGGAGGTTTCCGCTTCCCTTGTGGCTCAGATGGTAAAGAATCTGCCTGCAATGCTGGAGACCCAGGTTTGATTCCTGGGTCAGGAAAATCCCCTGGAGAAGGAAATGGCAATCCACTCCAGTATTCTTGCCTAGAGAATTCCACGGACAGAGAAGCCTCATGGGCTACAGTCCATTGGGTCGCAAAGAGTTGGACACGACTGAGCGACTACACTACACTAATGGAGGTTTCCTCCCAAGGGATTTCATAAAGCTCACTGTTAGTCATGTTTTCTTTTGTCCTAGAAGGTACTCTATTCAATTTTTTAAAAATTTATGACTGTGAGCTCATGGATTTTCTTATTTCTTTATGGTACTGAAACCTTTTCTTTATTATTATTTATTCTGATGCTCAAATTTTCTTGTACTCGGCCAGTGAATCCTTTCCAGTCGATGCCTGAGTCCTTCTGGTGTATCCTGCTCACTGACTAGTCTTCTGGCACAAGAAGATAATCCAGGCTCACTTTCTCTTCCAGCTTCAGCCCTGGAATTAGTTATTTCTCCGAGAAGTTCTGGTTCCGTTAGTGGAGAATAAGTTGCTAGAAATCAAGATTAGGGCCCTGTCTGGTAGTGTCCATTGGGTCATTCCCTCTAGTCTTTCTTAGCAGACAGAGCTAGGAAATACATTATGTATATATTTATATATACATTATATATATATATATATATACACACATGAGTATAAATACATTCTGGAGAAGGAAATGGCAACCCACTCCAGTGTTCTTGCCTGGAGAATCCCATGGACAGAGAAGCCTGGTAGGCTGCAGTCCATGGGGTCGCACAGAGTCGGACACAACTGAAGCGACGTAGCAGCATCAGCAGCATAAATACATTCATACTTCTATAACTATTTATACTCATTTGTATCGGAGAAGGCAATGGCACCCCACTCCAATACTCTTGCCTGGAAAATCCCATGAACGGAGGAGCCTGGTAGGCTGCAGTCCATTGGGTCACTGAGGGTTGGACACGACTGAGCGACTTCACTTTCAGTTTTCACTTTCATGCATTGGAGAAGGAAATGGCAACCCACTCCAGTGTTCTTGCCTGGAGAATCCCAGGGACGGGGAAGCCTGGTGGGCTGCCATCTATGGGGTCGCACAGAGTCGGACATGACTGAAGCAACTTAGCAGTAGCAGTACCAGTATATATTATAAAACAATGAATTCACATCAATCAGTTCAGTTCAGTCACTCAGTCATGTCCGACTCTTTGCGACCCCATGAACCGCAGCATGCCAGGCCTCCCTGGCCATCACCAACTCCCGGAGTTCACCCAAACCCATGTTCATTGAGTCAGTGATGTCATCTAACCATCTCATCCTCTGTTGTCCCCTTCTCCTCCTGCCCTCAATCTTTCCCAGCATCAGAGTCTTTTCCAATGAGTCAGCTCTTCACATCAGGTGGCCAAAATATTGGAGTTTCAGCTTCAGCATCAGTCCTTCCAATGAATATTCAGGACTGATTTCCTTTAGGATGGACTGGTTGGATCTCCGTGCAGTCCAAGGGACTCTCAAAAGTCTTCTCCAACACCACAATTCAAAAGCATCAATTCTTTGGTGCTCAGCTTTCTTTATAGTCCAACTCACATCCATACATGACCACAGGAAAAACCATAGCCTTGACTAGATGGACCTTTGTTGACAAAGTAATGTCTCTGCTTTTCAATATGCTGTCTAGGTTGGTCATAACTTTCCTTCCAAGGAGTAAGTATCTTTTAATTTCACGGCTTCAGTCACCATCTGCAGTGATTTTGGAGCCCAGGAAAATAAAGTCAGCCACTGTTTTCACCATTTCCCCGTCTCTTTCCCATGAAGTGATGGGACCAGATGCCATGATCTTAGTTTTCTGAATGTTGAGTTTTAAGCAAAATTTTCACTCTCCTCTTTCACTTTCATCTAGAGGCTCTTTAGCTCTTCTTCACTTTCTGCCATAAGGGTGGTGTCATCTGCATATCTGAGGTTATTGGTATTTCTCCCGGCAATCTTGATTCCAGCCTGTGCTTCCTCTAACCCAGCGTTTCTCATGATGTACTCTGCATATAAGTTAAATAAGCAGGGTGACAGCCTTAATTATACAGCCTTGATGTCCTCCTTTTCCTATTTGGAACCATTCTGTTGTTCCATGTCCAGTTCTAACTGTTGCTTCCTGACCTGCATATAGGTTTCTCAAGAGGCAGGTCAGATGGTCTGGTATTCCCACCTCTTTTAGAATTTTCCACAGTTTGTTGTGATACCTTCAACTATAACCCACTTTTCTGGCTTTCATGGTTTTCTAATTTTCTCCTTTTCTGAGTTTGTTAATATAGGCTTCAACATGAGAAACTTGGTTCCCATCATTCTCAATATCTTTATTAATTTGCTCAAGTTAATTACTTATTTTTCCCAATGTAACCAGTCTCTCTACTATGTTGGCTCACCCTCCACCTCCACACAGTGCCACCAACACCACTGTGTCCTTGGCCAGAAAGTCTGCCGGTCCTTATCTCTGTGTACCCTCCCAACCTTCCTCATTACCTGCCTTTTCACCTGCAGAGCCTGCTGGCTCAGGCCCTCACCCTGTCTCCTAAGTTGCACATTCTTATCACTGGCCTGCACTTCGTGTGGCTCCACTGTCTCTTATTGCCCCCACACCCCCAGCTTCTGTGTAACTTCCTCCATGGATTTACTTGCTCTTCCTTCTCTCCAAGTGTTTAACATTTCCTTCTGGAATCATTTCCTTTCTGTCTGAAGAGCTTCCTTTAGCAATTCTTTTCGAACAAGTCCATTGACTACTCCCATTTTCTCTTAGTCTTCCTTCACTGAAGACTATTTTTATTCACCTTAATTCCTAAAAGACATTTTCACTAGATACAGAATTCTGGCGTGACAGATGAGGCAGTGTGAGTCA
This sequence comes from Bubalus bubalis, assembly GCF_019923935.1. Lineage (NCBI taxonomy): Eukaryota > Metazoa > Chordata > Mammalia > Artiodactyla > Bovidae > Bubalus > Bubalus bubalis. Next base: position 29,919,020 of record NC_059176.1, on the reverse strand, counting down.
GTGCTCCTCTTTTTGTCTGGGTGGTGTCAGTGAAGCCCAGCAGGAAGGTGAATGTACACATTCAGCCAACTCTTGGGCTATATCTCACCAGGAGATTAGTTTCTAATAGAAGATTAACTAGTACCCAGCATAGCCTGGATACGATAGAAAATCACTCATTGTACCAGGAAAATCACATGAATGAGAAACAATGATCAATAGATTCCAATACTAAAAATAATCAGATATTGGAATTATCTGACAAGAATTTTAGAGCAACCATTATAAAATGCTTCAACAAGCTATTACAAATTTTGTTGGAACAAATGAAAAGACAGACAATCTCAGCAAAAAAAATAAATTACTTTAAAAAAGCAAATGAAAAGTATAGAACTGAAGAATGTAATATCAAAAATAAAAATTTATTTAACGGGCTCAGTTACAGAGTGGAGATCAAAGAGGCTAGAATCATTGTACCCGAGGGTAGATCAAGACAATTTATGTTGAACAACAAATAAAAGAAAGACTAAACAAAAAAATAAATTTTCAGACTGCTGGGACAATTCAAAAGAGCTACTACTTGGATCACACAATTTTTAGAAAGAGAAAATGAAACTTAAGTATTCAAAGAAATAATGGCTGAAAACCTTTAAAACTTGGTGAAATACACAAATGGATAGATTCAAGAAGTTGAATGAGCCCCAGGTAAAATAAAACCAAAGAATTTCATACCAAAACATATCATAATTCAATTTCTGCTAAGTAAATACAAAGAAAGTATTTTGAAAGCATCCAGAGAGAAATGACACTTTACCTTTGGAGAAAAGCAATTCAAATGACAGTAGAGTTTTCATCAAAAACCATGGAGGCCAGAGGAAGCAGTACAACATTTTTAAAGCACTGAAAGGTTTTTTCCAATTGAGAAATGCAACTCAATTGTGGGAATTTTTCACAACGTATATATCTATCAAATCATGCATTGTTCGCTTTAAATATTTTATAATTTTATCATTATACTTCACTAAAGCTGAAAAAAGGCTAGCAACAAAAAGGTGAATGAAGAGGGTATGGGGACCCTAATAAATTAAAAAAAAAAAACAAAAAACAGATTTTGTTTCCAAGAAACCCACCTGTAAAAAATGGCTATAAGGAGTTCTCTGAAAAGAAACGACGTTGTAACTGAAGACTCGAAATTTCAGAACAGAAAGAACACTGGAATGGGTAAGAGGAAGGATTGATATAATAGATGATATTACTTGAGTCCTGAGTCATGAGTTTTTAAAATCTTACTTGATTGAAGTCAAAACTATAACAGTATATGATATGGTGCTCAATGAACATAGAGGAAATACTTGAGACAATTATATTTTAAAAGTTGGGAGAATGTAGGGACCTATGTGGAAGTAAGTCTCATACACTCCCCTCAGAGGAGTAACCTGAGTAATAGTAGGTTATTATGTGTGTACACACTACCAAGAGAAATAACTTAAAAAATTATACAAATCATATATTAATAAACACTAAAGTAAATCCAGATGGAGTCCTCAAAAATCTTCAGGTAATTCACAAGAAGATAATGAAAGAAAAGAAGAAGGATAAAAAAAGACAGCAAATAATAAAACTTGAAAAAAATCCCTAACATATCAAAAGTTATGTTAAATATAAACAGTCTAAGTACAGGATACCAATTAAAAACCAGACACCGGCAATCATTTGCATCCACATGAGTCTCCAGTTTGGAAGTAATTAAGTAAGGACAGGCTCTGAAGAGCAGCATTTTTTTTTCTTTCTTTTTTTCTAGTGATTGTGGAATTGGCAGTGCCATAAGCAGTTTTTCCCTTGGGCCTGTTTTTAAAGAAGTTCAGAAGTTAGTAATAGACTATGGGTAACATTCTGGTGAGGTTAGCCCGTTTCTTCTTCTAGCCCTCTTAATGAATGTAAAAGCTATCTAGTATCCTTAATAAATAAATAAAGCTTTTCTGCTTAAATTAAGCAGAATGAATGTTGTTGCTTGAAACTTAGATTCTTAACAATAGAATACTTTGTATTAGAAGTGCAAGGAACCCTCAAGGAAGTGGATATTTGGGATTCATTATCTGGCAGACTGAGTGTAAAGGTTTGGAGGATCCAGTTAATCTTAGCGAGAAAAGCACTGGTACCTGGTGCATACTGTAATGAAACAATTCCTTATTTTATCATCTGTGCCACTGAGCACCTGGAATACAGTGACTATTAAAGGCCAGGAATGGGAAGAATGAATGGCTGCTGCTTTAGAACAGTAAAATGGGCCTGAAGAATGCAAGAGTTTTAACATGAGTCAACTACTTCTTTAAAAGTGCTGAGCTTTGAAAGAAAGGAAATGACAGATTTATGCTTTTAAGTGTTTAGGCTTAGAGAGTCAAAAAGTCAGGGTGACAAAATGATTACCCTAAAATTAGCTCTCATCTCTACGGAGCTGATGAAACTGAAAATTAGATAAACAGTCTAATCCTGTGGCTTTTGAATTACATCCGTTGAATTCAGTCAGTACCACATCGCTCGTTGGAAGTTAAGACACTGAAATTCCAGTTGTAATTGGGACAAATGGGAAAACCCTGAAAACTCAGAGCATCTTGAATACTTCAAGTCACTAAACATCCCTTACTGGAAGAAAAAGCTTTCCCACCAGTGCTTAATGAGCTTTTCCTGCCCTCCTAGAATTGTGTAAGCATGTTGCTTGGGGGCAGTTACCTTGCAAGGTAGTATAAGTTTTCTCACAACCTATTCCTGATACCATTAATGCCTTAGGCTCATAACCAGTGTCAGAGGAGCAAGCTCCAAGATACTATTGTGAAATTAAACCCATGAATAAAAAGCTTATACACCAAAAAAAATGCAGTATATTGCCAAATTATATTGCCAAAGACCCGCAGAAGTATATGTGAGGATGGATTCTGAGGTTCTGAATCAGAAAAAAAAATGGAATATAATCATTTTTTGAGACAGAATTTTAGATATGGGTTTAGAAAAAAGAAAACTCGTGATTTTTTTTAAAAAAGCAGAAAAATAGACAAAGCCATCTTTGAAAGTAAGTGGTGTCTATTCTCTGCAAGCTGAAAACAATAGTGAGAGATGCTGCCGTCAATATGAACCCCGTTAACAGCACTTAACCCACACAGTGATAATCAGTCATTTGATGCCCGTCACTTTGCCTTGCTGATTGATTAGGACGTGCTTGGCTCTGAAAAAAGTTATGTACTCACTAAAGTACCCCATTATCTGTATAAGCAAAAGAAACAAACACCACCACCTCCATAAAGAAAACAGAGTCCAGAATTGAGCCTCCATGCCATGGCTCCATCAGTCAATCCACAGCACAGAATTTCTTGAATGCAGAGGAGGATCGGAATTCTTGAGAAGGAACTCGATGATGGCATTGTCTGAGATTGATTTCCTTCAGAGGCACACTCGAAGTGAAGATTCCTACACAAGTGGTATATTTTAAAAGTGCTTCCAAGAGAAGCCAAAAAGGGGGTGGGGAGGCTGGACCTGGAAGAAGAACAGCCTCAGTTTCACCCTGAAGGATCTCTGGAACATAAACTGAACCTCAGAGTTTTCCCACCTCAGGGAAAGGGAGCGAGAGAGATGGCATCAGTATTTTTATATCCACAGACACTGGCTAAAGCCCACCCTGGGATTCAGCTGGATACTTTCAGATATTTTGGTTCTTTGCATCTGCAGGCTAAGTAGCTCCATTAGCTGAAAAGGAATTATAATTCCTCTAGAAGAGGAATTATAGAGGCAGGCCATTCACGGAAATGGTAATAGATCTGAGTAGACCTGTGTGAAGCACTGACAATGCCCATTACAAACATATTGTTGTTGTTCAGTCGCTCAGTAATGTCTGGTTCTTTGTGACCCCACGGACTGCAGCATGCCAGGCTTCCCTGTCCTTCCCTATCTCCCAGAGCTTGCTCAAACTCATGTGCATTGAGTCGGTGATGCCATCCAATCATCTCAACCTCTGTTGTCCCCTTCTCCTCCTGCCTTTAATATTTCTCAGCATCAGGCGATTTTCTAATGAGTCAGCTCTTCGCATCAGGTGGCCAAAATATTGGAGGTTCAGCTTTAGCATCAGTCCTTCCAATGAATATTTAGGACTGATTTCCTTTAGGATGGACTGGTTGGATCTCCTTGTAGCTCAAGGGACTCTCAAGAGTCTTCTCCAACACTACAGTTCAAAAGCATCAATTCTTTGATGCTCAGCTTTCTTTATAGTCCAACTCTCTCATCCATACATGAATACTGGAAAAACCGTAGCTTTGCTAGACAGACCCTTGTCAGCAAAGTAATGTCTCTGCTTTTTAATACGCTATCTAGGTTGGTCATAGCTTTTCTTCCAAGGAGCAAGCATCTTTTAATTTCATGACTACAGCTACCATCTGCAGTGATTTTGGAGCCCCCCAAAATAGTCTGTCACTGTTTCCATTGTTTTCCCATCTATTTACCATGAAATGATGGGACCAGATGCTATGATCTTAGTTTTCTGAATGTTGAGTTTTAAGCCAGCTTTTTCACTCTCCTCTTTCACTTTCATCTAGAGGCTCCTTAGTTCTTTGCTTTCTGCCATAAGGGTGGTGTCATCTGCATATCTGAGGTTATTGATATTTCTCCTGGCAACCTTGATTCCAGCCTGTGCTTCATCCAGCCTGGCATTTCACATGATGTCCTCTGCATATAAGTTAAATAAGCAAGGTAACAATATATAGCCCTGACATACTCCTTTCGCAGTTTGGAACCAGTTCACTGTTCCATGTCCAGTTCTAACTGTTGCTTCTTGACCTGCATACAGATTTCGCAGGAGTAGGTAAGGTGATCTGGTATTCCCATCTCTTGAAGAGTTTTCCACAGTTTGTTGTGATCCACACAGTCAAAGGCTTTAGTGTAGTCAATAAAGCAGAAGTAGATGGTTTTCTGGAACTCTCTTACTTTTTCTATGATCCATCGGATGTTGGCAATTTGATCTCTAGTTCCTTTGCCTTTTTTAAATCCAGCTTGAATATCTGGAAATTCTCAGTTCATGTACTGTTGAAGTCTAGCTTGGAGAATTTTGAGCATTACTTTGCTAGCATGTGAAATGAGTGCAACTGTGTGGAAGTTTGAACATTCTTTGGCATTGCCTCTCTTTAACACTGGAATGAAAACTGACCTTTTCCAGTCCTGTGGGCACTGCTGAGTTCCCCAAATTTGCTGGCATATTGAGTGCAGCACTTTAATAACATATCTTTTAGGATTTAAAATAGCTCAGCTGGAATTTCATCACCTCCACTAGCTTTGTTCATAGTGATGTTTCCTAAGGCCCACTTGACTTTACATTCCAGGATGTTCTGGCTCTGGGTGAGTGACCACACCATCAGGGCTATTTAGGTCATTAACATCTTTTTTGCATAGTTCTGTGTATTCTTGCCACCTCTTCTTAATATATTCTGTTTCTGTTAGATCCATACCATTTCTGTCCTTTATTGTGCCCATATTTGCATGAAATATTCCCTTGGAATCTCTAATTTTCTTGAAGAGATCTCCAGTTTTTCCCATTCTATTCTTTTTTTTTTTTCCCATTCTATTCTTTTCATCTCTTTCTTTGCATTGTTCACTTTAGGAAGGATTTCTTTTCTCTCCTTGCTATTCTTTGGAACTCTGCATTCAGATGAGTATATCTTTCCTTTTCTCCTTTGCCTTTAGCTTCTCTTCTTTTCTCGGCTATTTGTAAGCCCTCCTTAGCAACCATTTTGCCTTTATGTATTTCTTTTTCTTGGGGATAGTTTAGATCACTGCCTCCTCTACAATGTTATGATATATATATAGACAGAGGCTCATAACATTGTATTATATATATATATATATTTTATATATATATAAATAATATATATATAATGCTATGAGCCTCTGTCTATATATATATCAATATATATATATCTATATTTTATATATATATAAATAATATATATATAATGCTATGAGCCTCTGTCTATATATATATCAATATATATATCTATATTTTATATATATATAAATAATATATATATAATGCTATGAGCCTCTGTCTATATATATATATCAATATATATATCTATATTTTATATATATATTACATAGCTTCTTTTGCAATATTCATTTTTGATTTTTTTTATTTCATTTATTTTATTCCTTTTTGGCTGTTCTGGGCCTTTGCTGCTGTGCAGACTTCTCTGTGGTTGCAGTGAGCAGGGCCTACTTCCTAGCTGTGAGGCAGGGGCTTCTCATTGCATGGCTTCTCTTGTTGTGGGGCTCAGGTTCTAGGGCACGGGCTTCAGTAGTTCCTGCTCCGAGGTTCCAGAGCACAGGCTCAATAGTTGTGGCACATGGACTTAGTTGCTCCTTGGTATGTGGGGTCTTAGTTCCCTGACCAGGGATTGAACCCATGTCTCCTTCACTGGCAGGTGGATTCTTTACCACTGAGCCACCAGGGAAGCCTTTGATGTTAGTTTTGCAATGAAATTTTAAATCTTTAGACTTAGTTCTATTTTTCCCTTGTTTCATTATTTGTCATTTTATATAAATTATTACAAATTCCTTATTCTTAAGAGCTGTTATTAATTTCCTTCATTTCTCAGTTGAAATTATGTACCTTTGGGATAATATTTTTTTCCTTAAAATATGTGAAATTTCTATCTTCAGAGTTCTTATTTATTTCAAATTGTTTCTCTGCTGCCTTAACTTGACTGGGTAACACTCTTGAAATTTAACCTCTCTTTGAGTCAGAGGACATAACATTTCAGAAAGTTAAAAGTGCCTCCTTAACTTTGTGGGGTGTGGGCAGTACAGATTGTTTCATGACTTCTAGACAAGCCCCAGTGAAAAGCTAGGTTGTCTTTCTTTAAATTGCCCCATTTGCGGTCTGAATTCAATTACCATCCTATTTGAGGTTTCAAGAGTAACCCCTCCTAACCTCTTGAAGAATCTTCTTGGTGACCCTAAGGAGAGCAGTTTTCAGTAAAGTGGTAGAAGCAGAGCCAAGATTGAAAGGGGATAAAGAGAATAAATTCTGAGGAAATGAAGCAACCAATATAGACATTCTTTCAAGAAGGCTGGTTAATGAAGGGAACAGGAGAGCAGCAGAAGTATCTAGAGAGAAGACTGGTTGAGGAAAGATATTTTCGAGATGAGGAAGACTTATATAGCACATTCCTGAAGGAAAAGAGAAGAGAGCTTCTGGGGCAGAACAGGTTTAAGATGCCCACAACGGGGACTAATGTCTGAGGCAATATTCTGGAGAGAATCAAAGGTGTTAAGGTCAGTATACAATTACCAAATGTATGCTTTGAGATCCCAAGGATGTGATTTTTCCAAAGTCTTTTTTTTTTTTTTTTTTTTAAGTAAATCTCTAAATTGGCAAGCCCCAGTCCTCAGAATTTCTAAATTTGAAACAGGGTTTACTTTTTTTAGTCAGACTTTCCCAAAGGAATTAAAAAAAAAGCACCTAAAATTTTGTGATGAGAATAAATAATGCCAAATTAGTTTTGGTCAGCTATTGATTTCTGGTGTATTTCGACAACTTCATTCTCATCTCTGATTTTTAACCATGAGCATGAGAGACTTGACTCCAGAAATGATCATGGTATATGCCATTTAGCTTGCTAACTATTATATTGACAGAAACTAAACAAATTTGTTTTTATTTATAGTTGTCCATTGCATTCTATTTAAAAAATTTCATTGAACAACAGTGCAATTGGTAATCAGTAGAACACTCTTCTATTAATGCATCCTCTTTATCTCAAATGCTGTTACTAAAGGATTTTTGGGTCTCTATTTTAGTTGGTTTAAAATCATTTTCCTTAACTGCTAGTGAATGTGCATGTGTTTATGTAGACAGACACAACTCTTCTATGATGAGAGTAATGGTGTAATGAAAAAAACATTTATTGGATGTGTATTGGCATAGCACCTGTTGTTTATACACATCAACACTGAAAATGGAAATGCCTAGACTGATGAGCTAGATATTAATCAAGTTAGAATTAGCACTAGACTTTACATGCATTACTCCCCAAATGCTGGAGTAAATGGCTTATTCCATACACCACATATTCAAATTTGCATATGCTAATATTTGAACAATTATGCATGCTTTAATAATTGATTGGAAAGCTAAGTTAAAAGAAACCATTTCAAAAATTCTTTTAAATAAATATTAATATTCTAGTGTGTTTGGAAAAAAATGGAATCGAAGGCATATGATCTTCTGGGGAATTGTTCTTAATTACTTTCAGACATATGAATATTACAGGGTTTTCAATCTAAGCAGACATACTGTCATTAGAAACAAATTTTCTGACTATATCAGGTGGACGTTTTCATTTGTCCTTAAGAGGCTATCTGGCATGAAGTAGTAACCAAGAGAGTCTTTCTGGAAATCTGGAAACTGATTTGTATTGCTTATGCTAAGTCTAATAATGTGATTTAATTAATTCATTTAATATATGTACTTTAAATCAGGATTGACAAAGAGATTTATTTAAAAGTATACATAATTCAGTTTATATTGCTCAAATGGACATAATCAATAACTTGCTGCTGCTGCTGGTAAGTTGCTTCAGTTGTGTCCGACTCTGTGCAACCCCAGAGATGGCAGCCCACCAGGCTCCCCTGTCCCTGGGATTCTCCAGGCAAGAACGCTGGAGTGGGTTGCCATTTCCTTCTCCAATGCATAAAAAGTGAAAAGTGAAAGTGAAGTCGCTCAGTCATGTCCGACTCCTCATGACCCCATGGACTGCAGCCTACCAGGCTCCTCCATCCATGGGATTTTCCAGGCAAGAGTACTGGAGTGGGTTGCCATTGCCTTCTCCGAATCAATAACTTAAACTATTCTAATTATTTGACATGGACACAGGGAAATAAAAAATATTTGATCTGTCAACAAATATTTTGTCAACAAATTCAAGAATGAAAATTACATTCCCATTTAATATTTAGTTTTTAGCCCCTATATATCCCAAAAGATCCTTTGCAAGCTAAATGAGATGAGCATAGACTATAATGGAGATAAAATAATCACAAGCTTATTATAAAAAAATTTAGACTAGAAATCATAGGCTTTACTCCATCAGAAAAATAAACAAAGACAAAGACAATGAACAAAACAAAAGCATGAATCGGGTGCAGTTTTCCAACAACTAGAGCAGATTAAACAAAGCATGTTTATTTTTGTAAGCATTTTCACAGCTCAAACAACCTAAATTTAAAAAGAATCATAGGACCTTCTCACAAAGTAAAAATTCAGACTCTAAATGATGACTAGCTTGTGGAAACCTAAATAAGGAGACTGAAACTGAAGATGCTACGGGACCAATAAATAAAGGCTCAAGGAGAGGAAACTGGCCTGAAGTTTCTGATGCTGAATTTTAAAAATACATATATAAATGGATAAAAATTTTTCTTCTGCTTTTGCTAGCTTATAAGACTTTGAATTTTAACAAAAAGATTAAAGATAAAGTTATGCAAGACTAGCATCACTATATCGGAGAACGCAATGGCAACCCACTGCAGTACTCTTGCCTGGAAAATCCCATGGGTGGGGGAGTCTGGTAGGCTGTAGTCCATGGAGTCACGAAGAGTCGGACATGACTGAGTGACTTCACTTTCACTTTTCACTTTCATGCATTGGAGAAGGAAATGGCAACCCACTCCAGTGTTCTTGCCTGGAGAATCCCAGGGACGGCGGAACCTGGTGGGCTGCCGTCTGTGGGGTCGCACAGAGTTGGACATGACTGAAGCGACTTAGCAGCAGCAGCAGCAGCATCACTATATATCTTGAACTCAATAGACAAAAGTGCCAGTGAGTGCTTAACACCCCCGCACCTGCTGTCAAACTCTAATTTTCTAACTTCCTGGCAAACAAATGAATGCACTGTACCCATCTATCAGTGGATTTCATGGACAGTTCTGTTCATGTGAGAAGCACTGAATTCTGAAGGGGCAGAGCTGCTAGCGGGCAATACATCAGACATTAACATTCACAGGCATTTACGCTCAGAGAAAGGAAAAAGTTACACTGATGTGTTCAGTGACTATGTGAAACTGGATTCTCACGTCACTAATAAAGACCTGGCACTTTCTCTTCATTATTAATTTTTTGTTGACTAGTTGGATTTGTTGGTTTGTTCATAAAAATTGTGGAGTATGCTCCAGAGAAGCCAGCCAAACATCCCTGCCTGTGTTACCCTGAGTAGCCTGGAGACAGAAGAGTGGGGCTAAATCCTAATTCTCAAATCCATATGACCTTCATCAAACCAGTGGTATCTGACTGAGATCCAGGTTCTTTAGTTGTAAATGAAGCCCATCATCTAGATTACTTCCACAGCAGTGTTTCCCAATCTCAAGTTTTCTTTGGAATACGATACAGGCATTCCAATTGACACAAAGGCAGAGTCAGAGCAGGGGCTTCAGAATGCTAAGTGGGATATTTGAAGCACCTTCAGGGTTCATATCAGCAGAAAGATTTATTCTTCAACTTGCTGAATTTTTCAGATATTTATAGCAGTACGTTAAATAATTTTTAAAAATGATGACTCACCAGTTGTCACTTTCACTAAAACAGCTTTCTTCTAAAAAGACTTGAATTCTTATCTTCTATGAATGAAATGAGTAGAACTGAGTAGAAAACCAATCCCCTATCATTATAAAATAACACTTTAAGGACCTGGCAGGGAGCGGGATATGATTCTGGGCACACTTTAAAGTGGGTAGCGTCTGTCTTTCAAACACCAGTCTTTCTGTTGCTTCAAATTTTCCTATCTGCCATGGGAGGGAGGCCTTTCTCCCAGGGATGCGATGAGATTCAGGGATGAAATGAGAGACTGTGTGGGGTGTACAGGATTAGATTAGAGTATCTGGTGTTCAGCATAAGTGAAGGAACGTCCACATTGAGAATTCCAGGTAAGGCCTCTATCCCTGCCCCCTTGGCACTTTGTTCATGGGCTCATTCAACAAGCATTAAGAGTGGCTCGGATTAAAAACTGATATTCATGAATCAGGTCATCTTACTCATTGATTTATTAAAAGCTTTACTTACCAACTTGTGAAGAGCTCATCCACATGTCTCTCCCCATTCCTCTTTGTTACCATTCTTCCAGTGTTGTTCTTTCCAGGTCCCTTGCCAACTGATATGATAAACTTGCGAGCTATTCTTATGACTCAACATAGATCTGCATCTCAGGCCATCACTCCTTCCCTGCCAACTAGACAACTAGATGTTCTATTCTTTTGAAGGATTTTCCTCAGCCACTGTCTTTCAGGGCCACCTGAGTGGAACCATAATGCAGTGCCTGTCAATTTTCAGACATTTGTTAACACACAGTGCTGAGCCAGACATGCAAGTTAACAAAGAAGTGACAAGGTGGTAGAAATAGATACCATGGGATTCTGAGCTGCCCACTCATTCATTTTTGCAGAGCCTTCTGGATCTGCTGAAACTCTATCTCATTCAGACCATTTTGATTTAACATTGGAATGTGTCTGTACATATACCCGTTTATGATTCAGTGGACTTTAACATGGGCAGTTACGAGTCCATAATTGCTCAGTGTCCCAATCTCAGATCTTCAGTCTCTACTAAAGCCAGTCAGGAACTTATTTTCAAATGGAAAATGGTCAATGGCAGAAGAGGACATGACCTTACTCCAAAATCCTAGAGCTCTCCCATCAGGGCTAACCAAATACTCCATAGATCCTCTCCATCTGCCACAAACTCTCTGAATACAAATTGGTCTGCTGAGTCCTAAGGCTTAGGTGGCAAAACTGTTTACACCATACTTGTAACTAGAATATTACAAGTATTAGAATATTTTTAGGCTCTAATTATAATATCATTCAACATTGCCTGATAGGTTATTCAGTAATTAAACTGGAGCGACATGCCCAAATGTGTTATAGGTAGCCCCTGATAATCCAAAGAGACTCACTAAATTGTGCCTTTTTCTTTGTGGTGGGCGATGCGCCTCTCATTTTAGAAAGGTTCTCACCACATGCTTAAGATAACACAAAGGCCTAGAAACTTCACTTATGTGAAGAAACCAGCACTTTCATGGGGTTTACCTCCTATCCTATGGCATATCTATGTTTCAGTAAAGTACTTAGGGTGCTTGCCAGTTCCTACTCACCAGATCAAATGGGCCTAAAAGACCTAATAAGACTGCATATTTAATTGGCACCACGACTTGGCAACTTAGAGTCAGGCCATGGGCTTTATCCTCTGCCATATCTGCTCTGCAGCAATAGGTGATAGACATTCCTATAACCATACAGGCTTTGTGATTTTCCTTTTTGCAATGACTCCAGCATTCAAGCCTTTCAATTTGTCCTCTGCACTTTACACACTGGGCTTCCCAGGTGGCGCCAGTGGTAAAGAACCCACCAGCCAAAGCAGGAGAAATAAGAGACGTGGGTTTGATCCCTGGGTCAGGAAGATCCCCTGGAGGAGGAAATGGCAACCCACTCCAGTACTCTTGCCTGGGAAATCCCATGGACAGAGGAGCCTGGCAGGCTACAGTCCAAAGGGTGGCAAAGAGTCGGACACGACTGAAGCAACTTAGTACATATGTACATACACCAGAGAACAGTGAGAAATAACCAGCTCAAGCCACAATTTTGTAATCACCATTGTCCCCAAAGTGATCTAGTGTCAAAGTCACCTGATCTTCAAATATTTTGTCTTTGACATACTCTCTCTTCTGTGCCACCAAGGGTGATAATTTGAGTAATAGTGATGTCACGACATGCCACAATTACTTGTCACATTTCTCTATGGTAGGGAGGTTATCTGCACCCTTCACAAACATGTTAGCAACTCAGTTACAGAATCCCATTTTAAAGATTTATTTCCTGTGATCACTCCTGATGCCAATCATTTTTTTAGAATCTTAGAAGGAAAAAAAAAAGTCAAATTCAAATCAAGAGACTAGGGACTTCCCTGGTGGTCCAGTGGTTTCAATCGGGTGTGGGTTTGATCCCTGGTTTTGGGAGCTAAGATTCCACATGCCTCAGGACCAAAAAACCAAAACATATAAAAAACAGAAATAATAAGGTAATAAATTCAATAATGACATTAAAATGGTCCCCATCAAAAAAATCTTTTAAAAGCATGAGAGACTAAAGAGAAATTACTGCAGGGACTATTTAAAATTTGTGGGCAAGGTTAAAGGAAACCAACAAGAGATGGTAATGTTTCCTTGGGTTACAAACAGCAGGAAGCTGATAACACTCATTGATAGATGGATAGACAGATAGATAGATATCTGTATAACTATACATATATAGCTTTTAGACAGATAACTGACTTGTCTTTGGAAAGTATATGAATAAAACACATGCTTACTTTGAGAGACAAGATTATATTTAAAAGTCTGTAATAGAATCACTTATTTGCATTTTAGTGATACCATAGAATGGCCCTAACTTTACCATCAATAAAAATCCTTTAATGCCAATGTCAACACTAGCCTGAGATTTAAGCAGCATGAGTATGTATTAGTATTATTCAAACTGTGCAGTCTTTTTGTATGTGGTCACTTTAAGATCTACCTTTACATTTTATTGATTTCACACCCTTAAACTATTTGTGGGGACAGTGTATATGCTAGAAAGTAATTTAATGGGTTGAATGGTGGCCCTCAAAAAGACACATCCACATTCCAGAACCTGTGAATGTAATCTTATTTGGAAAAGGGATTTTTGCAGATGTAATTAAACTAAGAACTTCAAAATGAAATTATCTCAAAAAGAGATACTTAGAGGAGAGATACCAAAAAAAGACAAGATGGCCAATGAAGATGGAGCCTAAGAAACATCTGGAGCCACCAGGAACTCTTAAGAGAGGAAGGATTCTCCCCTAGATCCTTTGAAAGGAGCACAGCCCTACCAACAACTTGATTTCAGATTTCTGGCGTCCAGAACTGTGAGAGAATAAATTTCTGTTGTTTTAAGTCACCAAATTTGTGTGATTTGTTATGGCAGCCCTAGGAAACAAATACAGACATCCATAAACATTTCACTTCAGCACATTTTTCTGGTGGAAATGATGCTAGGCATTCAGGGCATAAAAATTGACTATGGCATAATTCCTTCATTTTCTAAAAGGGCAAGCAGACACATTCAATTAACTCAGGGAAATAATGTTGAATTTGCAATATGAGGGGAGCACAGAGGCAGAAGTTATGAATTTTGGCAAGACTATTCAAGTACTGTCAAGTGGTATGATGGATGAAGTTGGAGTACAAGGATGCATGATGGAGAGAGACAAAAGATGAAACTGTAAAAAAAACAGAGGAATAGACTTTGAATGGCCTTAATTATTATTTTTAAAGAGTTTAGTATTTCATTCTGAAGGTTAGGCTTTGTTAACTTTAAGCACCAACTCCAAGAGACAGATAGCTGCTACCTGGAGTTTGGTGTTTAGATGAATTATGAAGCTTATTTGACTTACTCATTCATTCACCAAAAATTTATTGAGATCATATTGTATGCTAGTGGTATGCTAAGGATATGGAATTTAGTGGTTGGCAAGGTAGAAACAATAGTCCTTACTGAGTATATAAACTAAAGGAGAGGGGGAAAAAAACCTTGATTGATTAGCCATGGACACTGAGGAGAATATATGCTTTCACAGAACACTCATTAACTATGCTTTAGGACACGGGGAGCTGTTGAAGGGTTGCAACCTGATGCTGGGAAAGACTGAAAGCAAAAGGAGAAGAGGGTGGCAGAGGATAAGATGGTTGGATAGCATCACTGATTCACTAGATATGAACTTGGGCAAACTCCAGGAGACAGTGAAGGACAGGGAAGCCTGGCATGCTGCAGTCCATGCGGTCACAAAGAGTTGGACACGACTTAGTGACTGAACAACAACAACAACTTGAGCAGTGACCTGAATATAACTGTATTTCACGGGGATTGCTCAGTTGTTGGGAAGGACAAACTGGGCTGGGAAGAGACCAGAGACCAAAGGATCTGTGAAACACTATTAACAATCTTGGAAGAAACTATGATCATCATAATTAGGTAAGAAACAGTGGAAATGGGGGAGGATGGCTGGATTAAAATCATATTCCACAAATAAAGTTGATAAAGCTTATAATTAATTAGAGTGAAATGGGAGTGAAAATGTTGTGGAAGCCTCTGATTGTCTTTAGCTTAGATTATTACCAGTCTATGTCCACTCTGGTTGTAGAATACACCATTATTTGATTTGTCACTAAGGAAGAAAAAAAAACCCTCATTAAACTATGACATAATGCTTTCTAATCTCTTATAATTTTTTATTTTGAAGCAACTGAAAAAGTTACTTCAGATTTATTTAGACAGAAGACTTAAAAACCATAATTTACTCTTCTGAAAAGGAAAACATAAGCAAAATAGATTGCTTAAGGCATTCCTAACTCTTATAAATCATTTTTTCTACTCAAAATTGTCAAAATTCATTTTTTTCATACAGTATTGTCTTCTGGGCCAACAAGAGTCCTCTACTATTGTTTTTGAAATTTTCTTTGAAGTTGTAAGCTTTGAAGCTGGCATTTTGTTGATCTCACAAGAGCATGTCAAAGGAAGGCTTTTAGACAATGTCCAGGATTTATATGCCTTCAAGTGATCCTTAAAATTTTTCTTGACTAAAAGGTCAGGGAATTGCCATTGTCCAGCTCTACTGAGAGGAATAATTAAGATGTTCATGCGGGGACCAGTAATGAAAATTATATTACAACTGTGTCCTGGGCCAACAATTAGAAGTCATTAATTATGAGAAGCATCCTGATTTCAGAGATGTTAAAATGAGTGGGAGTGTGCTTTAGAATTGATGAAATGTGGGGTTGATGACATTAAATAAGACAGGCATCAGAGGGATATTAAAGATTCAAATTAAATTGTTTCATTGTTATTTCACTAGAAACACTAGTATGTATAGCTCTCAGAATATTTTAGAGGAATAAGTGATAATAGATGTTTTGAACATATGCTTCCTTAAATTATGCAATATAATGTTTTAGTAAGATTCTTGGGCGGAGAAGGCAATGGCACCCCATTCCAGTACTCTTGCCTGGAAAATCCCATGGATGGAGGAGCCTGGTAGGCTGCAGTCCATGGGGTCACTAAGAGTCAGACACGACTGAGCGACTTCACTTTCACTTTTCACTTTCATGCATTGGAGAAGGAAATGGCAACCCACTCCAGTATTCTTGCCTAGAGAATCCCAGGGACGGGGGAGCCTGGTGGGCTGCTGTCTATGGGGTCGCACAGAGTCGGACACGACTGAAGCGACTTAGCAGCAGCAGCAAGATTCTTGAGGTAAATCTGCTAATAATGAAGTGTGTATACGTTTGGTTGGAAAGTGTACGGTGGCTCTCTGTAGTTCCTTCCCTAGGCACTTCTACAGGAACTGTGATGTGTACTTTCTCTGACAGATCACACTTGGGCCAGACAGTACAAGCCTGGAAGCACCCCTGGCTGCTTCTATGAAGTACTGAACCTTAAGAAAAGAGTAAACCTCAAAGAGGCATTCACCTGGCTACCCTTGACATCTAGAGGGTTTTTGTTTTTTTAAAACCATTAAGCGCACCAGAATCTATACTAAAAAGTACTTCGAAAAAGGGGATTATTTAGGCTGGGCTCTATTACTTGTCATTTGAAGAATTGCAAGTGACAGTTTTAACCACAGTCAGAGGAAACCAGGGAGTAAAGTGGAAATTTAAACTGTTCTCACTTTCTATTACATTTTAGTTAGGTTAGGTAAGTTTTCCAACTATTAATTTCATTTTGAACTCATATTTCAACTATTGCTTGTTTGTTTTCCTGTTAACATTTATAGCAGTGAATGAGAAGACATTATTTTTAACTTCAAGTTGACACCTTGAAAACACAATAGAACAGATTGTCTTTCAGAAAAAACTGAAAAATAATGGCAAACTTAATGTAGGAGGAGGAACTGTGATATGCACATTTTAGGCAAAACTAAATCATCACCACTACAACCTCCTTGCTAGTGTGAATTGGCAAAATATTTAACTTCTTTGAGCTTTACTGGCAAAATGGATATGCCAATGTTTTGTAATGATTGAATATGATAAAAATGGAAAATATTAAATGTAAAGATTAAATATGATAAAAAAGAAAAGATTCCTTGCATATAGTAGCACTTGGTAAGTGATAAGTGATAGCTGGGCTTCTCCCCAGGTGGCGTAGTGGCCTGGGAATCTGCCTGCCAATGCAGGTGATACAAGAGACTCAGGTTTGATCCCTGGATGGGGAAGATCTTCTGGAGAAGGAAATGGCAACCTGTTCTAGAATTCTTGCCTGGAAAATTCCATGAACAGAGGAGCCTGGGGGGCTACAGTCATGGGGTTGCAAAGAGTCGGATGTGACTAAGCACGTGTGTGCGCACACACAGACACACACAGTGGTAGCTACCATTATCCTTGTTACCATGGTTCTGCATTACAGAGCTTTAGCAATTACAGGAAGTCCCTCAGAATTCCTTCATTTACACATGGACTCTTCATCTTTGGGATCTGGAAGGGCAGCAACAAGTTGGTTTAGACAAGGGTTGTGTGCTTTGTTATTAGAGCAAGTCATATGAAACAGACATTTTTGTGTGTTGAGTTTCTTGTGGCCATATTATTTTGTGGGACTTACTCAATGTGTCAGCTCATTACATCCCACTTTGATTTTTTTCCACTCTAAAATTGTCAATTAAAAAAATCTATCAATGCTGGGATAAGTAGTCAGTTTGGATATTAATGATCTGTTTAGTGTTTTGTCTTTCCAGTCATAGTTTATTTCTTGACTATGAAATAATTGAGTAGCTGCCATAATAAGTTATAAAAATTCACAGGCAAATCAAAGAAAAGCACAAAAAATGACAATTGATAAGTAAGATGTGTAACACCTTTCCATCTTTCCACCACTAGATCGGGCCTTGTGTATGTTTATGGTGTGACTGAGAAACAGTGGGAAGGTGGTCCCATGCCTGAAATCCTGTGCTTTCCAGTGTGTTGAATGCATCTCAGTTTATTAAGATGACTCAGACGCTGAGGCCATCTGAAGGGACTGAGGTGCTTCAAAGGAGAGATGCTGCCCTAAAATAACATGCGACACTTGCCAATCTTCTCTACACTGCACTGCACACTCTCTCATCTTATTCTCTGATATTTTCACCTGAAAATCAGAGCTGAGCATGTACAATGTGTATGTTATGGTCCGTTTATCATTCTTGGCAATTGTTTGGTTCACCATTTTTCAAAGTTACATGTCACTCACTGATAAAAACTGATTGAGTACCAGAAGACTTGTCCTTCCAGCAATAACTCTTCCTTGGGAAGAGTTTTGTGTGTTTTGATGGGAACAAGAAGTAAAGTACACATGATTGAAAACTGTGCTGTACAGACAGAATTTCACCTCCACAGAATCCCAGAAGTTCGGGAAATGAGAACAAATTAATGGTTGCAGCTTGACTTCGTGTCTTTTCAACAAAGTTGTACATAACAACAGATTAAGTAGAAGGCTTTACACTGATGAACTCTTCCCTCTCAGGAATCCAATAATTAATAAGTGGTCACTTTTAATTATATGTTTGTCCAGGCGACAAACATGTTAGCGAACACAACTGATTCTTAATAGGAAAGGATTTGATGGAAAGAAATGACCTTATATAGATTTTTAGAGAGAGAGAGATAAGTGTGAGGGTATGTTTGTGTGTGTAAGTATGTTGGGGAGGGACGTCCCGGGGGGTCCAGTGATTAAGACTTTATCTTCCGATGCAGGAAGTGTGGGTTCAATCCCTGGTCGGGGAGCTAAGATCCCACATGCCTCATGACCAAAAAACAAAACACGAAACAGAAACAATCTTGTAACAAATTCAATAAAGACAAAAAATGCTTCACATTTTTAAAAAATGTTAAAAATAAAAACATGTTGGGGAATAATTGACTGCAAAATATTTTAATCTTAAAAAAAAGTGTTTCACAGTAAGGTAGAAAAGCCAATGGGAAGTAAATGTGAATACATTTGTAAAACTGAAGTTTGGAATACAATTAGACATTCTTTATAACAAATATACTTGTTTTTTAATGTGCTGACTTCTTGAAATAAAAGTTACCTTTTATCTCTGTCAATGAAACCTGTTTATCTTGTTCTACAGCACCCGAAGGCTCATAAAGAAATATTTCTCCAGAATGTTTTGTTCTTGAAAACAGGGTCATTTAAACACTTGATAACCTACGGAAGACCTAAAATATTTGTAGACTATATGCAGATGAAAGGACTTTCAACCTTTTGAAACTCAACTACCATTTCAGCTGTGAAGAGAAAAATACTTGCCTAATTACTTTTTAATCAGGTTTAGCATGAACTTGGATATTTCCCTTGTATTCTGTGAAACAACACACCTCCTCAACCCTACTGCTCACTGTCTACAAATAACATTTCTCAAAAGGTGTTTAGCAGTTCACTAGACCTTTATACCAGGCATGAAGAAAGAATTAGGTGGCTAAATGAGTTTGGTACATTGTGCAAAACATTACCTTTCTCAGGATTTCTCTCATGTGATTAATTGCTTCCAGAAGCAATGCAATAAAGAAGCTTTAGTTTGCTTAACATAATGTCTCCCAAATGTTTTTTGGGCTCTCGGTGGCTCAGTGGCAAAGAATCTGCCTGCAAATGCAGGACAATCAGGCGATGTGGGTTCGAGACCTGGGCTAGAAGATCCTCTGGAGAAGGAAATGGCAACCCACTCCAGTATTCTTTCCTGGAGTATCCCATGGACTGAGCAGCCTGGCAGGCAATAGTCCATGGAGTCATTAAGAGTTGTACATGACTGAGTGAGCATGGGTGCACCCAAATGTCTTTTACCATGAAATTATTTTTTAAGAAACACAATCTGTCTTCACACCATTTTCTACCTTCCTTCCTCAAAAAAGGAAGGTGCTTAATACATTGCCTTGGCAAGTGGTTACAACTTCTGTTCCAGCTTATTTTCATCATCTCTATTTTTCTTTCTTTTTTGGTCATACTGTGCAACATGCAGGATCTTGGTTCCTCAACCAGGAAGGGAATCCAGTCCCCCTAAAGTGGAAGCTCAGAGTCTTAATGACTAAACTGCTGGGTAAGTTTCCACTTGTTCTCGACCCCAGTTGAGGGACTCACTCCCATCAGCTTCTGGCTTTGGTGGTCCATGAGACTCAGCTATATCTTTGTGTTGATTCTTGGTTAGCAACATCATATTGTCTTCCTCTGAAGAATGTGTTTGTCTGTGCTATGTTGTGATGGTCTCCTGGGAGGCTAGAGCCCCAGTCTCATCTACATATTGTGGCCAACTCTTGAGCTTCAGTCTTCCGGGGGAACTGACAGCTTGGAGAAGGGGAAGTCCTGGCTGACTTCCTTGGGTTCCATTGAGAACCACTTCTCAGTATGCCTTTGGAGAGATGGCTGGCCCTGATAGCCAGCTTTCTCTGAATTCAGACTATGAACTTTCAGTGCCTTTGTTTGTCTGCAATGGACCTGAGCCAATTCCAGTACTAATCTTTTAACAACTACCTGCTCATGAACAACAGAAATAACCACTGAACAGTTTGAACAATATTCCACAGAACTGTTTAATCAGGGAACCCCCATTTATACCCTAAAGACACATTATAGGAAATATTAGTCTTTTTAGGTATGGTAGAATAGAACATAATAGTTAATGTGCCTCAGACCACAAACTCAGAGGTCCAAGAAATAAAACAGAACTTTCTAAACTCTGTTACACTGAGTCATGTTTAGAAATTCTAGCATCTGTCTCAATAATCCTCTCCAGGGATATGTTATGTCCCAGGGACAGGTTATGTTCCAAGTGATGCGGCAACAAGGCAGAGGGAAAGGGATACATAAGTTGGCTCTAAGAAACTCATCGATCCAGTCAAACAAGGCCTTAGAGTCCAGAAAACCCCTTTAGCTTCTGTGCCACTCTGGGAACCCTATGTGAGGCTACCTGGGGTCCTGTCTGTCTTTAGACATGCTTTCAGAAAGATGTAACCTCCTTTTCTCCTCCCATCTACTTTTTATAGTCTCTGGGCATTTTTTCTCTCATGTTTCTGTTTTAGCTATTTAATATGTGCCCTAAAACCTCTCCTATCCCTTCCCTGAGGCTATAAAGACTATTTTTTTTTTTTTCTGTCTCAATGGGGGCAATGGAGGGAGGAAATACTTGAACAGGATATATAAGTAAATATCAGAATAAAATTTCAACTTGATATATTTTTCTAGAAATTCTCTGTTTTCTGCAAATAAATTTAATCTTTCATCCAGATATCACCCCAAACCTCCATCTCTGGAGTATAGAACTTGTGTCTTTATCCCCAGCGGGTTCTGAGGACTATAACTCCCACTCTCTTAGCGCTGGCTGGCTGTGTGGCAATCTTTCCCTAATGGTGGAGTAGGGGAGCCTCATTTAGGATAGATCTCTTTTTTCCTTTGTTTGTGGGTCACTACAGTCCCTTGGAGGGTCTCAGTCTTGCCTTCCAGGAAGCTAAGCTAGAGGGGCAGATGGAATGCTCTTTGTTTGGGATAAGCCTGCAGCAGTTTTCACATAATTGGTGAGAGAGTGAAGCAGAGAACTGGAGAAGACCAATGAGTCGTTCTCCAACCTGGCATCACCCATTACTTAGTCTTTCTCATAGATCAGACATCTGGTACAAGAAGCAAACAGATTTGGTTCAGCCTGGCTGTTGTGGGGCCCCTGGGGCTCCTGGGGCTCTGTTCCAGCTCTGGTTTCTTCAGACCCCCACAACCACTGAATCAACACATCAGAAGTCGCAGCATCTACAGTCTATTCACCAACCAACAAACCCATGCTGCAGCCCTGCAGTCTTTTGAAGAGGGTTGCTGACTATAAAAATTACTCATCTTCTCCATAATCAAAGCAAAAAGAGGAGTATTTACACTTCCCTAAATCTTAGAAATATTATCCCATCAGGATGAGCAGTGTTCCCCGGAGGAATTCTCACCTTGGTCTTAGTTTCTGCATTTGTGCCCCAGGCCACCCCATGGAAAACAAATTTAGTGTTTGTACAGTGGAGAAACCCATGAGTCCCTTTGCCCTGGACCAGGCTTGAAAGCTCTGTGGTTGCTCCACCAGGCTTCCCATTAAGCCAGAAAAATGCCTCCCAGGACTTTTAACTGAGTAAGAATCCATCTAAGTATTAGAGCCTGAGCTGGTACTACTGAGTTGGTACTACTCCACCTCACATTAAGAAAAAAAAAACCAACCCCTTAGAGTTGAAAATAAGGTTTTAAAAATCACCTTTAATCCTTCTTTTTTAAGCTATTTTCTTGGGAATCTGAAAATTTAATTTTGTCAGCAAATTGATAAGGCCGCATTTCCTTTTCTTCTTTTCTGTGCCTGCCATCTTACATATGCCCAGAGTTACACGGCGTTTTGTAGGACTCTCTATGGCCAGTCTCATCATAGTCCACTGGTATTTCTGAAATAAGCAATGACTGATGAGACCTTACAAGGTGGTGGTTAAGGGTATAAGCTCCACAGTCAAATTGCTTGAATTTAAATCCCAACTCCACCAATTATTAGAAGTGTGACCTTGCATAAGATAATCAACCTCCTTAATTTGTTGTTGTTTTCAGCTTTCTTTTCTTCATCTAAAGTAGCTGTACCCACCACATGGGGTAAAAATATGGGAAATATGACATTGAAAATTTAAGTGACTAATGATACATTTATAATAACATAAAAAAATTAAATACCTAACAATAAATCTAGTGATATACAAGACTTCCAGATACATGCCAGCACTACTGAGAAAAATAAGAGAAAAGCCAAATAAAATGATAAAATATGATTAAATGTAATTTCAACCCAGGTGACAGAAGCATATCTATATCTATATCTATATCTATCTATCTATATATATATATATATATATATTTTTTTGTGTGTGTGTGTGGAAGTTGGCAAGAAAATCCAAAAATTTACATGGAAATGTAAGGGATTAAAGATAGCAAGACCATTTTTAAGAAAAAAAATAGAGACTTTGTGGAATTGTCACAGGGTAGATTAATGGACTAGTAGAACAGTATAGCAAATCCAGAAATAGACCCATGCATATAATGACAAAGGAAGCTTGAAAGGCAGTGGGAATAGAGTAGTATATACAATAAATTGTGCTGGATCAATTAGATATTAATTTGAAAAAAGATACCTCTACTTCAAACCACATACAAGAATCAAGGGAGTGCAAATTAAATAATAAAGGCAAAGTTTAAAAAAAGTCTAGAAAATAATAATGGAACATATCTTAATAACAGAAAAAAAAAATCTTAACTAGGATACAAAAAATACTGATGGTAAGGGAAATGATTATCAAACTCTTAGGTTGGCCTGAAAGTTCATTCAGGTTTTTTGTAAGATCTTACAGCAAAATTCAAATAAACTTTTTGGCCAATCCAATATACTATTAATACATCAAAATTAAGCACTTCTCTTCTACAAAAGACACCATTAAGAGAGGGATATGGCAGGTCACAGGGAAAAAATTATTTGTAACACCTTTAAATGGTAAAGAGTTGTTTCCAGAATATACAAGAAATTTCTATCAATCAGTAACCAAAGACAGACACTACAATAGAAAAATAAATATTTAAGAAGGTCCTTAAACTTTACTCTTCAAGAAAATACATATTGAGACACCAGTGAGATAAATCCTACTTGGCTATTGCGTGTAATCCTTTATATATATTGTTAGCTTTTATTTGCTAATACTACAGGAAGAAATTTTTTGTCCATATTCATGAGGGATATTGGTTTGTAGTCTTCTTCTTCCTTTTTTTTTGTATTGTCTTTCTCTGGTTTCATTATGATGGTAATACTTTTCATTCAATAAATTGTAAATTGTTTCTTCCCTTTCTATTTTCTGGAAGAGAAAATGGAAAGGGAAGAATTTGTGTTAATTATTTAAGAGTTTGCAGAATTCACCATATGGGTCTGGAGATTTCTGGTAGTTTTAAAATCATTAATTCATTTTCTTTAATAGCTATGGATCTATGCAAATTATCTATTTCATATTAGGTGAGTGGTGGTAATTTCTATTTTTCATTGAAATAATCCATGTCAGTTAAGTTTCCACATTTATCTGTATAGAGTTGTTCCATAATATTGTTGTTCCTTTATTATTCTTTTGATGTCTGCAGGGTATGTACTGATTGCCTGTTTCATTCCTGATATTGGTAATTTGTGACTTCTCTCTTTTTTCTTTGTTAGTCTGTTAGTCCTTCTAGAAATTGTCACATTTACTGATATTTCAAAGAACCAGATCTTGGTTTCATTGACTCAGTCTATGTTTTAAATGTTACTGCTTTTGGTTCTAATCGTAATTATTTCCTTCTTTCTGATTACTTTGGGTTTACTTTGCTTTTCTTTTTCTAGATTCTTGAGGTGGAAGCTCTAAACTTCTCTTGACTTAGTTGTATATTTGAAAATTGCCATAATAAAATGTTGGGAGGGGAAGTCAACTAATCAGATCAGATGAGTCACTCAGTCGTGTCCGACTCTTTGCGACCCCATGAATCGCAGCACGCCAGGCCTCCCTGTCCATCATCAACTCCCGGAGTTCACTCAGACTCACGTCCATCGAGTCAGTGATGCCATCCAGCCATCTCATCCTCTGGCGTCCCCTTCTCCGCCTGCCCCCAATCCCTCCCAGCATCAGAGTCTTTTCCAATGAGTCAACTCTTCGCATGAGGTGGCCAAAGTACTGGAGTTTCAGCTTTAGCATCATTCCTTCCAAAGAAATTCCAGGGCTGATCTCCTTCAGAATGGACTGGTTGGATCCCCTTGCAGTCCAAGGGACTCTCAAGAATCCTCTCCAACACCACAGTTCAAAAGCATCAATTCTTTGGCGCTCAGCCTTCTTCACAGTCCAACTCTCACATCCATACATGACCACAGGAAAAACCATAGCCTTGACTAGACGAAACTTTGTTGGCAAAGGAATGTCTCTGCTTTGAATATGCTATCTAGGTTGGTCATAACTTTCCTTCCAAGGAGTAAGCGTCTTTTAATTTCATGGCTGCAGTCACCATCTGCAGTGATTTTGGAGCCCAGAAAAATAAAGTCTGAGACTGTTTCCACTGTTTCCCCATCTATTTCCCATGAAGTGGTGGGACCGGATGCCATGATCTTCATTTTCTGAATGTTGAGCTTTAAGCCAACTTTTCACTCTCCACTTTCACTTTCATCAAGAGGCTTTTCAGTTCCTCTTCACTTTCTGCCATAAGGGTGGTGTCATCTGCATATCTGAGGTGATTGATACTTCTCCCGGTAATCTTGATTCCAGCTGTGTTTCTTACAGTCCAGTGTTTCTCATGATGTACTCTGCATATAAGTTAAACAAGCAGGGTGACAATATACAGCCTTGACGAACTCCTTTTCCTATTTGGAACCAGTCTGTTGTTCCATGTCCAGTTCTAACTGTTGCTTCCTGACCTGCATACAGATTTCTCAAGAGGCAGATCAGGTGGTCTGGTATTCCCATCTCTTTCAGAATTTTCCACAGTTTATTGTGATCCACACAGTCAAAGGCTTTGGCACAGTCAATAAAGCAGAAACAGATGTTTTTCTGGAACTCTCTTGCTTTTTCCATGATCCAGCGGATGTTGGCAATTTGATCTCTGGTTCCTCTGCCTGTTCTAAAACCAGCTTGAACATCTGGAAGTTCATGGTTCATGTATTGCTGAAGCCTGGCTTGGAGAATTTTGAGCATTACTTTACTAGCGTGTGAGATGAGTGCAATTGTGTGGTAGGTTGAGCGTTCTTTGGCATTGCCTTTCTTTGGGATTGGAATGAAAACTGACCTTTTCCAGTCCTGTGGCCACTGCTGACTTTTCCAAATTTGCTGGCATATTGAGTGCAGCACGTTCACAGCATCACCTTTCAGGATTTGGAATAGCTCAACTGGAATTCCATCACCTCCATTAGCTTTGTTCGTAGTGATGATTTCTAAGGCCCACTTGACTTCACATTCCAGGATGTCTGGCTCTAGGTCAGTGATCACACCATCGTGATTATCTGGGTCGTGAAGATCTTTTTTGTACAGTTCTTCTGTGTATTCTTGCCACCTCTTCTTAATATCGTCTGCTTCTGTTAGGTCCATACCATTTCTGTCCTTTATCGAGCTCATCTTTGCATGAAATGTTCCTTTGGCAGCTCTGATTTTCTTGAAGAGATCCCTAGTCTTTCCCATTCTGTTGTTTTCCTCTATTTCTTCGCATTGATCGCTGAAGAAGGCTTTCTTATCTCTTCTTGCTATTCTTTGGAACTCTGCAGTCAACTAAAGCATGGGCCTTTTCACATATCCTTCTTGACCTTCACATCTATCTCCACTCTAGTATAAACACTGCTGCTGCTGCTGCTGCTGCTAAGTCGCTTCAGTCGTGTCCGATTCTGTGCAACCCCATAGAGGGCAGCCCACCAGGCTCCCCCGTCCCTGGGATTCTCCAGTCAAGAACACTGGAGTGGGTTGCCATTTCCTTCTCCAATACATGAAAGTGAAAGTGAAGTCGCTCAGTCGTGTCTGACTCTTCGCATCCCCATGGACTGCAGCCTACCAGGCTCCTCCATCCATGGGATTTTCCAGGCAAGAGTACTGGAGTGGGGTGCCATTGCCTTCTCCAAGTATAAACACTACCATTTGCCATTTCCTTGAGTTCCTGTAATGCCTTACAGATTTTCATCACTGTATTTTAGTTGTCTGTTTGCATTTATTTCCTCCATTAAAATTTGAGTTTCTTGAGGATGTCAATTATGGAATTTACCTTTGTATTCTAAATAGTGGTCTAGGTACAACTTCAACTTGATAAAGAGCATCTACAAATACCATACAGAAAATGCTGTTTAATAGAGAAATGTTGAAACACTGAATGCTTTCCTCCCATGATTGGGAATAAGAATGTATGGTTCATTACTCTTATTTAAACAGTACTAGAAGTTTTAGCCCACATATAAGACAAGGAAATAAAATGCATACAGATTAGGAAAAAAGATATAGAACTTCCCCTTTTGCAGATGACATAACTGTCTATACACAAAAAAAGTTCCAAGAAATCTACAAAAACATTACTGTGGTTAATAAGTGAGATCATCAAGGTTAGGGGATTACAAAAATCATCATACAAAAACCAGTTGTATTTCTATATAGTACAAAGGACATATGAACACTGAAATTAAAAATATAATACCATTTATAATCATTAAAATGAAATACTTAGATGTAAACATTAAAATATAGAGGGTTTATATATTAAAGTCCACACAAAACTGATGAAAGAAATCAAAGACAATCTAAATTAATGAAGAGAAGTATAATTTTCATTAGGAGACTCAACATAGTAAAGATGTTAATTTTCTCCCAATTTATATATAGGTTTAACACAATTGCTATCAAAATCCCCCAAAATATTTTATATCCAAAATTAAATATATGTAATATATTTACAAAATTATTATTAAAAAAACATAGCAGAAACAATGACGAAACCAAAAATGAAATAGAAGGAGTCAGTCTACCTAATTTCAAGACTTATTAGGACCTTCCAGGTGGTGTTATTGATAAAGAACCTGCCAAACAATGCTGAAGACACAAGAGACTCAGGTTCAATCTATGGGTTGGGAATATCCTTTGGTGGAGGGCATGGCAATCCACTCCAGCATTCTTGCCGGGAGAATCCCAAGAACAGAGGAGTCTGGTGGGCTACAGTCCATAGGGCTGCAAAGAGTCAGATATGACTGAAGCAACTTAACATGCACGCATAATATCAGAACTGTGTGCCACTAGCAGAGATAGACACATAGATTAATGGAACAAAGTGGAGAAACCAGAAATAAACCCATACCAACTTGCCCAACTGATTCTTGACAAAGGTGAAAAAAACCTTCAGTGAAGGAAAGGAAACCTTTTCAACAAATGGTGCTAGAGCAGTTGCAATCCATAGACCAAAGGAGAAACCTCAACCTAAATATCGTAACTTATATAAACAAGTAATTTATAATTGAATGAATTTAAATATAAGGTGTAAAACTATAAAACTTCTACCAAGAAAAAAATAGGAGAACATCTTTGATCTAGGGCCAAGGAAACAGTTCTTAAACTTGACACCAAATGTACAGTCTGGAGAAGGGAGAGTTGATAAGTTTGACTCCATCAAATTTGAACACTTTTTCTCTGCAAAAGATCCTATTAAAGGATAAGATGACAAACTACAGACTGGGGGAAAATATTTGCAAATCACATATCTAATAAAGGACTATATAAAGAACTCTCAAAATTCACCATAAAAACTAAAAATCCAATTAGAAAATGGGCACAAGACTTGAAGAGATATTTTACTGAAGAAGATGAACAGGTGGCAAATAAGCACATAAAAATGTTCAACATCATTAATCACTAAGGTCAACACATTAAAATCACAACAATATATCATTACACACAAATAAGTATGATTGAAAAATAATAATGACAGAAACAAAGGCAAGGGAGTGAAGAAACTGGATCACTTATGGAAACAGTTCGTTTTCTTAAAAAATCTAAACAAGCAACTATCACATGAGTCAACAGTTGCTGTCCTGGGTGTTTAACCTAGAGAATTGAAAACTTAAATCCATATGAAAAATTACACATGAATGTTTACAGCAGCTTTATTTGTAAGAGCCAAAAATTGCAAACAAATGTCCTTCAATGGGTGAATGGTTAAACAAATGGTGGTACATATGTACTATGAACTATTATTCGCATGAGCATTCGAATGAGCAACAATCTGGGTAAAAACGCAAATCTCTGGAGATTATGTACTGAATGATTTTATTTATATAGCTTTCCTGAAATGACAAATTATAGAAATGGAGAATAGATTAGTAGTTGTAAGGGGTTAAAGAGGAGGTGGGGTAGAAAGGAATCAGATGTGGCTATAGAAGTGCAGAATGAGTAGTGATGGGAATTTCCTTATAGTGATGGAAATGTTCTTCATCTTGACCGCAACTGTGTTAATACCTGCACTGTGATACAATATTATAGTTTTGGAAGATGTTATCATTGGGGGAATCAGGACAAAGAGAATACAAGATCTCTCTAAGTTCTTACAACTACATATAAATCTATAATTATCTCAAAATAAAAAGTATAATAAAATGAGAGAGTAATACATAATACTAGAATGACTAAAACAAAAAAAGCTGAAAGTATCAAGTGTCTCTAAGGATATAAAACAAGACTCTTGAAAGTGCCTTGGACTGCAAGGAGATCCAACCAGTCCATTCTAAAGGAGACCTGTCCTGGGTGTTCTTTGGAAGGAATGATGCTAAAGCTGAAACTCCAGTACTTTGGCCACCTCGTGCAGAGAGTTGACTCATTGGAAAAGACTCTGATGCTGGGAGGGATTGGGGGCAGGAGGAGGAGGGGACGACAGGATGAGATGGCTGGATGGCATCAATGACTCAATGGACATGAGTTTAAGTGAACTCCGGGAGTTGGTGATGGACAGGGAGGCCTGGCGTGCTGCAGTTCATGAGGTCGCAAAGAGTCGGACAGGACTGAGTGACTGAACTGAACTGAACTGAAACTTTCATTACACTGCAGGTAGGATTGTAGATTGGTGTAACTACTTTGGGAAACTACTTGGCATTATCCACTGAAGTTGAACATATGTATGCCATATGACCAGCAGTTTCACGCTAGATATACATATCCAGCAGAAATGTTTAGAAATGTGTTCCAAAGAACAAACATTTTTGTTAATTTTCTCAATCTAGAAACAATTTAAATGCTCATCAACAGTAGAAGGAATATATTATAGCATATTCATATAAGGAAATGTTACACCATGGTGAAAATTTTTAAAAATTAAGCTCCATGTAATAGCATTTGTGAACCTCAGAAACATACGTTTGATTTAAAAGATCAGTATATAAAACAGATTTCATTTGCATGAATCTCAAAGATGGACAGAACTTACTTGTGATATTATAAACTTGGATGGTGGTTTGAAAAAGAAGATGGGCTACTGATAAGGAGGGGCCTAAGGGGGACTTCTGAGGTTCTTAACCTGGGTATATTCTCTTTGTCAAAGTTCATGAGATTGAACACTATGGCTTGATTTGAGTAACAGGTGCACTTTCTTCTATGTACATTATATAACTGAAAAGGCGATTTTTTAAATGATTAGAACTGAAAGAGAAATTGGCAAATCCATTCTGTATGATCTCTTCACACCACCTGGTGGAACTAACTCATTGGTAAAGACCATGATGCTGGGAAAGATTTAAGGCAGGAGGAGAAGGGGATGATAGAGGATGGTTGGATGGCATCACCGACTCTATGGGCATGAGTTTGAGTAAGCTCCAGGGGTTGGTGATGGACAGGGAAGCCTGGTGTGCTGCAGTCCATGGGGTCACAAAGAGTCGGACGTGACTGAGTGACTGAACTGAACTGAACTGTTTTTCTATAATGAAGACTTTAAGACACTTCTACCAATAACTGATAAATCAAACAAAAAAAAAAGCTGAGGCAACAGGAAATTTGGACAACACAATTAACAACTGTAACCAATAATTTACGCATATAGAAATGTTTATAAAATTTATCCAGATAGAATATATTAACATTCGCTCTGCACTCTAAATCCTTTCCCCTCTCTGGAGCTCAAGTTTTTTGTTTACAAAAACCAGACACATGCATTTATATCTTTTTTATACCCTATAACATAATCTTTGAATCAATGAACTCAAAGTCAATTACCTGAACTGTGGAATAGAAAATGGGAACTCCAGGTAGAAAATCATTCTAAATTAACATCTCAACATATTTATTAAGCGATATCTTGTACCAAGCACCGTATTAGCTTAAAAGGTTACATAGCAACATAATACAGGCTTTCTGGATTTGAGAAATTCACAATCTGGTAGAGGAGACTGATATGTAAAATGATGATATGCACTGGTGTGCTGGAGTGGGCTGATACAGGCTCATGAGTGCCAACTGTTAAACATTTGGGAATTTTTGCCAGCCAGTTGTTAAACCATTGATAGCTTCAAATTGGCCACGGTGGGAGAACTTACACCATGGAAATCAACAAATACTACTAATCAGGGCTTCTCCACA
This sequence comes from Bubalus bubalis, assembly GCF_019923935.1. Classification (NCBI taxonomy): domain Eukaryota; kingdom Metazoa; phylum Chordata; class Mammalia; order Artiodactyla; family Bovidae; genus Bubalus; species Bubalus bubalis. The sequence continues at coordinate 29,887,836 of NC_059176.1, read as the reverse complement.
CCCTGCTGCTGCTGCTGCTGCTAAGTCACTTCTGTTGTGTCCGACTCTGTGCGACCCCATAGATGGCAGCCCACCAGGCTCCCCCGTCCCTGGGATTCTCCAGGCAAGAACACTGGAGTAGGTTGCCATGTCCTTCTCCAATGCATGAAAGTGAAAAGGGAGCTTATTTATAGCATACTATTGACTACACCATAAAACAACCTGAGGAGTATTTTGCAATACAAAATGAACTAGTGTTGTGGAAGCATACACAACGCTTAACCAACCAGGAAAAGAAAGTTCCAGAATATCCTCCTAGATCAGTTCAGTTTGATTTGGCCAAAAGAGAAAAAAAAGTTTGTGTCAGAATTATAAAGGTTGCCGTAGCATTACAAGAGAGGGCGTTGCATGTGAGACTGCTGAGACAGAGTCACATGTCAGACAGGCCTGTGCAAACACTTGTTCCGGTTGTGTACCGCACAAAAGCACCATATCAATGGGTCATAATTCATGTTTTTAATATTTCTCACTTTTTGCATGTTTTCATTATAATTATTTAATCTACAGATGGGCAATTTGTATATTTATGGCAATTTTCTGGCTTTTATCATAGTAAATAAGTGAAATGATTAGGCTTATTCCTATAGAGTTGGTCTTGATTTCTCCATTTTGACTTACAAGGGTGATGTGAAATCAAGAAAACTCCTGTTGATCTGACAACATTTTTACAATCTGTGCTTCCAAAAGAGGAGCTTCTTTTCTGACAGATGTACTAGTTAGGGGGCATACCTCTATATTTTTTTTTTCTATTTTTTTCTTTTTGGCTGCACCCAGCAGTATGTGGGAACTTCATTCCCTGGGCAGGGATTGAACCTGGGCCCTCTGCAGTGGAAACATAGAGACTTAACCACTGGGCCGCGGGGGAAGTCCCAATACCTCTATATTTAAAAAAAAATTAAATTGATGGTTTAATCTAGATAATGCTAATGTTTCATTTTGCAGTTAATATCATCTACATTTAACCCACCAGAATGTACGCTAAGTCTCCACTTTAAATCCGTAAGTGCTTTCACCTTGACATGACTCACATGTAATTATCAGTTCAGTTCAGTCGCTCAGTCGTGTCTGACTCTTTGCAACCCCATGAATCGCAGCACTGGAGAAGGCAATGGCACCCCACTCCAGTACTCTTGCCTGGAGAATCCAAGGGACGGGGGAGCCTGGTTGGCTGCAGTCCATGGGGTCACTAAGAGTCGGACACAACTGAGCGACTTCACTTTCACTTTTCACTTTCATGCACTGGAGAAGGAAATGGCAACCCACTCCAGTGTTCTTGCCTGGAGAATCCCAGGGATGGGGGAGCCTGGTGGGCTGTCATCTCTGGGGTCGCACAGAGTCAGACATGACTGAAGTGACTTAGCAGCAGCAGAATCGCAGCACGCCAGGCCTCCCTGTCCATCACCAACTCCCGGAGTTCACTCAAAGTCACGTCCATCGAAGTCAGTGATGCCATCCACCCATCTCATCCTCTGTTGTCCCCTTCTCCTATATTTCATAACTAATACTTAATAACAACAATCTATTTGTAACAAGTCCAACTGGGTAATGATTCAATCTGTCATAAGTCTGCTATTGATAAATGAGAAACTATATGACATACCTATTTTTTCCTTGAGGAAGAAGTGTGTTTTTTCTAATTACCACAATGGTGCTGTGTGGGTGGGTAGAGCCTGGTCAAGGGGAATCACAGCATAGTGGGTGGGAATGCGGGGGCACAAATACTTTCACCTTATGCGCCAGTTTCTTGACAGTTAGGATATAATGTTTTCTATTCAATAATTCATTCATCTTTTCTTAGTTGCCTACAAATTACAAGCTAAATTCTGTAGAAACTATATGAAGCACACAGTAGGGAATCAGGTAATGTATAATATAATTAATTAATAAGTAAGCAAAAATTTATCAAAGAAATATTTAATTCTTATAATCACCAGGACTCTGGAAAAAGACCTTATGATCAGGACACACTAAATCTCCAATAAACACAGCAACACAAAATAATACGAACTTGTGTGTCCAAGGGCCTAAATGAAATGAGGATGCTAAAATAACACTTACAAACAGTTTTTGGTATGTACCTTTTTTAATTGGCATTTTTATTTATGGCAGAACCAATTGTTCCTCATTTTAAAAGCAAGAAATCACAGTTTCAAAGAAATATATCCAAGGTTGCCAGCTTGTGACAGTGGAAATATAGCTAGATTCCTGTGATGACTGCTATCCCTGCAGTGATTCCTACAGACTCAGCATCTTCCTCTTCCTGATGATAGAGTGAATCTGTCTAGGGCAATCTTGGCTGCTGGGCTGTATTATAAAAGATGACTCACTAGTTAGAGGGTGAAGGGAATCTTGCCACCAGGTTGGAGGCTTAGAATCGTTGCTGCTGCTAAGTCGCTTCAGTCGTGTCCGACTCTGTGCGACCCCATAGACGGCAGCCCACCAGGCTCCGCCGTCCCTGGGATTCTCCAGGCAAGAACACTGGAGTGGGTTGCCATTTCCTTCTCCAATGCGTGAAGGTGAAAAGTGAAAGTGAAGTCACTGAGTCGTGTCCAACTCTCAGCGACCCCATGGACTACAGCCTACCAGGCTCCTCCGTCCATGGGATTTTCCAGGCAAGAGTACTGGAGTTAACCGAATGGAAAAGGAGAATTTTCCCAAATTACCTAGATATCATGCTCATGCTTTTGAACACTAAAAACAGGCAATACATTTGCAAAAAATGATAATGGGAACAAATATAACAGATTACTTATACGCTTAAAAAACAACATATATGTGATTTTTCTGTCCATATTTTACCTTTAAATTCATACAATTGAAATTAAAATTTGTTTTACAGTTACTTAGAACAACTATACAAGAGAAGACTCTACACATGGACGTCACCAGATGGCCAACACCAAAATCAGATTGATTATATTCTTTGTAGCCAAAGATGGAGAAACTCTATACAGACAGCAAAAATAAAAAAGACTGGGAGCTGACTGTGGCTCAGATCATGAACTCCTTATTGCCAAATTTAAATTGAAGAAAATAGGGAAAACCATTAGACCATTCAGGTATGACCTAAATCAAATCCCTTATGATTATATAGTGGAAGTGAGAAATAGATTTCAGGGACTAGATCTGATAGATAGAGTGCCTGATGAACTATGGATGGAGGTTCCTGACATTGTACAGGAGACAGGGATCAAGCCCATCCCCATGGAAAAGAAATGAAAAAAAGCAAAATGGCTGTCTGGGGAGGTCTTACAAATAGCTGTGAAAAGAAGAGAAGCAAAAGCAAAGGAGAAAAGGAAAGATATAAGCATTTGAATGCAGAGTTCCAAAGAATAGCAAGGAGAGATAAGAAAGCCTTCCTCAGCAATCAGTGCAAAGAAATAGAGGAAAACAACAGAATGGGAAAGACTAGAGATCTCTTCAAGAAAATTAGACATACCAAGGGAACATTTCATGCAAAGATGGGCTCGATAAAGGACAGAAATGGTATGGACCTAACAGAAGCAGAAGATATTAAGAAGAGGTGGCAAGAATACACAGAAGAACTGTACAAAAAAGATCTTCACGGCCAAGATAATCACGATGGTGTGATCACTGACCTAGAGCCAGACATCCTGGAATGTGAAGTCCAGTGGGCCTTAGAAAGCATCACTACGAACAAAGTTAGTGGAAGTGATGGAATTCCAGTTGGGCTATTTCAAATCCTGAAAGATGATGCTGTGAAAGTGCTGCACTCAATATGCCAGCACATTTGGAAAAGTCAGCAGTGGCCACAGGACTGGAAAAGGTCAGTTTTCATTCCAATCCCAAAGAAAGGCAATGCCAAAGAACGCTCAAACTACCACACAATTGCACTCATCTCACATGCTAGTAAAGTAATGCTCAAAATTCTCCAAGCCAGGCTTCAGCAGTACACGAACCATAAACTTTCAGATGTACAAGCTTGTTTTTAAAAGGCAGAGGAACCAGAGATCAAATTGCCAATATCCTCTGGATCATGGAAAAAGAGAGTTCCAGAAAAACATCTATTTCTGCTTTATTGACTGTGCCAAAGCCTTTGACTGTGTGGATCACAATAAACTGTGGAAAATTCTGAAAGAGATGGGAATACCAGAGCACCTGATCTGCCTCTTGAGAAATCTGTATGCAGGTCAGGAAGCAAGAGTTAGAACTGGACATGGAACAACAGACTGGTTCCAAATAAGAAAAGGAGTATGTCAGGCTGTATATTGTCACCCTGCTTATTTAACTTATATGCAGAGTACATCATGAGAAACGCTGGGCTGGAAGAAGCACAAGCTGGAATCAACATTGCCGGGAGAAATATTAATAACCTCAGATATGCAGATGACACCACCCTTATGGCAGAAAGTGAAGAGGAACTAAAAAGCCTCTTGATGAAGGTGAAAGAGGAGAGTGAAAAAGTTGGCTTAAAGCTCAACATTCAGAAAACGAAGATCATGGCATCCGGTCCCACCACTTCATGGGAAATAGATGGGGAAACAGTGGAAACAGTGTCAGACTTTATTTTTCTGGGCTCCAAAATCACTACAGATGGTGACTGCAGCCATGAAATTAAAAGACGCTTACTCCTTGGAAGGAAAGTTATGACCAACCTACATAGCATATTCAAAAGCAGAGACATTACTTTGCCAACAAAGGTCCTTCTAGTCAAGGCTATGGTTTTTCCTGTGGTCATGTATGGATGTGAGAGTTGGACTGTGAAGAAGGCTGAGCGCCGAAGAATTGATGCTTTTGAACTGTGGTGTTGGAGAAGAGTCTTGAGAGTCCCTTGGACTGCAAGGAGATCCAACCAGTCCATTCTGAAGGAGATCAGCCCTGGGATTTCTTTGGAGGGAATGATGCTAAAGCTGAAACTCCAGTACTTCGGCCACCTCATGTGAAGAGTTGACTCATTGGAAAAGACTCTGATGCTGGGAGGGATTGGGGGCAGGAAGAGAAGGGAAAGCCAGAGGATGAGATGGCTGGATGGCATCACTGACCTGATGGACTTGAGTCTGAGTGAACTCCGGGAGTTGGTGATGGACAGGGAGGCCTGGCGTGCTGCGATTCATGGGGTCGCAAAGAGTCGGACACGACTGAGTGACTGAACTGTACTGAACTGAATCAAAGAATAAAATGCCTGATTAGCCACTTTGGATAGCTAGGAATCCTAATTTCTTTTAGCTGATTAAGGGATTTCCTCATTTAACATTTCTATTATCTGGGATTTCATACTTTTCAACTAACAGTGCTTAAAGGCAAGAAGTTTTGGTTGTGCTTTCACACCTAAAGGTATAGAAGGATATAGAGTCATGGGATTGTAACCAAGAGCATGACACATATTTTCATGTTATCTGATTGTAAATGTCTCCTCTAATTAATTGTGAACTTCTTGAGATTAGAAAGTGAAAGTGAAGTCACTTAATCCTGTCTGACTCTTTGTGACCCCGTGGACTGTAGCCTACCAGGCTTCTCCATCCGTGGGATTTTTCCAGGCAAGAGTATTGGAGTGGGTTGCCATTTCCTTCTCCAGGGATCTTCCTGACCCACGGGTTGAACCCAGGTCTCCTCCTTTGCAGGCAGATACCTCTGAACTTAGGGGTAAGTTATTTTACCTTTGTTTCCCAAGCACTGGTTTAGACATGTAGTAAGACAGATAGCATATTATCCCTCTTATATGTGGATCTAAAACAAACCAACCAAGCTCACAGATACACAGAATGATTGGTAGATGCCAGAGGTGGCCGAGGGTTGGGGCAGAGGGGAAAGGTGGAGGTAAAAGTTGACAGAAACAAGTGAACGGGGTCAAAGGTTTAAGAAAGGAAATTTAAATTTAATACTAAAAAGCTATCAAAAAATGGGCCAAAGAACTAAACAGATATTTCTCCAAAGAAGACATACAGATGGCTAACAAACAAATGAAAGGATGCTCAACATCACTCATTATCAGATAAAAATGCAAATCAAAACCACATTATCAGATAAAAATGCAAATCAAAACCTGTGTACCATCTCACACCGGTCAGAAGGGCTGCTATCAAAAAGTCTACAAACAATAAATGCTGGAGAGGGTGCGGAGTAAAAGGAACCCTCTTACACTGTTGGTAGGCATGCAAACTAGTGCAGCCACTATGGAGAACAGTGTGGAGATTCCTTAAAAAACTGGAAATAGAACTGCCATGTGACCCAGCAATCCCACTGCTGGGTATACACACGGAGGAAAGCAGAATTGAAAGAGCCATGTGTACCTCAGTGTTCATCGCAGCACTGTTTACAATAGCCAGGACATGGAAGCAACCTAGATGTCCATTGGCAGACGAATGGATAAGAAAGCTGTGGTACATATACACAATGGAATATTACTCAGCTATTAAAAAGAATGCATTTGAATCTGTTCTAATGAGGTGGATGAAACTGGAGCCTATTATACAGAGCAAAGTAAGTCAGAAAGAAAAACACCAATATAGTATATTAATGCATATATATGGAATTTAGAAAGATGGCAACAATGACCCTATATGTGAGACAGCAAAAGAGACACAGATGTAAAGAACAGATTTTTGGATTCTGTGGGAGAAGGCGAGGGTGGGATGATTTGAGAGAATAACATTGAAACATGTATATTATCATATGTGAAATAGATTGCCAGTCCAGGTTCGATGCACAAGACAGGGTGTTCAGGGCTGGTGCACTGGGATGACCATGAAGGATGCGATGGGGAGGGAGGTGGGAGGGAGGATCAGGAGAAAAAATAAAAAAAATAAGAAAAATAAAAAAATAAAAAGCTATCTGAAACCACATCTTTGTGGACCATCTTGATGAATATAAAATAACATTATTATTATTTGTATGAAATAATATTAAAGAGAAAGAGTGAGGGGAAAGAAATATAATACACATAAAGTACACAATATTAAGTAAAGTGTACAGCTCAATGAGTTTTACAAAGAGATACACCAGTGAAACCAATACCGACATCAAGAAATAGAATATTAAAATAACAACCCAGAAACATCCCTTATGTCTGTTTGCCCTTGTTACCCAATGGAAAAAGAGTACACCTATTTTACTTTTATCTTCATAGCTCAGTTTTGCCTCTTTTAAAACTTGATATAAATGGAATAATTATTTCACTTAATATCATGCATGTACATTTAATGATCTTGTGTGTGAAAACTATACTTTTTTTTCACTGCTGTATGGTATCCTACTGTATGACTATAACACAATTTATCTGTTTTTGTTTTTGCTCTAAACAAAAATAAAGTTTTGTTTTTGCTCTAAACAAAAATAAAGTATACAATAAAAATATTTCAGTAAGTACAGTATTTGAATAAACTTTTAGAGGGCATCACATGTTTCTCTGATCATACATGAATGTGGCTCATTTAGTCAGTGGGGGTAGAGCATTGGCTATTGAAGGAATAAATAAGAACAGAGCATGGTCCATAGACACTGATGAAGTAGACAGGTAGATACAGGCTGTGGCATGCAGGTAAATGCGGCTTGCTCTACGAAGTGATGGAAGAAGGAAGAAAAATGTAGAGGAGCCTGTTGAGAAGCAGTAGTCAATGACAATTACAGGTCATACTATCAGAAGAAACCGGAAATCACTACACCCAGGATTATCTCTGGTGAACAATGAGAAAATAGAAAATCAGTTTACAGAATTGAAGAGCATGGCATAAGAACAAGGCACCACTATACTGCAGAGTAGAAAACACTTCGTAAAATAGTGAGGGACATTTTTTTTTCTTTTACATTTGTCTGCAAGATTTTTCATTTGCCTACACTGATAACTGGAATTAAAGGTTGTATGATCTGTTTAATGATCCAGAGAGAGACCCAGTGTAACAGCCTTGTTAGAGCTTCACTCAAGCATTAAGTAAGTGCCAGTGTTAAGATCTTTTTCACTTAGTCTATGAGCACTGATTGCTGGAACAAAGTTGAGACTACGTGAGCAAAGTGAAATGAAAAACTGAATAATCAATCAACCAAATTCAAAGTAGCTGGTCATTCAGGATAATTCATACACAAAACACCTACATATAATTCTTCTTGAAGAGCTTGTTTCTATGATTAGCTCAATGTCCCCTGATATTCAACCCTTGTGTATTCAGATAGTAAGAACCTGCTGCTCCTTAACCTTATACTTAGCTTCATTCATATATCACTTTAATGAAAACTACAAGTCATCTGTTTTAGTCATCTGAAACAAGTCAATTGTTTCATTTATACCACCCATTACAATGGCACAGCTATAATTTTCCTGTATCTCTAGCCTTCATTTAATAATTCACCTTATTCAAATATTCAACAACCTAAACGCAAGTCAACAATTTTGCTTGTAATTCTACGACATTATCAAAACGATGAGTCATACATACTAAGTGACATTTCGGTGCACAAAGAGTGATCTGAACAACTTTGCACCTGCACTTTTCAGGTTTCTTTAAATTTGATTTTTAATCTTATACAATGCATTTTAATAACTTTACTGGGCTCACCCTTCAAAGCATGTAATCCAGTATCATTTGATGTATTTACAGAGATATGTAACCATCACCATAATCTAATTTTAGAACATTTTCATCATCCCAAAGTACTTCTTTTGACTACAGCTTCAAATCATAATTACATTTTTTAGTTAATAAAGAAGCCCACACGTTAGGGTTAAGCCCTGCTTTCGTTTTTTCCCCACTCAATGACCTCAGTCTCTCTGTCTGTGTGTTTGTACGTGCATGTGTGTGTGTAAGTCACAACAGAGTTCACCTACTTCAAAGTTCTAAGTATTATAAAAATCCTCCTGCAACACTTTTTTATGAATAAAACTATTTCTGTCACCTTTGTTTTTTAAGTAGCAGAAGAGTATATTTAAGGTTTTTGGAATCGTACCATAGATTCTTAACTGAAGCTGAAAGATTTTCAACCCTAGAAAGCTTTTTAAAAATGCAGATTTTCCCGAATGAAAGCAGGATGGCATGGTAACTCCTGGAACTTTCTTATTATGGCCCTGATTAAATAGAGAATAAAACTTATATATTACTGATGAAATGACTAAACAAAAGTTATCATGGAAGATTTTGAGAAAAGAGAAGTCTACAAAATTGAATTAATTATATTTTCTATACTAACTGGGGAAAAAACAAAAAAAGCTTTCTTCTCTTCTTACCTAAATAGAAATGGGCTATGACTCTATCTTAGCAGGTTATAATGCACGTACTTGAAACAACTTCCTAAGTTATGATTCCTCTCTATCACAAAAACACTGAAGCCCTGGAAGCAACTATTTCTCTTTCTGACACTGACTGACTGGATAGGTCTAAGCTGGAACAATCAGGAATTTGAGATTGGGGTAACAGGAGCCTAACTCAATTTCTTTGGGTCTTGAAATCAGATCAGATCAGATCAGTCTCTCAGTCGTGTCCGACTCTTTGCGACCCCATGAATCGCAGCACGCCAGGCCTCCCTGTCCATCACCAACTCCTGGAGTTCACTCAGACTCACATCCATCGAGTCAGTGATGCCATCCAGCCATCTCATCCTCTGTCGTCCCCTCCTCCTCCTGCCCCCAATCCCTCCCAGCGTCAGAGTCTTTTCCAATGAGTCAACACTTCGCATCAGGTGGCCAAAGTACTGGAGTTGCAGCTTTAGCATCATTCCTTCCAAAGAAATCCCAGGGCTGATCTCCTTCAGAATGGACTGGTTGGATCTCCTTGCAGCCCAAGGGACTCTCAAGAGTCTTCTCCAACACCACAGTTCAAAAGCATCAATTCTTCGGCGCTCAGCCTTCTTCACAGTCCAACTCTCACATCCATACATGACCACAGGAAAAACCATAGCCTGGACTAGACGGACCTTTGTTGGCAAAGTAATGTCTCTGCTTTTGAATATGCTATGTAGGTTGGTCATAACTTTCCTTCCAAGGAGTAAGCGTCTTTTAATTTCATGGCTACAGTCACCATCTGCAGTGATTTTGGAGCCCAGAAAAATAAAGTCTGACACTGTTTCCACAGTTTCCCCATCTGTTTCCCATGAAGTGGTGGGACCGGATGCCATGATCTTCATTTTCTGAATGTTGAGCTTTAAGCCAACTTTTTCACTCTCCACTTTCACTTTCACTTTCTTGAAATACGCAGGCTCAAAGATCGAGCTACCTGTGAGCGTGATCGGTCTTCCACATAGATCAGAGAAGCAGAGACAGCAAATACACAAGCAGAAAGAGAAAAGCGTGAAGCAAGTATATGCAAATTAACAGACCAGGCAGAAAGAAAAGGGATCTGAGCGGAGAAGGAACTCTGCACAGCTTTGCACGCTGTAGTTCTTATACCTTTCAGGCTCTACTGAACTTCTGTCCTTTGGTTCTGTGAGATACTTCCTTATGCTTAAGCCGATTAACTTTGCTTTGTGTTTCTGGAAACCCAGAAAGTCCTGTAAATTGACTAGTTTAAAGTGGAACCTAAGCATTTACTTAAGTATCTAAATCATTCATGAGTGACACCAAAGAAATCAAGACACAAAATTTCTGCTTTTGGTTAACGTAAAATATTATTAGGGAAACAGATGAACAAAACTCTCTAAAACAATGCAGCTTATTCCATAATGAACATTAGGCGGTATAATTATGTGCAGTAAACAACAGAGAAATCCATGTGGGCTCCAGCAAAGAGGGAAGATCTTAGAGTTGCAGTTTTTTGTGTTAAACATTGAACGCTGAGTAGAGTTTGGTTAGATAAAAAAAATTGGTTAAATAAAAATGTGTTCTAGATTAGGATATAAAGAATGAGCCGAGAATGACAGGAGCTGTCTGGACTTCCTGTAACCAGATAAAAGGAAGGAGTTGTAGATCCTTAAGCAGAGGTATATTGTGACCAAATGTTTGTATACAAGGTTAAATCTGGTTGTGGCGTGCTGTACAGTTCAGAGGCAAGGGAACTAACTAACTTGGAAGATGGTTTCTCTCTGACAGTGATTAGAGAGGGGGAAATCTAGGACATGTGGAAGAAGAAACACAAAGACTCAGATCAGTGCTTCTCAAACATTATTGTATGCACTAATTGCCTTAGAATCTTCTTAATTGTTAACAATTTAAGGAGAAGGACAGAAAATAAACGTAGTAAAACGTATAGTATTAAAGTTGGAAAAATCAAGTGAACAGCCCAAAGTCTATTTTGGCTAAGTTTCATTCAAACAAGTCACATTGAACATCTTCTGTGTTACACAGATATGATAAATTTATAAGGAATCAAGTTATATGGTAAAATTCAAACTACTTTTAAAGCCTTTGAAAGGACTTTACTGAGTTCATAAAAAATACTTCTGAAAGTCCTGGGAATCTTAGATGTGTCACACCTGGATATACTTTTAATGAAAGTGTGCATCTGAATTTGTAATGGAATATTTCACAGCTTTCACAGTCATTCATCTCAGAACAAACATCTGTCATACTAATCAGGAGATATATGATCTGCCTGAGTACTCATTTCCCATCTATAAGGGGCCAGTTTAAGCATTCTCCGTTTTTTTATCATAGATAATAGAGAGGAATTTCTTTCCAAAGGCACTGTAAAAATTAATTTCTATAGTAAACTGAAGGAAACACTATGGGATTAGTGAGTCAAAGGAAACAAAAAACAGATTGAGCAATCTGTCTTTGTACGTATGTGTATACATACATATGCATTTACATATGTATGTATTTAACTAGCTATAGCTACACTTCTGCCATCTACGAATCTGTAAAAGAAAAAACCTGAATAAATAAAGTGTAAATGGAAGCTTATTAAACTATAATTGCTATAAAACAATAGTTTCTCATCCTCTAAAATTTATATTTAAAAATTGCTAAATGTATCTTTGTTCACTAAGCACTTTAATTAACAGCTATAACATGGTGATTATATTATTCAACATTTAAATGCTTAATTTGCAATCTGGAATTGCAGGCATTCCTTGATAAAGACATATTTTCATTTGTTGCACTTGTATTTTTAGTAGAAGACAAAAATAAAAAGATACTTATATGGTAATATGATACTAGATCCATAAACAAAAGTTTTACTCATTTTTTTCATTGCTCTTGAGATTTAAAACACAGTAACAATCTATATTTACACGTTGAGCTGTTTGGATATTTTTCATATTCTGCAAGGTTTGGAGTACTGTACCTGCCATCTACTGGAAGTCTATGGGAGGTACATTTTGCCACTAGCAACTCAAGGCCTCCAAGAAAGCAGTCTAGAAAATGCTCTCAGTGCTATTTGTGGAAATCATATCACAGGTTTTAAGATCCTTTAAAGAAAATTAAAATAACCTCATTCATCACTGGTGAAAATACAGAAGGAACCCATATAAATTTGAGTAGGCAAGCTAGAGATTCACATCTGAAATGTCAAAAGTACTAAAAAGGCCATGAGCAAAAAGATCTACAAATTTCCTTCCCAGCATTTGTATTAAAGGAAGTGTTCTGGCCATAGGAATATGTGTATACAATTCCTAACTATTACAAGTAGCTTTTAAGATCAAGGGAGTCAGGATTCTGAAGCCTTCTCTAGTGACGTTTGTCTATTTCTGGGCTTCAGCGAGTTATGTGAATACAGATAAGGGTAATGGGGAAGAAGGCAGGATAAACTGAGTCTGCAGCTGAAATGCTGAATGACTGCAAAGAATGAAACACCACAGTCAGTTGTTTAATTACATTCTTTTTGACTCTATTTAATTCCTTCATCTATGCTGTGGATCAGAATGGTTAGCTCCAGCCCTACAAGGGCTTACATGTTCAGATGTCTAGACACTTACATGTTCAGATGCCTAGATTTTCCTATTCAAATCATGGCAGTCTATTTTCTCACCCTAAATAATTTTGATATAATATATCTAATGATCACTTTCTCCTGATTTATAGGAAAGCCCCAGACATTGAGTTACCCTTTAATTAAGTTTTTATTGAACTCCTTTAAAAATTATAATTTAAAAAACTTAAAAACATAAAACCTCCCAGCTTTTAATCACTGTACATTTCTGGTGGCTAGAAGTAATTCTTAGAAGTAATAAGCTCTAGAATTACATGATCATAGACAGAGCGGCAGGGTTTCATACAGATTAACAGTGGCACTAAGAGGTAGAATAATTTAATTCAAGGACGTACAATTTAGTGGTAGAATTTAAACTGTAATTCAGGTTGTTTCGCTCTAGTCACTATTATTTATACTACTTTGCACTGCCTCAGATGTTAATTATAAAATAGATATTGGACTTGAAATTGAAACAGGGAGCTTGAGCTATTGTCATGTGAAAAAAGGGAAGACAAGTAAGGAAGAATAAAGATATTTGCCAGGTATGTTCTTATTACTGTGCATTAAGCATATTCACTTTTACTTTGAAATTCAAACAAGGCGATCACTAACCCATGTCAAATTTTTAGACTTACATTAACCCGCCTCTTCTTAAACATATCATTGAGAACATATAGAGACAAGGGATGTTCACAGTTAAAGAGTTTCAGAGACAAGCAGCACCCAGACATTTCTAAGCCTAACTGATGAAACAGTAGGACTTTGTGTCTAGCAACATTACAGATTAGAGACCCTGAAAATCTTCAACTGCAAACACTTATGAGATAATAACTTAACAAATGCCGTTGAAAATGCATAGTCAAATTCATAGAGAAGTTGTAAAATCCCTAGGGGCTAAAAGCAAAGAGAAAATTGGAAACCAGGTTAGTGAATTGGTGCTGATAGTTTAGCAGCTTGAGGGAGTGAGGTACATTAGTCACTTATGTTATTGAAAGTAATTTAATGAACATTATGTACCAAAACATTGGAAATGCTTGAGTTGGGGAGTTGGACCAGCAAACTTTCCCCTCACAGATGTATAGATAAGTCCAGGACACATGAAGGGTTATGTTCTCAGGGCAAGGGTAGCTAGGGAAAAATTTGTGTACTGGCAAAGTGAAATGAGAGAAATGTTCTTGGTTGGCCTGGGATCTAGGTAGGAAAAAAAAGTCTATAGAAAATTTGCATCCACAGAAAAAGCAAATTGCAGAATATGACCCTGGGTGCTTTAGATAATAAGATTGAAAAACACTAAAAAAATAAGTACATTTAAACAGATTACAATAAATAGAGGAGGGTGGGGAAGGAGGCTCAAGGGGGAGGTGATACATGTATAATTATGGCTGTTGTATGGTAGAAACCCTGGAGGAGAGCATAGGAACCCATTCCAGTATTCTTGCCTGGAGAATCCCCATGGACAGAGGAGCCTGACAGGCTACAGTTCATGGGGTCACAAAGAGTCAGAAGGACTGAGCAACTAAGCACAGCACAGCATGGTAGAAACCAACACAACATCATAAAGCAATTTCCCTTCAATTATAAAGTAAATTTTAAAAAGTAAATAAATAGGACTAAAATATCTAAGAAATTAATAAAATACTATCAATAATGCATATAATAGATTACTTTGCAGCAATAAAAAAAGATTAGGTAGATCTATATATGCTTATAAAGATCTCCAAATTTTCTTATAAAAATGCTAGTTACAAAAGCATCATGTAGTATAAATCCATTGTTGTTTTAAAGAATTAAAAAGGCACTTATTTGTTTCCTTTAAGGATATTCATTCTCTTTTTTATTTGAAAATTTTTTATTGAAATATACTTAATAAACAAAGAGACATTACTTTGCTGACAAAGGTCCATCCGGTCAAAGCTATGGTTTTTCCAGTAGTCATGTATGGATGTGGGAGTTGGACCATAAAGAAAGCTGAGCACTGAAGAATTGATGCTTTTGAACTGTGGTGCTGGAGAAGACTCTTGAGAGTCCCTGGGACTGAAAGGAGATCAAGCCAGTCAATCCTAAAGGAGATCAGTCCTGAATATTCAATTGGAAGGACTGATGCTGAAGCTGAAACTCCAAAACTTTGGCCACTTGATGAGAAGAACTGACTCATTGGAAAAGACCCTGATGCTGGGAAAGATTGAAGGCAGGAGGAGAAAGGGATGACAGAGGATGAGATGGTTGGATGGCATCACCGACTGGATGGACATGAGTTTGAGCCAGTTCCAGGAGTTGGTGATGGACTTGGAAGCCTGGTGTACTGCTGACCGTGGGGTTGCAAAGAGTCAGACATGACTGAGCAACTGAACTGAACTAATTAATGAACAATATTATGTTAGTTTCAGGTATTCTACAGGATGACTTGCTATTTGCCTACATGATGAAATGATTACCACAATAAGTCTAGTAACCATCTGTCCCTATACAAAGTTATTATAATATTATTGACCATATTCCTTATGCTCTTTACTACATCTTTGTGGCTTATTATTTAATAATTGGATGTTTATACCTCTTAATTTCCTTCCCCTATTTTGCCCCAACCAACCCTTCTCCCCTCTAAACAACCCATTTTTTCTCTGTATCTATGAGTCTCTTTTCATACTGTTTTACTTGTTTAGTTTTTTAGATTTCACATAAAATTGAGATCATATTGGATTTGTCTTTCTCTGTCTAAATTATTTCACTTAGCATAATAGCCTCTGGATCCATCCATGTTGTTCCAAATGGCAAGATATCATTTTGTATGGTTAAGTAATATTATATACATATATATATATTACATCTTCTTTATCCTTTCTTCTATTGATGAACATTCAGGTTGTTTCTGCATTGTGCCTATTGTAAATAATGTTGCAATGAACATCGGTGTGCATGTTATCTTTTGAATTAGTGTTTTCATTTTATGCAGATAGATACCCGGAAGTCAAATTGCTGATTGATATAGCAGTCTTATTTTTAATTTTCTGAGGAACCTCCATACTTTTTTCCACAGTGGCTACACCAATTTACAATACCACCAAATGTTCATAAGAGTTCACTTTTCACTACAAAGGACCTTCAGTTTCCTTATATTTGGCTCCAGTCAATTGTTTTGCTCCCTACAATTTTAAAATATAATGCAAGATGATTTATAATGAAAAAAATTGGGCCAGGCAAATTTGAAAAAAATAATGGAAAATAATTTTTACAAATAAAAATTATAGGAAAAAAATAAATTAAAATTTTAGTCTCTGAAATTTTTTAAAAAAAGTGATTAGATATGGCTAAGGATTGAGCTAGTGAATAGAAAGATAAATTTGAAGAAACACAGAGAGACCAAGGAGATAGAAAAATATAAAAAAACGATTAAGAGATGTGAGGTAAAATGAGAAAGTCACAGATATATGCAAAAGAAATTTCAGGGGGAATAAAGAGAAAATGGTGAAAAACTTATCTATTAAAAGAATGGCTGAGAATTTTCCAGAAGTTATAAAACACTTCAGTCCTCAGATTTAAGAAGTAAACCCCAAGCAGTCTCTAAAGCAGCAAATGCAAATAAATGATTTTTAAACCAAGAGAATAGTCAGACCAGAAGCAACAATTAGGCATGTGTTTCTCAGTAGCAATAATGAAAAAAGGAAAGACAGTAAATTACCTCCTTCATTGAGCTAAGAAAAAATTAAATTCTCACAAAAATGGATATTTTATGCTCATATAACATCATTTAGGAATGATATCCAAATGGATTGTATTTACTATCAATAACTATCACTAAAGTGTTAGCCACTCAGTCATGTCTGACAATTTGTGACCCCATGGATTGTAGCCCACCAGGCTCCTCTGTCCATGGATATTCCAGGCAAGAATACTGGAGTGGGTAGCCATTCCCTTCACCAGGAGATCTTCCCAAGCCAGGGATCAAACCTGGGTCTCCTGCATTACAAGCAGATTCTTTACTATCTGAGCCACCAGGAAAGCTCATAACTATCACTAAAGGAACTGTTAATGACTATTCGTCATGAAGAAAAGAGTATTGAATTTATAAAGAGGGATTGAGATCAAAAAAAGGAAGGTGAACAAATAAATTGGTAAAAAGTAGTGAAAGTGAAGTTGCTTAGTCGTGTCCAACTCTTTGCAACCCCATGGACTATAACCTATCAGGCTCCTCTGACCATGGGATTTTCCACAAGAATACTGGAGAGGGTTGCCATTTTCTTCTCCAGGGGATCTTCCCAACCCAGGGATCGAACTCAGGTCTCCTGCATTGCAGCATATGCTTTACCATCTGAGCCACCAGGTAAAAAGTAGATAAATCTAAAAGAGTACTGACTTTTTTAATATAAGGATAATAATGATTAATTTGGGGAGGAGGAAAAGAACAAATGAGCTTAAATACCCAACAAACAACATATAAGTTGGAGTGGTATTAAAGAGTAAGGCCTTTTTATTTGGGGAAAGTCTGATGTGATGATTAATTTTATGTGTTAACTTGACTGGACCACAGAGTAGCCAAATATTTAGTCAACATTGTTCCAGATATTCCCATGAAAGTATTTCTGGATGAGATTAGCATTTAGTAGACTGAATGAAGCAGACTGCTGTCTCTAAAGTGAATGAGCCTTATTCAATCATTTGAAGCCTGTCTAGAACAAAAAGGCTGACCTTCCAATGAGTAAAAGAGTTCTTAAAAGTTTGAGCTCTGGGATATTGGCTTTTTTTCCTGCCTTTGTACTCAAACTGAAACATCAGTTCTTTTGGGGTCTCAAGCCCACTGGGCTTTGGACTAAAACTATACCATCAGTATTTCAGGCTCTCAGACCTTCAGATTGAGACTGAAGCTAAACAGTTGCTTTCCTGAGCCTCCATTTGTCTGATTAACCCTGCATATCTGAGATTTACCAACCTCCATTTTCATGCGAGTTGATTCCTTATAATAAATCTCTTTCATTCTCAATTTCTCTCTCTCTTGATTTCTCTCTCTCTCTAGTTCTAGCTGAATCTCTAATTCCATCTTTATCTCCATCTGTATCTCTATCCTACCAATTCTGTTTCTCTGGGGAACTCTGACTAAAACAGATTTTACCAACAGTGGTTCTAGAGGAATAGAATTATAAATTGAATTGGTTCTGGGGTTTCTTGAATTGGCTTCCTAATCTGATTAGATTTTGGGGTTCCCTGGTAGCTCACCTTGTAAAGAATCTGCCTGTAATGCAGGAGACCCTGGTTTGATTCCTGGGTCAGAAAGAGCCTACCCACTCCAGTATTCTTAGACTTCCCTGATGGCTCAGATGATAAAGAATCTGCCTGCAATGCAGGAGACCTGGGTTTGATCCCTGGGTTGGAAAGATCCCCTGGAGGAGGGCATGGCAACCCACTCTAGTATTCTTGCCTGGAGAATCCCAATGGACAGAGGAGCCTGGCAGGCTGCAGTCCATGGGGTTGCAGAATCGAGGACACGACTGAATAGAATTATAAGTTGATTTGGTTGTGGGGTTTCTGAAATTGACTTTCTAATCTGATTAGATTTAAAGATGCTAATGATTCCATCTCCATTAGTAAAGACAGCACTGATAGTTCATGATCAGGCAACAAAGATAAGCAAAGTATCACCACTGGAGACTCCTAAACAGTCACTTACAAGAAGCAAGGATCTAAGTGCCTGTGTATATGATACTTTTGAACATTTTTGTCAAACTAACAAATATAAGGAGATGGACTCATTGCTCCTAATGTTGGTGGACAAGATGGGAGAAGAAAAGAATGAGCTCAGGGGTTCAAATTCCTAACTCAAGTGCCACGGAGATGATCTGAAAGCTTGATGTGTGCTCCTTTAGCTGTAGGGCTGAAAATCTAAAGCAGAATCTCAACCTGCAGCTGGCTGCATTACAACTCCCAGACTGGTAGGGTGTCTGCTATTAAAGGGCATTGATTGGAAGGGATCCGGATACTGAAAGGTGGAATGGGGACACATAAAAAAATCTTGATGAAGCTAGGGACACTTAGTCCCTAATTTTGATGAATCATTTTGCCAAAGGAAGCAGTCTCTCTACTCACAATGGAAGAGGCCCTTTCAACCCCAGTAGAAGCAGCCTATCCATCCCTATTTGAGGGGATTAACCCTGCAAGGCCTGATGAAACCGTAAAGGCCTACCCTGAGGCGGCTGCACACAGGACAGTGCAGATTGTTCTCTACTCCTCCATGCTTCTAGACCTACAACTAGACTCAAGTTCGAAGGCCCCTGAAGCTGAAGTACAAAGTGTGACCCCTGAGGATGTGCACTTCATTCCAAAAGCAAACAAACAGACATAGTTTTCTAATTTGTACAGACAGAAATTTGGATAACATGTGTAGGAATGGATAAGGATGTGGGGTAATGATGTCAGAAATACAAAGTTGGATCAGGCCAACTTGATCAATATGGTCTGACTAAGCAGAGATTCTGCATTTAATTATACATCTTAGGGAGTTAGACAGGGATCTAAGAATTTGGTTGAGTGGTTGGTTGGCTAAAACATAGATCAAAAGGTGGCCTACAGTAAGCAAGTTAGAAATGCTGGACCAACTTTGGTTTAATGTAGGTGAAGGGAACCAAAGGCTTAGGGAGACTGGACTGCTAGAGTGGATTTGTCACTTAAGAGCTATTCATTCACCGTAGAAATGTTTGGAAGACACACTTTTCAACACAGCTACAAGGAATAAATCTGTGAGGTGAACCCAACAGCCCTGAATAGCTCTGTTTGCTCATCTTTCTAAACCAGACCTTACATTGGGATCTGCTGTCATTTTGAAACCTAAATGCAACAGAGTAACTGAATCCCAGTTCAGTTCAGTTCAGTCACTAGGCTCTGTGACCCCATGGACTGCAGCAGCTGCCAGGCTTCCTTGTCCATCACCAGCTCCTGGAGCTTGAGGATGAACAGAATGAATCCCAGTGGCAGGGGCCAAATGACACCACTCAGCTGCCAAAGAAAGTAACTGTGGCTACTGCAGTGAACAGCAGAGTCGAAGCAGCAATTAGAATAGTACGAATCAAGTAGCTGACCAGGGTATTCCTAGATGTGAACTAAATAGCAAGCCTACTAAATTCTTGATCTGTATAAGCAGAAAAAGTCTATGTTAAGTGACTAAAAGTTTAACTTGAATATAAAAAGAGAGAGTCACAGCCCTTCAATCAGTTCCCAGACTTTAGCCATTTTACAGACATAGAACCTTTTAAACGCAAGAGTCTTCAGAAAGACCCTGATACACTGCTAGAAATTTATACTGCTAATCTTTATCTCAGTCCTTCCCTCAAGGGATCTATAGCCTTTTACCAGGATAGCTGTGCACTGGGGGAAAAGAAATAATCAGAACTTTCCAGGCTCTGAACTGACACTCATTCCAGGAGAAAAGCATCACTGTGGTCCACCAGTTAGAGTAGGGCCTTATGGAGGTCAGGTGATCAATTTTAGTTCAGGTGTGACTCACAGTGAAGCTAAATATGGATGTGGGCCCCCATGTCTATACTATGGCTATTTCTCCAGTTCCGGAACATAATAATTGAAATAAACATACTCTGCTGCTGAGAGATTGCTCAGATTGGCCCTCTGATCTGTGGTAAGAAGGCTGTCCTGGTGGGAAAGGTCAATTGGAAGCCAGCAGAACTGCCTCTACCTAGGAAAATAGTCAACCAAAAGCAATTCTACATTCCTGGAGAGAATGCAGAGATTAGCATCACTATCAGTAGCTTGAAAGATGCAGATGTGGTTATTCCCACCACATTCCCATTCAACTTTCCTACTTGATCTGTGAAAAAGTCAGAAGGATCATGGGAAAGTTAATGGATTATTGTAAGTTTAACTGAGTAATTACTCCAATTGCAGATGGGGTTTCATTGTTTTACCAATACACTCTGGTATCTGGTAATCAGGTATACAGCTTTGATTTGGCAAATGTTTTTTTCTGCATAGCTATCAATAAAGATCACCAGAAGCAGCTTGCTTTCAGTTGGCAAAGCCAGCAATACAATTTCACTTTCTTACCTTAGGGGTGTATCAACCCTCCAATCCTATGTCATAATTTAGTTTGCAAGAATCTTGGCTGTCTTTCCTTTCCACAAGAAATCACTCTGATTTACTACATTGATAACATTAAGCTGATTGGACCTAGTCATCAAAAAATAACAACTACTCTAGACTTATGGGTAAGACACTAGTGTCAGAGGGTGAAAATAAATCCTACAGGAATTCAGGGAACTTCTACATCAGTGAAATTTCTAGGGCTTCATTACTGTAGGCCATGTTGAAATATGCCTTCTAAGAAAGCTGAATGCTGAAGAATTGATGCTTTTGAACTGCGGTGTTGAAGAAGACTCTTGAGAGTCCCTTGGACTGCAAGGAGATCAAGCCAGTCCATCCTAAAGGAAATCAGTCCTGAATATTCATTGGAAGGACTGATGCTGAAGCTGAAGCTCTAATACTTTGGCCATCTGATGGGAAGAAATGACTCATTGGAAAAGATCCTGATGCTGGGAAGGATTGAAGGTGGGAGGAGAAGGGGACAACAGAGGATGAGATGGTTGGATGGCATCACTGACTCAATGGACATGAGTTTGAATAAGCTCCAGGAGTTGGGGATGGACAGGGAAGCCTAGCATGCTGCAGTCCATGGTGTCGCAAAGAGTTGGACACGACTGAGCGACTGAACTGAATTGAACTGAAGATGAAGGGTAAGTTATGCAACAACTGAAACAGAGACATAATGCCTAGTGGACTTCTTTGGAATTTTGAAGAAACGTATTCCACACTTGGGTGTGTTATTCTGGCCCATTTACTGAGTGACCTGAAAAGTTGCTAGTAATCGTGGATTAGGGAATGAAGTGCTTGAGGAATTTCATAGGTGCACTTGCCTTCAGCCTCCACAAAATAACAGGGAAGCACTGCAACTGGATAGCTCCAAATAAAACAGAGGGAATAATTTTCAAAAGAAAAAATCAATGGCAGGCTTCTCTGGTAGCTCAGTGGTACAGAATCTGTCTGCCAGTGAAGAAGACACACACTCGATCCCTGATTCCAGGAAGATCCTACATATCTCAGTTCAACTAAGCGTAAGCATCACAACTATTGAGCCCGTGTTCTAGAGCCTGGGAGCTGCAATTATTGAGCCCATATGTCACAACTACTGAAGCCCGCTCACCCTAGAGCCAGTGCCCTGCAGCAAGAGAGTAGTACCTGTTCCCTGCAACTAGAGAAAAGTCCATGCAGCAACAAAGACCCAGCATAGTCATAAATAAACAAATAAAATTATTTTTAAAAATGAATGAATGTAATCTATCCTACGACAGATGAATGAAAGCAATCTGATACTCTTCTGTCTTCTAGTGTCCAAGCTAGAAGTTCCTTTCAGTGGCCCCTTAAAACAACAGGCACTGTGCCTGGCAGCTAAATATTATTAGGGATCCTTCATTTATTTGACTCATAACCAGAATTTTTCATGGATAACACATCTCTAAGTCAGATATAAAACACATAAACCACTAAAGAAAATAAAAATAAAGATCCATGTACTGTTTGAAAAGACTGAAAGGTAAACAGAAAACTAGGCATAATTTGTAACATATATGTAAGACGATGGATTAATAACCCTAAAATAAAACCAACTTATGAATCATTAAGATAAGACTAAACATTCCAAGGGAATAAGATCATGAACAGATTATCAATAAAATACACATATCTAATAAAGATGTGAAAAATGTTTATCCTCATGAATGATTTAAGAAAAAAATTTCTATCATTGATGCAGTTCAAACAGGTCAGACTCTTAGGTCACAGAGAAGGGTGAGAAAATGAAGAAAGAATCTGAGGGACCAAATAGAAAATATCTCACATAGTAAGCTTTGCTAAATAAAGTCTCTGAGATTTTCCAGTAAGATATCTATAACATCTGCACAAAGGAAATATGAAGAAAATTTGCAAACCTTTGTTTGGTACTGTTTGCTCCTTTTGATAGGTATGCCTAAACTATTTTGGAAGAGGCAGGAACCATTGTTTCCTTAATAAATCAAAATAAAAGCTAGTGGGATTTCCCCATTAGAAAAAGCCTAGTGGGATTTTACCATCAGCAGAAATTGTAAAAAAACAATGTACTTACCCTAGAGGATTTCCTCTATGCTGCAGGAATATGGTATAGTCCTCCCATCACAGAGGGAGCAATTTGTAGCTCCTGAGACTAGTACAATTTGATCAGTTGAATTTCGCCACCTCCAGGTATAGAGCTAAAAATGAAGAAGAAAAATGCCTTATTATTACTTGGAAATTACCTCCAATTGAGAGTTACATACATTGAAACTATTGATCAGTCACAGCGAGTATTAATATCCTGAATTTTTTTTCCAATTAAGACATAAAGATTCAAAGCATAGTCTAGCCCAGATTTGGCAAAATCCTACAACAATGATTATTTACTCACTTGTTCAGTTGTTTGTTCAGTTCATTCGATGTACTTTTATGTAGTCTATGTCAAGAATTGTTTGAGATAATAGATACCCAGAGGCAAATTCCTTCTGGAACTCATAGTAATGAAGACAAATATGAAGTATTACACAATATGATAGGAGGCATTTGATACAAAGTGAAAGGGGCTATGAGAACACAAAAGAGAATTTCTGAGGGTGGATTTCTTAAAAGCAGAGCCTAAGAGACAAGGATTCTTGTGCAAGTGATTTATTGAGGGAGTATGTTCACGTGAAGCATAACGCACAGTGAGGGCAGCAAGAATCTAGGCAAAGAGGTAAGTTCAGTAATTTCGCTTTTGCCTGATTCTTCAAGAAGCCTTGGGTCATGAGCAGTGTGATAAAGTTATCCCGCCTTCAAATAAGGGCCCAGACCTTGTATCAGTAAGGCCCAGTTTCCAGGATGGCCCTGGGGAGAGGGCATAAGCACCCAGGCATTTTCAAATGTGGAGGCCTCTGCTGACCAGGGACAACTCAGGCATATCCCTTAGTTCATTAGCTGCCATCGCTCACAGCCGATGGGGGATGGGTGCACTGGCCCAGGAAACAGAATCTGTGTCTACTGCATTCCACTAGTCACACCATTCAGACCCACGTGGTTCTCACATTACATTCATATCATGATGGCACAACTTCTCCAGGATCTGGGTTGTTCAAAATTCCTGGAGAAACTTCCAGGAGGAGGGTTAGTGAGACAAACTACAGTCCCCACTGCATTAGTACTGGCCAGTTGCCTTCCCTACTCACCCATTCTATTCTAGAGTCCTTTCTGCCTTGGATAATATTTTTGTTGATTCAGGTAGCTTGCCAGTAAGGTGACCAACACTGTCAGCCCTGGCAGATCTGAACCCCTGGTTACCCTGACCATTCTAGGTCATGGTTGCTGTACTAACCCACTTACCGTCACACATGCATTATTAAAGTGGAGCATGGGAATACCAAGAGATGACTCATGGGGTCACTTGTGTACCAAAAATACTCCTCCCTACCCCACAGTACAACATGTCTTACTTCCTGCTTATCAGAGTTGTTATCCCTCCCAGTATGGCAATTTTCCTTTTTTCCTGCTGGTCTCTTGGTATACAAGAAGCCCAGAATAACCAGTGGCAGCTGCGGCTTTAATTTCAGTGGAAAACTTAAAAAGCAATCCTCCTTGAGGCCTCTGGACACACAAAGCCTAAATATGCAGGATCAGAAAGCACAAATTCGTCAAGTGGGTTACTGTCAGTTATAGGTGTTGGCTGACTCCCACTTAACCTCCATGCCTTGATTACCAGATCCACATATCCCACCTGTTGGGGACACAGCACCATATCACAGGGTGTCATCTTCAAGCCTCAGCTCACCTTCAAGAGGCCATTCCAGCACTCTGTCCAGCTGGCAGCTTCTGAATGGTAGTACATAGTAGGAACAATACACCTCATTTGTCATATATGGGTCTTGGTTCACAGCAATATCATACTGGATTTCATGCTGGTAGATCAGACCTTTGAATTGTGGGTGCTAGCTGAAGCACAGTGAATAGGAGATGCAATCGTATATCCAGAACATGAATGAATCACCATCAGATTAAATGGTTTCTCTTTCTTGGGTGAAAGGGGTCCTCTTTTATCCGTTTGCTTAAATTGATTGGGGGCTCAGTGCTGGTCTTTGGGGCTGACAGGTTAGTCAGCCATGGCAGTAGCCAGATGAACTGTACTGAGATGGAGCCTGTTTTAATGGGCCCATCCCTATCAGGGCTCTGACTCATACCACAGGCTTGCTGAGGCTATGAAATTAGCCTCCTTTAAATGTTTGCCACTCTTAACAGTTAAATCCTATGTCTGGTTGTCAGTTCAGCCTGCACTTTGACAACAAGAGGCATACGTCTCTAACTGGAGTCAAGGAAGTATGTTTTACTTTAAATTGGAGATGGAGTCTAAGCCTGTCATTTCTCTCTTTAAGGCATTAATGGTGCTTAGCATCCATTCCCAATACCTCAATCTTCGTAGTTATTACTGACCTGAAATTCTTAAGCCTCAGAACATTACACAAGCTATGTCCACCTGTACCCCATCCAAGATCACCAGAAGTGAAAGTCTCAGCAGTTGTATTGCTACAGAAGGTCAGACTTTGTGGCCATCTGGCTAGTGAATGATCTGACCTCAGCCTCCCATCCTTAGAGACTACTTTCTAAGATCATTCCTGGTACCGACTATCTTAGGTTGGCTTTTCTGAAAGCAGAGCCAGAGATAGGGATTCTTGTGCAAATGATTTGGTGAGGGAATTCTCTCAGAAGAAACCTTAAGTTAGTGAGGAAAGCAGAATAAGGCAGAGAATGAAGGTAGGCAGAGAGATAGCAGAGGTCTAGCCTTAGCAATAACCTGGTAAACTCTACAGCATGAGGGACACGCTGAGTAGTCCCACCTTGAGGCAAGAGGGTAGCCTTTCATCTCCCCATGTCATCAGTTCTGGGACAGAGGACATTTCAGATATTTTTGAGTGAGGAGGATCCTGTTGGTGGGATGCAGTCTCCTGGTATTAATAAAAGGGATCTGGTATGGGCACCAGCAGCTCTCCTGTAGGAGGAATGAGAAACTCTTTGCTAAGGAATTAGAAAAGATCTTGTCATGAAGATGACACTTGGCTTGTTAGGAAGAGAAAAGAGGTAATGTAATTAGGCTAAAAGTGGAGTAGCCAAAGTAGGGGGTGAAGAGTAGTTCAGGCACAAGATCACTGACTTCAAATCTGAAGGAGATTTGTGCTCAAAATCATATATACTTGATTTCAACATTCTTCTGAACTCAGTGGAAGCTCGTCTACTAGGTGTTAATTTTTATTTTTATTTAGTTACTTTTCTTTGTTTCTTTTTCTTTTCCATTTTTTCCTTTTTGGATTATTTTCTTTAAGCTATAGGCTGCCAATTCTTCCTGGCAGTAGTATTACTGAATACAGCTAGTTAATGAGGTATGCTGGGGTTAGTTTACAACATTTACACTAATTAAGGTATTTAAACATCTCACTAGAATAATAATAGACACCGTATTGAAAGGCTGTATACTTTGGCAGATGTTAAAAAGGAAAAACTGTGTATGGGAGGTAGTCTTGCCAGGGGCTCCAGAATTTCTGAAACAGTGTAGTATATAAAAGTTTATATTTAAAGTAAAACTGTAGCAAAATGGCCAAACTGGGTTAGAAAAAGAGGAGACTGTATACTTTTGGATTATCCCAATTTATTACTTGCAAGATATAACACATAAGAAAAACCACAAAACTGACATTTGACCAATAGCATTACATTTTGAGATCTCTACATTTGGGACTGATAATTTGAGTAAAAATGCTGTCCTTCATATAGATGTCCAGATAATCACCATCATTCAGTTGAGTTACAGCCTTCTGGGAAAAGGTGCAGGGAAGGAAAGACTCAAGGCTAGGTATTTGCAGGTGCATTTGGGTGAGTGCGCATATTTGTATGCCTGTCTGTGGAGTGAGACTTTTTGTATCGGTGCCATTTCAAAACCAAATACAAATAATCTCCATTTTGAACTGTGCATACCTGTGTATCTCTGGTGTAGTGTGTAGGTAATCAAGATTTAACACCACAAGAAGGCCAGCATTTGAAATTAGAAGAGGAGAAAAGACTTTCTTTAGAATCTACCAACCTGCAACCAGTGCTATACAGTCAGAAGCTTTGGTTATTAAGTGAAATCAAAAGCATATCAGGCCGATCAACATCTTAAAAACCATTAGTGTTTCATTTAGAGAGAGTGTCTTGTTTCTGAAATATTCATAGCTGGAGTCCACCACCACTGCTGAGATTTACATCTCCTCTCTTCCCATTATGCTTGCTGAATCTCTTTACTTGCTATTGTAGGAAAAATATTCAAAGATTTATAGGCAGCAAAGAGAAGGCAGCAAATTATGACATCCATTATTGGCATCTGCTCTTGTCTGTATCCCCAGGAAATGCAAATAGAAACGAATTCCAATTTTCTGCTACAACTGAGTTGCAAAGGGAACTGTTATATGCAGATGAGGCAACTTCTATTTGGACAGAGATAAAATGGAAGAAATTTCAGTCTACTACACTTGGCATACCATTTGCATAACTCTGAGAAAACTGTCACAAAGGGATAATAAAAAATCATAAGGCTCTTAAAGAATCACATAAAATGCCTGTAGCTAGGCTGCTTATAAGAGAAACAGACACAGCTTTAAGTTGCATGGGTGGGTACAAGATCCAAAAACAAAAGGGTGATTAAATATAGATGCTTCTATATTCATTGGTAAAAGTGATCCCTCTTCTCATGTTTGGCAAAGGGATTATTACACTAGGCTTGAAAATAACATAATCCAGTATTCAGTAAAGACAGACCTGGCATAAGCCATTGTTTCTCCTGAAGGAATGACAATGACAACATTTTCCATTATGTTGGAGGCTCTTTGAAAGCCAAGAACTCTTGTATCCACGGATGTCCTATATCCTCAGTGTCTAAAGTAGTTTTGAACGTGATAGCATCTCCAAATAAAATGTTCAATGATAGGAATTGAAGGGGTCACAGTAGGACAGAAGTGGGACTCAGGAGATTAATGTTCTAAGTTATCTGTCTAGACTTTGAGAATTTGGCCAGGTTTCCCTATCTCTATGGGCCTCACTCCCACCTCTGAAAAGAAGGAGGGAATAATATCCATCTTAATTGGTTTGGGAAAGAATTAAGTGAAGTATCTGTGTTCAGTATAACATCTGGCATAGATCTGTCTCTTAAGACCCAAGTCCTTTTTTCCTACCTCCTACAACTCTGCTATATATCTCAGCTGAGGATTAAGAAGGTCAGCAGTTTCTGACAATCTTAGACCCCAGGCACATGGCTCATGTTACCTGTTATCTGTCTGCTCTTATCTTAATGCTCCATTTGCCTCAAAATTCCTTTCCAACATTTACTAAAACTTTGGCCTCTGACTCTCAATTTCCCTTCTACTCAAGTCCTGATGTAGTATCACACATGCTTTTCTTGTCTATCTGGCTTTTCCCACCAGAGTCATGATTTGCCTCAACTTTTCAGGGCTCCACTCTCTCTCCCATGCACCTGCCGACTCTTTCCTCCTCTCTGTCCATATAAACCTGACTGCTTTCATCCGTTTACCATCTCCAGGTAACACAATTAAATGTGAATGATCATGGTGAGCTATGTAACTTTACATCTTTCAAAGTTTGATATACAAAGCTTTCTCAATTTCTGCCCCAAGATTAATCATTCCTCTGGATGACTGACAGTGGGAACATTCATTTCCTTCAGAAAAAAACACCATTTCCATTCACTGGGTATCATCTTGTCCAGGTGAACAATATAACCAACTGTTTTAATCACTTTCTATTCAGACCCTGTTGATGAGGGAGGGATTCCCACCATGGAGTTAGTTGTAAGGATGGTCCCAAAGAACATATGATGCTCCTGGTCCTCACAGTTCAGGAAAACGGGACACTACCTGCCAGGCTGGGCCACATGGGCTTGTGCTTGGGAGCAGAGTGAACTTCCAGGGACAGGGGGAGGCAGCCATGAGAGTAGCTAGAGGGCTAGTACCCCCTGGTTCCTAGGAGAGGGTGATTGACTTGCTGGAATAATTCTATGGGATGGCAGGGAACTGAAATCTTCTACTCAGGGATAAGCAAGAACCGCATCTGGTCTTCATGATAAGAAGAGCTGTTTGGCTAGGGGCTCTTGGCTCTGAGAGCAGAGTGCGGGTGGGGGGAGTTTGTGATTAGGGTATTTGAGGCCCTTCTTATTTTACCAGATGTCAAGGCAGCACATCATATTCAGCCTTAATTTTAGGCTTTATTCCCCACAAACTCAAAATTCCTTTAACTCCTAATTCCAAGGACTTTCACTTCTGTTCTACGTTGATAGGGCTTACATTTCCAGTCTAAAGCTCAGAATAATAATTTCCACCCTCCCACTTATTTTTTTTTAATTGGAGTATAATTGCTTTACAATGTTGTGTTACTTTCTGCTATACAACAAAGTGAATCAGCTTTATGTATAAAACCTCCCACTTTTTATTATCTTTAGAGTTCTATCTTATTGCTCTGCCATTTCCTCCCTGGAAAAAAAACTCAGCTCTGAACCTACTGTACATTCTTCTGAGAACTAGGGGATAAAAACCACATGGCAGATGAGATTTCTGCTGTTATATGTTCATAGTCTTTAACTGTCAGTGGATTATTAATATTGCCTAGAATCTCACAGCCTTGTTCTCTCAATTCACAGAGAAGCTGCTCCACATTTCACTGCTATTTGCAAGGTCCTACCTAACCTTTCCCCCCGTCATGCTTATCAAAGCATCTGAGATAAGAATTTTATCTGCACAGTCATTCACCTTAAACTTTAGAAGAAGGGCCCTTTCTCTTGCTGCTGCTGCTACTGCTGCTAAGTTGCTTCAGTCGTGTCGACTCTGTGCGACCCCATAGACGGAAGCCCACCAGGCTCCCCCGTCCCTAGGATTCTCCAGGCAAGAACACTGGAGTGGGTTGCCATTTCCTTCTCCAATGCATGAAAGTGAAAAGTGAAAGTGAAGTTGCTCAGTTGTGTCCGACTCTTAGCGACCTCATGGACTGCAGCCTACCAGGCTCCTCTGTCCATAGGATTTTCCAGGCAAAAGCACTGGAGTGGGTTGCCATTGCCTTTTCTTGCTACCTATGCCCAAAGGCAAAACTGTGCTCTGAATCCCTTCCTCCCTCATCTCCTTGACAATCACATTCCATCAGTTTTTCTCTTCCCTTTATCCTCAATCTTCCCCTCTTGATTTTTTTTCCTTAGCATATAAATATGCTCAAGTCTCTTCTACCAAAAAAATTCCACCTGTTAACTATACAACATCATTTCTTCCTCTTAAAACCAAGCTGATTTAAAGAGCAGAATAGAATTTAAATATTCTCCAGCCCCCTAAAAGGAACCCTCCTACACCATTGTGGGAATGTAAACTGGTGCACCCACTATACAAAACAGCATGGAGGTCCTTTAAAAACTAAAAATAGAGTTACCTACCATATGATCCAGTAATCCAAGTCTGGGGCATATGCCCAGAGAAAACTATAATTTAAAAAGATACATGTACCCTAATGTTCACTGCAGCACAACTTACAATAGCCAAGACGTGAAAGCAATGTAAATTTCCATTGACAGATGAATGGATAAAGAAGATGTGAGATATATGTGTGTGTGTGTGTGTGTGTGTATAATATTACTCAGCCATAAAATGAATGAAATAATGCCATTTGCAGCAACAAGGATGGCCCTAGAGATTATCATACTAAGTAAGCCAGACAAAGATAAATATCATATTATATTGCTTATATGTGGAATCTTAAAAAATAATACAAATGAACTAATTAAAAAATAGAAATAGACTCACAGACATAGAAAACAAACTTATGGTTACCAAAGGGGATAGTGAAAGATGGGGCATAAATTAGAAGTTTGTGATTAACATATACACACTGCTGCTGCTGCTACTAAGTTGCTTCAGTTGTGTCCGACTCTGTGCAACCCCATAGACAGCAGACTACCAGGTTCCCCTGTCCCTGGGATTCTCCAGGCAAGAACAATGGAGTGGGTTGCCAGTTCCTTCTCCAATGCATGAAAGTGAAAAGTGAAAGTGAAGTTGCTCAGTCATGTCTGACTCTTAGCGACCCCATGGATTGCAGCTCAACAGGCTCCTCTGTCCATGGGATTTTCCAGGCAAGAGTACTGGAGTGAGGTGCCAGTGCCTTCTCCGATATACACACTACTATATATAAAATAGAAAATCAGCAAGGACCAATTGTTTAGCACAGGAAACTAATCTCGGTATTTTGTAATAACCTATAAGGAAAAAGAATCTGAAAAAAATAGATGCATATGTATATAAATCTGAATCACTTGCTGTACACCTGACACTAATACAATATTGTAAATCAACTATTCTTCAATAAAAATAAATAAGTTAATTTTTTAAAAAGAAAACAAACATGGCACAGGAATAGAAAATAAAAAAGGAAGTTTGGGATCAACATATACATACTACTATATATAAAATATATATAAAACAGACAATCAACAAGGCCCTACTGTGTAGCACAGAGAAATATATGAGTATTTTACAATAATCTATAAGAAAAAAGAATCTGAAAAAGAATATATATATACATACAATATATATGTATATACGCACATATATGTGTACATATATACATATACATATCTCTATATACACATATATGTGGATTTCTCTAGTGGCTCACATGGTAAACAATCTGCCTGCAATGCAGGAGACCTGGATTCAACCCCTGGGTCAGTAAGATCCCCTGGAGAAGGGCATGGCCACCCACTCCAGTATGCTTGCCTGGAGAATTCCATGGACAGAGGAGCCTGGCTGGCTATCGTCCATAGGGTCAGAAAGAGTCAGACACAACTGAGCAACTAACATACAGATATACATAAACTGAAAAAGAACACACACACACATATATACATATATACATGGGCTTCCCAGGTGGTGCTAACAGTAAAGAACCTGCCTAGCAATACAGAAGACATAAGAGGTAAAGGTTCAGTCCTTGGGTCGGGAAAATCTCCTGGAGGAGGGAATGGCAGCCCACTCCAGTATCCTTGACTGGAGAATCCCATGGACAGAGGAGCCTGGCGGGCTGCAAGTCCATAGGGTAGCAAAGAGTCGGACACAATTGAAGCAATTTAGCACGCACATGCACACAGACACAGATACAGACACACACACACACACACACATATAACTCAATCACTTTGCTCTACACGTGATAAACAACATTGTAAATCAACTATACTTTAGAAAAGACAAATACATGAATAATTAAATATCCTCCAGCCCCATTCACTCTCAGTGAATTGAAGCAACAATCAGTCAACACACATCAATAAATTGGCTCTCATCAAACCTAGTGTAGGCTTTTCAGTCTATCCTGGGGCCCTCTAGAACATGGGATGTTGTCAACTCCACACCCCTACATGCAAGCTTCTAACTCTCCAACCACTTGTTTTCAGTCATGTCTTCCTCTGCTCGCTATCCTCTACCTGCCCTGAATGTTGGAGCTGCTCGGGGTTCAATTCTCAGCTATGTTCCTTAGGTCCTCTTATCCATACTCCATGAGTGCTGACTCTTAAAGCATATGTCTTACCCAGAGCTTTTCCCTGAGCTCTAGATCTCTCATTCTAATGGGCTACTAATTATCACCAATTGCTTCAGATTCTGCACATGTTAAACTCACCACTCTTCCCATACATTTGCTTTCTACTTCATCCTTCAAAGATGTCTCTACTTCATTTTATATCCCTGCTTTGGTTTTTATTCTCCTATCCCCTAATCCAAAATCCTGAGTAATATCCAGATCTCCTCCTACCTTTGTCCTCTATTTTTACATCTTTATTCTTCTACTTCTGAGTGGACTCTTATAATAGTTTCCTAGCGTCCTGCACTAAAGGGTCTTTAGTCCTCCAAAGAGTTTGGGATATTATACTGTAGTCAGTGGTTTCCAAATCTGATTTACTCAGAGAACCTGAGGAAGATTATTTAAAAATACAGGTTTGTTATTTGTACACCTATCTGTCTCCCACCTTAAACATATTGAGTCAGAAAGGGGATAGAAATATTCTGCATTTTAAAAATTTCCCAGCTGATTATCAAGTAAACTGCTGTCTGATAAATACTGGCCCTTGGTGAAGTATTAAGCAATGATGTTGCATATAACGCTGTGCTTTGGAAAGTTCAGGAAGCAGTCTGCAGGCTGGACTAGAGGCTGACTAAATGTTGCCCACATGTTTTCTTGAAGATAAAAATGTTTAAGGTACAACTACATACACAGATAGTGGTCCTTGTCAATAGTAAATCTACCTGTATTCCTATCAGTATCAGCTATCAATCTCTTCTAACTATAAAATAGATTATTAACATTTGTGCTGACCGCCCACAGTGACCAAGAAACTCAGAAATATTAATTAACTTTTGTGAAATCACACAATAACTCAGTAATATAAACAAAGATCAGATTTTTATGATTTTCTGACTCCTTGTCTTGTGTAGTCTTCCCTTAGCCAGTAAACTGTCTAGAGATGGTTTATCATTATATCTTCTTTAAATAAACCTTTTCACTGGCTTTTGGAATTAACCAACACCTCATTTCCCCATTATGAAAGTGTTCAGGCAATCATACCCACTCTGAAGCCCAGGCCTTCCAAATCCTCTGAAGAAGGTTCAAATCTGAGAAGTGAATACATTTTATCTAAGCAGAGCCTATCAGAACATTTTTAATAAAAACCTGGCCCAATTTCAGAGCTTTCTTTTCATTAGAGCAGGTCTGAAAGCAAAGGCCTTGAAAGTGGTTAGAAAAACATAGTGTAATCACTATGGTACCATTATCCTGTCCCTGGGTAATCATTAGGCATCAGCTTGCCAAAGCGAAGGGCGGCAAATTACTCATTTATTGTTACCTGAGCTGTGCAGAAGATTGAAATCTGGACTACTAATGATTTTTTTTCACCTTGTTTGGGAGATTCTGTAGAAAAGTTCACATGTAGCACAGATGCAAGCTGGATGGCGAAGGTGCTTTCAGACAAATATGAAAGGGAAGCAAAGCATCACCTTTCTTCAAAAGTAAAGCTGAAAAGCTCCATATCCTTTCATAAAAGCAGCTCTAAGGGGAAAATACTAAAAAGTCATCAAGACCTAGAATGGGAGAAGAAACTAGTTAGCTGACTTTCAGTAGATTTGGATCTGCTCTGAAAGATATTAGACACTCAGAGTACAAGTTGGATTCAACGCAAATAAAGTTTAAGGTAAATATTTACCAACAGTTTGTAGGGAAAAAATTATTTAGTAAGATCATCTAATGAATTAGATTTGTGTGTGTGTGTGTGTGTGTGTGTGTGTGAAACTTGCTTTAGCAAGTTTCAAATTTAATAAAGGGTCCAAGTTTAGGTATGGTAAAAGAGAACCAAACCATTCCTAATCTTGTTAAAGTTGAAGCATCTACAAGATCTAGTACAGGCAAGTATGATTGGGAACATGAAAGACAGCCATTACGATATCTGTGTCCACTCCTAAAACAGACACCCCGAGTGAACTTCCAAGCAGTTCCCCATGCTGAGGATGATGGATGTAGGCAGGGAAAGAGAGTTCAAGATAGTTTTAGACAGTTTTGTGAACGTGAAATGTTACATTCAAGAGTAAAGATCGATTTGCTTCTATAGGAAAAAGTCCAGTGTCTGGAATGGGGACGTGAGAATCAAAAAGCATTGATTTCTATTGCTGGCTCAGCTGGTGACTGCTTCTGTAGTCAGAGGCAATTTTCCTAGCCGATTTGTGACTAAATCTCCGCATCTACAAAATGAGGTTAGGAATCTTTTCTGTTTGAGACCCGGCTAGGATTATTAGGACTTTTGTTCATGTTATTAATGTTTATGATGCCTTCTGGGATTTTCAGATAAAAGCATTAGATAAGCCCAAAGTGCTATTAATATTACTTTTTATGTTATTCCAAAAGGGTATTGTGGAGGCTGATGAAATAACACTTGCAATATTCTACTGAAAGGGTTGGAATAAACAGTGTTGGTATTATTTAATGCATAAATTATCCCTTAAAGAACATGCAGAAAACCTACAAGTGATATCTTCCTTATCAACCTGGTATTAAGCTTATACCAGACTCTCTGTCACCCAAAGCATTTGCCAAAAGATTATACATATATATCTATTTTGCCAGCTAAACTCATGATGCCAGTCTACCCATTCCATCTAGAAAGGTGAACTAATGTGCCATGAAGTTTCATTTGTTCAGAATTTTGAAATAATCTAATAATTTGTGAATCATAATTTCCCCTTTGTTTCACTGTTGATTTCTTAACTGTTCTTGATGCGTTGTAATTCAGTTTTCTCACAGATGGGGTTTTAGCACGATGGCATCCTTTGGGGCTTTGGATTTTTGTCAGAGGTTTGCTTCATGTTTAATGCCTTATATAGAACGCTGGGCATATTTTTATGATGCCTGGCTTTGAATGGCTATTAAAGTGTATATTACAGGGATAAGGCACCGTCAATTTACAGTATTTTACCTACTTATACCATTTCCAGGGCTCTCTATTGTAACATTATCATTAGGGTTGCTGGCCCTTTGCTGCCAACAACATGATTAAATCCTACTACAATTACTCTTGTTATAAAATCTTCTCATGCTTCTTGGCACTAAAGGTGCACAGAGCCATGCAGGTGGTCACATAAAAAGGAGCAATGTACTCTGAACCGAAATGTGAGGAGAGCTCTAGCCTAGAGAAGGCAAATAGATCCCCAAAGTAAGATATTACTGTATTACTGTACTCTCTGGGGATGGATTTTCTTTTGAAGTTTAGTTTATAATACTAAAGAGGGTTTTGCTCTTATTTTGTTTTTCTCCCTAGGGGAGTTAAAGAGGGGGGTGTAATCTGGAGGAATTCCTCCCAAAGAAAGGCTCAGAAAAAGGCCCAGTGATGACTAGAAAAATGACAGGCTGTTTTAAGACAAAGAGGAGAGAATCTAGTCCAGGAAATAATGTCTCCTATTTCATACACAATAATGGTGCTTCTCACACCTGGGAATAATAAAATGTGAGTTGGGATTTCTTTCCCTTCTTGCGGTGAAGCATTCTGCAGTGCTTCTCACAACCAGAAGCAGCAGCTTGTAAGGTGGAGAGGCACTCACTTTATGGAACTGACCTGTCTTCAGAACTATTTAACCTGACCTTATTAGTATCTCTGTCTAAGCGTCCACATTCTGAGAAAACAGACAGGTCCCTGCACAGTGTGTATCTCTGCAGGACTGTGAGGCAATGCAGGGGGCTGGTTGCGCCAACTGCCTGTGCTTACTTCCTGCCTCTGTCATGTGTTAGCATGCTTTCCAGCAAAACGCCTGTGCCTAGGTTTCAGTTTCCTCATCTGTTTCCTCATCCTCATAAGGTGGTTGGGAGGACTGAAGTAGTCGATATTGATAAAACACTTAGAAAAATGCATGGCCCGTGGAAAATGTGCTCCTCTCCAAGCAGCAGTGGTGCACGGTGGCGCTGAAGCAGCCCCTGGCGTGGGCCTGTACACACACACACGAGGTCTTTGGGCACAAAGGAATGCTTCCACTTTTCCTTCCTCTGCCTGATGAATAAATATGCAGTGTGAGGAGATTTGGCAAGAGAAAAATGGAGCATATAAAAACACACCCAATTCACTGTAATACAGAGCTATATAATATAATAATAATAGTTAATGATTATTGGACATGGGCTTCTGCTGGAGTGGGCGCTTCATGTGTATCATGTCACTGAGTTCTCTAATAACTCTATGAGCAGGCATGACTATTATCCGCAGTTTACCACTGAGGAAAATGAGGCACTGAGATGTGAAAATGATACAACTTATACATGAAGAGCTGGGACTAGTTTATCTGACTGCTGGCTTTCTAGTTATCTCCCTCCTCTTCCTAGATAGATAGTTAAGAATAAGAATTATTAACTTTGCACTTAACTTTGAATGTGTGTATAGTTACACATATAAGATATATACGTGTCCATACATTACATATTTTCTCAGAAGCAGAACCAGAGGTTACAATGAAAGACTTCATTTATCGATATGTAGCTCTATTAAAACAACTGTCTTATCATGTGTAAAGCACATTCATTTGTATAAAGGGGCATATGAAGTGTCTACTCTCTTGGGACTCTATATGTGTGTCTTGTCTATTCTCCCTAATGCCAGCAGCAGAATAAGGTGAGGGTGCGATAGGAGTATGGTCTGCCCCAGGTATAGATTGTAAGGAGGCACACTGTCTATAAGGAATTGAAAAATCATAATAAAACCAACTAAACATCTGCTTACTTTTTCTTACCACCATGCATTTCTAAATCACATAGGTGATAGAATACTGCTCCTTACCAGGGCAGGCCTCTAATCCTCTCCCAACTCCCTCCTCTTTGGTTTGCCACTGCATATCTGCCTTAGGGAAGCAAATTAAAGTGGGATGCAAAGGAAAGGATATATTCTCAATAGTAAAAATACCTATTAGCTGTCTATTAGGCATTTGTTTAGCACATAGATATTTATTGTTAATGACTGCTGTTAGGACACTTTCACAGAACAGAGAAAAAAGAAACAAAGGCAAATAATTGCCAGAAAAACATCTTTGCTCAATCCATCCCTTTTAACATCCAGAAAGGCCTGATGTCACATATCCACTTTGCTTTGTTCCTGTTGTTAGTCAGGGAGGTGTGTAGTTCTTTGATGATGAGATGAGAATAGAAGAAGTAGTTAAGGATAAACCCTTTCCTATTTAATGGCTCCATTCTTTCTTCTCCCCAAGGTGACGGATGATGTACGGAAAGGAACAAGAATTCAGAACAGTGTGACTAAATCACACTTGTTAAAGTTAGAAAAGCCCTGAATAGGTCAATTTTACTGACTTCATAGAGGGAAAAAAAGCGCAAGAACCTATTCATGAGGGGTAAAAGGTGTTGCAACTCCCTACCTGAGCTTTCAATTACTGTTTACTCACCTGCCTACTACCATTATTGTCATCAAACTTTATCGATAAGGTCGTCCCAAGGCAAAACTAGAAAATATGAGGAGTTTTTCCTTGGCTATCCCTACTTTTAGAAGACTTCTACAGGTTTTGAGAGCTCCCATCTTGTTACCTGTGGCTGCTCCCCTAGGCTTCAGTGCCAATACCAGCATCACCATCTCCCACACCTCTATCACCACGCATAAGATTTTGAGGGCTTTGGCACTAACTCCCAATCTTCTCCACGTATTTTCTTCCATCAACATTTTCCCCTCCTGTGTCCCATTCCCTCAGATCCCTGCCATGAGAAGACAGCTGGTGATAAATCAGATAGTCTAGTTCCTGAAGCTGGAATCCAGTCATCCTTGGTATCTGTGTGGGATTGGTTTCAGGACTCCTGCAGATACTAAAATCTGAGAATGCTCAAGTCCCTTAAATAAAGTGGCCTAGTATTTGCATATACCTTAAGTACATCTTCCTCTATATGTCAAATCATTTCTAGATTACTTTTAATATCTAATATTAATACAATATAAATGCTATGTAAATAGTTGCAACTACAGTGTGTTATATAAATAGTTGCCAAAAATTCATCTTTTGTTTTTTGGAACTTTCTATAATTTTTTTCTGGAATATTTTCAGTTTTTGGTTGTTTGAGGATGTTGAACCCATGGATACAGAAGGCCAACCATATGAAACAATTATGTTGTTGAATTGCTAAGTCAGACTCTTTTGCAATCCCCATGGACTGTAGCCACCGGTAAAATACCTGTTAGCTATCCTAATAGGTATTTAGAAATTTAGTACTGTCCATTTAAATCTCCCCTGTCCATGGGATTTCCCAGGCAAGAGTACTGGAAAGGGTTGCCATTTTGTTCTCCAGGGGATCTTCCCGACCCAGGGATTGAATCCATGTCTCCTGCGTTGCAGACGATTTTTTACCACTGAGCCACCAGGGTAGCCCCAAACAATTAAATACACATCAAATAGGTATATTCATAAACATTTATAGTATGTTTTCATTTTCTGAGTTGTCTTCTCTGAGTTAATGAGCACTTTTAAGGCAAACTATCATGTACACTCTCAGGCAGCGGGCATAGCACATCCTGATTCCACTGCTTTCAGTGAAAGCTCTATTGTGCCCTTTCAAACTGAGTGCGCTGGACATCATTCATTCTTGTTTTACACATAATCTTATGCCTTTTAAAAAACTGAAGAAAGAAGAAAAAAAATGTTTGCACGGTCCTGTATTTACCCACATATTTACCATTTCTGACGTTATTTCTTTCTTCCTGTGGATTCAAGTTACTCTCTGGTGTCATTTCCTTTCAGCCTGAAGAACTAGCTTTAGTATTTCTTGTCAGGAAGATCTGCTAGTAATGAGTTCTTCCAGTCTTCATTGTTGAGGAAATATCTTTGCTTTGCCTTCATTTTTGAAGGATAATTTTGCTGTGTATAGAAATTTGTGTGTCTGTTTCTAACAGCTTTATTGTGATATAATTTATATATAATTCATCCATTTAAAGTATATATGTCAATGGCTTTTAGTATAATCAGAGAGTTGTGTGACTGCCACCAAATAAATTTTAGAACATTTCTGGATGTAGATCTATATGTTGAGAGTAGCTTTCCATTTCTTTCAGTACTTTGATAATACCATTCCATTATCTTCTGGCCTCTATTGTTTCTGATGAGAAATTAGTTATTAATCATATTGTTCCCCTGTACCTAATGAGTCATTTTTCTCTCCTTTCAAAAACACTTATTTGGTTTTTCTACTGATTGTCTTCATGTTCTCTGATTATTTCTCCTATTATCTGAAATCTGTTGTTGAATCCCTTTAGTGAATTTTCTACTTTTTCAAACAACATAATTATTTATTTTATTTATTGGCTGTGCTGGGTCTTCACTGATGTGTGCACTTTCCTCTAGTTGTGGCAAGTGGGGGCTACTCCGGCTGTGCCGCGTGGGCTCCTTACTGAGGTGGCTTCTCTCGACGCGGAGCCCAGGCTCGAGCATGCGCGGGCTTTGGTACTTGCAGTTCCCGGGCTCCAGAGGGCAGGTTCTGTAGTTGTGCACAAGCTTAGTTGCTCCACGGGCACTTGGCATCTTCCCAAAGTGAAAGTCACTCAGTGGTGTTCAGTTCTTTGTGACTCCATAGATTGTAGCCCACCAGGCAATCAAACTCATGGCAGACGCTTTCTCACGATCCAACAGGGAAGCCTTAGTGAATTTTCTAGTTTGCTTATTTTACTTTTCATCTCTAGAACATCCACTTGTTTCTTTTTTATAGTTTCTGTTTCTTTACTGAGATTCATGGTGTGTCACTGTCATGATATTTTCTTTTAACCACTTACATTTATATTACCTGAAGATGATTTCTTTCAGTCTTTCAGCATTTATAACAGCGGCTTTGAAGTCTGTATATGGTAAATCCCAAATATTGTACAAGCCCACTCAAAGATAGTTTCTGCTTCTTGTTCACCATCACCTCTGTACATATCACATTTACCTGGTTTTTGCATGTCCTATTTATTTGTTGTTGTTGTTGTACTGGATATTATATTTTATTTTTTTAAGATTTTATCTATTTTATTTATTTCAGCTGTGCTGGATCTTCATTGTTGTGTACTGGCTTTCTCTAGTTGTGTAAAGTGAGGTCTTCTCTTGTTAAAGAGCAGAAGCTTCTCTTGATATGGAGCACGGGCTGAATAGCATTGGGCTTCAGTAGTTGCGCATCCTGGGCTCTAGAATGCAGTCTCAGTAGTTGTAGCTCATGCACTTAGTTGCTCTGAAGCATGTGGGATCTTCTTGGACCAAGGATAGAAGATCAAACCTATGTTTCCTGCATTGGAAGGCAGATTCTTAGCCGTTAGACCACCAAAAAAGCCCAAACATTCTAGATAGCATATTATCAGTACAGTTCAGATCAGTTCAGTCGCTCAGTCGTGTCCGACTCTTTGCAACCCCATGAATTGCAGCATGCCAGGCCTCCCTGTCCATCACCAACTCCCAGAGTTCACCCAAACTCATGTCCATCGAGTCAGTGATGCCATCCAGCCATCTCATTCTCTGTTGTTCCCTTTTCCTCCTGCCCCCAATCCCTCCCAGCATCAGTCTTCTCCAATGAGTCAACTCTTTGCATGTGGTGTGGTGGCCAAAGTACTGGAGTTTCAGCTTTAGCATCATTCCTTCCAAATATAACCCAGGACTGATCTCCTTTAGAATGGACTGGTTGGATCTCCTTGCAGTCCAAGGGACTCTCAAGACTCTTCTCCAACACCACAGTTCAAAAGCATCAATTCTTTGGCGCTCAGCTTCCTTCACAGTCCAACTCTCACATCCATACATGTCTACTGGAAAAACCATAGCCTTGAATAGACGGATTTTTGTTGACCAAGTAATGTCTCTGCTTTTTAATATGCTGTCTAGGTTGGGCATAACTTTCCTTCCAAGGAGGAAGCGTCTTTTAATTTCATGGCTGCAGTCACCATCTGCAGTGATTTTGGAGCCCAGAAAAATAAAGTCAGCCAGTGTTTCCACTGTTTCCCCATCTATTTGCCATGAAGTGATGGGACCAGATGCCGTGATCTTAGTTTTCTGAATGTTGAGCTTTAAGCCAACTTTTTCACTCTCCACTTTCACTTTCATCAAGAGGCTATTTAGTTCCTCTTCACTTTCTGCCATCAGGGTGGTGTCATCTGCATATCTGAGGTTATTGATATTTCTCCCAGCAATCTTGATTCCAGCTTGTGCTTCTTCCAGCCCAGCATTTCTCATGATGTATTCTGCATATAAGTTAAATAAGCAGGGTGACAATATACAGCCTGGATGTACACCTTGCCTATTTGGAACCAGTCTGTTGTTCCGTGTCCAGTTTTAACTCTTGCTTCCTGACCTGCATATAGGTTTCTCAAAAGGCAGGTCAGGTGGTCTGGTATTCCCATCTCTTTCAGAATTTTCCACAGTTTGTTGTATCCACACAGTCAAAGGCTTTGGCATAGTCAATAAAGCAGAAATAGATGTTTTTCTGGAACTCTCTTGCTTTTTAAACGATCTAATGGATGTTGGCAATTTGATCTCTGGTTCCTCTGCCTTTTCTAAAACAGCTTGAACATCTGGAAGTTCACAGTTCACGTATTGCTGAAGCCTGGCTTGGAGAATTTTGAGCATTACTTTACTAGTGTTTGAGATGAATGCAATTGTGCGGTAGTTTGAGCATTCTTTGGCATTGCCTTTCTTTGGGATTGGAATGAAACTGACCTTTTCCAGTTTTGTGGCCACTGCTGAGTTTTCCAAATTTGCTGGCATATTGAGTGCAGCACTTTCACAGCATCATCTTTCAGGATTTGGAATAGCTCAACTGGAATTCCATCACCTCCATTAGCTTTGTTCGTAGTGATGCTTTCTGAGGCCCGCTTGACTTTGCATTCCAGGATGTCTGGCTCTAGGTGAGTGATCACACCATCATGATTATCTAGGTCGTGAAGATGCTTTTTGTACAGTTCTTCTGTGTATTCTTGCCACCTCTTCTTAATATCTTCTGCTTCTGTTAGGTCCATACCATTTCTGTCCTTTATTGAGCCCATCTTTGCATGAAATGTTCCCTTGGTATCTCTAATTTTCTTGAAGAGATCTCTAGTCTTTCCCATTCTGTTGTTTTCCTCTATTTCTTTACACTGATCGCTGAGGAAGGCTTTCTTATCTCTTCTTGCTATTCTTTGGAACTCTGCATTCAGATGCTTATATCTTTCCTTTTCTCCTTTGCATTTTGCTTCTCTTCTTTTCCCAGCTATTTGTAAGGCCTCCCCAAACAGCCATTTTGCTTTTTTGCATTTCTTTTTCTTGGGGATGGTCTTGATCCCTGTCTCCTGTACAATGTCATGAACCTCCGTCCATAGTTCATCAGGCACTCTATCTATCAGATCTAGTCCCTGAAATCTATTTGTCACTTCCACTGTATAATCATAAGGGATTTGATTTAGGTCTTACCTGAATGATCTAGTGGTTTTCCCTACTTTCTTCAATTTAAGTCTGAATTTGGCAATAAGGAGTTCAAGATCTGAGCCACAATCAGCTCCCAGTCTTGTTTTTGCTGACTGTATAAAGCTTCTCCATCTTTGGCTGCAAATAATATAATCAATCTGATTATTATATTATATAGCAACTCTCAATTCTTGTTTTCTGATTTTCCCCTTTGAGTTGTTCTTCTGTCTCTTTCAGCCCTCTCTCCCTTCTCTTTCTCTCTCCTTCTTTCCCTTTCGTTCTTTTTACATGTAACTTCGTTGAGTTTATTTTGTAGTAGCTATCTCTTCTGTAATGTGCCAGCACTAATGCTTCTGCTAAGATTTTTCAACTCTTATTTCTATTTGTGAGCCTGGCTTCCTAGGGGTCACCCCGAATAGCTTAGTGGCCAGTCAATAAGCTACAGGTTAGTGGTCAGATATTGTGCTCAAATACTTTAAGCCCATAAACTTTTCTTTTGCCAATGGATCTCTGTGTGATTTGAAGAAGATGGGAAATCAGTCCTGAATATTCTTTGGAAGGACTGATGCTGAAGCTGAAACTTCAATACTTTGGCCACCTAATGCGAAGAATTGATTCATTAGAAAAGATCCTGATGCTGGGAAAGATTGAAGGCAGGAGAAGGGGATGACAGAGGATGAGATGGTTGGATGACATCACCGACTCTATGAACATGAGTTTGAGCAAGCTCCGAGAGTTGGTGATGGACAGGGAAGCCTGGCGTGCTGCAGCCCATGGGTCACAGAGTCGGACACAAATGAACGACTGAACTGAGCTGAACTGATTCAAAGTTCAGACAGTTTTCATATCTGTCCCAGATTTTATTTTCCTCTCAGCTCTCTGGAGTCCCTCTGCGTTTTCACACAGATGTCAGCTGGGGATGTGTGGAGAACATATATAGCCTTGCTACAGTTCTCTCAATTCGAAGATCTCCCTGTTAAATTTTTGACTGGTCTGTGGGCCTGCCACCCATCACAGTCAGGAAGGACCTCAAACTCTGGCTAGCAAAGCTAGAAGCTTGTTTCATTAATTTCTTACCAAGTTTGCTGCTTTTACCGAAAACACCTCTCAGCCGTGGGATTTTGCTCTCAGTTACAGACCAATTTCACTCCTTCTGGCAGGGAAGTTGCTGGTTTCATAGAAAATCTTATCCTTGTCTAAACAGTGTGCCAGTTGACCTGGGGTGTGAGAGAGATGCAAGCAGCCACAGGCAAGAAGGCCACTGTCTCCCATTGTTTTTACCTAAACTCCAACAGCTTTTCATAAATAAATGGATCTCTCTTTATTGTTTGCCTTTGGTTGATTTCTAAAGCCCAGAAATACTTGGGGGCTTTGACAACTTGGTACAGTTTTACAGTCGGCTTTTGAGAATAGGATTTGCTGACTTCCTCCTTCCCGCATGGTTCAGAGTTCTACCTTCAGATCGTGCATTTCCTTATTCTACAGTGGACCCCTTTTCACCATGTAGTTTCTGCCCTGGGGGCCAATTTTGACACATATGCCTGACTACAGTGGTGCAAGAGACAGGGCTGAGCCTGTCCCAAATACACAAAGCAAGAGAATCATGATGGATTTCAAAACGCAAATTTTATAGGTAAGTTCCCTTATCAGTGGTTTTGGACTCGTAAAGGATCTATCAAGGATGGTAAAGGCTAGAAAATCGGAATATTATTAATGGGGATTCACAATATCCTTGTTATTATGAAAGGCACCATGACATTATGGCACGCTAAGAGCATAGCAACCCAGAAGCACTGACCAGTAATTGTGTGAAATGGTGGCTAAAAAAAAAAAAGACATAAAATATCATGATTGCTGAGAATTTTAAGAGAAAGGATTATTGCTGCTGTTCAAGCTTGGGGTTACCTATCTCTATCCCCCAATACTCCTAATTCCGCTCCATGTCTGCTTCCAGAAACACATATTCCTCATGAAAAAGAGCATGTCAGCCTATTCTCTGCAAAAATGT
The DNA here is from genome assembly GCF_019923935.1 of Bubalus bubalis. Classification (NCBI taxonomy): domain Eukaryota; kingdom Metazoa; phylum Chordata; class Mammalia; order Artiodactyla; family Bovidae; genus Bubalus; species Bubalus bubalis. Next base: position 29,842,921 of record NC_059176.1, on the reverse strand, counting down.
GTAGGCGTTTGATTTGAAAGGGGATCAATAGAGGAGTTTGGCTTATAGATGAAAGACAGGCTCACAGGAATTCAAGAATGGGAAACAATAACATCAGGATTTATGGGATGAGATCCAAAAGCGCAGACAAGGCTGTTCACCCTGGCTTTAATGTAGGTTCATGCTAGTGGGTCTCTGCTTCTCCCCTTATCTCATTTGTCCACCTACTTCCCTCTATAAACCAGTTTTCTTTGTTGGCTTATGGTCTCTCTGCTCCCACAAAAGGCCACAGGACTTTGGCTTGGCAAGAACTGACTTTTATCCATCTTTACAGATGTTACAGCTCTTCTTCAAAAACTGACTTAGTCATTTAGTGTTCACTTTACAATTCTCAAAAGAATAAAATCTGATTCATCCACTTTGGGTCAATAATCTCTGGCCAGTGGGTAGAGGCTATTTATGTAATTATGACTTTCTATGGCCACCCTTTCACCAGGGGCCATGTGGTGGAGATCTCATTAGGAAGCTGCAGAGACCAGCAATGAAGGCAATGACTGACATCTATAATATAATGTTTCTTCCTAAGTGAGTTTCTCTATTACTCAAGTGCTAAAAACTTTGCTGGACTTTTTCTAAGGCATATACACTCAGAAATTGCTTGCAGTGAGCTCTTAGAATGACTTTGATAACAAATACTATACACTGCTTTAATTTCAACTTGCCAGAGCTTACTTTTCCATCTCATCTTTGTTGTTCTTCTGTCACTAAGTCATGTCCGACTCTTTGTGACCCCATGGACTGCACAGCACCAGACTTCCCTGTCCTCCACTATCTCCTGGAGTTTGCTCAAACACATGTCCAGTCAGTGATGCCAACCAAACATCTCATCCTCTGTCATCCCCTTCTGCACCTGCCTTCAATCTTTCCCAGCATCAGGGTCTTTTCCAATGAGTCAGCTCTTCACATCAGGTGGCCAAAGTATTGGAACTTCAGCATCAGTCCTTCCAATGAATATTCAGGGTTGATTTCCTTTAGGATTGACTGATTTGATCTCCTTGCTGTCCAAGGGACTCTCAAGAGTCTTCTCCAACACCACAGTTCAAAAGCATCAATTCTTTGGTGCTCAGCTTTCTTTATAGTCCAACTCTGACATCCATACTGGAAAAACCATAGCTTTCACTCGATGGACCTTTGTTGGCAAAGTAATGTCTCTGCTTTTTAATATGTTGTCTTGGTTAGTCATAACTTTTCTTCCAAGGAACAAGCGTCTTTTAATTTCATGGCTGTAGTCACCATCTTCAGTGATTTTGGAGCCCCCCAAAATAAAGTCTGTCACTGTTTCCATTGTCTCCCCATCTATTTGCCATGAAGTGATGGCACCAGATGCCATGATCTTGGTTTTCTGAATGTTGAGTTTTAAGCCAACTTTTTCACTCTCCTCTTTCACTTTCATCAAGAGGCTGTTTGATACCTCCTAGCTTCTGGTAAATGGCGATTCATGTTCTTTGAGTTTCAATACATCACTCCAAGTTTGCTTCTGTCTTCATATGGTTGTCTTTGTTCTACATGTCTGTGTCTGTCCAAATCTCTTTTTCTGTATAAAGATACTAATCCTTAGATTTAAGGCTCTAACTCAGTATGTTCAGCTCAGTCGCTCAGTCGTGTCCGACTCTTGGCAACTTCATAAATCGCAGAACGTCAGGCCTTCCTGTTCATCACCGACTCCCGGAGTCTACCCAAACTCATGCCCAAGGAGTCGGTGATGCCATCCAGCCATCTCATCCTCTGTTGTCCCATTCTCTTGCCCCCAATCCCTCCCAGCATCAGAGTCTTTTCCAATGAGTCAACTCTTCGCATGAGGTGGGCAAAGTACTGGAGTTTCAGCTTCAACATCAGTCCTTCCAATGAACACCCAGGACTGATCTCCTTTAGGATGGACTGGTTGGATCTCCTTGCAGTCCAAGGGACCCTCAAGAGTCTTCTCCAACACCACACTTCAAAAGCATCAATTCTTCATTGCTCAGCTTTCTTCACAGTCCAACTCTCACATCCATACATGACCACTGGAAAAACCATAGCCTTGACTAGATGGACCTTTGTTGACAAAGTAATGTCTCTGCTTTTCAATATGCTGTCTAGGTTGGTCATAACTTTCCTTCCAAGGAGTAAGTGTCTTTTAATTTCAGGGCTGCAATCACCATCTGCAGGGATTTTAGAGCCCCCCAAAATAAAGTCTGACACTGTTTCCACTGTTTCCTCATCTATTTCCCATGAAGTGTTGGGACCAGATGCCATGATCTTCGTTTTCTGAATGTTGAGCTTTAAGCCAACTTTTTCACTCTCCTCTTCCACTTTCATCAAGAGGCTTTTTAGTTCCTCTTCACTTTGTGCCATAAGGGTGGTGTCATCTGCATATCTGAGGTTATTAATATTTCTCCCAGCAATCTTGACTCCAGCTTGTGCTTCCTCCAGCCCAGCATTTCTCATGATGTACTCTGCATATAAGTTAAATAAGCAGGGTGACAATATACAGCCTTGATGTACACCTTGCCTATTTGGAACCAGTCTGTTGTTCCATGTCCGGTTCTAACTGTTGCTTCCTGACCTGTATGAACAGAATGAAAAGGCAAAATGGACTGGAATGGGTGAATTTAACTCAGATGACCATTATATCTACTACTGTGGGCAGGAATCCCTTAGAAGAAATGGAGTAGCCATCATGGTAAACAAAAGAGTGAAATGCAGTACTTGGATGCAATCTCAAAAACGACAGAATGATCTCTGTTCGTTTCCAAGGCAAACCATTCAATATCACGGTAATCCAAGCCTATGCCCCAACCAATAATGCTAAAGAAGCTGAAGTTGAACGGTTCTATGAAGACCTACAAGACTGTTTAGAACTAACACCCCAAAAAAGGTGTCCTTTTCATTATAGGGGACTGGAATTCAAAAGTAGGAAGTCAAGAAACACCTGGAATAACAGGCAAATTTGGCCTTGGAGTACGGAGTGAAGCAGGGCAAAGGCTAATAGAGTTTTGCCAAGAGAACTAACTCAGTATCACCTCATATAAACATCTGCAAAGATATCATTTCCACACATGATCATATTCACAGGTACCAGTGGTTAAGTGAAAGTGAAGTCGTTCAGTCGTGTCCGACTCTTTTCGACCTGATGGACTGTAGCCTACTAGGGTCCTCTGTCCACGGGATTTTTCAGGCAAGAATACTGGACTGGGTTGCCATTTCTTTCTCCAGGGGATCTCCCCAACCCAGGGATCGAACCCAGGTCTCCCACGTTGCAGGCAGATGCTTTACCATCTGATCTCCCAGGAAAGCCCCTAACCAGGAGTTAGGACTTCAACAAATCTTTCTGGGAGACACAATTCAACCCACACCAATCTAGTTAGGAAACTAGCCTGAATGAAATGGAGGACATGTACTATGTAAAAAATGATGATAATCATGAAAATGGAAATCATGAGACCTGGGTCATAAATATTCATTGTGCAGATGCAACACCATATTAATCAATTCCAAAGGTGTCTTTCCCAAAATAGCCTACATAAATTTGAAGTATTAGAAATATTTTCTAGAACTCTTCAACAGTTTTGAGATTTGTTTGATTATTCTTTGATGCTTTTGTTTCTTCTTTCTACTTCGCTGGGCATTTCCAAAGATTTTCCTAGATTTTCCCCAATATTTCCCATTTTTGAATGTTACCACAGTTATACTGTCTAGTCTCTTTATCTAAAGCCTGTCTGTAACTCTCTACCCTAAATCCTGTAATTCAGCCAATATTCCTCCCTGATATTCCTATTTTTACTCTCAACTGGATCATTGCCATCAACACGAATAAAGATACTTTTATTTTGCACATCTCAAAAGAACTGTTGAGCCCATTTTATCTGCCAGATGCTGCACAAAAGATTTTATTCCCTTTGTAACAAAATTCCTTGAAACATATCTATATTCCCTTCACCAAGTCCTACCTACACATTCCTATTTGACTCTCACTCCACCATTCCACTCAAAATGTTCTAGTCATGGTTATCAAATAGCTTCCACATTGTTAACTCCAACGGTCAATTCTCAAGCTTCATCTTTCTTGACCATTCAACAGCATTTGACACAGTTCTTCTCAATTTCATTTCACTTCACTAGTTACTCCTTCTAGTTTTCTTTTCTGGTGATTCTTCTTTAGCTTCTTAATATTTGAGCATACGAGAGTATCCTTGAATCTCTTTTCATACATGCACGCACGCACACACACACACACACACACACTCACATACTTTTGGTATCTCATCCAATTTCTTGACCTTAACATCTGTATGCTAATGACTCCAAAATTTATATCATCAGTCCAGACCCCTCTCCTGTACTTTAGACTCACATATCTAACTGCCATTTCAATATGCTTGGATGTGAAATAGACACTTCAAATTCACTATGTCCAAAGCTGAAGTCATCCTGCCAGCAAACCCGCTCTGCTTATAGCATCTCCATCTCTGATGATGGCAATTCCATTCTTTCAGTCATTTGTGCCCCCAATCATAGTCTATCTTGGCTTCTTCTTTTTTCTCACACCCCATATCAAATCCACACAGATTTGTTGTTCAAAATATAAAGTAGATTCATGATGTAATCAGAATCCAACCACTTCCTCTATCTCCACTGATTTATCCTCATAAACCCACTATCATCTCTCACTTAAATTAGTATTTTACTGTTCCTCTGACTGGCCCTTTTCTACCCTTTTCCTTCTACAGTTTATTAATAACATAGCAGCCAGAGTAAAGTTGTTAGAACTTAATATAACATCTCTCTTCTTAAAATCTTCCCATGCCCTCACCTCATGTAGAGTAAAATCTAATTTCTTTACAGTGGCCCAGTCACTAACTTCATACCAGCCATAATGTCCTCTTAACATTTATCAAATGTGTCAGGTTTGCCCTTGCCTTAGGGCCTTTGAAACCACTTTTCTTTCTGCCTAAAATGCCTCTCGGAGAAGGCAATGGCACCCCACTCCAGTACTCTTGCCTGGAAAATCCCATGGACAGAGGAGCCTGGTAGGCTGCAGTCCATGGGGTCGCTAAGAGTCGGACACGAGTGAGCGACTTCACTTTCACTTTTTCACTTTCATGCATTGGAGAAGGAAATGGCAACCCACTCCAGTATTCTTGCCTGGAGAATCCCAGGGACGGGGGAGCCTGGTGGGCTGCCATCTATGGGGTCGCACAGAGTCAGACACGACTGAAGTGACTTAGCAGCAGTAGCAAAATGCCTCTTCTCCAGATACTTGCAATTTCTAGCTCCTCATCCTTCAAGTCTGAGTAATTATTCACTTTTCAATGAGCCTTATCCCAACCTACATCAACACCTCCTCTAAATAGTCATTATTTTGTACTACAATCTTATTTATACAATATAATGTATTTATTTTCCTTTGTTTATTGTCTATTATCTTCTTCCTCCAGAATATAAGTTTCGTGAGGACAGGAAATTTTGTCTGGTCACTGATGCATTTCAAGCAACAAGAACAATGAATGCTTGTTGAGTGAATGAATGCTTTGTCTAACTTTTAAGGCTAGACTAATAGCTTCTGATGGAGAAGGCAATGGCACCCCACTCCAGCACTCTTGCCTGGAAAATCCCATGGACAGAGGAGCCTGGTAGGCTGCAGTCCATGGGGTCGCTAAGAGTCGGACACGACTGAGCGACTTCACTTTCACTTTTCACTTTCATGCATTGGAGAAGGAAATGGCAACCCACTCCAGTATTCTTGCCTGGAGAATCCCAGGGATGGCGGAGCCTGCTGGGCTACCATCTATGGGGTCGCATAGAGTTGGACACTACTGAAGCGACTTAGCATACCATAGCATAGCAATAGCTTCTGAAGGCAAAAATAACTTTTATTTTTCCTCTAGTGATCTCACCAATTCATATATAATTATGACTAGTATGACACCAAAAATTGGCTTCAAAACTAGACCTCATCACTGATACTAGCAGAGAACAGCTTCAGAGTATGCTGAGGGGCACAACAATTTATGGGTCTCGGAAAGGTTACTGTTAAGCGGTTGTAAGCTGCAGTGATTAACGGTCCTTTACCTTATTGTGCATTGCGCCACGGCAGGGGTGACACTGTATCCTTGGTGTACAGTTGGACTCCACTTCTCAGCCATGGCAGTCTTAAGTAGGTCATGAGAGTAGTTCTGTACAGTAGAATAGAGTAGACATTCAATAGAATAGAATTGCACTTTTCAGGCTGAGTCCTGAAACTTCCCTTTTGATTTCTCCTTCTGTACCCTGGTCAGAAGGAGAGGATGCAATGGAGGATTCAGACGATCTAGAAGCTGATGGAATCACCGCATGAAAGGAGGCTGAGTCTCTAAATCACTGGGTAGAAGATGTCTCACCAAACTCTTTATAGTAAAATGAAATGAATGATGGCTAAAATCTTTATATTTTTAATGTACTGATAATTGGGGTTGATTTTTAGGTCTAGTCCACATGGCCAACGGAGTCAGTTCCTCACATCATCTTGGAAAGGTAGTATGAAACTTGGTTACCTAAAGCTATGAAAATGACATGTGTTAGCATGAAGGAAACTTGAAATATTTTGGCAAAAATCTTTGCTTTTAACTATAAATGCTCCAATATATTAGCATTTCTTCTTGGAATAAATAGGTTGCTGCTTTCTGGACCTGAGATGCGAATCTCTGGCCTAAGTTAGGATTCCTCTTTGAATTCAATGGCAGTGTCACTAGGAGAGCAAGTTGGCTGTTTGTGCTTGGCACCACCTGGCTGCAGTTACATCGCTCAGCACTAAACACACTGGCTGTGTCAGAGTTGAGTACTGTCATTCTGATGAAGTGGGGAGTGTGTTGGCCTGGTGGGAAGCCTTTTAAATTGAATGACAAGGTTTTTCTTATTTGTTACATCCCCAGGCCATTGTCAAATCATATAATGCCAGCCCAGGAAAGTAATTACAGAACTGTTGTGAGGCTGTTAGCAGCTGCTTTTCATTTTTCCCCATTGTGACTGGGATGTGGTGGAGAAAAATTGGGATGACTAAGAACCACAACATAAACGCCACCCAATCTGTTGGCCAGTCACATGTGGCACTTACATTCAGTCAAGGGAAAAGAGCAGGTTCCTGAAATGTTATTAGATATAGATGTCAAATATAATGAAGAATCTACAGACAACTATCAGAGACCAAGCCATGAGGACAGGTGAATTTCATTTATTAAACCATTACTAAAATCATCAGGCCACAAAGTCTAATTGTTAAAAATAAAAGCATGTGTTGACCTCATAGAACTACCCCTTTCCTCTTAGCTGTTTCTTCTCTCCCTTGTTTTCTTTTTTTTTATTTTTGTAAGGACCACAATGAACCTTCAGCTCAGTTCATTTCAGTTGCTCAGTCGTGTCCAGCTCTTTGGGACCCCATGAATCGCAGCACGCCAGGCTTCCCTGTCCATCACCAACTCCTGGAGTTCACTCAGACTCACATCCATCGAGTCGGTGATGCCATCCAGCCATCTCATCCTCTGTCGTCCCCTTCTCCTCCTGCCCCCAATCCCTCCCAGCATCAGAGTCTTTTCTAATGACTCAATTCTTCACATGAGGTGGCCAAAGTACTGGAGTTTCAGCTTTAGCATCATTCCTTCCAAACAACACCCAGGACTGATCTCCTTTAGAATGGACTGGTTGGATCTCCTTGCAGTCCAAGGGACTCTCAAGAGTCTTCTCCAACACCACAGTTCAAAAGCATCAATTCTTCATCGCTCAGCTTTCTTCACAGTCCAAGTCTCACATCCATACATGACCACTGGAAAAACCATAGCCTTGACTAGACAGACCTTTGTTGGCAAAGTAATGTCTCTGCTTTTGAATACGCTATCTAGGTTGGTCATAACTTTCCTTCCAAGGAGGAAGCGTCTTTTAATTTCATGGCTGCAGTCACTATTTGCAGTGATTTTGGAGCCCCAAAAAATAAAGTCTGAGACTGTTTCCACTGTTTCCCCATCTATTTGACATGAAGTGATGGGACCAGATGCCATGATCTTAGTTTTCTGAATGTTGAGCTTTAAGCCAGCTTTTTCACTCTCCTCTTTCACTTTCATCAAGAGGCTTTTTAGTTCCTCTTCACTTTGTGCCATAAGGGTGATGTCATCTGCATATCTGAGGTTATTGATATTTTTCCCGGCAATCTTTAACCTTCAGCTAATGATATGTAATTCAAAGTTTCCAACAATAAATGCAGAGTCTCATAAAAAGCAACTACCAGGATATATGAAGGGGAAATGGGCAAAGCTCGATGTATTTTCATCTTACCACCTTATTTTAATTTGGTCCTTTTGAATAGGAACTTTATAAGCTGGCCAGTGCTTATTTCCAAGGTTAATTTATTTCCTAAATTCTACTGAGTGATGAACGGTATTGCTTTTGATAGGCTACTGATGTAAAGTAAAATATGTATTGTTTTAAAGTTATAACTAAAGTTAATGGAAACTACTTAAGATTCTTAACACAACTGAGTCTTGTGTTTCCAATCAGGTGACAATCTAATCAAGATGAACCCTAAGTGATTATTCATTATTCATTTTCTTTGAATGAAATGGTTTAAATAGCATGGAGCTATGCTAGCAAGTTATTATGTTCACATGTAACCCTTTCTTGTTCTGAAAGTCATTTCTTTCCTCTCTGAGGTTATGGAAATATAATAAATACATTTATATGTCTTCTGTAGTTTGCAGAAGGCAGTTGCTTCCCTATACTCTACACAAACTTCCTTCTGCTAACAATGTGTTACTAACTTTCATGAAATAATTTATTTCTAAATGATGAAAGTGGTCAAAGGCTTAGGATCCAACAGCATTCCGAATGAAAATAATTAGATTTGTGGTAAAGATAAGAGTGAGGTTTGAAACCTGTCGGTACATATCACTAGGTAGAAATAAATTATGGCTTGTCAAAAATGACACATTTCAACAAGGTGCTTCCTTTTCACTCTGAGTAAGACCTTTTTCCACCCAGCAATTAACTTATTCCCATTAATATTCAGTAGCATTGACAAGGCTGACAGAGTAAACCTGGGTTTTATAAAACTAAAGACAGATTGATAGAGACTCATTACGTTGTCTAATAATTTCATCATTGTATGGTAGATCTTAATAAATAAAGAACAAAGCTGTTGACTATAGCATTGATTTGTTGTGCCAGGTAAAAGACTCAAATTTTCTGTGTATATTTTCTTTTTGTGACTCATAAATTTATTTTTGAAAATAAACAGTAATTTTGCCTAAAGGGATGCAGAGGTGACACAATAATACATTTATACCGTAATATGCTTAGCACTGGCGTAGTTTTCTTTAGGTATTTCTTCACAGTCTATAAGTAATAATTATGCTACACAGTTAAATTAAATAAAATGAGTAACTGCACTCAAACGACCCTTTGATTATAGATTGAGAAAGCTTAAGCGCAAGTATACGTTTGTGGTGTGGTAGAAAAAGAGCAAAGAATTAACTAACAGCCCATGGGAACGGGAAAACCAAACATTTGCGTCTTCCTCCATTTATGACATAAAAAGTAGGAAATAAAATAAAGCAGGTTTCACAAAGCTTCAAGATGTGTCAAAGATGACGTTGCTTAGAGACATAACATCTGTTCTGTTTTTGTAGTTGTCATATTTTCTAAAAAAAAAAAAAAAAAGGAAAATTAAACACTGTGTTTTTCCAAGCTCATGGACACAGTTTTTCATTGTTGTTGTTGTTTTTCATACAGGACACTTTGGCTGGGTTCAGCTTTCTCTTCTAGAACTGTGAGAAAAAAAAAAAATTCACACTGTTGGTGAGAAAAATGTGATCTATGCCGAACAAAATCAACTTGCATTTTTTTTCTGGAAGTTTTTAGGTTGTTCTTTCCCTCTGCCATGACAGGTGACTTCTCACAGGTGAAATCTGTCATTTTTCCTCAAGAGTTCTTTCTCCTTTAACGTTATATAGCTCAGCAAATTTTTTCTGCCAGGGGCAATATTAGTGAGTTCTGGATGTATTACTGGCATGGAATTTTGCCACTTGTATTTATTTTCTGTGCTATGACAACCTACTGTTTTGTGGTAGAAATGACACGATTTTAGTTCTCATCAAATTCATAGTTTCTGCAAAAGTCTAATTTTTCATAAGTGAAAATTCATGTAGTGAAAATGGAATCATTTCACACAGTTCTTACTTTGGCCCCAAGCACATGCACTGAATAACTCCACTCTTCATTCCCCCTGTTTTGTCAGAATCAAAGTCTGCAGATGGGCAAGTCACACCTGAATACCCTAAGTAAGTAGTTTGTAATTAGGCTGTAACAATAAAAGCTTTGGATTTAATTTTCCTATGTGCTGATTTTTGTCTTTTGGATTCCTCTCTGACGTTTCACATCCCTTAGATTTTTATCTCCCATTAGCTCTTACCTCTCCTCCTTCACAGCAGTCTACTCCGATTTCAGCTTTATTCAGCTCCCTTGCTCCCTCTCAAACTCTGCCTTAAATGATCAATTCTAATGTTTTCCTTCAGTTATTGTTTTATTTCCATTTTGATTATTCTATTCTATAAACCATTCATGAACTTGCTCCTGCTCTTCATTAATGGAGACTTTTTAGAGAGGACAGCAGAAGAACAGCTGCGTTTATTCGTTAACCACAGATTTAATGAGAATTTACTATGTGCACAACATTGTGGGAGGACACAAAGTGCTGTCTACACCACCACTTCTCTTCATAGCCGCTGATGCTCAAATAGCACCAATTGTGTGCCCAACACTGATCTATATGATTTACGAACATCAACTCACTTGGCCCTCCCAATAATCCCTACATTTTAACAAGCAGGTTTTATTATTCAGGTATAGTGAGGCCAACAAATCAGCAGATGACTGCCACTGAAAGGACAGTTTGTTACTCATAGTTCCCAACAGAGGGGAACTCATCACACTGTGGAGCGAGCACCAGGATCAACCAGAAGATAAAACGAGTAGAAGGAGAATGTGGGCAAGAGCCTTTACTGTGGTTTCCATTGTGGGAAACAAGCAAGGCATGGTAAACAGGCTTAAGATTGGCTTTGATTAGTTTGAATGATTTCAGGGAGCTCTTGGGTGTAGGGGCTATCCCAAGTTGCCTGATGCCTGGCCTTGATATGACTGAGGCCTGGAAATTGGCCTGCATTGTAAGAGACTGACAGAGGAGGTAGGAGAGGGTGCAGGCTTTGGATTGGGGACACACAGACAAGTCATTTACATTACATTAATTACATTAACGCTCTGAAGGCTAGCTCTGGGATGGGCAGGTAGGTCTCCAGTGCCAATAGGGTCCCACATATCATTTCAGAATAAAAATAAGTGTGCAATATACCCTAGAGGCATAGTACTAGTATTAGCAAAGCCACGTATCTGTTAAGTGATTGAGTCCAGATTTGGGCCCAGTAGGTCTGGCTCCAGAACTCACATTCTTAATTCTATGCCATGCTGCTTCACCAAGGAACTTGGATTTTTGTAAAGGAAATAAAAAAATATACATGATGTCATCTAAGTGCTGTAAAAGTTAAAAGAGGCTTCAGAACTCAGTGGACAGGGATGGCAATCAGATTGGCAATCAAATTCAAAATTTCAGGAGAAACACTAATTGAATGCACATTTGAAGGGTAGCAAAGATGCCCACCGATATGAAAAGATCATTCCAGGCAAATGGAATTACCTGAACAAAAGTGTGAAGATATGAAGCCAATGAATGGATTCAAGGAGTTGCAAACCCCCTGCATGGCAGAAGCAAAGTCTGTGCATGGGAGATTGATGGAAATGATACTGGGAAAGTTATTTGTAATCAGCATTAGGTCATGAGTGAAATAATAAGGGATATGGACTTAATTCAGGGGAAAAATGAGAAATAGAGGTGTAATATAGCATTTTTATATATGTACTTATATGTTCAGTTTAGTTCAGTTCAGTCACTCAGTCATGTCCGACTCTTTGCAACCCCATGAATTGCAGCATGCCAGGCCTCCCTCTCCATCACCAACTCCTGGAGTTCACTCAAACTCACGTCCATCGAGTCGGTGATGCCATCCAGACATCTCATCCCCTGTCGTCCCCTTCTCCTCCTGCCCCCAATCCCTCCCAGCATCAGAGTCTTCCAATGAGTCAACTCTCTGCATGAGGTGGCCAAAGTACTGGAGTTTCAGCTTTAGCATCAGTCCTTCCAATGAACACCCAGGACTGATCTCCTTTAGAATGGACTGGTTGGATCTCCTTGCAGTCCAAGGGACTCTCAAGAGTCTTCTCCAACACCACAGTTCAAAAGGATCAATTCTTTGGCGTTCAGCTTTCTTCACAGTCCAACTCTCACATCCATACATGACCACAGGAAAAACCATAGCCTTGACTAGATGGGCTTTTGTTGACCAAGTAATGTCTCTGCTTTGGAATATGCTATCTAGGTTGGTCATAACTTTCCTTCCAAGGAGTAAGTGTCTTTTAATTTCATGGCTGCAGTCACCATCTGCAGGGATTTTGGAGCCCAGAAAAATAAAGTCTGACACTGTTTCCACTGTTTCCCCATCTATTTGACATGAAGTGATGGGACCAGATGCCATGATCTTCGTTTTCTGAATGTTGAGCTTTTTAAGCCAACTTTTTCACTCTCCTCTTTCACTTTCATCAAGAGGCTTTTTAGTTCCTCTTCACTTTGTGCCATAAGGGTGATGTCATCTGCATACCTGAGGTTATTGATATTTCTCCCGGCAATCTTGATTCCAGCTTGTGCTTCCTCCAGCCCAGCATTTCTCATGATGTACTCTGCATAGAAGTTAAATAAGCAGGGTGACAGTATACAGCCTTGACGTACTCCTTTTCCTATTTGGAACCAGTCTGTTGTTCCATGTCCAGTTCTAACTGTTGAATATTTGAGGGGGTGACCATTTCCTCCTCCGGGGGATCTTTCTGACCCAGGGATCAAACCTGTGTCTCCTGCATTGGCAGGCAGATTCTTTACTGTCTGAGCCACCAGGGAAGCCTACTTAGATGTTACATGCAGTATATACATTATATCTACACATATGCATATACATTCAAAAAATATATATATATATAGGAGGTCTTTAAGTAGGAAAGTTATGTGATCACACTTGTGTTTCAGAGGTAACCTAGCTTCTATGGAAGCAGAATTGAAAGTGGAGAAATAAGTGAAAACATGAATTAGGATGTTATTGAAATAACTCACATGAAACTTAAGAATAAATCAGAGAACATTAGGGGATTGACTCAAAAATCATTGTAGAGACAGAGTTGAAAGCACCTTGTTACTGATATTTCATCAGTTGAAACTACATCACACAAGGAGTGGCTAATGGAACTGGGAATTTTACCATGAAGAGAAAACTCAAGGATAGACTCTTTTTGTTGCTGTACTAGGCCAGATTTCAGAGGCTGCTTTGGGCTGCAAGGTGGGAGAGAATAAATAAAGATATGAACAGAGCTCAGGAATGCTTGTATTTTGGTTCAGTTCAGAAGCCAATAATATTAATAAGTAGCATGAAGAAGCCTCAGTTCCACTGTGGCTCAGCACAGAACCATTAGTGGAATAAAAACATTATTTATAATAAAATATTATATATTTCAATATGCAGATACTCAGTCAAGATTAACCCAGAAGACTTGCTGATGTAGTTAGATGCTTGCATTTACTAATAATGAACACACTCAGGATTTAAGAAAGTTAAAATCATAAATCTATCATCAAAATAAATTCAGAAGATGAAAGAGTAGAGATACTGATGGTCACTAAACTAAAAATAAGTTCTAATAGACCAGACTTATTTGTCTATTAGAAAAAGAAGGAAATAATCTTAATTGAAATAAGGATAACATGCCAAGACAAATTACAGACTTTGGAAACAGAGAAAATGATGAAGTATGATATTAGCACAAATGAGCTGGGCCTTATTTATAAGCACAATGTCAAAATAATTCCCAATGTTATGACGGGATAGTGACAAAGTATCTCCGAAAACATATCTCCTGCCTTGAATTCCTCCACATGTTGAGGCTCACAATCAGTCTCTGGCACTTAGAAAGTCCCAGGAGATCATATCCTTTGGTAAGCTATGGGGAATGGAGGGTACACTGTGTAAAGAAGCAGAAATACAAGAAACCACAGAACAACTATGATAGAGAATCTATGTACACTGGCAAAAACAGACACCCCTCAGAATAAATAACTGCAACATGTAATTTATAATCTTGATTTCTTATTATTGTTATTCACAAACATTTTTTAATATATGCGATAGCAATAACATGAAATATAAAAACAATGTTTATTAATAAAATCCAGTGAGATCCTTGCATTTTGTATGTCTTCACTAATTTAAAAATCATTAATTCTAAGTCTGTTAAAATGAGTCTCAGATTTCCTTTGTTTTTATATTTGCATGTGGCAGCTAAATATGCCAACTGATGCCGGTATGTTATATTGGTGACTCAATTATAATGAGTGGCATTGCTTTGTTGATGTGATTTTCTGAAATGGCAAACTGCACTCAGAAAACAGAGGGTAATATTCCTGTGATATAAACTGTATCACATTCCTGGAAATTTGAGTTTATAAATGTAAGGAAGAAAATTTGCTGTGATGTATAAAATTATTTTCCAGTCTCTCAAATAATTGTAAACCATTTTCCCCTACACAAATATTAATTTCAAATTCCAAAAATTTGAAAGTCATATACCATAACTCTCTATTGTATAAAACTGACATATGCATAGAGGGACAGCTACCATCTCTGTCTACTCACACCCTATAAAAACCAACATCATCCTCCACTTGCTATGAAAAATTAAAACAATCATATCATTTAAAAATTGTGCCTGTAAAGAACTACTGGTTTAAGTAATGGAGCTCAATGTAAGGGAGATCCCTACCATAAGACATACTCAAGCATATGCTAGAACCTCTGCACAAAAATGGTAGGCAGAATTCAAGCACTGGGTTAATGGCTGGATTTGATCAAGGTTGAAAAATCAAATGCTTACAGACACAAAGCAGGTATGAGAAATGTGTAAACTGGGCCAAGAGAAAGACAATAGAGAACTGTTGTCCCAGCACCATTTGTTGAATGAATATTCTTTCCTTATTGAATTGTCTTGGCATTCTGTCAAAAATTAGCTGGTTATAAATATGAAGGTTTATTTCTGGACTATCAATTCTATTCCCTTGATCTATATGTGTCAGTACCACACAGCATTGATTATTATAGCTTTGAAATACTTTTGAAGAATCCTTCAACTTTATTCTCCTTTATCAAGATTTGTTTTTGTTTTTTTGGCTTATTCTAGATCCCTTGAATTTCCAAATGAATTTTAGAAGCAGCTTGTCAATTTCTGCAATAATCCCAGATAGATTTTGGCAGGGACTACACTGAATTTGTAGATCAATTCCAGGGATATTGCTATTATAATATTGTCTTCCGATCCATGAATATGGGATGTTTTTCCATTTATTTAGGTATTTTTAAATTTCTTTCAACTATGTTTTATAGTTTTCAGAGTACAACTTTTGTACTTCTTTTGTTAAGTTTATTCCTATTTTATTGTTTTCAATCTGGATGTTTTTATGTCATCTTCTTACCTAATTGCCCTGGTAAGGTCTGCTTAGTTCTCAAAATTTATCTATTCTGTATTCCATTTCTCTTTTATGCAGTATTTACTAACTAGGTTTGATCAAACCAATCCCCTAACTCTCTCTTTTAGTACTTTGCATCTTCTGTTATCTTTAGAGTCTTTCATAATTTAATCCTTCAAAGAAAACATCCCTGATTAATATTACCCTACTATCCAGAGATTACTTTTTTAATCCACACTACTCTGACACACTCATGGTCACAGTTTGGATTACCATTTATCCTAATACTGCTTGTGATTTGGGACACTTTATTATTCAAATTAAATTGTAAGCTTTGTTGAATACAGTCAATATTTTCAACTTTAAAGTTTTCAAAAAATCCTAATGGAATCTTATGTATAAATAAATGGTTCAAAAAATGCTTTCCATTTGTTTTCATCCTTTCACAGAGAAGTAATTCAGTGAAATGAAAGGAGTACTACATGGTCTTGAATCCTGGCTTTGCCACCTAAATTCTGTATGTTGCGTGATTAATAATTTACATCTGAGTCTCAGCTTTTCCATCTGTAAAATGAGAGTAAAAATGTCTAACATTAATAATAAAGATCAGAAATAGGCAAGTAAAACATACAGCCCATGGCAGGCATTGATACATGGCATGTGCTTTCATTATTGTAAGAGCGATGTGGCAATTAAAAAACTAGGCTTAGAGTTTTTGATTTAGAAATAAATAAAAAGAGAGAATGGAAGCAATTTAAATAGTTAAAAATGTTATTTCAGATTCTTATTATTTGTATTACACTGTCGTATCTGAGTCCTCCTCATCAGTGCCATCTTTTCCTTGGAACTCTCATCATTTATTTCAAGGGGAATATATAGCAACAAACAGGAAGTGTGACACACAGGCGTGCACATACAAACACACATACATGCCCAATATTATTCCTTATTTTATACAAATTTCTGGCATCTCACACTATAAAACAGAGGAATAACGTCAAGATGCAATTTACTGAAAGTCAGTATTTATAATTAAATAATACATGTTTCCATACATAGCTTTGAAAGGGCTCTATTCTAAGTCATTGTTTCAGTTTCAAATTAAGTGGGAAACCTTGGAAACTACTTTCATTGTTACTGGGTTCATATTTTGTACCAGCTAATCAGAGAAAAGTAATGCAAAATGTTATATGCTGATTTTTGCTTCTCCACAAACTCCTGAAATAATTCTCTTTGTAAAACTTTATTTTACAACTTCTTGAACTTTATTAAAGTGCAAATTCCTTTATTACATCATCTTTAATGAAAAAATACTTAAATAAATACATTCTAAATAGAGCAAGTCAGCAGATGTATTAGAGTAAATTAAAAAGTTGCACATTCCTAGGCTTCCCCAGTTACAGTTATATTTTTGGACTTGCCCTCTGTGGGTGACTGAATAATTTTTCAGTCTTTATAGAGAATTTTTTTAAAGCCTGAAAGGTTATTTCATATGTACTGAGGAAATTATGTGTATCATCAAAGTCTAGCCAGGAAACAGAAACCACCTGAGTAGTTCAAGAGACTTTAATGCAGAAAATTGATTCCGTGGGTGATGAAAGAGCTGAGATACTAAACAAGGGACACTGGGGCAATCCAAAGATTAACAACAGCAGGAAGCCACCCTCGCCCACAACTGATGGGATAAAAGGCAAAGGCAGTGTTCCCAGCACTGGTGGAAGCTGGAACTATCATTTGGCCCGCCTGCCAAGAGTTGGATTCATGAAGCTGCTGGCAGGGAAGGAAGGAGAGAGATACCCTGGCTTACTCCTCCCCACCACCTCCTCCACAATCCAGTCTGAAGACAGCAAAGCATGGGAACCAGTGTTACCTCTTAATATAGAGCAGACCAGGGGAAGAGCAAGGAAAGGATATGAAAGCAAACAGAGCCAGGATACACACATCATAAAATTACCTGCTTGTTGGAGATGGTGAAAGGGAGCGAGTGGGATAGGGTTGTGGTCAAGAAAAGAGCACAGCAGAAGTGTATTCATTTACATTTTGGTAGAAGATAAAAAATGGACCCTGAAGTTTTTATTCTTTTACAAGAGAATAATCAATGTGTTTGGGCTTCCCTGGTAGCTTAGCTGGTAAAGAATCCACCTACAATGCAGGAGACCCCAGTTTGATTCCTGGGTTGGGGAGATCCCTGGAGAAGGGATAGGTTACCCACTCCAGTATTCTTGGGTTTCCCTGGTGGGTCAGACAGTAAAGAATCTGCCTGAAATGCAGGAGACCTGGGTTCCATCCCTGGGTTGGGAAGATCCCCTGGAGGAGGGCATGGCAACCCACTCCAGTAATTCTTGCCTGGAGAATCCCCATGGACAGAGGAGCCTGGCAGGCTACAGTCCATGGGGTCGTGAAGAGTCGGACACGACTGAGCGACTAACCACAGCACAGAAATCAATGTGTTTGGGATTGAGATAAGCTATTCTGCCTCTTGATTTTGCATTACACACTAGGCTTATCAATGCCAGTATAATCTCACTTTTGGGTGGACACCTAGGAGCAGGGGCCACATTACCCTGTCTCACCACAAACTTTTGGTATCTCAGTATGGCATTACAATATTCTAGTGATTTGCATACGCACACATTTTAATTGAGAGAAATATGATAGAACATGAAATGGCTACAGGAATCAGCTCTGTAAATTAATTGTGAAACATAAGTTGTGATCCTAATGTTCTGTGAGAATGTAAAATTCATCAAGACAATTTTAATATAATGAAAACTTTTATGGCTCAGGGGAAGAATTATCACAAAAATGAGGTCGGACTTTGCTTCCCAAGTTATTTGATCAAGAGACCACACACCCCAGCTACTGCTGGATTTGCTGAAGCCAACAGAAATGGGTTGGACAGGAGAGGAGAGAGTGTGAAGATTTTAGACCATGAGTGGGAGCAGAGAAGGGCCCATTAGGACCTCCAGCTGGTTCCTATTCACTGAAGTTAGGGACTGACTCCTGTCTAGTGTGCAAAACCATTAAGGGGATATTATTACCCTTCATCTGATCTTGACAAGAGAATTTTTTTGTAATTAAAAAAAAAAAAAGACAAACTGATTAAGCTGCATCTGGGTTAACTTTCCTAAATAACAAATTGGCAGACAGCCTGGAAACAATGTAAATTCTGCTTCATTAAAATTATAATCACAGTTGATTTTTTTTTCTTCTACCTAACTGGCTACAGAGAAATAAAATTCTGATGGTTGTATGGCTCAAGTAGAAAGGCAACACACAGTACATTTGCACAGAAATTCCCTTAGATAGGACTGGAGGTAACCACATGGAAAAACGGGCAGTCTGGAGAGACAGCTACATCTTTTTGGATGTAGGGCCATCTCCAGAGCACCCTCATATTCACAAAAATGTTCTATTAAAAGGTCAAGAAAGCCCCGGTTTGAGTTCCCTGAGTCATACAGCTCTGTAACAACCTAGAGGGATAGGATGGAGAGAGAGGGAGGTTCAAGAGGGAGGGGATATATGTATACCTATGGTTGATACATGCTGATGTTTGGCAGAAACCAACACAGCTCTATAAAGCCTTCAATTAAGAAATAAATAATTTTTTTAATTATGAAAAAAATCTCAAAACAACAAAAAATACTTGTTTAAATATAGGTTTCTGGTTTCTAAATGTTTTTCTAATTTGAAAATGTTTCCAAATAAATTGAAAAATAAAATAAACAGAATTCAAAAAAAGAGAAAAGTACAAAAAAAAAAGGTCAAGGAAGGAGGCTTGCAGAGACCCCCTTTAATTTGGAAACATAAATAAGGGAGTTTATTTGCATATTAAATAATCATAGAAACACTTTACAATATAGCTAAAAACTGGCACATAATAGTTTATTTGCCTAAACATTTTTCTGCTCCAACTGAATAAGAAAAATAACAATAAAATATTTTCTCAATCAACTCTGAAAAATGCCAAAGGAGTAAGATCATGATTTGTCTGTTTGGCATCAAATGTGTTTTGACTTATTGTCTTTAGAAAGGACCTAAAGGTTAAAGAAAAGGAAAGAAAAGCAAAAATTGACTTTGTTTCAAGTTATTACCCTACAGCAGTTTGGAACCATGCAAGGCAGAAAAGTTGGGGGAAAAGAGCTCTTAAGAGAAAAGTAAGATGAGTTCATTTTACATATGAAATGGAAGATGTCCAAAACATACTTAGAAGTATAAGATTGGCTCTTTCACAAGGTGGAGCAACTCACGCTTTCACTTGCTTTGGGGGCGTCCCTGATAGCTCAGATGGTAAAGAATCTGCCTGCAATGCCGGAGACCAGGAATCAGTCCCTGGGTGGGGAAGATCCCCTGCAGAAGGGCATGGCAACACACTCCAGTATTCTTGCCTGGAGAATCCCATGGACAGAGGAGCCTGGTGAGATATAGTCCATGGGGTCACAAAGAGTCGGACATGACTGAGTGACTAACACTTTTCACAAGGCATCTCAGGAAAAACAGCTGCTTCAGGATACTAGCTGCCAGAAACTCACTAAAATAGACAATGAACCAAAAAAAGCCACACCTTTGTTAAGAAGCCTGGCTCAAATGGTAAAGAATCTGTCTGTAATTTGGGAGACCTGGGTTCCATCCCTGGGTTGGGAAGATCCCTGGAGGAAGGCATGGCAACCCACTCCAGTATTCTTGCCTGGAGAATTCCCAAGGGCAGAGGAGCCTGACAGGCTACAGTCCATGGGGTCACACAGAGTCAGACACGGCTGAGTGACTAAGCACACAACACAGCACACATGTGGACAGATGCTCTGAATGAGAAGTGGAGGAATTGTGTGGTTTCAATCAGTGGTGGGCATGACAAAAAGGTTTCTGTATGTCCCAGGGTGTCTTAATCCATGGCCATGTTCATCTGCTACTGAGTAGGGAGTTTTCCCATGATAGATGGAGGAGAATAGGAGAAGGAAGGTACACATCTGTTCAGGTTGTGTTGTGGATGGTAAACTTATTTTTCAATTATTCAACTTGGCTACTTTTTAAAACAGAGAGAAGGAAATTCCTTGAATGATTGATACTGCTGCACCTCATTGACATTTAGCTCAAAAAAGCTAAAAGCATCTGCAAAGTTTTCAATCTCTCTAAAAAGATGATGTCCAACATGATGCTGTGAGAAAGGCACCGTGCAAAGAAAGAAACCCAGGACCAGAGTGCCCAAATTCTATGTCCTGTTACTCCATGGATTCTACAACACAAAACATCAAGGATTGCTCTGAAGAAATAGCTTACTAAAAAAAAAAAAAAAAAGGAAGAGGTTGAAGAATGTGCTAAACTTTCAGCCTAGTGAATGGGAGACCAACGAGGAATGCCAGGAACAATTCCAAGAGATGGAGGCTACTCTCTCTAAGAGCTTCTATGCTAGTCTGAGTCCAGTCAAAAATAAGATTTTCTAAAAGTAACAAATAAGATCCTATATTTTAAAAAAAAGAAAGAAAATATGGTATCAAAGCCTGGATAAAATTCAGGAGTGAAAATGTAAATTCTTTGTGAACACCAATACCATAAATGAAGCTAGAAAAGAAACAATGGGCAAAAAGGTTTGTATCACATGTAAGAAACAGAAGGTTGGCTTTCAGTAAATTTCAACCAATTAGTAAGAAAAGCAGCAAAAACTGTGAACAAGAATTTCACAGAAGAGGAAACAAAAATGATCAATAAACATATGGAAAGATGCTCAGTCCACTAATGGCCAAGAAATGGATATTAAAAACACATGATATATCATTTTATACCCTTTGGATTAGCAACAAAATTTTTTTCATTTGATGTTGTCAAAGTATTATGTAAACAAAGTCAAGAGGCCACACATCTCAAATTCCAGGCTTGCTTAAGCAGCATTTCCTGGGAAATAGGGAAAAGACAGGAACAGGGGTCCTGGAGCACCTCATAGCAGTCTGCTGCTCCTGCTGCTGCTAAGTCGCTTCAGTCGTGTCTGACTCTGTGCGACCCCATAGATGGCAGTCCATCAGGCTCCACCGTCCCTGGGATTCTCCAGGCAAGAATACTGGAGTGGGCTGCCATTGCCTTCTCCGGATGCTTTTATGTAGCAGGACTGAAAGGGGCCAGCCCCTTCACTGAGGGGATTAAAAACCAAGATTAGGTAGCAGTGTAATAAACAGGACCTTTGCTATGGTTCTAAGTTGCCAGGTTGGTGTTCACAGTTGGAAAGAATGCCAGTCCCTTTCTTAGGAGTCAGGTAGGTGCATATTGTGGCTAATTAGCAAAGAATCTGCTGCTGTGCCTTCATAGTTGAGGAAGCGGTGGTCCCTTGCCCGGCATAATGGGGTGAGGAACTGAGGTCTGAGCCTTGAGACTGCCAAGTATTGGTGGCCTTAAACACAGGTCACAAGCAGTTTCCATGGAGCTTTGCAGCAGTCCAGCTCTCTTTGGGAAGCCAATCTATAGGAGATTGGTTGTGGACAATTTAACTCTTCCTTACCTTTCACAAGGGTTTAGGGGAAATGGTGGTTTTCATATAACGCCAACAGAGATTTTACATTTTACAGCTGTTTTGATGGGAAGTGGGTGGGCAATTGACCTAGTTCCTATTTTCTGACAATACCCGAGAGATTACAAGACTCCAAGGAGGAATGGATACAAGTTTCCAGTTTCTGCAAAGACCCCTATGTCTAAAATATAATCAAAAAAGCTGCAGAGTTACCCAGACCTGAATGGAATGTATGGCTTGGACAACAGACACTTTAGTACCAGCCAATATATAAGGGATATCCAGAACCCCTTGAAACTTGTTTATAATATTGAACCCCTGGTGCAACCTTTCAGAGAAAGAGCTTCAGGAATGATCAATGAGTTGCCCAGCAGCACAATGGGAAGGGGAATAGTTACACATTGAGTTAACTTAAAGAAAGTAAAGAATTGCCATGTTTCTCACAAAAACATTTAATTTACAAAGTTCTAGTCCAGGAAAGTTTTATTTTACTTTATCTTTTAACATATCATATCATATTTAGAGGGAATAAATATTGTTTTAAAAGTTTTGTAATTCCCTAATGTTTCATAGTGGTTGTGAGTATTTGAGATAAAACCAACCGGGTTTCAAATTACTTCATGATAAGTGCTTGAGGTGTGATTTTTAATCTTTTAAGCTGTACCTTCTACAAGTGTAAAATAAGGATTGTTATTAATCATTAAAATTAATGAGACAATGTTTATAAAGCACTTAGCATAGTGATCTCAATCAGTGGTACTTTAAGGATAATATTCACGTTATAGAAAACTGAGAAAATAAAACAGAGAAAAAAATCACCCATACACTGATCATCCTAACACAAGTACCATCATTTTGGATAATTTCCTTTTGAGGTAGATTTTTAACTTTAGTGATTGTTTTGTTATAGTTGTCATGCCAGTCTCATAAGGGCAGAACATTAACACCTTTCATACTTAATGATAAAAAAAAAAAGTACTAAATTTTGGGGAATTCCTTAGTGGTCCAGTGGTTGGGACTCCCAGGCTTTCACTGCCTAGAACTGAGGTTCAGTCCCCGGCTGGGGACTAGGATCACCAGAAGCTGTGCACTGTGACGACGAGAACAACAACAGCAAATACGGAATTTTAAAATTAGTTGTCTTTTTTTCCATATTTGATCTGGTAATAAAATGCAAGAAGCTTTCAAGTAGGCAGGACTTTTTTAAAACATTTTTGATATTGCTTTTACAAAAAAATGAATTTTTAAGTTGCCTGTATCATTTCAAAATATTTCAGAAGTATGATGGCTGTTGTTTAATCACTAAGTTGTGTTGGACTCCTTTGCAGTCTTATGGACGGCAGCCCACCAGGCTCCTCTTTCCATAGCATTTTCCAAGCAAGAATACTGGAGTGGGTTGCATTTCTTTCTCTAGGGGATCTTCCCAACCCAGGGATCTAACCTGCATCTCCTGCACTGGGAGGTGGATTCTTTACCAATGAGCCACTAGGCAGAAGTCTGATTAGGCAGCCTCAAATATGTGAAGAATACTCCCTAAATCATTTTTAAGCACTCCACTTTTAAAATTTTCATTATTGTTCCTAATACATGTAAATAAAGATACTTTTTAAAAGTAATATTGTACATGAAGAATCCAATTGCTTTATACATTTGAAAGGCAGTTCCTCTTTTTTTGTCTCTGTAAAAACAAAATGGCAATATGAATGTGGAATTGCTGAGTTACTTAAGATTCTTGAAATGTATTTATTTCCCAAGGACTTCCTCATATTCTTTCCAATATCAGTGAAGTTACTGCTTTAGCAAAAGGCATATCACTGCTTGCCATTATGCTCATTTTGTACTTTCTTAGGTAGTGTTCATTTCCTTCCTGTCATGAGTTAAGAGATGACTCAAAAGCAGCTTAGGTAACCTATCCCTTGGCTGAGTACTCTTAGAATTTTTGTGATGTGGACAAGAGGAAAGTGAAAGTGAAAGTGAAGTCGCTCAGTCGTGTTCGACTCTTTGCGACCCGGTGGACTGTAGCCTGCCAGACTCCTCTGTCCATGGGATTCTCCAGGCAAGAATACCGGAGTGGGTTGCCATTTCCTTCTCCAGAGGGTCTTCCCGACCCAGGGATTGAAGCCAGGTCTCCCGCATTGGAGGCAGACACTTTAACCTCTGAGCCACCAGGGAAGCCTGGTGGACAAGCGGAAGCCAGTTTTAAAACACTTAACTGAATCTGGGGGAGTCAGGGCAATATCTAGAAGACATTCTAGGCCTCAGATGGGAATCCAGGCTTGCTGATGCCCCATCTCTTATCACTTTCCCGCATCCTCCCACATACACCCTAACTAAATCTTTCAGCACAGACAAGCCAGGCCTCCTCCTTCGTTCTCTGGTTTAATAACTTTGTATCTTAGCAAGATTCATTTTCCTATATTGGTGAGTCTCAATAATATCATAGACAAAACCAACATATACAATCATCCTCTATCCATGGATTATTCCTCTTCAATCTTCATTTGTTAATATGTTTGACTCTTTTACTAATAATTGGCAGCTTTAACAACAGATTCTTGGGGGGAAATACAAATTAAATTTTGGTTTTAGCTTTTATCATTGAATCCTGATTGAATAAAAATTCTGCTTTATGTACTTAGAAAAAGCACTCCTAAAATTTCATTTTGCAGAATATATCCAAGTAATAGCTTAATTGAGTGCATATAAACTGACTCATTTCATAAATATCAGAAAAACAAAAAGACACAGAGAAAAAAATTAAATCAGTAAGTAGAAGTTGTTTTCGTATGATATATATAATAAACAAAAACTACTCATAATTTGAAAAATAATATCAGAAACTAAAAGTAAGCAACTCATCTACAGAATATTTCTTTATTTAAGATAAGGTATTTAACAAGCTTTCACTGATTTTCGCCTACCCCCCACCCCCACCTTCATCATTTATTAACATTATTAATGTGAATGTTTAGTTTCACCTATTTGAAAGTAAAACATTATTTTGAACATTTGGTGCTTTCTCTTCAGAATCATTTTGAAATTTGTGTTGTGCATTATAATTATAGCTACAATAATTTTCTTGACCTCTGTTTAGCTGAAGAGAAATGTTTAACTGAAAATAATGCTAGTTTCACTTAAACAGTAGCGTTGCTACCCTATGACTACTTCATTCTTCAATTCTTAGTTCTCCTTCTTTTCTCAGTTTTCATGTTCAGGCATACCCTGCTTTATTAGGCTTCATAGATACTACGTTTTCACAAATTCAAGGTTTACAGCAACCCTGTGTAGAATAAATCTCTAGGCACTATTTTTTCAACAACATTTTCTCATTTTGTGACCCTGTGCCACATCTTGATAATTCTGGCAATATTTCACATTTTCATTATTGTGTATTTGTTATGGTGATCTGTGGTCAGTGATCTTTGATACTTACTACTGCAATTGCTTTGGGGCACCACAAACTGTGCTCATATGAGACAGACAGTGAACTTAACTGATACATGTTGTTTGTGTTTGGACTGCCTACTCATCAGCCATTTTCCAGTCTCTTTTCCTCTGCTCTTGCCTCTCTATTCCCTGAGACACAACAGTATTGACATTAGGTCAGTAAATAATCCTACAACGTCCTCCTAAGTGTTCAAGGGACAGGGAGAGGGGCAAGTCTCTCACTTTAAATCAAAAGCTGGAAATGATTAATCTTGGTGAGGGAGGCATGAACACCAAAAGCTAAAAGCTAGGTTACTTGTGCTAAACAGTTAGCCAGGTTGTGAATGCAAAAGAGGAGTTCTTGAAAGAAATTAAAAGTGCTATTCCAGGGAACACACAAATGTAAGAAAGACTGATGATATGGAGAAAGTTGTAGTGGTCCGGACGGAAGATCAAATCAGCCACAACATCCCCTTAAGCCAAAGCCTAAGCTACAGCAAGGCTCTAACTCTCTTCAATCCTAGGAAGGCTGAGAGAGGTGAGGAAGCTGCAGAAGAAAATTCTGATTGAAGGTAGCAGCAACTGGTTCACCAGTTTTAAAGAAAGAAGCCATCTCCATGACACAGAAAGGCAAAGTAAAGCAGCAAGTGCTGATGTAGAAACTGCAGCAAGTCGTTCAGAAGATCTAGCTAAGATAATGGATGAAGGTGGCTGCGCTAAACAATAGATTTTCAGTGATATGAGACAGCCTTATACTGGAAGAAGATTCTATCTAGGACTTTCCTAGTTAGAGAGGAGAAATCAATGCCTGGCTTCAAACTTCAAAAGACTAGCTGACTCTCTTGCTAGGGGCTAATGCAGCTGGTTGACTTTAAGCTGAAGCCAATGTTCATTTGCCATTCTGAAAATCTTAGGGTCCTTAACAATTATGCCAAATATATTCTGCTTGTGCCCTCTAAATGGAACAACAAAGCCTGGATGACAGCACATCTGTTTACAACATAGTTAACTGAATATTTTAAGCCCACTGGTGAGACCTACAGCTCAGACAAAAGATTCCTTTCAAAATGCTACTGCTCATTGACAATTAGCCTGGTCATACAAGAGCTCTGATAAGATATATCATAAGATTCATGTTGTTTTGATGCCTGCTAACATAATATTCCACCCATTCATCAAGGAATAATTTCAATTTCAAGACATTATTTAAGAAATATATTTTTTAAGGCTATTAGCTGTCATAGTGATTCCTCAATGAATCTGGGTGAAATAAAGTAGAAACCTTCTCTAAAATTTCACAATTTTAGATACCGTTAAGAACATTCACGATTCATGGGAAGAGGTTAAAATATCAGCATTTAAAAGAATTTGGAAGTTGATTCCAGCCTGCATAGATGACTTTGAGGCGTTCAAGACTTCAGTGGAGGAAGTCACTGCAAATGTGGGGGAAATAGCAAGAAAACCAGAATTTGAAGTGGAGCCTGAAGAAGTGAATTGTGAAAATTTTGTTATAAAACTTTAAGGGAAAAGGAGTTTCTTCTTACAGATGAACAGAGTAATTTCACAAGATGGAATCTACTGTTGGTGAAGATGCTGTGAAGACTGTTGAAACGACAACAAAAGCTATAGAATATTACATAAACTTAGTTGATAAAACAGTGGCAGAGTTTGATAGGACTGACTCCAATTTCAAAAGAAGTTCTTCTGTGGGTAAAATGCTATCAAACAGCATTGCATGCTACAGAGAAATCATTCATAAAGGAGTCAATTGATGAGGCGCACTTTATCACCATCTTATTTGAAGAAATTGCCACAGTCACCCTAATCTTCGGCAACCACCACCCTTATCAATCATCAGCCATCAACATCAAGGCAAGACTCACCACTAGCCAAAAGATTACATCTTGCCGAAGGCCTCCCATGACGGTTAACAGGTTTTTTTTTAGCAATAAAGTAGCTTTGACTTAAGATATGAACGTTGTTTTAGACATATTGCACACTTATTAGACTACAGTCTATAACTTTTATATGCAATTGGGAACCAAAAAATTCATGCGACATTCACACTATTGTGATATTCATTTTATTGTGGTGGTCTGGAACTGAACTCACAAGATCTCTGAAGAACACCTTTGGAAGTTTTTTTTAGTAAGATTATATGAATTAGTAGATTTTCTTTCATGTGTCTCTGGTATACATCTTAATTTTGTGCAGAGGAGGATAGTACACACAGCCAGTGGTGTTACAGTGCACAGGTATCTTAATGTAATTAAAAGCCCTTGGAAGATGCCCATGATATACAGGTTACATGAACTGCAGGAAAAAAGTAAAGCTAAATACTCTTATACTCAATTAACTTGGCAGTTATTTAAAAGACTAATTTGTGTAGGACTTGCTAGGATCTTGAGAGATAATAGCTGAACGAACAAGTACATAACAAATGTGTGAAAAATGAATTAGAAAATAGATTAGAAGGAGAATCAGTTATGTGATGATCCCTAAATGCTTATGCAAAAAATGGAAATGTAGACCTTGATCCATTTCTAATAAGTCTTTATAAAATCTTTGATTCAAAACATAATTTATCCTATCAAAAACTTAGGAAAGAACAGAAATGGAGTCACAGATGTAGAAAACAAACTTACAGTTACCAAGGGAGGAAGTGGGGAAGCTGGGAGGGATAAACTGGGAGATTGGGATAGACATATACACACTACTATATATATAAAATAGATGACTAATAAGAACCTCCTGTATAACACATGGAACTCTACCCAGTTTTCTGTAATGACCTATATGGGAACAGAATCTAAAAAAAAAAGTGGACATATGTGTATATATATAAATATATATATATATAAAAAACTGATTCACTTTGCTGTACAGCAAAAACTGATACAATACTGTAAATCAACTATACTCCAATAAAAACTAATTAAAACAAAACAAAAAAACAAATACAAACTTAGGAGATATATGGAATACACTGAATACTAAGGGAGCAAATAGATTTAGCTGCCTCACATGACCATTGACCACATATATGGAGAATGTTTGTGTAGATATTCTAAGTTATGTGAGTTGATCTGACTCTTAGCTAGGAACACATTATTATTTTAATATAATCAAACTAAGGGCATAATTTCCTTATGATGAGATTTTCTGCTGTCCTGAATTTCCTGGAAAATAAAAATGATTGTGTCATCTTTCTAATTAAAAATGTCAGGGAATGCCCTGGTAGTCCAGGGGTTGTAACCCTGCACTTTCACTGTCAGGGAGGGTGGCTGGCTTTGATCCCACAAACTGTGTGGTGTGGCCAAAAAGGAAAAAAAAAAAAAAAATTCGAGAAGCCTTATCTAGTAATCCAAACAACACTGTCAGTACAGACAGTTCAGTCAGGTATTTTAGGCCTGAGAGTAGATTCCAGATCCAAATGATACAATTATTTAGTCAGCATATCTATACCAAACTTAGATTAATTGCAATTTTCTTCTTTGTAAATACAATCATAGATAACAGGCATATAGAAAAATTAAGCTTTTAAATATAGATGAAGAAAAACAATTGCTGAGAAGTCCATTTTTGCCCAACCATATGAGTAAATAAATTCTCAGGAAGACAAAAGCATAATTATGATAACATCATGGATTCACAAATTGTTCTTTTTATGAAGAACTCAAAGATAATTAATAGTACAGACAACATTAAAGAAATAAAGATCTGCTCACATGAGGTGTTGCAATTGTAAATTTTGTTAAAATTGGAGGTTCTAATCTTTTGGACAACAATGCTAAAGTTTTGCTTTTGTGCAACCCAAATAATTACTGTGTCTTAAAACACTTGATCACTTTATCCATTCCTTTAGAAATCATGTGAGAGACTTATTATGCCTATTATAAGAAGAGGAAGGAGGAGAAGACAAAAAATGTTGAAGAATATGCCCAACTATCAAAAAGGACTGAGAAGGTAGTATTTTCCTAGCATAAGGTACCAATGCTGAGATAAAGCTGGTATTTTGGAGTCAACCAAGAAATTAGTCAACAAATGTAGCTTGAATACCTTCTTTCTTTCCTAGAGGTGTAAAAGGATGCCATGTGGGCTCCTCCAGCTTTGGAAGAACTCCAGAGAAATATCTCACCGAGGTTTCATGGCAGACAGGGGGCCAAATGCATCCTGGATAATACTCTTGTGGTGTGTTAAGAAGGTGTTAAAGAGCCAAAGAAAAGTCATTTTCAGATTTCTCTGAGCCAGATTTCTTTGAGGGGGGAAAAAAACCTCACAAAAGATAAAAAGTCAAACCTGACAGATTCCAGATGAGGCTTAGAATTTTAGTATATTCAACCTGTACTCACACCTGAATAGAGAAAAGGCTGTCCTATGTTAGCCTCTCATTATCTATAGGAAGCAACACATCTTCTGATAGAATGAATAGGGGGCTGGGAATGCATTGAGAGAAAAAAAATGAAGGGACTCAACTCAGGAGCAAAGCCATTTGGCATAGATTGGGCTTCTGACACCACAATGGTGTACTGGAACTCATGAGGAGCTCTTGCAGGATTTTGGGTATGTGTAAGATTAAAGACTCTTAGACAATTCCCCACTGAGAAAACAGAGGGTACATATCAAAGGTTTATTGGCACTGACCACAGATACACTCTGATACTGCAGCCCTTACACAGCTGCTTAAAATGAGAGAGGAGAAACACGGAGAAGAGAAACAGGAGACAAGCTTTTGGAAAGCACAAAAGCCTCCAAACAGTTCCAATCTTAGAGTGTTATGATGTTAAAATATGAGGCACATTATCAGGAGATGAAAGTTCAAAGAGGCCTCAGCTTCATGTTGGATAAACAGGAACATATGCCCAGGCTCAGAAATATTTCAAATGTGTTGTGAAACTTCGCTCAGTTAGGAGAGAAATGTTAGAGTTCAACTGTGAAAAATTCAATTGCATATTTGAAAAAAGCAGGTGCTGGGAAAGACCACAAACTTTCCGAGTGTGTCAGCTCCATACACCACAATAGCAAACAGAAGTGAAAATGTTATTAAGGCTTAGAAAGGGTCTCTGAACGATACATCAAATGAGTCCAAGTACTAGTTACATGTCATTGTGGAAATGTATTCCTCTGAGGGGAAAATAAAAATCGAAAAGAAGGAAGTTGCAACACTGTAGATATCTCAGAGTCAGCCTTTGTGGGTATTGTATAGAATGGAGGGAAATTTGTGCTGATGTCTCTACATAATAGAAGTGAGAGATCTCTGTTGAGGGAGTTTAACTGAAAGAAAAAAACAATTTTACCCACAAGATCTAAGCCTAAAATTAGCTCACCAGAGAAGCCCTATTCCAAAGGAATTTTATTTGCTGATTTCTGAGTTGTGATGGCAGAGGAGAGGATGTACAGCTAATAAAAAAATTTTTCTTGGGACTTCCCTGGTGGTCCAGCAGCTAAGACTCTGTGCTTCCAGGGAAGGGGGTCTGGGTTCGCTCCCAGGTCAGGGAACTAGATCCCACGTGGTACAAACAGTTCACATGCCCCAACTCAACTAAGAGTTCACATGCACACTGCGACTCCAAGATCCTGTGCTGCCGCAACTAAGACCCAGTACAGCCAAATAAATAAATAAATGTTTTTTAAAAGCACACACACAAAAAAACACAAATCTTTTCCTAATCTCATTATGGAAGAGGTTTGTTAATGTAGTTACTCCATTACTCCATTCTTCCATAGATGAAGTGGCTTCTGTCTCTGTCTCTTTAGTTCCCACAAAACTGAGAACAGTATTCCTTGAATAGTGAAGAAAAGCCAGATCATCTGGGCAACAACCCAGTACCAGCATGGAAAACACAGGAAGAGTCCAGAAGTTTCAGGAACCCAAGGGGAGGTCGATATTGGGGTGCAGAGCTGGCTTTGCTCCCAAGGTAAGCACTGTCACCTCTTCAAGTTCCAGTGCTCTCCTCCTCTGTTCCAGCCACACAAAGTCATCTTGCCAGGCCTTGCCCTGCCCCACTCCCAAACCCAACATACTAAACTCTAGGCTTTTACTTGTAAATCTTACAATTTGGAAATTGTCTTGAACAGCGTCCACAGAGAAATGATGAGAATTATCACAACTGGAGCACTACTGATCAAAACTACTCCACTTGCTCTGTGTCTTGCCCTGAAGTCTTGCAGTGCTTTCTGCAAAAATAATCTGTTACTATGCCACTGGATCAGGGGATTAAACTCCCAAACCTGCATTGATATTGGTGGTGTGAAAGAAGTTACAAGAGAAAGTAGCAGAGTAGCAGTATTAAGGGGAAGCAGTTTAGAGATAATCACTCTTTTGAAATCTGCACTGTTCAATCAAGAATACCATTTCCTTATTGCAGTGACCTTCTGCCATGAGGAAAGTGGGAAACTGCTTTCCCACTAAATATTCTGGAGGAAAAAATTTAAGTACAGTAAAAATGCACACATACACATACACACATCATCATCATGCATGTCTATCTGCTAGAACTTATAACAAGTGATAAATGCTTAACATGTCATTTTGTTTCAGATTTTTTAAAAACAGAGCATTTCAGATAAACCTGAAATAGTATTTGTTGCTCTGTTCCACTCCTCCCTCCCTCCTTCTTCAGATGCTATCATATTTGATTTGCTTCTAGGTCATTTTATGCATACATCTATATATGAATAATATATGATATTGCCTTGCATGTTCTTTTAACTATTCATATATGCACTCATCTTGTACATATTCTTCAACTTGCTTTTTGTCACTCAACAAAGTTTTATATGAGCTATGTGTAAGCAGTTTGTTCACTTTAATTGTTAGGTAGCATTTCATTATATAATTGACCATACCATAATTTTTCCCATTCCCCTATTAGATATTTCCCATTTTCTACTATAACACACAATACTGTATGAATATCCTTATCTATATCTTATACATGTGCAAGGACTCTCCATAGATACTTATATTTTCAAGTAGAATTGCTGGGTTGTAGGATTTGAGAACTTTCATCTTTACTACATCATACCAATTGGTTCTCTAAAGGGTTATGTGAATTTACATTCCCACCAGCAATGTTTGATAGTCCCTCTTTCTCAACATGCTCACCAACACTGTGTATTTATATTTTTAGACCATTTGCCAATCTGATGGGTATAAACTAAACTCTCCCAACTTTAATTTAAATTTCTTTAATAATTGCCAAGCTGGAAATTTTTCATAATTATTGGTAATTTAGGTTTCCTATTTAGTGGGTTCCTTTTGAGAGGTTCCCCCTTTTTTCATACTCATTTGGAGATTGTCATATATTCTGAATACTAACATATCTCATATATGTTTATCTCCTCTGTATATGGTGTATTTGTGGGGACTCCAAAATCACTGCAGATAGTGACTGCAGCCATGAAATTAAAAGAAACTTGCTCCTTGGAAGAAAAGTTATGAACAGCCTAGACAGCATATTAAAAAACAGAGACATTACTTTGCCAACAAAGGTCTGTCTAGTCAAAGCTGTGGTTTTCCCAGAAGTTATGTATGGATGTGAGAGTTGGACTATAAAGAAAGCTGAGTGCCGAAGAACTGATGCTTTTGAACTATGGTGTTGGAGAAGACTCTTGAGAGTCCCTTGGACTGCAAGGAGATCCAACCAGTCCATCCTAAAGGAAATCAGTTCTGAATATTCATTGGAAGGACTGATGCTGAAGCTGAAACTCCAATACTTTGGCCACGTGATATGAAGAACTGACTCACTGGAAAAGACCCTCATGCTGGGAAAGATTGAAGATGGGAGGAGAAGGGGACGACAGAGGATGAGATAGTTGGATGGCATCACCAACTCGATGGACATGAGTTTGAGTAAACTCTGGGAGTTGGTGATGGGCAGGGAAGCCTGGTGTGCTGCAGTCCATGGGGTCACAAAAAGTCGGACACAGCTGAGCGACTGAACTGATATGGTGTATGTTTTATAACTTTGTTGTGACTAGTCAGAAAGACATTTTTAATACTGACATATCAAGTTTTTTCTTAATGTATTATATTTCTATGTTTCACCTAAAATATACTATATTATAATTGCATATATAAGCATATATATGTAAAATATACAAAGAAAAATGTTAAAAAAAGAAAAAAAAGAAAAATGTTTACATGTATATACACACACAACTATTACCCACAAATTCGCCTGCAGAAGTTTAACTCACAAATTTATTGGACGGGTCGTTTTCATGAAAAAATCTGTGCTATTCGAGTGGATCTGCTCAGCAACTGTTTTTCACTTCATACAGGCTGCCAGGCACATGAGGATGGCAGTACAGCATCTGGCAGCAGAGAGGGCCAAGAGCAAGTCACAGCTCTGCCACTTACTGTATTTGACTCTGACCTCTCCATGCCTCAGCTTCCTTACCTGAAACATGGGTTTCACCATGATAACTATCACATGGATCCTTCTGTCTTGACGTTCTCATGCATTAAAAAAGGTGAAAGTAAAGGCATTCTTCTAAGTCCTTTACAATTAACTCATTGAATTCTTACAACAACATAACAAAGGGGGAACTATTATTATCTCCATTTTACAGATGAGGAAACTGAGGAGCAAGAAGGTGACTAACTTGATCAAGGCTCCATAGTTAACACACAGCAGAGGCAGGATTTAAACTTCCAGAACCCATGCTCTCTAGCACTTCACTGTACTGCCTCCTAGTAATTTTTCCTTAAGTAAATGAAGAAATGAATGTAAAACACTAAGCCTACTGCTTCATCTATAGATATGCTCTAAAAATGGTCTTTATTTTCTATAAAGGCTATTCTAAAATTTTCACTTAAATCTAGACTTGAATATCTGCTTACAGTGACTTACATTCAGTTCAGTTCAGTTCAGTTCAGTCACTCAGTTGTATCCGACTCTTTGCAACCCCACGAATAGCAGCACACCAGGCCTCCCTGTCCATCATCAACTCCCAGAGTTCACTCATACTCATGTCCATTGAGTCGGTGATGCCATCCAGCCATCTCATCCTCTGTCATTCCCTTCTCCTCTTGCCCCGAATCCCACCCAGCATCAGAGTCTTTTCCAATGAGTCAACTCTTCACATGAGGTGGCCAAAGTACTGGAGTTTCAGCTTTAGCATCATTCCCTCCAAAGAACACCAAGGGCTGATCTCCTTCAGAATGGACTGGTTGGATCTCCTTGCAGTCCAAGGGACTCTCAAGAGTCTTCTCCAACACCACAGTTCAAAAGCATCAATTCTTCGGCGCTCAGCCTTCTTCACAGTCCAACTCTCACACCCATACATGACCACAGGAAAAACCATAGCCTTGACTAGACGGACCTTTGTTGGCAAAGTAATGTCTCTGCTTTTGAATATGCTATCTAGGTTGGTCATAACTTTCCTTCCAAGGAGTAGGAGTCTTTTAATTTCATGGCTGCAGTCACCATCTGCAGCAATTAGTGTGCCCAAATATCTTCTGTGGAACACTGCTGGTGCTGCTGCTAAGTCGCTTCAGTCGTGTCCGACTCTGTGCGACCCCATAGACGACAGCCCACCAGGCTCCCCCGACCCTGGGATTCTCCAGGCAAGAACACTGGAGTGGGTTGCCATTTCCTTCTCCAACGCGTGAAAGTGAAAAGTGAAAGGGAAGTCGCTCAGTCGTGTCTGACTCTTAGCGACCCCATGGACTACATACAGCCCACCAGGCTCCTCCATCCATGGATTTTCCAGGCAAGAGTACTGGAGTGGGGTGCCATTGCCTTCCCCGCTGTGGAACACTAGAGCCATGGAATCCATGAATTGTCTCTTAAGACTGTTGGGAATTGCCTGGCAGTATGGTGGTTAAGACTCCATGCTTCCACTGCAGGGGGCATGGGTTTGACATCTGGTCGGGGAACTAGGATGCCCCAAGTGATGCTGTGTGGCCAAAAATAAATAAATAAAAGTTCTTAAAAATTTTTCATATAGGGCTTTTGCCTTCTCCTCCTCCTCCTTCAAAATACTTTTAAGGAACCTCACCTGCCTTAACTTTCACGTTCAGTTAGGACCTTCCAACAGGTGCACTTTCACATTTTTTCCTCCTGATCTACAAATAAAGCACCTAGTATAGAGTCTGAAATAGGGCATATGTTGAGTAAATGACATTTTACTATTCAAACTCTCTGGTGTCAATGTGCAATAGGAAAATCACTTCCTCTTCATAGACTGACTTGCATTTCTTCAGCAGCATCAGTGGGAGGTGGGTATAGGAAGAGTGGGATGTTAAAGAAAGAAAGTTCATCTTCTTTCCAACAGAGAAAGAATTTCAGCTTCTTTCCCAAGGTAAAATCTGTATTTATGTCAATGATCTTACCCACTTTTGCTTCTTCTAGTATCTTAATTTCTCTTTCAAGTTTTCAAAAATTTTTCCTCTTTTATTCTCTATAACTCTTATTTTATTGACTCTGAGACATCATCACTTGTAAAGAATAAAACATGTTGCCATTAAACTAGGATAGAACACTTGATCACTCACCTATATCACTCTTTAGTCTACACAGAAAAGAAAACATTAGCAAATAAGTTGAATAAAGTATTTCTAAAGTTTTGCAATCTCAGGTTGATTCCTCCCATACTTAGGATTCTTGATGATATTTTTCATACAATATTATACTCTGTTCTATCAAAAGTGTGATATACCAGTTCTTACAAATGCTCCACTGTTGTCCCCAAAACATTCTTCCAAATACAGGGCACCTGGGTTTGACCGCTGGTCAGGGAACTAGATCCCATATGCTGCAACTAAGAGTACGCGTACGGCAACTAAAGATGCTGCATGCAACAGTGGAGATCTAAAAGCCTTTGTGCCACAAATAAACAATAAATAACATAGACCAGGTGCAGCCAAATAAATAGATATGTAAAAACATATGGAGGCAATTAAAAACCCCTATAAAATTTCACAGTCTCTCCCTTTCCTTACTTTGAAAATTGAGCAAGCAGAGTGTTCCAACTTTTGCAGCGTCAAGATGATGGAGCTTGCATCAGTTAGGGTCCATAAATGAATGTGTGGTACAGAGCCCTCCACTGACCCATTTGGGATATATAACATGAGCAAGAAATAAACTTTCCTAGTACTGAGATTTGGGGATTTTTGTTACTGCAGCATAAATTGGCCAATCCTAATTAACATACATTCTAAAAGATTCAGGATATATTAGATGAAATAAGTATCAGATCAGATCAGATCAGTTGCTCAGTTGTGTCCGACTCTTTGCAACCCCATGAATCACACAGCACACCAGGCCTCCCTGTCCATCACCAACTCCCGGAGTTCACTCAGACTCACGTCCATCGAGTCAGTGATGCCATCCAGCCATCTCATCCTCTGTCGTCCCCTCCTCCTCCTGCCCCCAATCCCTCCCAGCATCAGAGTCTTTTCCAATGAGTCAACTCTTCGCATGAGGTGGCCAAAGTACTGGAGTTTCAGCTTTAGCATCATTCCCTCCAAAGAAATCCCAGGGCTGATCTCCTTCAGAATGGACTGGTTGGATCTCCTTGCAGTCCAAGGGACTCTCAAGAGTCTTCTCCAACACCACAGTTCAAAAGCATCAATTCTTCGGTGCTCAGCCTTCTTCACAGTCCAACTCTCACATCCATACATGACCACAGGAAAAACCATAGCCTTGACTAGACGAAACTTTGTTGGCAAAGTAATGTCTCTGCTTTTGAATATGCTGTCTAGGTTGGTCATAACTTTCCTTCCAAAGAGTAAGCGTCTTTTAATTTATATAATAAAAGGTAATATAGTTTGTTTTTGTATATGGAATTACAGCATTTTATGCTTTCTTCATTATAATTTTATTTCTTCTGATTTTTAAAAATAAGCATACTAGAATTTCTAATGCATAAAATTAAAATTTTCCACTTTGTAAAAACCTATAGAACAAAACAAATTATATGCATTTAAAAAATTCATGAATGAATACATAGAAAACGCAAAAACATACCTAAATTTCACCAGCTCTTTCACAAGGTAATAGCATTTTTTTCCAAAGGAATATAGAGCTATACAGACAGACAAGGTTGCTCAGTCTATTTGGGGGCAGGGGAAGTGTAGGGGCAGGGTAAGTGGGTGCTTATATGCTACAACCCTGAGGCAAGTGAAAGAAGATTCTTGGTGGCAGTAGGAATGCTGTGATACCATACAGTGTGGGATAGAACATTCAGAATAAATGTTCTCTCCTAAGTGAAGTAAGTCAGAAAGAGAAAGTCAAATATCACATGATAAAATTTATATGTGGAATCTAAAATGCAACTCGAATTAATGTATCTATGAAGTAGAAATAGATGACAAAGGTTTGTCTAGTCAAAGCTATGGTTTTTCCAGTAGTCATGTATGGATGTGAGAGTTGGACTATAAAGAAAATTGAGTGCCAAAGAACTGATGCTTTTGAACTGTGATGTTGGAGAAGACTTTTGAGAGTCCCTTGGACTGCAAGGAGATCCAACCAGTCCATCCTAAAGGGAATCAGTCCTGAATATTCATTGGAAATACTGATGCTGAAGCTAAAACTCCAATACTTTGGCCACCTGATGTGAAGAACTGACTCATTTGAAAAGACCCTGATGCTAGGAAAGATTGAAGGCAGGAGGAGAAGGGGACGACAGAGGATGAGACAGTTGGATGGCATCACCAACTCGATGAACATGAGTTTGAGTAAGCTCCAGGAGTTGGTGATGGATGGGGAAGCCTGGTGTGCTGCAATCCATGGGGTCGCAAAGAGTCAGACACTACTGAGCGACTGAACTGAACTGACTGACACAGACATACAGCACAGACTTGTGGTTCTCGGGAGGAAGGGGGTTGGGGGAGGGATGAATTGGGAGTTTGGGATTAGCTGAGGTAAACTATTATATACAGAATGGACAAACAGCAAGATCCTTCTTTAAATAACAAGGTTCTTCTGTATAGCACAAGAAACAATATTCAATGTTCTGTCATAAAACCATAATGGAAAAGAATATGAAAAAGATACATATATGTATAAAACTCAGTCACTCTGCTGTACAGCAGAAATTAATGCAATGTTGTAAATCAACTATACTTCAATAAAAATTTTTTATTGAAAAAATATCCTCTCAATGGAAAATGCCTTGAATGTAAATAACGAAGCTGCAGATGAAGACCAGAATCTTGAATTATCCAAACAGCAGAGGTAGCTGCCCGAGCAAATAGCCTGTATGCAAAGCTTCTGTGGTCCTCCTGGAATTCTCAATTACTGTTGTTCAGTTTGCCGAGACACTGACCCCTTTTCCTTGGGCTCTTCTCAGCTTCTCTTTCTTTTCTACCTTGTCTCTGGGCCTTCTATCACTTGTTCTCTTCCATTCCATTTTCTGCTGATTTAACTCTCAGGAACCATCATGGCCTCAGGATATTTTCCATTACTCAGAAATTTTTCCATTACTATAAAAGCAGTCAGAATGTGCTTTTATATGGTGGCAAACAGAATATGCATGGCCTTTCAAATGAAAGCAAAGTTGGAAGAGTTTCTTCCAGTTCCCTCATGGCAAAGAGTGAAGGTTGTAGAGAAGGATGGAAAACATGAATGTTTCTGATTTCGTGAAGGTTATTGCTCCGGAGGCAGAAGATTGTTTTCCCTGATATTAGTTAGCCCAGTGGGGTATATGTTAGGGCTGGGAGCCTTCCTTTGTTGCAGTGCAAACATTGACTATTCCATTTACTTGTTTTCTATTTAATAGGGCAAATCCACAAGCAGGGAGCTCCCTAGTTTTCTGACACGACATTGATGTAAAGCTTTAAAGATACTCTTCTTAAAAGCAGAGAGAACTGAATAGGGGTTTGATTCTGTGCCATGGTGCTAATGAGGATCGGCTAAGGAGGTCTGTGACTGGCAGAACTGGTGTGTGCTTTAAGACACACAGTGGTGCCAAGAAACAATACAAAGTGTGAGAACAAGCAGACTGAGTCACGATCCATTGCAGATTCTAAATGGTACACTTCTGTCTCTATATATAGCATGTCAAAAGTGCCATTTCTCTTGTCATGAGAACTTTTTAGATTGTCACCACCGTAAGTACTGCAACAGGAGTGTTTCTTTCTATTAGCTACATCTGAACCCCAGAGCAAGAAGTAGTTTCCCCTGACACATTTGACTTGGGGTTTATTAGGCTGGGAGGATCTCTGGGGGGAATAAAAGCACTGCTTTTTGATTCTATGTAAAGAAAAGTCGTTCTGGTTGACAAAGACTACATAGTGTTGTACTTTTTTGGATCTGGCTGTCAGAAATCTCCAAGTACGGTGTGAAAGATGTATAATATTTTTTCAGCAAGGCTATTTTTTTTTAATGGGTATTATGTGGGTTTGAAAACAGAATGGGAGCACCCTTGTTAATAATCCTTCCGCGTCCCGATTGTGCAGCTGAGGTGCTGGAGGCGAGGGGCTGTCACATTTTCAAGTGTAGATGGAAGAAAAACACTTTAAAGGGGTCACATGTATTTCTCTTCTGTTGTTTCTGCCTTAAAAATACATCTTTGGTTCATTTTGGGGAAATGCTCTTGTTTATGCAGATACATTATAAAATAAAGTCTTCCTTTGTAACATGAGACAAAATAATTCTCAGGAATGCCTCTCGGGATGCTTTAATGAAGGATCTCTTTTATTTATTTCTTTTCTTAGGTGTATTTTTTAAAAATCTCTGGTAAAAGCAAATCTACTTGATCTCAAGAACACATGATGACAGAAATCTCACTATGACCTGATGTGGACAAAATTCACTTTAAATGAGCTTTAAACACATGCACATTCATTATATGGCACTAGGGTAAAAAAAAAAAAAAAAAAAAAAGCCAGGGTCCTCACCCTCAAAAAGCTACAATGTGACTTTTTAAAGCAATAAGTGCTGGTTCTTTTTTTTTTACATTATAAAATTTTATATACAGTAAAACATTCTTTTTGGTGCACAAGTCTGTCTTTGACAAATGCATACAGTA
This sequence comes from Bubalus bubalis, assembly GCF_019923935.1. Classification (NCBI taxonomy): domain Eukaryota; kingdom Metazoa; phylum Chordata; class Mammalia; order Artiodactyla; family Bovidae; genus Bubalus; species Bubalus bubalis. The sequence goes on along the minus strand of NC_059176.1, from coordinate 29,802,365 downwards.
GTGTAATACCATCGTAATGAAGACACAAATAGTTCCTTTATCCCAGAATGTTCCTCCAAGTCCCCTTGTAGTCAAATCCTGCACCCACCCCAAATCCTGGCAACCACTTATTGGTTTTCTGTATCTCCATAGTATTCCCTCTTCCAGAACATCTTATACATTGAATCACAGTGTATGGAACCTTTGGGGTCTGGCTTCTTTCACTTAGCAAAGTATATTTAAGATTCACTCATATTCTGTGTGTGTTGGTGGCATAGTGATGAGCTTAGCAGCCTTCCAGGATTCTTTCATATTCTTACATGGATTTATGGTGCATTCCTTTTTATTGTCAAGAGTCGGACACGACTAAAACGACTTAGCAGCAGCAGCAGCAGAATTCTATTGTGTGGTGTACCACAGTTTGTCTCCCCATGTATCATTTGAAGGGCATCTGGGTTTCTTCTAGTTTTTGGTAATCATGAATAAAGCTGCTATCATTATTCATGTACGGGTTTTTGTGTAAACATGAGCTTATATCTCTCTTGGGTAAACACCTGGAGCACTGGAACGGTAGTAGAACTGTTATGTCATATAGTAATTGTATGTTCAACTTTAAAAGAAACTGGCAAACTGTCCTCCTCAGGGGCTATACCATATATTATATTCCTATCAGGAAGGTACAAGAATTCCATTCACTCACAGGACTTATTCACAATTGGTATTGACAGTTCTTTTTAAATGTTACTTGTTCTGATAGTTTCTAATGATATTTCATTATGTTTTAATTTGCATGTTCCTACAACTATTGATGCTGACCATCACCTTGCAAGCTTACTTGTGATCCAGGTATCTTCTTTAATGATGTATTTGTACAAATCCAGTAAAATGGATTCTTGGTTTTCTTGCAGAGCTTTGAGAGTTCTGTAGGTATTCTGGATGAAAGTTTTTACTTAGATAATGACTTGTGAAAATATCTTTGTGAAGTCTATAGCTTATCTTTTCATTCTTTTAGCAGTGTTCTTTGTAAAGCAGGTCTTTGTTTTGATTAAATCCAAATTTATCATTTTTTTTTCTTTTGGTGCTTTTGGTGTCCTAGCTAAGAAATTTTTGCCTGGCCCAAAGTTACAAAGTTTTTCTCTTGTTTTTTTCTTCTAGAAATTTGATAGCTTTAGATTTTATATTTAATTCTATGATCTGTTTTGAGTTAATTTTTGTATAAAATATGAGGTATAGGTCAAGGGTTTGTTTTTTTTTTTTTTTGCTTTGTTCAATTGGTTTAACTTCATTTGATGATTTGCTATACTTTCTGCATTAAACTGCCTTTGCACCTCTGCCAAAAATCAATTGACCAAATATGTGGACTTCTGACTCACAAATCTGCCTCTTGTGTTTATTTTTTTACTTGGCTCAGAGGTTAAAGCATCTGCCTGCAATGTGGGAGACCTGGGTTCGATCCCTGGGTTGGGAAGATCCCCTGGAGAAGGAAATGGCAACCAACTCCAGTATTCTTGCCTGGAAAATCCCATGGACAGAGGAGCCTGGTGGGCTATACTCCACGGGGTAGCAAAGAGTCGGACACGACTGAGAGACTTCACAATGTCACATTGCCTTGATTCAGTCAGTTCAGTTCAGTTCAGTTCAGTTGCTCAGTCGTGTCTGACTCTTTGCGACCCCATGAACCGCAGCACGCCAGGCCTCCCTGTCCATCACCAACTCCTGGAGTACACCCATGTCGGTGATGCCATCCAACCATCTCATCCTCTGTCGTCCCCTTCTCCCCCTGCCCCCAATCTTTCCCGGCATCAGGGTCTTTTCAAACGAGTCAGCTCTCTGCATCAGGTGGCCAAAGTATTGGAGTTTCAGCTTCAACATCAGTCCTTCCAATGAACACCCAGGACTAATCTCCTTTAGGATGGACTGGTTGGATCTCCTTGTAGTCCAAGGGACTCTCAAGAGTCTTCTCCAACACCACAGTTCAAAAGCATCAATTCTTTGGTGCTCGGCTTTCTTTATAGTCCAACTCTCACATCGATACATGACCACTGGAAAAACCATAGCCTTGACTAGACAGACCTTTGTTGGCAAAGTAATGTCTTCTGCTTTTTAATATGCTGTCTAGGTTGGTCATAACTTTCCTTCCAAGGAGGAAGTGTCTTTTAATTTCATGGCTGCAATCACCATCTGCAGTGATTTTGGAGCCCAGAAAAATAAAGTCAGCCAGTGTTTCCACTGTTTCCCCATCTATTTGCCATGAAGTGATGGGACCAGATGCCATGATCTTAGTTTTCTAAATGTTGAACTTAAGCCAACTTTTTCACTCTCTTCTTTCACTTTCATCAAGAGGTTCTTTAGTTCTTCTTCACTTTCTGCCATATTGCCTCGATTACTATGGCTTTATGAGTCTTAAAAACAGATTGTATGATTCCTCCAACTTGTTCTTTTTCAAAATTGTTTTGGCTATTATAGTTCCTTTGCCTTTCTATATGAAATCTAGAATCAGCCTGAGGAAAGTGTTAGTTGCTCAGCTGGTCCGACTCTTTGCAACCCCATGGATTATAGTGTCCATAGAATTCTAAAGGCTGGAATATTGAAGTGGGCTGCCATTTCCTTCTCCAGAGGACCTTTCCAACCCAGTGATAGAACCCAGGTCTCCCACATTGCAGGCAGATTCCTTACCATCTGAGCCACCAGGAAAGCCTAGAATCAACTTGGAGATTCCTATCAAAAAATACTGTTGGAATTTAGACTGGGATTGTGTTGAATCTGCATATGTTTGTAGAACATAAATTTCTGTAAAGCACAAATCAATATCTTAAGAGACATCCTAGAATCAATCCACATGAGCTAGCACATATGTTTGTGAACTTGGCATTTGACAGATGCATAGCACCTCTCTTTTGAAGCAGTACACGTTGGATAATGCACCAGAGGGGGGGAACATATTGAGATTAGAAAATCCACTTCTTAGTCCAATACATTTTGGTGGCAAGTCTCAGCAAAATAACAACTCAATTTTCAGGTATGCAAATCAGCAGAACAGGCCTTAGAAGTCCATGTAATTAGGTATGAAAAGACAGCTCATCTTCTTAACATCCTCTGCCTACTTGTGTCAAAAGAGCAAACTTCAAGCTGGAAGCATGATCCACTCTGCGGGAAGACTGAGTGCTGTCACACAGAACCACCATCCCCTAGAGCACCCCCGTCTGTCTGTCCTCTTTGGAGAACGACAACACAGCTGCTCCAAGTTAAATGATAAGAATGTGGATGTAGAGGGGGTATTCACATCATATTGGAATGATTCCTAGTCCAAAGAGAGTTTAATGAAAGGGAGCTTGAAATTCTTGTTCATGAGCCCCTAAGATCATTCCTATAGTAATATCGCAGAAAAGAATAGTGCTCTTTTCAGTGGTTCATCTACACCCTGTTTCTTCCCTTCAATTAGATTGTTTGATGAATTGCTAGTTTTCTTGGTTTCCTGCAGATTTCCATTGTAGAAATTGTAAAAAATCTTTTAATTGCACCAAACCAAGTACCCATCCTTTGTTGACAAGGGGTTGGCTTGTGTCTTGAGAAATTTTCAAACAAAGTCTGTGGATAAAAGTATAGCAGCATGTTTTGCACATTGAAGGGGAAAAAAATCAAAGAGAACTGGCCTCTTTTTCTTGTTGTCACATGCTTTCTGGCATCGTTTTAAATTTATTTATAAAACTGCTGTCATTAATATTATGCTCACTTGGTTGAAATTATTTTGTTTCTCCCCTTTGGAAATAGAGCTGCACAAGACTGATAAATAATAACACATTATATAAGTGCTGTGGATTATTTAACATTCTTATTAATGAGATATTTTCTATCCAAAAATGACAATCTTCAAAGCTCTGCAGAGGTAAACTTGTCAATCTCAGATCATAAATAGTGTTTACATTTGAAAGATGAATCTGATACATTGGTAAAATGGTTAATTTTGCCCTCAAACTTTCTTCTTCTTCTTTTTTTTAAATGAACTCATTGGTAGAATAGTTAGGATGAAAAGTTCTCATTAAAAACTGATCTTGTGTGTATGGCACTAAGCCAGGCTGAAAAACACCAGCTCATGCAAACTCAAAGATTTTTGAGAATATAGTTTCAGATTCTGCTAAGGCTATTTTCACTTCAGTTTGTTGTCAAACCAGCCAATAAGCATGGCAAAAACCATAAAGGAGATGGGGATGCAACAGACTGGACTATAAAGGAGATTGGGATGCAACATAACACCTTGCTTGCTATAGCTTCACCTGTTCAGACATTCCACAAGAAATTCATTCAGTCATAGGAGGTGGAATCTCAGGCTCGCTCCCCTTCAGACTTTAGGGTAAGAGGATGGCAGGGGCATTCGCTTGATTAGCATGCGAGGAATTCTTGCTGTGCCCAGTTAGCTACCTCCCATATCATCAGCTCTTCTTTTCCAGGCACTAGGCTGGGCCATCGGAAAAGGCAATGGCACCCCACTCCAGTACTTTTGCCTAGAAAATCCCATGCACAGAGGAGCCTGGTAGGCTGTAGTCCATAGGGTCGCTAGAGTCGGACACGACTGAACAACTTTACTTTCAGTTTTCACTTTCATGCATTGGAGAAGGAAATGACAACCCACTCCAGTGTTCTTGCCTGGAGAATCCCAGGGACGGGAAGCCTGGTGGGCTGCCGTCTATGGGGTCGCACAGAGTCAGACACGACTGAAGCGACTTAGCAGCAGCAGCAGACTGGGCCATAGCTTCGCACAGGTGTCTTCCTCTAAACATACTGCATTTAGGATCACATCCACTGGGTCTTTATTAGGGTATCTGCTTCCCTTTTTCAAGCATGCTTCCATTGGGCTTCCCTGATAGCTCAGTTGGTAAAGAATCTGCCTGCAATGCAGGAGACCCCATTCGACTCCTGGGTCAGAAAGAGCTGCTGGAGAAGGGATAGGATACCCACTCCAGTATTCATGGGCTTCCCTTATGGCTCAGCTGGTAAAGAATCCGCCTGCAATGTGGGAGACCTGGGTTCGATCCCTGGATTGCGAAGATCCCCTGGAGAAGGGAAAGGCTACCCACTCCAATATTCTGGCCTGGAGAATTCCATGAACTGTATAGTCCATGGGGTCACAAGAGTCAGACACAACCGAGCGACTTTCACTCACTCCACTGGCATAATTATGCTAACCTTTACCATTGCTTTAAGAAAACAATATATTCACAACAAAGCATATTTATACTCTCAGCTTCCACAGCTTTTGTGGCCAAATTTTTGACTAATTTAAGAGGCTAAGGAAGTTCTCAGCAAACTAGTTAGTAAACTAGTAGACAATAAAAGCACTTGGGTGCCCATATAATAAATTAAAGCTTGATTGCTTTGGATTGCCCTTTTTAGGAACAGATTTACAAAAAACAATCATTCGTGAAACCTCTAAATCATCAACCATGTGTAATTGTTCAAAAGCTTCAAAAGAAAAAGAGACTAAAACATTAGTTTTAAACAAAATGGCTCCAATTACTTTTCCGGACTTCAAAGATTTCAGAGTCTGTGAATTCTCAGTTCCTCAGACACTTCAGAGTTACAAAGAGAAGTAAAATAAGTTTCCATACAGCATTTTTATTCAATCTCATAGAACAGGTTAATATCAGGTTGTATTCACAGGAAGAAGTATAAGTATACAGTGTAAGGAGCATGGCTGCTCTCTCAGTGAGGGAGAAGAATCCTTCCTTACTCTTTGAGAGAGCTGCCTTCTAAATTCATGCTTGATGCATCAAATATCCTGATGTTCCATCCTCTCCACAATAATGTAGCAACATAATCTTAACCCTGAGCACCTCTGGCAGGAGATGAAGACTGGAGGGAGATGGGGGTGTAACTGCTGCTGGGAAGGAATTTACAGAACGTATAAAGGAAGGGGAACACTAAGCATGGGGGTGCCATAGTTACCATGCACTCTTGGAAAGTTCAAAACCAGAAGGAGACTGGGAAAAAGAACAGCAATAAGGAAAAGATGTGAGAGACCAAACTTTTATTGGCTCTCAGTGGTGGAGATGGTATCATTGATAACTGGAGATGGTACTTCATGGAACCTAAAAAAATAACTTGTTTTTAAGAGAAAAAGAAAACCATAAATGTAGGTATTAACTCACCCCACTCTCAATTGCCATGAAAAAGGCTAAAGAGCATAAAATGAATATGTCAGTACCAGTTCTGCAAATGAGGGGAAAATACCACTCCCAGGCCAGACACTTGGAATTTCTACTGTATTGAAGGTGATTATAGAAGGCCACTTGGTGACTGTTCTATACTCTGAATTACCTGGAATTCACAGTACAGGTACAGGAGACCCTAAAATAACCCCCTAATAACCTATAACTGAGAAATGAGGGCAGGATATGGAGGAGGCACCCACACCAAACAGAAAATGTGTGTGGATGAGCTTTAGTCTAGAGCAGATGGTCCCCCAAAACCAAGAGTTGGCAAAGTAGGGTTTCCTCAGAAAGACATGTAAAAAATACTGTAAGTCAAAAGAAGAGAGACCATCTGGAGGAAGCAGAGGAAATGCCTTCCCTAAAATAGATTTATTGCAAGAAAAAGAGCACATTTTATAAAATGTCTAATTTGAGTTCTCAAAATATATGTCAAACATCAAAAGGAAGAAGTTAAGAAATGTCAGATTTCATGAAGGTAAAAAATTGTTCAACTAAAACCTGAGGAGGGGCAATAAACAGCAGACTGGATATTGCAGAAAATTCACTTCAGTGAAATAGAAGAATTTATCTAGTGGTGAAAGGTAGAAAAATGAAAATAATTTTAGATAATAAGAATTCTATGGAAGAAACATTCTAATCATCCAATCTGTATGTTACAAACACTAGAATGATTGAAACCAAGAATAAGGAAGAAACAGAAATAAATAAGATAGAAACAAATAATAAATGAATTTTTCAAATTAATAAAGCCTGAGTCTACAAAGCAGAAATGTTCCCTGAAAATCACCAACTCAAGAATAAATAGAAAAAAAATTAATTTCTTAAGTACCACCTATTTATATTGATCTAAAACATTAATATCCTCAAAACTCACATAATTTAATACTTTCTAAGGCAAGATGTTACTTGAAATCCTTTCTTTCATAACTTCACTTTCTAGCAGCATCAACTACTTTTGACTATTTCAAGTGGCTTTTTTGGCCATGTTATTTATTTTTTAATTGAAGGATAAATGCTTTACCAAATTTTGTTTTCTGTCAAACATCAACAAGAATCAGCCATAGGTACACCCACATGACCTCTAACTCCCGAACTTCCCTCTCATCTTCTTCCCCATCCCCCTCTTCTAGATTGTCACAGAGCCCCTGTTTGAGCTCTTTGAGTCATACAGCAAATTTCCATTGGCTATTTATTTCACATATGGTAATGTAAGTTTCCATGTTACTCTTTCCATACATCTCACCATCTCCCTCCTACCCTCCCCCATGTCCATAGGTCAGTTCTCTATGCCTGTTTCTGCAATGCAGCCCTGTAAATAATTTCATCAGTAGCATCTTTCTGGATTCCATACATATGCACCAGTATACAATATTTATATTTCTCTTTCTGACTTACTTCAGTCTGCATAATAGGCTCTAGGTCTGTCCACCTCATTAGAACTGACTCAAATTTATTCCTTTTTATGGCTGAGTAGTATTCCATTGTATATATGTACAACAGCTTCTTTATCCATTCACCTGTCAATGGACATCTAGGTTGCTTCCAGCACCAACTAACTCTAAAGAAGATTCACATTTAGTCTAAGCAGTGTCATACAAAATCTACCTGAGACTCATGAATTTAGGACAACAAAACTAAACTGACATCAAACCCAACTAATAAAATTAAAAATATTAGGCCAATATACTTCTTATGCACAAACCATGCACTTCACTCCCTGCTTATATAAAGAGATTTAATCTAAGCCTACAAACACTGAGTTCAGTTATCTCAGATCAGGCAGAACAGTGAAAGAAAACAAAAGTTTTAGCAATTTACTCAATTCAAACTGGGAATTCAAACTAGACACCCTAGAAGAAATAGATAAATTCCTAGAAATATATAATCTTACTAAACTGTATCACAAAGAAAGAGAAAATTGGAACACGCCAATTACTGACAACGAAACTGAGTTCACATGGAAAAGCAAAGGAACAAGAAGAGCCAAAACAATTTTGAAAAGGAACAAGCTGAAAGACTCATGCAATCTGTTTTTAAGACTTATTATAAAGCTACAGTAATCAATGAAATATGACATTGGTGAATCCAGTATATTGTATAACATATCATATATATTTGAAATGTATCAAAAATCATTATGTTGTACACCTGAAACTAATAAATTGATAGATCTGTAGGTCAACTATAGTTGAATACAAATTTCCTTTTAAATGGAAGCTGATGTTTCCAGTGTCCACTGTACCACAGAAAAATGTATACTGTGAACTTCAGTTTAAGGGTTACTAGGTAATGTGACCAGAAGAATGGATTATGAGGATCTGTCTCCTTATACTTGTGTCCTTAACATCTGCCGATTTATATAATTTTTAGAAGAAACTCAAACTGCTTAGACTAAGCAAATGGCAAGTAGAATCTTGATCTTTTAATGAGCCTGACCAGTAAACACAAATATATGTGTATGTAGTAGTCTTGCCTGGGAAATCCCAAGGATGGAGGAGCCTGGTGGGCTGCAGTCCATGGGGTCGCAAAAAGTCGGACATGACTGAGCCAGTTCACTTTCACTTTTCACTTTCATGCACTGGAGAAGGAAATGGCAACCCACTCCAGTATTCTTGCCTGGAGAATCCCAGGGACGAAAGCCTGGTGGGCTGCTGTCTATGGGGTCGCACAGAGTCGGACATGACTGACATGACTTAGCAGCAGCAGCAGTAATATATTAAAAGTCTCCCACAAGTATTGGTACCCTGTCTCTGGAATCAACATATGTTATCTCCTACCTCTGGGCTGCTCTTGCTCTTCCTCCCTCTTCTGGATCCACTCCCCTTCCTCCTGGGCTTCTCTCACTATCTGTGCCTGGTCATTCAGTCGTGTTCACTACCTATGTGTTCTTAGTCATTCAGTTGTGTCCAACTCTTGGCAAACCCATGACCTATAGCTCGCCAGGCTCCTCTGTCCATGGTCTTCTTCAGGCAAGAATGCTGGAGTAGGTAGTCATTCCCTCTCCAGGGGATCTTCCTGACCCAGGGATTGAATCTGGGTCTCCTGCATTGCAGGCAAATTTTTCACCATCTGAGCCATCAGGGAAGGCCTTCACTATCTATATTAACAGTCTATTGGGAACAAGTCTTTGGGATTTAACTTGGACCTCAATTCCAGATCTTATCTTTCCTTTTTCCCATGGCCCTGTGAATCTTCTACTGTAGATATCAGACACTATGACTCCTAAATCTTGCCCTAAGCTCTGGAGGAATTCTCTCCCTACAACTAGAGGAGAAAATGGAAATCACAATTTTTGGAAGTAATTTACAGATTGATAAATATTTATCATGATTTAGGTTTCCTCAGTGGAGGTACAAGGAGGAAAAACTTCCCAATGATATATAAAGCAGCTGCTAACAAGGATATGGAACTTACTGAGCTTGAGGGAAAATTATAGAAAATAAGTTTTCCTGAAATTTGGAACTGAATATAATTCATGAATTTAATTTGTGGCCCTGTAGCAAAACTATGGCTTTTATTTGATTTTACTTGACTCTGAAAATGTATTCTCTTTCATGAAACTACAAATTCAAAACTCAGAGAAACCACCAGTGATGCAGTTTTGGAATCAGAATTTTTATGTGTCTTTTTTTATGAAGTATAGTTGATTTACAATGTTGTGTTAGTTTCAGGAGTACAGCAAAGTTATTTAGTTTGATAAATGAATGAATGAATAAATAAACACATATATATTATTTTTCAGATTCTTTTCCATTATAAGTTATTATGATATTGAATATAGTTTCTTGTGCTATACTGTAGGTTCTTGTTTATCTATTCTATGTATTGCTTGTTGTTGCTAAGTCGCTTCAGTCGTGTCCGACTCTGTGCGACCCCATAGACGGCAGCCCACCAGACTGCCCCATCCCTGGGATTCTCCAGGCAAGAACACTGGAGTGGGTTGCCATTTCCTTCTCCAATGCATGAAAGTGAAAAGTGAAAGGGAAGTCGCTCAGTCGTGTCCGACTCTTTGCGACCCTATGGACTGTAGCCTACCAGGCTCCTCCGTCCATGGGATTTTCCAGGCAAGAGTACTGGAGTGGGGTGCCATTGCCTCCTCCAATTCTATGTATAGTAGTGTGTATCTGTTAATCCCAAATCCTAATTTATAACCTTTTGTTTTCAATGTCTGAGTTTATTTCCATTGTGTAAATAAGTTCATTTGTATCACATTTTTAGAGTCCACATGTAAGTGATATCATAGGATACTTGTCTTTCTCTATCTGACATATCACATAGTATGATAATCTTGAGGTCCATGAATGTTGCTGCAAAATGGCATTATTTCATTCTTTGTTATGACTGATAATATTCCATTGTAAGTATGTATATATATATATATATATACACATATATATACATATACCACACCTTTAACTCAATGTAATAAGTAGTAGTATTTTTATTGATTTGCTAAAAAATTATCAATGACTAGCAATACGCTATTAGTTGTAAGCTTTTCATATAAATAAGTTGATTAAAATTAATTTTATATGACTTTCAAACTAGATATTTTAATAAAATCGGTTATAATTTATATTTTTATAAATTTTAAAGTCCTTATAAACTGAGTGCATACAATATCTGATTCAACAGCCCCATCACTGAAAAAATGTGAATGTTCTGGCCTAGATGATGAACTGTCTATATAAGGAAAGACACAGGCAAGAAGAAGAAACATTATGTAAACTTAGACTGCAACCACTTGTTCATGGGTTTGCTTATGTGACCATTTCCCATGGATAGATACAGATGAGCACAAAGAGATAAGCCAATAGGTTCATTAACTGCAAATTACAAATATACTATTCACATATTCATTATAGAAATATGAAATAAGAGATTTGTTCATTAAGGTAACACAAGAGTCTAAGCAAATGTTCTATGGAGAAAGTAAAAACATATATTATTGCAGTAAATCTTTTTCATCCAAATATATATCCTTCAAAACATTTGCTTTTTTCTCTATTTCCTAATGTTTTAGGACTTGGTCACCGATGTTTAGGAATACGAAAGCACTGTATTCTACTGTTTTCTCTCTGTATTCTACAAATAACTAGGCATGAAAAAATTGTACATGAATAGGTGAGGAACAGTAAGAGATTACAGGGAAGAAAGTGTGTAATTTGAGTAATTTGAACTGGAATTGACAGATTAATCAGTTCAGTTCAGTCACTCAGTTGTGTCTGAGTCTTTGTGACCCCATGGACTGCAGCACTCCAGGCTTCCCAGTCCATCACCAACTCCCGGAGCTTACTCAAACTCATGTCCATCGAGTCGGTGATGTCATCCAACCATTTCATCCTCTGTCATCCCCTTCTCCTCCCATCTTCAATCTTTCCCAGCATCAGGGTCTTTCCAATGAGTCAGTTCTTCACATCAGGTGGCCAAAGTATTGGAGCTTCAGCTTCAGCATCAGTCCTGCCAATGAATATTCAGGACTGATTTCCTTTAGGATGGACTGGTTGGATCTCCTTGAAGTCCAAGGGACTCTCAAGAGCCTTCTCCAACACCAGAGTTCAATTCAAAGGTTAATAACACAGATTAATATTCACAGATTAATAACACCAGGGAAATCTAAAACACATAAATCTGTAAGAAAAATTAGCATTTTTTTCTTGTGTTTAAAGCATGATGTAGGGAGATATAGCTAAAGAACTCAACTTTGTAGTTATTCATTTATTTAATACCTAAAGTTGTCATTGTTCTTTGTGATTCTTTACCTACCACCATGCCCTTGAGTCCTTCACCAAAACTACAGATGGAAAACAAACAAACAAACATACAAATAGAAAAAAAGGACTTAGTTAAATGAGGAAAATGTAGCATTCAGGAGAATGTAAGTGTATGTGGCTGGGGGTCAGTGGGGAAGAAGGATGGCCTGAATGTGCTAGCTCCACAGGAGTACACGCTCCCATGATAAGGCACCATGAAGTCCTCCTCACAGGTAAAGCAGATATGTAACTATCAGAAACTCAATTAAATATTAACATGTTAGCAGATGAAATGAGTTAGCTACATGCTCTATAAAACTTAAGTCTTATTTCTATTTGTTCTATAGTAGTGTGAAAAGTGGAGAAGGCAATGGCACCTACTCCAGTACTCTTGCCTGGGAAATCCCCATGGATGGAGGAGCCTGGTGGGCTGCAGTCCATGGGGTCGCTGGGAGTCGGACACGACTGAGCAACTTCACTTTCACTTTTCACTTTCATGCATTGGAGAAGGAAATGGCAACCCACTCCAGTGTTCTTGCCTGGAGAATCCCAGGGACAGGGGAGCCTGGTGGGCTGCCATCTATGGGGTCGCACAGAGTCGGAAACGACTGAAGCGACTTAGCAGCAGCAGCAGTAGCAACAGTATGAAAAGAGACAAAGTGTGTCAGCAAAGAAACTAAGGAAACATGAGGAAAACATGTCTTATCTAATTGAGAAGCCTACCACTGTCAGGTGCTACCATTCATCTTTTATAATTTCCAACTACAAACTCCTGTTCTAATCATCTACCTTGTCTTCTTCAGCAAATGTTTTTGATATGTTTGACTTTTTTTTTTGGTTTGAGTAGGCCACCTCATGCGAAGAGCTGACTCATTGGAAAAGACTCTGATGCTGGGAGGGATTGGGGGCAGGAGGAGAAAGGGACGGCAGAGGATGAGATGGCTGGATGGCATCACTGACTCGATAGACGTGAGTCTGAGTGAACTCCAGGAGTTGGTGATGGACAGGGAGGCCTGGCGTGCTGTGATTCATGGGGTCGCAAAGAGTCAGACATGACTGAGTGACTGAACTGAACTGAACTGAGACCATAATCAGTTATTTTCTTAAAGGCTAATTATAAAAACATGTTAATAAAAAGAAAGAAAAAGAAAAATTCATGCTTCACTCATTTTCCTGAGGCAAACTTTCTACAGCAGTCTGGTCTTAGATAAAGGCAAAATGTGAAAAGACCCTTTTTTCTTGTCTTCCCTAGATGGCCCAGCATGTGAGATTTGGGGTAGATTTACACTTTACTCACGGTAATACGTGGCCCTTTGTTTTCCTGTCTTTTCCCTTCACCTCAGACATACCATCAGAGTTAGATAGTTTTTCCTGGACATAAATTTTGGATTCTGTACAATAGAGAAGCAAAAGAAATAGTCTATAAATTGCTTGAGTTTGGGTATTTCCGTGGTTGGATTGTTTGAAAATTTAAGAAAGGTATTTGAATACTACTCTGAAATTGAAACCAGAAAAGGACTTCAAAGCATCAATCTAAATTTTCCAAACTTTCTGAGAAGATAGTTCTTAATTTAAGATTCACTGTTAGGTATGGATGAGAATTGCTAGCTTACCTGAACCAGCTGCTACCAACTCATGTAATGTTCATAATAATGAAGTGAGAATTTTGGCAAGTGAAATCTGTTTAAAACCTAAGAGGCTGGAAGCATCTGTCAAACAGTGTATTCAGGCCCAAACCTAATGGTTTACAAACCAGATGATGATTGCGTACATGTTATGAATTTCTGTTGTATGTTGCTTTCCCAAGTTTTGTACACAAAGTGGTGAAGGTTTTCATTCTATTGATGTGACTCATAAATACAACAGATGAGATGTTTGATAAAAACATTGCTGTCATTTCTAATGAATTCATAAGCTATTGTTCAACTCGCTTTTATGCTACAGGCTCAGCTGAGAGCCCAGGAGTTTGTGTTTAATCAGACACTATACATGTCTATCTTTCCAGATCACTGGGATAATGACCCCTAGGATTTTTTGGAAAAGCCTAACTTCTAATTCTGTCAAGTCTAATTTAAGAAGATTCAGCTTAACTCCTTGGAAGAGCTCATTTCTTTTTTAAAAAAGTGTATTTAATTGGAGGATAACTGCTGTACAGGTTGTGTTGGTTTCTGCCATAAAAGTGAAAGTGAAAGTCGCTCAGTGTCCAACTCTTTGCAACCCCACGGACTATATGGCCCATGGGATTCTCCAGGCCAGAACACTGGAGCGGGTAGCCTTTCCCTTCTCCAGGGGATCTTCCCAACCTAGGGATCGAACCCAGGTCTTCCACATTGCAGGCAGATTCTTTACCAGCTGAGCCACAAGGGAAGTCCAAGAATACTGAAGTGGGTAGCCTATCCCTTCTCCAGCGGATCTTCCTGACCCAGGAGTCAAACTGGGGTCTCCTGCATTACAGGTGGATTCTTTACCAACTGAGCTACCAGGGAAGCCCTGGGTATGTAAGGTTTCTGCCATACATCAACATGAATCAGCCATACGTAAACATATGAGAGCTCACTTCTGTATAAGCTTTTTATACTTTCAAGTCATTATTCCCTGCAGTCTGACAGAGGATAGCTGTAGTACACTCTCAAAGCTGCTAACACACAGAAAGCTACAGTTCATAGCAGGAAAGCAGAAAGGCTGGGTATCGAAGGAAAGCATAATGGTGTTTGAATTGAATTTTGAGACTGAAAGAGAAAGAATTTAAAGAAATGCCTGTATTTATAACTTCCAGAGAAGACAGCTTTAGATTGCCTTTTTCTGTCAGTCAGTTATGAGAACTGCTAGGTGGTCTGTGGCAACCGGTACAATCATATTTTACACCAGGAATGCCCATCATCATCCTAACACAAAACCTTAGGTTTTCCTCCAGTTGTCTGCAAGTGTAGTCAAGTCTTTTCAGGATTTTCTCTTTTTTTTCCCCTTTATGAATTCTCTTCTCATTAGAGTCTGACTGGAAACCTTGCTATTCAATGTCAAATCACTCAGCTGATGGTGCACACACTCTTGGCTTAGTTAGATGTAGAGTCCCTGAGACTGCAGTTAGTAACAGATTCAGCTTTTGCAGCATGATGAAAAGGGGAGGATCTTTTATTTTGATTGCTTTCCTTAGAAAGGAATGACTTCATTATATAGAATTAAAAAATAATCTTTGTAATGGACCCAATTTGATGATTTAATATCTAACAAGATTATGAAGAATCTTGTTTTAAACATATGGTCCAATACTAGGAATTTGACAGCACAATGAAATTTCATTCTTTTCTTAAATAAAAGTTTTATTTTTGTCCATTTATTTCTCTATTGAAAACAGTAGGGGAAAAGTGAATTTTAGCATACATATGTAAAGAAAACTCTTACATGTTACTGTCTGAGCCACCAGGGAAGTCCAGGAACACTGGAGTTGGTAGCCTATCCAGCGGATCTTCCTGCCTCAGGAATCAAACCGGGGTCTCAGGCAGATTCTTTACCAGCTGAGCTACCAGGAAAGCAGAGGAAAATCTACACACTAGGAATGAGTCACCAGAAGAAGAACCTTTGTCCCTTTCCCAGCCCAGGAATCGAACTCAGGTCTCCTGCATTGCACAAGGATTCTTTAACAGATGATCTACCAGGGAAGCCCTTCCTTTAGCTAGCAGCTATTGACTTCAATGGCTCAATTTAGAATTCATAGTTTTATAGATTGTTGATTAAAAACACAACAGCTATAAAGTTACACCTCAATTATGACAAATCATGATAAATAAAACTGCACAGAATGGGCCAGACTAGAATATTTAAATTTCTTATGTCTAGAAATATTTTTATATTAATACTTGATAACCTATCTAAATTATATTTATTGGGTTTTTAGAAGCAAAACATTAATCTAGGTTGAGTCTATCTGTCTCCAAAGTTCCCAATGAGATAGCTCAATGCCAAAAGCTAAGTGCTAAATACGTACCACTTCTACCATAGACAGTTACTGAGGGGTCCTATCAGTAAGTGAGGAGTGAATGGACAAGAACTCTTATCTGCTAGAGCACCTCTTCTCCCTTCTGTCTAGCGCATTTAGGAAGTCTCCCTTGGTCTTCTTTAGTACACCCTTAAGAAAACAATCTGGTCACCCTTCAGCCCATGCTTTAGGGCAACAACCTTCTGTCTGGTTCACTGGAGGAGAATCCCAGCCACCTTACTATCTTACAGTATAAGACACTATGTTAAACATTGGGGATGTAGTGATTATTAAGGTTGACATGGTCCATATTCTCATGGACCTAGTGATGATGACTTCTAACCAGTCGTTTATAAATATGTAAAGATATTTTAAAATCTCCAAACATATAAAGAAAACAGGTTGCTTGAAAAAGAAGTATTCTATATGTTAGGGCGCTGTGTTGTGAGAAAAACCCAATATGAATTAGCTTAAGTAATAACAAATACAAAAAATGGGGAGAGGCGAATGGAATTTAGAAGTTTACACAAACAGAAAATGCAAGGGTATAACTGGGGTAGTTTAGTTGCTAAGTCGTGTCCGACTCTTGTGACCCCATAGACTGTAGCCTGCCAGGCTCCTCTGTCCATGGGATTTCCCAGGCAAGATTACTGCAGTGGGTAGCCATTTCCTTCTCCAGGGGATCTTCCCAACCCAGGGATCGAACCCGGGTCTTCTGCATTGCAGACAGTTTCTTTACCAACTGAGCCATCAGGGAAGAAGACACTGATTTTATTACTTATTATTACTAAGACTAGGGTATAACTTGGGAGGTCTTCTGCATTGCAGACAGTTTCTTTACCAGCTGAGCCATCAGGGAAGAAGGCATTGATTTTATTACTTATTATTACTAAGACTAGGGTATAACTTGGAGAAGGAAATGGCAACCCACTCCAGTGTTCTTGCCTGGAGAATCCCAGGTATGGGGGAGCCTGGTGGGCTGCCGTCTATGGGGTCGCACAGAGTCGGACACGACTGAAGCAACTTAGCAGCAGGGTATAACTAGCTTTAGTAATAATAACTGAAATGAGGGATTTGGAACTGCAACAAGAATCTCACCATAAATTTGCTCTGCTTATAAAAACGTCTTGGCCTCATTCTCCTGCTGCATATGGGTCTTATCCTCAAGGTCAGGGAGCATAGTTGCTGGTTACTCTGGATTCTAACACTTTCAGTTGTAAAACTTTTACAAAAGACTAAAAAGCCTTCCTTCCAGCTGGTAAAAGTCTCAAGGAAGAATTATGATTGGTCCAACTTGTGACTGCATGCCTAGAGCAGCCACTGTGGTTAGAATGATGGAGCACTATGATAAGTTTAGTTAGTGGGCTTCCCTGGTAGCTCAGCTGGTAAAGAATCTGCCTGCAATGCAGGAGACCCCAGCTCAATTCCTGGGGAAGAGATAGGCTACACACTCCAGTATTCTTGGGCTTCCCTGGTGGCTCAGATTGCAAAGAATCTGCCTGCAATGTGGGAGACCTGGGTTCGCTCCCTGGGTTGAGATGATCCCCTGGAGGAGGGCATGGCAACCAACTTCAGTATTCCTGCATAAACAGAAGAGCCTTGTGGGCTACAGTCCAAGGGATTGCAAAGATTGAGACACTACTGAACAACTAAGCACTGCACTGTGGGGTATACTTGGATTGGGAGCCCCCCACCAGAAAGGCATGTTTCGGGTGGTAGAACCCTGGAATCAGAAATGAAGGCTGATGGAGAATGATGATGATAACACAATTGACACTGGGAATACTGCTCACAAAGAACAGTCAGAGCAACTGGAGTAAAACACAGCTCCTGAATAAAATAAGAGACAACTTAAAATGCAATTTCTAAGAACTCAGTAAAATACATCATTAAAAGAGCAATCTTTCATGAAACTAAAGGAAAACACATCTATGGTATTCATGTATTGAGAATGATGATGAGACAATGAGTCCAGCCAAAAAAATAACCCAATGGATGCTTTATGGAAATGGAAGGCAATGTTAAATAGAATTTATACTAAAACACACATTTAGCATTAACTATATACTAAGCAGGCTTAGCAACCCACTCCAGTATTCTTGCCTAGAAAATCTCATGGATGGAGGAGCCTGGTAGGCTACAGTCCATGGGGTCACAGAGAGTCGGACACGACTGAGCGACTTCGCTTTCTAAGCAGGCTTCCCAGGTGGCGCTCATAGTGAAGAACCTGCCTGCCAATGCAGATGTGGGTTTGATCTCTGGGTTGGGAAGATCCCCTGGAGGAGGGCACGGCAATTCACTCCTGTATTCTTGCCTGGAGAATCCCAGGGACAAAGGAGCCTGGCAGACTGCAGTCCACAGGGTCACACAGAGTGGGACATGACTGAAGCAACTTAGCACAGTACATACACTAAGCACTCTTCTAATAACTAACTCACTTGATTTTCACAATAGCCTTACTAGGCAAGTTATAGTACTGTTTTCACTTTACAGATAAGCAAACCGGTGGCTCAGATGGTAAAGTGTCTGCTTGCAATGAGGGAGACCTGGGTTTGAACCTGGGTTGGGAAGATCCCCTGGAGAAGGAAATGGCAATCCACTCCAGCACTCTTGCCTGGAAAATCCCATGGATGGAGGAGCCTGATAGGCTACAGTCCGTGGGGTGGCAAAGAGTTGGACATGACTGAGCAACTTCACTTTCACTTTCAAACTGAAGAACAGAGAGGTTAGAGTTACTCAAGATCACATACCTGATAACTAAAAGAACCAGGATACAAACCCAAGCAATGAGATCCAGAGATTGTGCTGCACCTCTAAATTAAGATGGATCTTTTTAAATTGAGAAGTATCCCTATGCCTACACATAAGATAAGAATGTATCAGGAACCTGAGATTGAGGTTCTTAGCCATGCACATGCCAGTTAGCACATCTATGTGGAACTCAAGAGTGACCAAGGGAGTTATTTAAGAAAGATCCTTTTCATGTGGTTTTCTGTTTTAATAATTTGAACATAAAATTTTATTGTGCTTTTTCTTTGTCACACATTTCCACAAAAGATAAACTATTGCTAAAGTTCAGGCTCCTATATTATAATATTTTACACATTGTATAGTTCACACGTTGTATCATTAATACACACAAATAAAATTAATCTTCCAGAATTCAAGACTAGTAAGCATCTGAATGTAGAGTTCCAAAGAATAGCAAGGAGAGATAAGAACGCCTTCCTCAGCGATCAGTGCAAAGAAATAGAGGAAAACAACAGAATGGGAAAGACTAGAGATCTCTTCAAGAAAATTAGAGACACCAAGGGAACATTTCATGCAAAGATGGGCTCGATAAAGGACAGAAATGGTATGGACCTAACAGAAGCAGAAGATATTAAGAAGAGGTGGCAAGAATACACAGAAGAACTGTACAAAAAAGATCTTCACGACCCAGATAATCACAATGGTGTGATCACTCACCTAGAGCCAGACATCCTGGAATGTGAAGTCCAGTGGGCCTTAGAAAGCATCACTACCAACAAAGCTAGTGGAGATGATGGAATTCCAGTTGAGCTATTTCAAATCCTGAAAGATGATGCTGTGAAAGTGCTGCACTCAATATGCCAGCAAATTTGGAAAACTCAGCAGTGGCCACAGGACTGGAAAAGGTCAGTTTTCATTCCAATCCCAAAGAAAGGCAATGCCAAAGAATGCTCAAACTACCACACAGTAGCACTCATCTCACACGCTAATAAAGTAATGCTCAAAATTCTCCAAGCCAGGCTTCAGCAATATGTGAACCGTGAACTTCCTGATGTTCAAGCTGGTTTTAGAAAAGGCAGAGGAACCAGAGATCAAAGCCAGGCTTCAGCAATACATGAACAGTGAACTTCCAGATGTTCAAGCTGGTTTTAGAAAAGGCAGAGGAACCAGAGATCAAATTGCCAACATCCGCTGGATCATCGAAAAAGCAAGAGAGTTCCAGAAAAACATCTATTTCTGCTTTATTGACTATGCCAAAGCCTTTGACTGTGTGGATCACAATAAACTGTGGAAAATTCTGAAAGAGATGGGAATACCAGAGCACCTGACCTGCCTCTTGAGAAACCTATATACAGGTCAGGAAGCAAGAGTTAGAACTGGACATGGAACAACAGACTGGTTCCAAATAAGAAAAGGAGTACGTCAAGGCTATATATTGTCACCCTGCTTATTTAACTTATATGCACAGTACATCATGAGAAACGCTGGACTAGAAGAAACACAAGCTGGAATCAAGATTGCCAGGAGAAATATCAATAACCTCAGATATGCAGATGACACCACCCTTATGGCAGAAAGTGAAGAGGAACTCAAAAGCCTCTTGATGAAAGTGAAAGTGGAGAGTGAAAAAGTTGGCTTAAAGCTCAACATTCAGAAAATTAAGATCATGGCATCTGGTCCCATCACTTCATGGCAAATAGATGGGGAAACAGTGGAAACAATGTCAGACTTTATTTTTTTGGGCTCTAAAATCACTGCAGATGGTGACTGCAGCCATGAAATTAAAAGACGCTTACTCCTTGGAAGAAGAGTTATGACCAACCTAGATAGCATATTCAAAAGCAGAGACATTCCTTTGGCAACAAAGGTCCGTCTAGTCAAGGCTATGGTTTTTCCTGTGGTCATGTATGGATGTGAGAGTTGGATTGTGAAGAAAGCTGAGTGCCGAAGAATTGATGCTTTTGAACTGTGGTGTTGGAGAAGACTCTTGAGAGTCCCTTGGACTGCAAGGAGATCCAACCAGTCCATTCTGAAGGAGATCAGCCCTGGGATTTCTTTGGAAGGAATGATGCTGAAGCTGAAACTCCAGTACTTTGGCCACCTCATGCGAAGAATTGACTCATTGGAAAAGACTCCGAAGCTGGGAGGGATTGGGGGCAGGAGGAGAAGGGGACGACAGAGGATGAGATGGCTGGATGGCATCACTGACTCGATGGACGTGAGTCTGAGTGAACTCCGGGAGTTGGTGATGGACAGGGAGGCCTGGCGTGCTGCGATTCATGAGGTTGCAAAGAGTCAGACATGACTGAGCGACTGAACTGAACTGAATTGAAGGAGGCAAAGATATAGCAAAAGATGCTGAAACTTCATATTCAATCTCCTCAGCATAACCATGCCAAAATTTCCATATGGCACCAAAAGATAATCAGGCCTGACAGTAATAACTGAGATCCATGATAACTCCTAGAAATGAAGAGATCAATGGATGAAGTAATAAAATCAGTGTATCAGAAGAAGAATCTTGGCAGGGCCTCATGTGGAAAGAATGAAGATCATGAGCCCCACAAGAATCTTCCAATAATATATAAGTTGGCTGTATTTAAAATGTAATATTTAATATCTTGAACTATTCAAATTTACCTGATTGGGTTTATGTATACTAATGTATGGGCTTCCCAGTGGTGCTATTGGTAAAGAACTTACCTGCCAGTGCAGGAGACATAGGAGACATGGGTTTGATTCCTGGGTAGGGATGATCCCCTGGAGAAGGACATGGCAGCACACTCCAGTATTCTTGCTTGGAGAATCCCATGGATAGAGGAGTTTGACGGGCTACCAGTCCATAGGGTTGCAGTCAGACATGACTGAAGCAACTTAGCATGCCCACACACATCCATACTAATGTATGTGTGTTAGTTGTCAGTCACGTCTGACTCTTTATGACTCCCATGGACTATAACCCACCAAGCTCCTCTGGCCATGGGGATTCTCCAGGTAAGAATACTGGAGTGGGTTGCCAGTTCGTTCTCCAGGGGCTCTTCCTGACCCAGGGATCAGACCCAGGTCTTCCACATTTCAGGCACATTCTTTACCATCTGAGCCACCAGGGAAGCCCATACTAATGTATACACCATTGATATATACAGTGGGGCTTTTGCAGTGGCTGAGGAAGGCAGGGAGGCTGGTTTTCAGGTGCTCAAAGCTTGAAGTTGCCTGTACCTTCTCCTCAATGCATTTCCATGAAACCAGATAAGCTAGGAAGTTGTGCCATAAATATCCCCCTATACATTCTCACATTTATTTTATTTTTGTTTTGTGGCAGTAATTTTATTGAAGTATATTTTATACATGGTAAAACACACATGATAAAATACACAGCTCTCAAAAACATAGGTTGAAAAGTTTTGACAAGTGTATGCATCTGTGAAATAACCAAATTATCTGAATCAAGACAAAGATCTATGACCTCTTAATGGTAGGACCTAAGATAAATCAACTGTGAAACTGCAATGTGTGGAAGCTTAATCATTCCAGCTTATTTATAAATCAAATCTAATGATATCCTTATATATGTGAAGCAATGAGATGTGATCTATAGCCTTAAATATTTCCTTTACTATAAGGAAATAACTGTTGAATATAATTTAATAAAGTTCTCAGTTCAAAATGGAAAGAAAGTGCAAGAAAATAAACAGAAAGTAGAGAGATAAATTCAGGAAACAAGAAGCAGCAAATAAGTTACAAAGCAGAAATGAAGAAGCATTAATCAAAAGAGTTAAGAGCTTGTGTCCTGAAAAGAAAAATAACATATAATATGCACAAATGTGAGGAAATGGATAAAGAATAAAAGAGGAAAAACAAGTGCATAACTTTAAGAAAAGAGATATAATCACACTTTTTTATGGAAGAGAGACTTAAAATGATAAGAAACAGAGGAGCCTGGTGAGCTACAGTCCATGGAGATTCTCCAGGCAAGAATACTAGAATGGGTTGCCATGCCCTAGTCCAGGGGATCGTCCCAACCCAGGGATCAAACCCAAGTCTCCTGCATTGCAGGTGGATTCTTTACTGTCTGAGCCACCAGGGAAGCCCAAATTTATGCTAATAATGTAAAACTCAAAAAGCACTATTTTAAAATATAGATTCAAAAAAGAAAATGCTGTAAGTACTACAAATAATACAAGAGAATAACTTTACACCTTGGATTGGTAAATGCCTTTGTGAATATGACTCCAAATTCAGAAGCAATAAAAGAAAAGCTCTACATTAAAATACTATTAAAAAGTAAAAGCTTCTACATGGAAAAATATATAAAAGTTAAGAATAATAAATTGGTGAATTCTTTTTGTAAGACATGTAAGGATCAAAGTGTTAATCTCTTTACATTTAAAGAGTTCTTACCAATTAATAAGAAAAAATGACAAGTCAGTATAAATATAAGCAAATTACATAGACCACTTACAAAAGCATAAATAAATGACCAATTAAAAACTGAAAAGATGCTCTCAGTATTAAAATCAAAAGAACAGAAAAACCTAAAGAACTGTGGGGAATCAATGTTTTACCAACCAATCTGAGGAAGAATTTAAACAACAAATATGACCTGGTTTCAGGGAGGAGATGGGAAAACAAGCACTCATATACAGTACATAAGTCTGGCTCTTCTGGTGGGCAATTTTGTATAATTGAAATATTTAAATCTTTGACACAACAATTCCAATTCTAGGAATCACTAAAGAAGCAATCAACAAGTTAAAAGATACATACACGAGTATTTATTACAGCAGTTTATAAGAATAAAAATTAGGAATGCAAACTAGTACAGCCACTATGGAGAACAGTGTGGAGATTCCTTAAAAAACTGGAAATAGAACTGCCTTATGACCCAGAAATCTCACTGCTGGGCATACACACTGAGGAAACCAGAAGGGAAAGAGACACGTGTACCCCAATGTTCATCGCAGCACTGTTTATAATAGCCAGGACATGGAAGCAATCTAGGTGTCCATCAGCAGATGAATGGATAAGAAAGCTATGGTACATATACACAATGGAGTATTACTCAGCCATTAAAAAGAATACATTTGAATCAGTTCTAATGAGGTGGATGAAACTGGAGCCTATTATACAGAGTGAAGTAAGCCAGAAAGAAAAACACCAATACAGTATAATAACGCATATATATGGAATTTAGAAAGATGGTAACAATAACCCTGCATACGAGACAGCAAAAGAGACACTGATGTATAGAACAGTCTTATGGACTCTGTGGGAGAGGGAGAGGGTGGGAAGATTTGGGAGAATGGCATTGAAACATGTATAATATCATGTATGAAACGAGTTGCCAGTCCAGGTTCTATGCACGATACTGGATGCTTGGGGCTAGTGCACTGGGACGACCCAGAGGGATGGTATGGGGAGGCAGGAGGGAGGAGGGTTCAGGATGGGGAACACATGTATACCTGTGGCGGATTCATGTTGATATTTGGCAAAACTAATAGAATTTTGTAAAGTTTAAAAATAAAATAAAATTTTAAAAAAATTACAAAACTAAATATCCCTCAAGAAAGCTGAGCACCGAAGAATTGATGCTTTTGAACAGTGGTGTTGGAGAAGACTCTTAAGAGTCCCTTGGACTGCAAGGAAGTCAAACCAGTCCATCCTAAAGGAAATCAGTCCTGAATGTTCATTGGAAGGGCTGATATTGAAGCTGAAACTGCAGTACTTTGGCCACCTGATGCGAAGAGCTGACTCATTTGAAAAGACCCTGATGCTGAGAAAGATTGAAGGTAGGAGGAGAAGGGGACGACAGAGGTTGAGAATGGCTGGATGGCGTCACCGACTCAATGGACATGAGTTTGAGTAAACTCTGGAAGTTGGTGATGGACAGGGAGGCCTGGCGTGCTGCAGTCCATGGGGTCGCAAAGAGTGGGACACTACTGAGTGACTCAACTGAACTGAACTGAATATCCCCCAACATGATTTGATTATATATACAGTCTATAAAAGATGAACTTGAATTACACATACAGAGAAGGATGAAGGATCAAATATTGCTCATTTCTATTTTCATAAAGTTTAACTGGATCACAGCCAATCCATAAATTTACTCACTGGCTACAGATGCTTTTGAGCTCAAATGTAGAATTAAGTAGCTATGACCGAGACAGTATGATCACAAATCCTAACCTATAAAGTATCTGGACCTTTACATTAAGTCTGCCAAACTCTAGTCCACTGATAGAGAATAACACATATGGTAAATAAAATAAGAAAAAAAAACTGTTACACAATTATACATATGAATAGATAGACAGGTATTCTAGAACTGTTTAGTAAGAACATCACAAGTGAACCTACTTGAATCTGTCTGGGATGGTTAATTCATTGGACTATCTTTGAATCATTGATGTGAACATAAATTTCCAACATACACATCATAGATAAAGATGTAAGGATGAACTGGAGTGCAGAGATATAGATGATATAAATGATAGAGCTAAGTTTAAACTCAGTTATTATGTGAGCAACTTATTGTATTTATTGTATTTCCTTTACAGATAGATTTGTGGAGGGGTGGCATATGGTTTGCTTCTTTCTTTTAGAAGCTAAACTGAAGAAAGTCACAAATTTTTACTTCCTGTAGTAAGGACAAGTTGTTAAATATGTATGCCAAAATGTACAATGGTGCATCTCATCTGAAAGTGGACATATTCTTCTAGTTAATTTCCTATTCAAGTTGTTCTATTAAAATGATTATTCTTTTCATATAGTAAAATGAAGTAGAATTTGTGGAGCTGTAGATGTGTGTGACTGAGCTATTATCTAATTGAACACAATAACTCAATTATCACAGATAAAGTTGGAGGTACTTCAATTTATTATATTACATTTTTATTATAATCCTTACTATTATAGCCAAAACAGCTTTGGAGAGGTCGAGTTCAGAAAAGGAAAAAAATTTATGCTGCTTTTATTTTAAATCATCCAAGAGTACTTTATTTACTCACATATAGTCTCCTCTTGCATGTTTCCCCCTTCCAGTTTTTAGAAAGAAATATCTAACATTTCTCTCCACAGTTTCTTTCCAAGTGGGCTATTACTAATGTCAACAAAAGCAATAGGCTATCCTCAGTAGATTTAAAAAAAGCAGTTGGACAGGCATGAATGACCCCTATTTGCTTAGAGTAAAATGAAGTGTTTACCTCTATATTCAGCAGTTTTAGAGAATTTCTAGGAGGAAAATTGTGCCCTAAGTCAGTACGCTTCAAATTCCATCTTTTAGAAGATTATAGAGTTCTATGGCAGTACTCATGAGTTGTTCAAAATTTGTTTCCTAAAAATCTATTTTAAAATTATTTTTGAATTGATCATTAAAAATAAGCATACACCTAAGAATTCTACATCAAATTCTAATGCACTGTCAATTATCAAACCCATTTGTTTGGGTTCCTCCCTCATTTTTATGAAGACTTTAAAATAAAGCTCTTTTTCCCCAACTCTGCATATACCTGAGTATTGAAAATGTCATTTGGGAGAACTGGAGCTCTGCATTGCTTTCTTTATTCTCAATTCAGATTAGTCTATGTTGATTCCTGTAAGATTTGCAGGTGAGTGCACACTGGTCACAAAGACATTATGCATGGCAGCTAGCTTTCTGGATGCTCTCCTCCATTAAAACAACTTTTCCCTCCCATTCCTCTGAGCATCTCCTTCCATGGTGACTGCTGGGAGCCATTAAAGCAGAGAATGAGAGCTGTTCTGAGGTCTTCAGTTCTTTTTTTAAAAATTTAACCAAATGGCTTTAATTTGTTTTTTATTAAGTTATATTTGACATATATTAGTTTCAGATGTATAATATAGTGATTTGATGTTTTTATACATTACAAAATGATCACTGCAAGTCCAGTTAACATCTGTCACCCTACAACATCGTTACAATATTATTGACTATGTTCCCCATATATACATTATATCCCTGTGAATTACTTCATAGTTGAAAGTTTATACTTCTTAACTCCCTTCACATATTTCATCCATCCTCATCCCAGCAACTGCCCATTTGTTCCCTATATCTATGAATCTGTTTTCATTTTGTTTCATTTATTCATTGTTTTGGTTTTTAGATTCACACATGAGTGGAATCATATGATATTTGTTTTTCTCTGTCTATTTCACTTAGCATAACACCCTCTAGGTCCATCCATGTTGTTGCAAATGGAAAGGATTCATTCTTTTTACCGCTGAGTAGTACTTCATTACGTGTGTGCATCCAACTTCTTATTCATTCATCTGTAAATGGACTTTAGGTTGCTAATGTAAACAGTACTACAGTGAACATAGTGGTACATATAGCTCTTTGATTTAGCGTTTTCATTCTCTTCAGGTAAATATCCAGAAGTGGAATTGCTAGATCATACAGTAGTTCTGTTTCTACTTTTTTGAGGAACTTCCATACCGTCTGGGGCTTCCCTGGTGGCCCAGTGGTAAAGAATCCTCCTGCTAATGCAGGAGATGCAGGAGGACTAAGTTCGATCCCTGAGTCAGAAAAATCTCTTGGAAAAGAAAATGGCAACCCAATCCAGTATTCTTGCCTGGGAAATCCCATGGACCGAGGAGCCTAGAGGGCTATAGTCTACGGAGTTGCAAAAGAGTCAGACACAACTTAGCGACTAAACAACCACCATCACCATATTGTTTTCCATAGTGGCTGCACCAATTTACATTCCCACCAACAGTGCACCAGAGTCCCCTTTTCTCTGCATTCCTGTTATTTATAGTCTATCTCAGAGCTCTGGAGCCACTCTATCCCTCCAGAGCACCCATGCGAGTTCTTTCAGTCAGGGCTCCAAAAGGTGCAGGGGCATTAGCTCACCACAGCATCTTGCCACAGAGCGACAGTCTTCTGAGCAATAGTAAGCCAATCCACAACATATTATATTGTAATACAGGTAGCTCAGCATTAATTGTGAGTTCTGAAAGCTTCCAGTCATAGGTTTATATTCAGAACAGGAATGTCAATAGTTAATTTTAATAATTTAACTTAGAATCATAAATTCCATTCTAATCTGTTTTCAAGTTTCTAGATTAGTTTAATTGAAGAGCAAGCTGAGAATATAGGTAAGCGCTAAAAATTATTACCATTTTCAAATCTATATTTGTATGAAACAAGATTTTCCCAAGATTGCTCCCTCTAAAGTTCTTTCTGATCTATTCCCTTCCCACTGACTCCTTTGACACCATTCCATATCCCTGTTTTTTGGAATTCCAAATATACTTTTACTGTGATGACAGTCATGTGGCTTCTGGACACTGACTTCCCCTATCCTCACTACTGGGCCTTGAGACTTTCACCTGTTTATTCTTTGGAACCTTTGTGTCCTTACCAGGAAACCCAGATAGATTAAATGAGGTTATTATGTGAGTGCTGTGCTGTGCTTAGTTGCTCAGTGGTGTCAGACTCTTGGAAGCCTAGGACAATATATGTTAGTTCCTTTTCTTTCATTAAATACATGTAATTTTTAATACTCTGGAGGTATTTTTCTGGTGCTCTATTAAACTGTAAGCTCTATGACAAAGAATATTCAATTATGTGCAACTTCCCAAAAAATAGGCACTTGATATTTTTTGTTTAAACAAAAAAGAGATAATAAATGGATCACTCTTTTTCCAGTGGTCATGTATGGATGTGCGAGTTGGACTGTGAAGAAAGCTGAGCGCCAAAGAATTGATGCTTTTGAACTGTGGTGTTGGAGAAGACTCTTGAGAGTCCCTTGGTCTGCAAGGAGATCCAACTAGTCCATTCTGAAGGAGATCAGCCCTGGGATTTCTTCAGAGGGAATGATGCTGAAGCTGAAACTCCAGTACTTTGGCCACCTCATGTGAAGAGTTGACTCATTGGAAAAGACTCTGATGCTGGGAGGGATTGGGGGCAGGAGGAGAAGGGGACGACAGAGGATGAGATGGCTGGATGGCATCACTGACTCGATGGACGTGAGTCTGAGTGAACTCCGGGAGTTGGTGATGGACAAGGGAAGCCTGGCATGCTGCGATTCATGGGGTCACAAAGAGTCACACAAGACTGAGCCACTGAACTGAACTGAATCAAGATCAATGGGATAGTTTAACAGACAAATTTCTTGCAATAATAAAAGTAATCATCATATTCTATATGGTACTTTTCTTCCTAAGAATTAAAAATAAAATAATCAGGACTCATCACACTTTATAACACATATAGTGAAAGATGATAAATAATGACCCACAACTGTGAAGGGAAAATCTTCAGTTCCTAAATATCAGTAATTCTCATTTCATAAGAAGCAGAATACACATGATTTGTCTTAAAACTATACAACAAAGCAATGAAAGGTTAAAAGAGAACTAGAACAAAACCACTTCTCTGAGAAAACTATTCTTTCCTTAACAGCATTTTTTAACTAAAATTAAAACAAAGGAGTTCCTGTGGTCTAGAACCAGACAACCATTACAGGATTTGACCAGAATCATGGCATAATCTAGTGAGGATTCCGAACATATTGGAGGTGAGGTGAAATTTTTAAAAAAGAAGCATACTTATTGTCTAAGAATCAAGTCACTGTGATACCAGAGTCTTCTAAAGTATCAATGTCTTCTAGAAAATAGAGGTGTTTTGAGAAACCTGCAATGAAAGAAAAACATGAATGGTATTTAGAGCATCCTTCTGCCCTCCAGGAATTTATATGCTAAGGAATGATTTCATAAGAAGCTTTCCACTAATTTTTTTTTTTTGGCCACTCCACATGGAATGTGGGATCTTAGTTCCCTGTGCATGTGTGTTAAGTTGCTTCAGTTGTGTCTGATTCTTTGCAACCCTTACGGACCAGAGTCCACCAGGCTCCTCTGTCCTTGGGATTCTTCAGGCAAGAATACTGGAGTGGGTTGTCCTGCCCTCCTCCAGGGGGTCTTCCCTACCCAGGGATCAAATTCATTCCCCCTGCACTGAAAGCGCAGAGTGTCAACCACTGGACTGCCAGGGAAGTCCCCCATTAGATCATTTTATTTAGAATTCCTTCATTTTCTTTTAATTAAACTTGTAATCTTGTAAACTTGTAAACTTCCTTATTTAAGGAAGCATGCAAGGCAATAACGTTAAAATGAAAAAAAAAATAGCACTGATACATGAGTTCCTTACATGTTGAACAGCTAAGCAGGAGTAGGTTGGAAGCAGACTGAAAATAGGAAAAGAAGGTGTTAGGTTCTTAATATTGGTAGACACTCATGTAGATCAACTCTGAAGAGAGAGGCAATTGGTTTTGAGCAATATAATTATGCATTGAAAGTTGAAATTCCTAAACAAAGGGATGGTTGGTCATGAAGAAAACAGGTAATACAGTGAGCAAAATTTTTAGCATTTAACGACAATGTACATCCTGGCATAATATTGACACTATTTCATTTTTACATTTTTACTCTTTGAACACAAAAGGTCAACTTAGGAAAGCAGAGTAGATATTGATATATTTTATATTATGTATTTATGTGTGTGTGCATGTGCACATACAACATTCCCATCACACGTGCAGACACACAACATTCACATGTGCGCATGCACACACACACACACATACACTCTTACCTACACATTGGAGTCTTTCACCATTCTGGTCTACTGATGGAAACGGATATAGACAGAGGAGTGAGAGAGCAAGAGAGGAAAGAAAAAGAATTGAAACATACTGTAAATAGACGGAGTCTTGTTTACAGCAATTCTTTAACATTTGTTTTATAACAGTTGTTTCCATGTTCAGCCCACACCAGCTGTTCCCCAAACATAGAGTTTTTAATACTAATACACTGTGTACCAACACAATTCTCCATAAAATGTTTAATGCATTGTAATCTTTGTCTTATTACTGCTGTTGTTCTGACTACATCCAGCCCATCCAAAATTTCAAAAGAATTTTAGGGAAGTAGTCATTTGTGGTCCAGCACTCTTGCCTGGAAAATCCCATGGATGGAGGAGCCTGGTAGGCTGCAGTCCATGGGGTCGCTAAGAGTCGGACACAACTGAGTGACTTCACTTTCACTTTTCACTTTCATGCATTGGAGAAGGAAATGGCAACCCACTCCAGTGTTCTTGCCTGGAGAATCTCAGGGACGGGGGAGCCTGGTGGGCTGCCGTCTATGGGGTCGCACAGAGTCGAACACGACTGAAGTGACTTAGCAGCAGTAGCAGCCATTGTGGAATGGAAAAAATGATTTCTATATTTCAAAACTATAAGGTGGCTGATGAACAAGGTTTGCTAAAAAACAAAAAAGTTTCCTGCACCAGGACTGTGTTTAGCCTTTAAATACCACTGTGAATGTTAAGCCAGATGCATTATTAATAAATGTCATCTTTTCAAGTGAGTTCAGTGTTAATATTGATACAAACTTTCTTCCTGTTCTTAATTTTCATTTCAATAAAGATATGAATGTTGGCAAGCACTGCTATTGACAATTGATAAAATTATGCAAACACAATGTTTTTGCAGCTTTTGAGTAAATATTGCATGCTAATGAATTCCAAAGTGTTTTCTGTGTTCCTGTAGGAGCTGAATTTGTGTAGGTGGGCCATGCCATGGATGTGCTTTCTAAGCCTGTTAAACTTATCTCAGCAGAGCTGTTGTTTGCCTCCTAATAAGCAATTTGGTAGTTTTATCATGAGCTCTGAGGCCCTCCAAAGATCATTTATATAATGACATCCTGTGAAAGCAAACCTCTCTAGAACTTTCTGAAGGTAATAATTAGTTCATATATTTGTTCTGTCGCCACAGTGGTGCTTTCAAAAAGCTTCTTGCTAATTTTCAGTTTAAATTGGATGCCACAGGTTTGTTCTTCGGTTGTAACAAAATGGTTTGGGGCATAGAGAGACATGTTTTGAAAAAGAGTTTTAAAATATCTAATTTGAAAAGGAAAACATTCACATAGCTAATGATTCCTTTATACTCCTGTCCTTAGATTTTCAGGAGATAATTTGGGAAATTAATATATCAATGCAGGGAAGAAAACCTAAAGAAAAGGAAAGTAGAAAGAAGTTAACAGTAGTTTACAAATACCCAAATGAGGTCTTTCTAAATGGACATGACATCCAGAGTGGCTCATTGTTTCAAGAAATTTATCAATATAAATTATCTGAATGTTCATAAAAATTAAAGAATTATGCCCTACTGGGGACATTCTGAAGCAATTATTTAATAAAATAAAAAGAATAAGTCTGAGTAAATTTAATGGTGTTATTAGTTTTGTCTTAAAAGCAGTATACGCCTACTCTGATGAATTTGGTCATAGCTACAACACAAAATAAAATTTGCTATGCATAAAATTTCTTTCCAAGGATAACAAATTAAAATTAGATTTTGAAATAGAATTAGGAAACTACCATATCAATAACCTCCTAATCTTTATGACTATTAAATTTATATGCCTCTAATACATGTATAGGAGAAGGCAATGGCACCCCACTCCAGTACTCTTGCCTGGAAAATCCCATGGATGGAGGAGCCTGGTAGGCTGCAGTCCATGGGGTCGCTAAGAGTCGGACACAACTGAGCGACTTCACTTTCACTTTTCACTTTCATGCATTGGAGAAGGAAATGGCAACTCACTCCAGTATTCTTGCCTGGAGAATCCCAGGGATGGGGGAGCCTGGTGGGCTGCCGTCTATGGGGTCGCACAGAGTCGGACACGACTGAAGCGACTTAGCAGCAATACATGTATATGTAATATTTTTGAAATATGTAAACATACTACATCATTCATAAATATTATGTAAATTAGAAAATGTACACAAAGTAGGAAACTTAAAAGACTAAGATAAAAACAGACATAAACAGATGTTTGGATTGTCAGTCTTTGACGAATACTCTCTCGCCTTTGGAAAACACTTACCGTGTCACGTATCATTCTAGGAACTTTATATATTAACTCTAATTCACATAACAACTCTTTAAAGCTGGTACTGCTAGTATCTTCCAATTATTTGGAAATAATTTATGTGGCTTAAAGGGAGTCACTCTGCTCCTGGCATAGCCTGGCCTTGCTGTCCCCAGGCAAGGAGTTCAAGAATAGTTTGTAATAACTGTTCGCTATTTTCTATATTATGGATTTTAAATAACATTTTATTAGCAGCAAAGACATGTCTTAAAAGCATAAACTCCTATAAAATAGAGTTAGTGAATTTACCTTGAAACTTGACAGATATGTATTTATTTCAAGCAGAGCACTTTCAAAAGGAAAAAAAATCTAGGTATTTATTCAGAACATCCATTTTATCAATGCTTTTCCCTTCTCTTCTGGAACCAGTGCTCTTCATTATTACTCTGGCCATGATTAAAAACTTAGAAGAAAAGTAATAAACTTCCTCAAATTTAAATTAATTAGATGACACAAAGGTTTGCTTCAATCTCTTCTTCTCCATCTCATTCCCTAGGTAGGTTTTATGTTTTCCTCTAATGTAGTTACCAAATGCTTTCTTCATTGGTTAATTACATTTCTAAGGCTTCTTCCAGACTACACCTATATTTGACTCTCACCTGTGGAATCTTAGTTTTCTTTAACATTCCTGACGTTTTTCCTTTTCCTTTAATCCTTCCCTAGGATTTACTTTCCAGGCAGAAAGTAAATACCTACAGATTCTACCTAACAAATGCTAATTGTTTCTAAGTACTAATCCTTGGACCACTGGTCTTACAGAGTTTGAACTATCTGTAGCAAAATGAAAAATACAAGGTGTGTGCAAGTACACACACAAACGCACACACCTATACAGCTCTATTATAAAGATGCCAGGTGAAACTACCTTTTCTTGGGAAGGCTTCTCCTTTATTCTGGAATTATATGCTTACATTTTAAAAATAGTAATTATCTTGTTTCTTACACACAATGGCAATGGTAGATGAAGTGTCCTTTAAACTTTTTTTCATTATTTGTTAAAATAAAATTTATTTACCAACAGTGCTTCATTTTATTCGATTTTCAAACTATGGGTAAAAAGTTCCTTGTTTTTTAAAATTCAAAAGGTTTTGGAACCACTTGTCTAAATAATTGACTCAATCTTTCTTTGTTGACCAATTTGCAAGGTAACCCTTACATTACATGTATCTTAACACATTATTTATTTAACTAAGCTACGGGATGCCATTCCGTCAACTCCATTCCCTTCAACAATCATTTCACAGGAGTGGAGAAATCAGAATATGTTTTTCTTAGTCTATACAATGACTAAACTGTTTCACACATAGACAGGTACTTAATAAATAATGTCAATGCTGGTATTAGGAAGATCTTGTTGCCATTTCAAAGTACTTTAGGAAAATCATTTGGTTTGATGGAATCATCTCTTTTAATCAATGTATTTCTAAAATGTGGTAGAAAATAATTATGGGCAATACTGAGTACTGAAGTCAAAATGAATTTCATAACCAGTTAGCAGTAATTCAGAAGATGATATATGCAATAATGAGTATTACCTTCAGTAATAAACAGCAATGTATTCTCAAGGGTTATAGATTTTTTACTGAACACTTAGACAAGGCTCCTATGAAGAGCTAAGCACCTGCTGCTGCTGCTGCTGCTGCTTCTAAGTCGCTTCAATCGTGTCCGACTCTGTGCGACCCCATAGACGGCAGCCCACCAGGCTCCCCTGTCCCTGGGATTCTCCAGGCAAGAACACTGGAGTGGGTTGCCATTGCCTTCTCCAATGCATGAAAGTGAAAAGTGAAAGGGAAGTCGCTCAGTCGTGTCCGACTCTTAGCGACCCCATGGACTGCAGCCTACCAGGCTCCTCCATCCATGGGATTTTCCAGGCAAGAGTACTAGAGTGGGGTGCCATTAATTTGAATTTGCGGTTGGTACCAGGAGTCCTGAATTTCACTTCTAGTTCCATCACTAAGCATTTGTGTGACCTTCAATGAATTACCTCACCACCCTGAATCTTAATTTTATTGTTCGTAGAAGACACGGCATGAATTAGATGAATTCTAAAATCTCTTGCGATTCTTATATTAAATGAGTCTGAGATCCAGCTCTTCTGATCCTAGAAAATAGCAACATTGTTATCCTGCTTTTGTGCCTGGAAATAATCTCTTCAAAGGAAAGCCTAATATTTGCAACAACATGGTTGAAACTGGTGGACATTATATTAAGTCAAATAAGCCAGACACTGAAAGATAAATATTGCATACTTTCACTTATATGTATGTGGAAATTTTAAAAGTTAAACCTATAAAGTGAAGTGGAAGTCGCTCAGTCGTGTCCAACTCTTTGCGACCCCATGGACTGTAGCCAACCAGGCTCCTCCAGCCATGGGATTTTCCAGGCAAGAGTACTGGAGTAGGTTGCCATTTCCTTCTCCAGAGGATCTTCCCGACCCAGGGATCAAACCCAGGTCTCCCACATTGTAGACAGATGCTTTACCGTCTGAGCCACCAGGGAAATCCTGTAAAACCAGAGAGTAAAATAGCTGAGGGATGGGGGAAATGGAAATATGTTGGTCAAAGAGTATGAACATTCAGTTATTGGGATGAGTAAGTTCTGGAGATCTAAAGTACAGCCTGGTGATGATAATTAAAAATACTCTATCATATACTTCAAATGTTCTAAAAAGAAACATTTTAAATCAACTTTAGTATTTAGCTTGATTATAGGACCATATCTAAATAAATAAATACACACACACACTGAGTTGTAAACCTTAAATATATACAATTTCAATATGCCAAAGATATCTCAAAAAAGTCATCTTTAAAAGAGTCTCTTTCCCAAAAAAGGGAGAAAGACCTTCAGGTTCTCCAAGTTTATTTGAGTAAGCAGAGCTGAGAACTGGAATCATGAAATCAACACAAATCATGGTACTGCAGCCTCCTGGAATGGCCTTAATATCTCACTTGTATTAGCATAATTTTTAAAAAGTTATCAAAGTAAACTCAACTTAAATCTCTTTAAGAAAAATGGTATACAGTAAGTTAAGGCAAAGGACTTTGCAAAATAAAATTTAAAAATAGGTAACTTAAATGGCTTAGAATCACTGTGATTAGACAACTCTTGTAAAAGCATAACAATAATACCATTATGAATATAGTCCCTGGTGACTTACTGCTTGACTCATCCAAAATCGTGCCCTTCCTACTCCTGTTAAAATGTTATCTCCCATCAAAATATGACATCCAAAAACAACATGCCAGTAACTCTAAGCCTTGGGGAACTGCAATGAATATCATTCAAATTAATTCTGACTGACATTTTGGTAAATCACCTCTTGAAGTCAAGAAGGGAGCATTTTTAAAGCACTTTCCCAGTGCCAAAATAGTAAGGAGTAAAACCACATTCATCATTCAGAAGATGAAGCACAGGAGGGTCTGAAGCCAGAAAAATGGCAGCCATTATCATCTCATCAATTATAGAAGGAATTTTAATATCTGGCACTGCTGCTCACTTTGAATGAGATGGTTGTGAAGCACCTGATTCAATATTTGGAGTCACTATAGTGTAACGAAGCAGTTCTTCATACTCTTCCTGAAGATCTGAAGAGACAGAACTGCCTCGGGCAAAGTCTTTTTGCAAAACTGGAGGTGAGCATTTCTCCCCATCTGAAGACATTCTGTATAAATATGCCAAGGCTCTCTATATAGAATGTATACCACACAATTGCATTCATCTCACATGCTAGCAAAGTAATGCTCAAAATTCTCCAAGCCAGGCTTCAACAGTACGTGAACTGTGAAATTCCAGATGTTCAAACTGGATTTAGAAAAGGCAGAGGAACCAGAGATCAAACTGTCAACATCCGTTGGATCATCAAAAAAAGCAAGAAGAGTTCCAGAAAAACATCTATTCCTGCTTTATTGACTAGGTCAAAGCCTTTAACTGTGTGGATCAGAGCAAAATGTGGAAAGTTCTTCAAAGATAGGAATACCAAACTGCCTTACCTGCCTCCTGAGAAATCTGTATGCAAATCAAGAATTGACAGTTAGAACTGGACATGGAACAACAGACTGGCTTCAAATCAGGAAAGAAGTACATCAGGCTGTATATTATCACCCTGCGTATTTAACTTATATGCAGAGTACATCATGAGAAACGCTGGGCTGGATGAACCACAAGCTGGAATCAAGATTGCCAGGAGAAACATCAATAACATCAGATACGCAGATCTGGCACCCTTCTGGCAGAAAGCAAAGAAGAACTAAAGAGCCTCTTGAAGAAAGTGAAAGAGGAGGGTGAAAAAGCTGGTTTAAAACTCAACATTCAGAAAACTAAGATCATGGCATCTGGTCCCATCACTTCATGGCAAATAGATAGGGAAACAATGGAAACAGTGACAGACTTTATATTTTGGGGCTCCAAAATCACTGCAGATGGTGATTGTAGCCATGAAATTAAAAGACACTTGCTCCTTGGAAGAAAAGCTATGACCAACCTAGACAGCACATTAAAAAGCAGAGAAATTACTTTGCCAACAAAGGTCTGTCTAGTCAAAGCTATGGTTTTTCCAGTAGTCATGTGTGGGTGTGAGAGTTGGACTATAAAGAAAGCTGAGCACCAAAGGATTGATGCTTTTGAACTGTGGTGTTGGAGAAGACTCTTGAGAGTCCCTGGGACTGCAAGGAGATCCAACTGGTCCATCCTAAAGGAAATCAGTCCTGAATATTGATTGGAAGGACTGATGCTGAAGCTGAAACTGCAATGCTTTGGCCACCTGATGAACTGACTCACTGGAAAAGACCCTGATGCTAGGAAAGATTGAAAGCAGGACGAGAAGGGAACAACAGAGGAGGAGATGGTTGGATGGCATCATCAACTCAATGGACATGAGTTTGAGTAAGCTCCAGGAGTAGGTGATGTACAGGGAAGCCTGGCGTGCTGCAGTCCATGGGGTAAGAGATATATGTGCTCTTAGATATAAAGAGTTCAATAACTAACAGCAAGGCTCTGGAAAAAAACAAAACTTGTTCAAACATGGGGGGTCTGGCACTCATCAGCTGTTGGGTCTTAAGAAAGTTAATTTCTCTAAGACTCAGTTTTCTAAAATGTAAAATGTAGATGATGACAACACATATTCATATGTCTGCTGGCAGAACTAAATGAGATGATGTGCTGGGCATAAATTAATAAATTAATAAAAGTTAGCTGCTATTGCTATTATATATAAATTATACATGTTAATATTACATATAACTATAATAGGGCTTAAGCCCATTATAAGTGGCACTGCTTATAAAATTATGATCTAGAATTCTACTTATAGTTCTACCTGGTGGTTCAGATGGTAAAGAATCTGCCTGCAGTGTAAGAGGCCCAGATTAGATTTCTGGGTTGGGAGGATCCCCTGGAGAAGAAAATGGCTACCCACTCCAGTATTTTTGCCTGGAGATCCCCATGGACGGAGGAGCCTCACGGGCTACAGTACACGGGGTCCCCCAGAGTTGGACAGGACTGAGTGACTAACAGCTTCACTTTCATAAATAATAACCCTTTTAGAGGGAAAAAGCTAGTGTTCATTGAGCATTTACTGCTCTAGACACTATGTTGAGTCCTTTACATATATTTACACATATTAGCTCATTTAATCCTCTTGCCATAAAGAAACCAAGGTTCAAACAGTTTATGACTTGTTTACCCAAAGTGATACAGCTAAAAGTTGTTAAAGATAGGATTTGTTCCTAAAGTCTGTCCTCAAAGCCCATCAGCCTAATCCTATAGTTAAATTAGAGATAACAAAATTATCAGCTGAGGCGCTTCCTCTTTCAGTCACCCTCTTCCTCACCCCAGCTCAGTGACATTGCTCTAATCAGATAGATCTTCATCCCTAATCACCTTGACTATTATAATAATGACCTAACTGGCCTCTTCACCAGGATTTCCAAGCCCCAATCCATTCTTACTCCCAGTTGCCAGAATAAACTTCCAGAAGTTCAGTTCCTAATCTTCAGTGATTCCCACTACTGACTGGACTAATCAAAATATATTAGCTTTTCAATATTCTCAATCAGTTCAGTTCAGTTCAGTCTCTTAGTTGTGTCCGACTCTTTGCAACCCCATGGACTGCAGCACGCCAGGCCTCCCTGTCCATCACCAACTCCCAGAGTTTACCCAAACTCATGTCCATTGAGTCAGTGATGCCATCCAACCATTTCATCTTCTATCATCTCCTTCTCCCACCTTCAATCTTTTCCAGCATCAGGGTCTTTTCAAATGAGTCAGCTGTTCACATCAGGTGGCCTAAGTATTGGAGTTTCAGCTTCATTATCAGTCCTTCCAATGAGTATTCAGAACTGATTTCCTTTAGGATGGACTGGTTGGATCTCCTTGCAGTCCAAGGGACTCTCAAGAGTCTTCTCCAACACCACAGTTCAAAAGCATCAATTCTTCAGCACTCAGCTTTCTTTATAGTCCAACTCTCACATCAATACATGACCACTGGAAAAACCATAGCCTTGACTAGATGGACCTTTGTTGGCAAATATTCTCAATAGCCAAGTGTAAGTCCCTCTTTTCACACTATTTCTCAGGTTAGTGCTGCTGGATGGTCCAGTTTACCTGGATGAGCCCTAGTTTCCTAGATAATGCCCAGCTACCCTGGGCTAAATTATCATACTGTTATGTAAGTTAAGGATAACTTTTAACTTCCTTACTTTGCTGCCTTGAACAGCTCCCTGTCCATCCCATGTCTGCCCCAAAACTTCTCTCATTCAGTCCCACCAAAATCCTACCCATATTCTGGGGCTCAGCACAAATATTGTTTTATTAATCAAACTTTTTCTGATCTTTCACTTTTCATTGTGATCATTCCCTCCTCTCAATATCCACAGTTTTTTATCTGTGCCTCTACTATAGTACTTCAATTTTCTGCCATTCATTATCTGAGGCTATCTCAAAAGTAGAAACTAAGTCTTATCATTAAGCATCCCAGTGATTTGAATATAGCAGTAGTTAGAGCTAACACTTACCTATCATTTATTATGTTCCAGGCATTGTTCTAAGATATTTTACATAAATGAACTCAACCCACACAACAAACCTATTAGGTAAGTGCGGCAGGTGTGGCAGGCAGGCTTTAAGATGGACTTGCAATCATCCTCACCTCCTAGTAATTCACACTTGGCTGTAATCAACTCTTCTTGAGTATGAACTTGATATAGAGACTTGCTTCTAATAAATACAACATGGCAGGAATAGTGAGATGTCACTTCTGAGGTTAGGTTACACTGAGACTGTTGCTTCCATCTTGTGCTCCCTCTTCGTTCAGTTGCTCACGGGAAGCCAGTTGCCATACTGTGAGCTGTGTCATGAAGAAGCTCATATGGCAAGGAACTGAGAGAAGCTGTTGGCCAGCACTCAAAGAAGACTTCAGGCCCTCAGCCCCATAGTCCATGAAGAACTGAATCCTGCTAAGAACGATGTGAGCTTGGCAGCAGACCCTTACCCAGCTGAGCCTTTAAGTGAAACCACAGCCCACTTGCTGACACTCTGAATGCAGCTTTATGAAAAGTCCAGCAGAGGCACCCAGCTAGGCCACACCTGGATTCCTGACTCAGTTTTGTGGTAATCTTTCTGAAGCAACAGATGATAAATTATTATTATTATTTCTACTTTTCAGATGAGAAATCTGTGGCTCATGTATGTAGTAAGTAATAGGGACAGGATTCAAACCAGGCAGTATAGCTCCAGAGTCCATACTCTTAATCACAGAGCCAGAATGTCTCATAAATGAATAAATGAAAATTCTTTCCCTAAACTGACTATACCACAGCCAAGTAACTTTAACTCAAACAATTTAGAGTTGACTATAAAAAGGTTTATAGTATCTTAATTCATAATTGTACCATTGGGTCTCTGTTGAGATCAGATAGAAGTATATTAAATATACTTATTTCAATATCTGTTTATGTCTAACTTTCTATATAAAACTTGGGTCATCTGTGTAGCTTTACTGATACATACATAAACTTACATTGGGAACTCTGTTTATCTCAGTTTATATTTGTAGCTTGGGCCTTCCCTAGTGGCTCAGATGGCAAAGAATCATGCCTGCAATGTAGGAGACTTGGGTTCGATCCCTGGGTCAGGAAGATGCCCTGGAGAGGGCAATGGCTACCCACTCCAGTATTCTTACCTGGGGAATTCCATGGACAGAGGAGTCTGCCAGGCTACAGTCCATGGGGTCGCAAACAGTCAGACATGACTGAGAAACTAACACTTTCACTTCACATTTACAGCTTAAAACACGGTTAGTACTAAGTGTGGGTAAGGGCAAAAGAAGCTTTAGAATCTCACTAACCTGGATTTGAGACCTACATCCAACAATTTTTGCCAGTGTGGTACAGTGCATGGTCATTTTCTCTAAGCCTTGCTCAAATTCCATGTGGTTAGCAAGGTCTTCTTCAGCCACAAAAGTTAAAAATGTTCACCTAGAAATTATCTTACTAAAAGAAGTCAGACAGAGAAAGACAAATATCATATAACTCATATGTTGAATTTAATTTTAAAAAATTATACAGATGAACTTTTTTACAAAACAGAAACAAACTCACAGATTTTGAAAGGAAATTTACAGTTATCAAAGGGGAAATGTTGAGGGGAGGAATAAATTAGGAGCTTCGGATTAACCACACACTGCTATACATAAAATAGGTAGACAAGGAGGACCTACTATATAACCCAGAGAACTCTATTCAGTAGTCTGTAATAACCTATTTTGGCATAAAAAAAAAATCTGAAAAAGGATGAATATATGTATATGTGTAACTGAATTACTTTGCTGTACACCTGAAACTATTACAACACTGTAAATCAACTATACTCCAAAAAAATAAAATAAAAAATTTAAAATGGGCAATTCTTTCCAGAATTCCTCTAGCATTTCTTTGTCCTACTCATGACACACAATAACTACAGTATCTGTTAGAAGGCAAGAAAAAGATCTTAATATCTCTACAATACAGGATTAAAAATTATCCCATTCATAAAGTCTTAAACATGCAGCGTTAAGCCTACACCTTAGTAAGGAAGGACTCCCTAAAACAGTGTTCTGAATAGAGAAGATGGCCAGTAAACATCTGTCGAATTAATAAATGAACTCTCTATTATACCATCTCAGTATCACAAGGGAAAAAAATGAACTCTCTCACACATTTTGAAAGCAACTGTCTTGGTAGGGCTGACAAAGTCTTGTTGAGAAGTGGCTGACTTTCTGAGGCTGAGCCTCGGTGTGGTGCAGGGTCTGTACTGAGTGTAGCCTAGGTGTCACCCCATGCGCATTCATCTCTGCATGGCGGGACGGAAGTTTGGAATGACACTTCCTTTAAGTCCTTGGCC
This sequence comes from Bubalus bubalis, assembly GCF_019923935.1. Taxonomy (NCBI): domain Eukaryota; kingdom Metazoa; phylum Chordata; class Mammalia; order Artiodactyla; family Bovidae; genus Bubalus; species Bubalus bubalis. The sequence goes on along the minus strand of NC_059176.1, from coordinate 29,760,360 downwards.
CTGTCATGCCCTTCGTGCCTATAAGAGACACTCTCACCAGCGGCTGAAGCTCATTCCCCAATGGCAACTGCAGCAGGAAGTTTAGATTATGTGAAGTATGATCGGTCTTTGACTTCTGAGAATTTCTTCTAAGAATCGGCCACTCTGGTGTTACAAGCAGCTGAGATCATTGGCCGCGGCTTCCCTGCAAACCCTGCCTCATTGGATTTCCTGAAATTTCCTGACAGGCCTCCTGACTTCATCCTCTCAGAATTTCCAGAAGTGTACATGCCTTTAATTCCTCTAATTCCTAACCAAAATACCTTGGTGACTTCTGTTTTTCTGATAGAACTCAGATTCATAGGTTATGCTATGATTTGGCAATTTAATGGTTAATAGCGTCATTCATTAAACACAAAATCATTCCCCAATAGAAAATGTCTCTCAATTATTTTTGCCCAGGAGAACTTACAGAACTGCATTAATGAAAGCTGTAAGTACCCTTCGAATGTCAGGGAATTATATTACTATGCCTATTTCTAATGAATTTATTACTTACAATTTCTAATAGTCCCTGGAATTCTTACTTTGGGGGAATAAAAGTGGTGGAAGAGTTGAAAGTCACAGCACAATATAATGTTATTAATTATAATGAAAACATATAGTTATTCCTGATATCATAGCCTATGGCTCAAATGCCAGACCTAAATTGCCTATGTTCAAATTCCAACTCTTACACTTAATCACTGTGTCTCAGTTTCTTCCTCTGTAAAATGGGAATAAGACCTTATTGAGTAGTGGAGAAGAATAAACGAGTTAATAAATGAAAACTTAAAACTGTGTCTACAACAAACATGGTTACTATGTCAATATTATTATTTTATTATCATTATTACTTAGTCACAATACATGGCAAGAGGGCCAAATCATGAATCCCCAAATCCTCACCTATTGCCACCAATTCCTGACAGTAGAATTACATGACATGGGGGACTCCAGGCAAGGGCATGCTTTATAACCATGCCCTACCCTGACAACTCTGACAGTACCCATCAGAGGCTTCTTTTTATTATCTTCTCCCATCAGCCTAGACTAAAACAGGAAAAGCATTCCCAAACCCTTTTCCATAGGCCCCATGCTCTATTCTCTCTCTCTCATGACTAACATGAATTTAACATATAGTTAAGGCTTAAAAATAATATATAACAATTATTAACCTTGTATTACATTCTAGACAACATGCTAACTCTTCTACTTGTAGCAAAGCCTCATGACACTCTAGAGATATATTCATTTACCCTCTTCCCAATTAAAAGACAAAATATAAACTAAGCCTAGGAACACAGAGTGCCTCTCTCAAGGGCACACAGCTGATAACAGATAATGGTATGCACACTCAGAAAACTGAGTGCAAGAGTCCTTTCTCTTAACCCCTGCACACGGGCAGGTACTTATATTGTCCAGTGCCCTGATTTCCACGAGGGGACAACTGGTAAGAGAAGCATTTTCTAAAATCAACGAAATTATTAAAATTCTTGGCCGCTTCCTTTGTCCACAGAAAACTGCACTTGTAGTTCATTGTGTCTCTCATGCATATTCTTTTACTTAAGGAGAAGAAAAGGTTATGTTATTTAAAAAAAGGTGAGGACGCCTTTGAGGATGCCATAAATTTATTCTGTCAGGCAGGCCGAGTTGTGTGACAGTCAGAGACACGGCTTGATGCAGAGATGTGAAGTGTGACTTTTTTTGACTGTCACACTGGATGAGACGGATGGATTTTGGAACACATCCCAGGAAGCTGAGACACTTATGTGGTCAAGTGTTGGTCTCTCTGATCAAATCTGACTTGCTGTCTCTGAAGTTGTTGGATTTTGCCAGCCCTCCAGATGCAGCATTGTGTCTTTGCAAACACAGTTGGTTTGACACCATCTGCAAGACCCTGCATTGGTCCTAGCACTGTGAGCCATTGTTTCCTGAGGAATTAATGGACATTCTCACATTCTACCTGTGTTAATTGAGCTATTTTCACACTTGCTAATGTGTCGGTTACCCAGAGCCTAGTTCTCACTTACATACTCTGTGCTAGATATGCATATAAATGGGAGAAATCCTGGAACTTGCTGCCAAAATCCAATAGCCTAGTATTCAGCAAATGAGAATAGTTAGCCTTTGAAGAAATTATAGCTCCAGAAATAAATGTACAGGATTCATGCTTTGGTGGGTAAACTGGTTTGAGATCACCTACACTCTTTACTTTATAAATGATCTTATCCTGAATAAGTCATTTGACTTACACATAATTTAGTTCGGTACTATGCTTTAACTCAAGACAAAAGTATTTTTCTGTGCTCTAGAATTATTTCACTCTAACATCACCAGGGAGCAAAATGCGAGAAAATAAATGTGAGTCTGAGTTCCTAACTAAAGGCATTTGATTAATCAATTACCAAAAGCACTTGTTATAAGGAAATTCTACTTATCTGTTACAGTAGATGCTCTCTTATCAAAGTAAATGGGAATAATGTCAAATTAACCCAAAAAGAGAGTTAAAGTGGGAGATAAAGAATATGTCCTAACATTTTAAATTAAAATATATTACTCTGTATTATTTCACTAATATCTTGATGAGGAATCAAATAATTTTTATTTCTATATGGGCCTTTTCATTAAGTGTGGGTCTGTTTATCTTTCTTGTATAAACCACATCTATAATGTATTTTCTATGAGTTCAGGAAGGAGCTTCTTAAGCTAACAGATTGCTTCTTACACAGCAATCTGAGTGGGATATCTTTAATGATTTTTATGTACTTTCTTTGCCTTACCCAACTTCAAATCTACACTTCTTTTTTTTTTTTTGCAAGTTAACTTTAATATGTTTTTCCAAAGTATTCAATTTAGTTGACAAAGAAACATCTTTCTTTTTTTAACTCATATTTCATGGATATAAAATATAATGAAGATTATAATCAATTTTATGTAGTTAAAATAGTAAATACAAATGGCATACATAGGCTTGGAAGAAAATACAACTCTTGGTAAGCACACAGCTCATCTTATGGGAGTAAAAACATGTGGGATCCCTATGGAGTAGCCTACTAATCATTGGCACTCCATGCACCGTGGTCATCTGTCAGCATATCTTACTAAAGGAACAGAAGTAGATGATTAATCTAACAATTAGATTGTGTATTTCCATATTCCTACTCCACCTATATGTAAACATGATGTGCTGGGAAGTCCTCTATTATGTAGGATTGGTTACATGGTTCTTTCACTGATCATAATTGCGTAAGAAAAAAAAATGTCCATTTGGTATTAATCTCAAAGATTCAAAACACAGGTGGAAATATATATTTTTAAAAATATAGATCATCCAAGCTATTTAAATTACATACTAGAGTATCAGGTTTTAGTGTCTGAAACCCAAATGTACCTTCTGTAAAAAGTCTCAGATGATTATATTGTTCCAGAACAAAGAAGAAAAGAAATTATAATACATCTAGAACTATATTTCCATCTTTCTCTTAGGTTTACAGGATAAAGAACTTCTCTATTTTTAATTTCTGTCCTAATAGGTTGAAGACAACAAATCGTAACTTTGAAAAGGTATCAGATTGTACTAGCTTCCTTTCCATTGCGGTGTCTCTGCCAGACATACTCTGGACGTTTCAAGGAAACAAAAAACTCATCTACTCAAATAGTACCTCCCAGGCAGTCTCCTTGTTCATGAGGACAGTGGAAGTCCAGGGCATAGCTTTTTCACTAACACTTAACTCAAAATAAGATGAATCAAATAGACAGAGATGGAGAACTGAATCCATTAATAGATGGCCTGCCATGTGAAAGGAACAGTGTTTGGGACATGGGAGTACAAGCTAATGTCACACATTTCCTGAAAATTCTAGAGGAATTTGAAAGCTTACCATCTCACTGATAAGGTATGACCATATTTAAAATCTTTATTTAAAACTGTGAAAGTGAAAACTTGAGGCTATCTACAGATTACAAAAGAATTAACAGTTCTAGTCTCTGCGATTTGTGGGAATTTTTAATTTGCTTTGGTATGGCATGGTTACCAAAAGTCTTTCCTATTTCATTCTCCATGTTTTTATGGTCAAGAAATATTTTATACATGTGTATTGCATAAGGACCTAATATAGGATGCAAGCTGATAGAACATTCAACAAGAGGTAAGAAATTATACTCTAACATAAAATTTCTAACATGACATGCTATTTATCTGTTTAATACTTCTTGCTGTGCACAACATAAAATCAGTTTGTCATAACCTTAAAGCATTATTTTCTGGTTCTGAACGCTCCAGAATAAATTGCCATTCTTTGACTTTCTCAAGTATAAAAATGAAAACTGGATTTTTTTTCTTAGAAAAGATGAATTACCCTAGCTTGACAGAGGGTAATTAGCATACCCAATGCAAGTTAAGAGAATGGGTTGACAAGCACAAAGAAGACTAAGAAAACATGAGCACATTTTGCATGTGTTTTAATACGTAAATGATTAAAAACATTACTATATATGTTAATTGCCACCAACTTCAACACAACCCTATTGGAAGACAATATTAAGTCACGGAAAACAGTACATCTTTAATTATTTGTCTATTCTATAAACAAGTTTAATTGGAATCTAAAAACAGCAAGGGACAAAAGCTCAGTTCATTAGGGACCAACTAACTGTAAAGGGCAGATAAAAACCTTTTGTCTGATACAGATGTACCTCCCGAGCACCATCAGAGAGCATCAGGCAGCACACTAATCAGTAATAAGAGGTGTTCTCATTATTAAGCTTATAAAGCATAAACCAGGTCACCACAAGCTTTGAAGGTACTGATCATCAATTATTTCGCTAATTGTTTGTTCTGTTTGCATGTCTCAGGGTAAAAGGAAAAAGTCACTGAAGCGAAAAAGAGACACCAATAATTGCTACCTCAGTGACAGTTGGTTTTTAGTATCTCATTATTTATGATTTGTTTTGTTGTGCATATGTGACTTTAAGTCTACTGTATTAATGTATACCCAAGAAGCCTACTGGGTAACACTTGCAAAAGAATTATACAAATTAATCAGCAAACTCAGGCATAGAATTTGCCCTGCAAAGTCCTATAAGACTGTTAATAACTCTGTGTGCGTGTGTGTGTGTGTGTGTGTGTGTGTGAATCTAGCAACCCTCACCTACGGTGCATTGAATTTCTGCTGCTGGGGAAGTGTTATATAGCATGTTGCAGCATAAAATGCCATTGCCATTTTGTTTTCAAGAATCACAAGACATGTGGGACTGTCCTAAAAAGTATATAAACCTCCTTAAAGAACAACAACTACAACTTTAGGATTATTATTAAGTTAAAGATGATATGAGGCAAAAAAAAAGCTAGAATATCATGGAATTCAGAAATAGAATTTAATTTTCTCAGTTCTAACCATGAAGCTAAGTGGCACTTTGAACAAAAGCATCACTTACTTAGAACTTGGGGCAATGGGTGGGGGGTGTCATTGGTTCAAAAAGCAGCTATTTCTGGACATTTTTAAGGTGTAAGGCAAAACTTCTATTTTAGTCTTCCTTCTATCCATTAAAGTTCCATTAACAGATTAAATATTACCTGAAATCAAAGGCTATATAATTATTAAGCTGAAAACAGAATAAATTCTCTAACAAAGCATGTTTTTAAATGTGTATACAGAAATGTACATTGACTTTTTCAAGGTTAAGGAAACTCATGGAAGTTGTCTATGTATTTAGTATGCCAAAAAGATCACTATTTTGTTTACATTAGACTTCCAGAATACCTTTCTGAAAAGAAAACATTCCTTTGTGGAATTTTTTCTTCATTCTTTCCATTTCCTACCCTCCTCCCTACATCTGACTTAAATGCTGCCAAGAGTATAAAACTGATAGGGTCTTGCTTTTGAAGAGTTAATTTGTTTACGACAGATATCAAACTGAAATACTTAGGTTCTGAGTAAAGAGAAGAATGGTCCTGGTCAGAAGGAATAAAAGTAAAAAATTACTATTGCATTAAATGTCAAATCTAAAAACTGGACAAAGTCCATGCCCTCCTCAATGGAATCACCTTTCTCTAGCAAACTGTGCTAACAGGAATAAACTGGTATGATAATATCTCTTACTGCAAAGAAAGTAAAGCCCAATTCATCTTCTGAACAGACAAAAGGACATTATTAAAAGATAGTTTCCTTGCAAAATTAACATGGGGAAAAGAGTTGTTTAAGTATTTTGTAGGAGAATGGATTTCAGGTAACTGCACCTGTACTGTGGAAAATTACTCTTCAATTATACATAGTAATTAGAGCTGTTGTTTAACTGTTCTGAGAAACCTGCAGCGTGCTGAAAGGTGCATGCAACTCATGGAAAGATTCTGTCACCGGGAGTAGGTGAAGGAAGAGGATTTGAGATAGAAAGCAGAATAAAAGAGAAACTTGCTAGAGAACAGGTCTTTGTACAGGACTCAGCTGAGACACAGAGAGCAACTATTAAAATATATTTGCTCATCATTTACAGTGTTCTTAGCATGGTGATAAAATTACTGAAATTTATGTCATTAAAAGGGGCTTCCCTGGTGGCTCAGTGGTGAAGAATCTGCCTGCCAATCTTGCCAATGTATTTGGCATGGTTTGATCCCTGGGTCAGAAAGATCCAGTATTCTTCCCTGGGAAATCCTATGGACAGAGGAGCCTGGCAGGCTACAGTCCATGGGGGTATCAAAGAGTCACATATACTTAGTGATGAAATAAAAACTTCATTAAAATCTCTTCATTGCACAAAAGAGTCCAGAAGGATATCGGCCCATGACCTGTGTGGTGAGACTAAAGGTAATTTTTATTTTCATCTTGTTCGTTACATATATATATATACACACACACATATATTCTCCTGGAATGAACAATATACTCATTAGAAAGGAGTCACTTTGACTGTTTTGGTGCTTTTTAAAATTAAATACGATATAATATGAAATATCTTCCAAGCATTAAGTGAATATTATTTTGAAACATTCTCTTAAAAAATCTCTTCATTGAAAATGAAAAACTGTGCTAAGTGGCTACATACACTTATTAATGGTCACATCACTTTAACTTTAGGCTTTTATTTTTATTTTTTTTTTAATTTTATTTTATTTTTAAACTTTACATAATTGTATTAGTTTTGCCAAATATCAAAATGAATCCGCCACAGGTATACATGTGTTCCCCATCCTGAACCCTCCTCACTCCTCCCTCCCCATACCATCCCTCTGAGTCGTCCCAGTGCACCAGCCCCAAGCATCCAGTATTGTGCATCAAACCTGGACTGGCAACTCGTTTCATACATGATATTTCACATGTTTCAATGCCATTCTCCCAAATCTTCCCACCCTTGCCCTCTCCCACAGAGTCCATAAGACTGTTCTATACATCAGTGTCTCTTTTGCTGTCTTGTACGCAGGGTTATTGTTACCATCTTTCTAAATTCCATATATATGCGTTAGTATACTGTATTGGTGTTTTTCTTTCTGGCTTACTTCACTCTGTATAATAGGCTCCAGTTTCATCCACCTCATTAGAACTGATTTAAATGTATTCTTTTTAATGGCTGAGTAATACTCCATTGTGTATATGTACCACAGCTTTCTTATCCATTCATCTGCTGATGGATATCTAGGTTGCTTCCATGTCCTGGCTATTATAAACAGTGCTGCGATGAGCATTGGGGTACACGTGTCTCTTTCCCTTCTGGTTTCCTCAGTGTGTATGCCCAGCAGTGAGATTTCTGGGTCATAAGGCAGTTCTATTTCCAGTTTTTTAAGGAATCTCCACACTGTTCTCCATAGTGGCTGTACTAGTTTGCATTCCCACCAACAGTGTAAGAGGGTTCCCTTTTCTCCACACCCTCTCCAGCATTTATTACTTGTAGACTTTTGGATCGCAGCCATTCTGACTGGTGTGAAATGGTACTTTAGGCTTTTAGACTTTGCTCAGGCTAATTTTCGGAGAAGAGTACTGGCACCCCACTCCAGTACTCTTGCTTGGAAAATCCCATGGACGGAGGAGCCTGGTAGGCTGCAGTCCATGGGGTCGCTAGATTGAGCGACTTCACTTTCACCTTTCACTTTCATGCATTGGAGAAGGAAATGGCAACCCACTCCAGTGTTCTTGCCTGGAGAATCCCAGGGACGGGGAGCCTGGTGGGCTGCCTTCTATGGGGTCACACAGAGTCAGACACGACTGAACCGACTTAGCAGCAGCAGCAACAGCAGGCTAATTTTAAAATTAGCTTTAATGAGACCAAAGTAAAGCACCTAAGGTGCATTCTTGCCATATTAGATACTTCTTAGTGGCAAACTCTCTATTCCTAACACTCAAGGTTTCCAATGATTCAGCTGATAATGAATAAAAATGACTCAGGCAGAAATCCCTTCATTTCACTCCAGTTGTCTTACTCGCCTCCTTAGTTGGATGCATCAACACAATTTTGAAACGTGATTTTTTTTCATACATATAGCAATTCTCCTTGATAGCATTTGTCACACTGAAACCATAATCATGACTAAAAGGAAATAACTTCAGTAAAATATGATTAAGGTCATCAGGTTACAATATCCATATTCCATGAAATCTGTGAGAGAGGAGCCTGTGTCCTATTTCTTCTGCATTTCTGTCATCATCATCATCATCCTTGTCCACAAAAATAATAAAATGAATTGATCAACTGCTACATAACTGTTGTAAAACTGAGCACAATGATGCTTCATTCAGTATTTGCTAGTTTAAAAAGTAAATTCATCGAATCATAACTACTAATACCAATTGATAAAATCCAAGTTCCATGAACTCCAGCATTTCTCTTTCACTTATCCTATCCTTAGATGAACTGTCAACTAGATATTTGTTCCTGGGACGATCCTTTTACTTGTCTCTCTCTCATTCATTGTATCAGTGACTGAGTGACACCAGGCATCACGAGCTTCCATTTGCAAGTAGTGGTTGCAATTAATTGTTGATACTGATGTGAAACCCATACTGCATGCTTTATCTTATTCTGAGGCTCATAACTGAGGTGTCTGTGTTTTCTGCCTTCATTTTCTAGCCTTTCAGTGAGATAGGAAGCACAATTTAAAAACATCACCTCCCTCAGGACCGATTGTGCTTTGGAACTCCCACTGAAGTCAATAGGTGCTTTGTGTACACTCAGTGTGAACTCATAATGAGCAGAGTTGATGAGAATCCAGTTTTCCAAGGATGACTAGTGCTGAGTCTTCAAGGTCATTCATCATTTTCATCTGAGATGGGAGACCCTTTATTTGCACTCTCTTCTCAAATAGGTACACAATTAAAGGAAGAATTATTCCTCCCAGTGGCAATCACTTTATTAACAAAGGGCACGTTGAGCCCCCAACTCCTCTCACTGCCAGATGGTCTGTGTGCCCAGGCAACTGAAGGCAGCCTCAATGAATATCTTACTTTCTGCCTCAGAACGGCTGGCTCTATTACTACTCTTCTGGCAACAAGTGAAAGGAAATCCTCCTTGTAGTTTTGCACTGCATTATTTAATTTTCTCTGTAAACTCTGAATCAATAAAAGTGGCACCTTTTAGGTTGTCCATCCAATAATTGGGTTCAAATTAACATTTTTTTAAATGCTAAAAATCCAAGATTATGAGCCCATGATTGGAGTGGTCTGCTTTAGCCCGGGTTGAGTAGCTGTTATGATGTAAATAAAAAGCTTTCATCCTGCATAGTATGCTTCTTATTAACTTTCATTAAACATAGTCAAATAGCACAGAGCTTATAGCAGTTTGTAAGATGTATTCAATAGTAGAATTCTTTTCTTCTGACAATGTCATTAAACTTAACACTACTGAAATTCTCATTGTGTGTTAAATATAATTAAGATGTTCTTGATCAAACTTGTGGACAAAGTCCTCCCTACCCAAAAGAATACCATTCTTTTCTACACAGTGTTATATCAAGGATAAGGAAAGTTCCTTAAGAGGAAGATGGTATTGAAGAAAATTAACAAAAGATATTGTCTGTCTTCTTTCCTTCCCTATGTGGGCTTCCCTCATAGCTCAGTTAGTAAATCATCTGCCTGCAATGCAGGAGACCCAGGTTCGATTCCTGGGTAGGGAAGATCCCCTGGAGAAGGAAATGGCAATCCACTCCAGTGTTCTTGCCTGGAGAATCCCATGAACAGAGGAGCCTGGAGGGCTACAGTCCATGGGATCACAAGAGTTGGACACGACTTAGCAACTAAATCACTAAACCACCACCATTGTCTGTGTTACTAATGATATGATAGGCTATGATGCACCAACCAAAAACCCCCCAAATCTCAAAGAGATAATACAGTAAAAGTTTACAGTTACACTTCCCATGTGGTTGCATTGCTCTCCCATATTGCTGTTGTCCAAATGTTAACCGAATGGCCTCCTTCTTGTAGCTATGCCACCTGAAACATTTGTCTTCCAAGGTCACCGCAGGCAGGAAAGAGAGAAGCGGAAGGAGGAGAGAAGCTTTAAAATGACCAGCAATGATATGCACACCTTCCATAGTGTAGCTATTGGCTACAAGTAGTCATATGACAACAGATTCACAGAAAGGGAGGATTGAAAATGTGGGGGACATATGGCTACTGAACGGCTGATAACTAATGCTACCATATTTTCCAAACAACAAGGAAAAAGAGATGAGCTAAAATTAGGATGAATACTTACTATCACAAATGCCCACAGGAGCCCTGATACATGCTAAGTTGGGGTTTGCCATGATGAAAAATAAAAACACAAAGCAAACAATCAAGAAAACCCCCAGGCAGGACTACTCTCCTCAAGGAGCTTCTCAGCTAAGTGCCTTTGGAAAATCTGATAGCTTCTCCGAGTCTCATTCTTCCTATCTACAGCGCAGGAGGAAAAAAAAGTGATAAGAATTAAATGAGATGTTGTTGTTTAGTTACTAAGTCGTGTCTGGCTCTTTTGTGACTCCATGGCCTGTAGCCTGCCAGGCTCCTCTGTCCATGGGATTTCCAAGGTAAGAATACCGGAGTGGGTTGCTATTTCCTTCTCCATTAAGTAAGATAACATATGTTAGACACATAAAAGAATGCCTCACACATTTTAGGTACAAAGTTAAGTGTTATTTTTCTCTCACAAATAACAATATAGATATAAATATTATTTACAGTTAAATACTACTTTCCCTGGAAGAACATGTCAGGCAGTAATTAAGAGAATGGATTTTAGAGTTCAGTAGTCTTGACTTAAGGTGAACTGTAGCTTCCCTATAGCTCAAATGGTAAAGAATCTGCCTGTGAGGCAAGAGACCAGGGTTCAATCCCTGGGTTGGGAAGTTCCTCTGGAGAAGGGAATGGCAATCCACTCCAGTATTCTTACCTGGGGAATTCCATGGACAGAGAAGCCTGGAGGGCTACAGCCTAAGGTGAACTGAGCCACTTAATCTCTGCCTTTCTGTGTATGCCCTCCATACAAACTACACAGCAGGAACAAGTTAGCTTATCCCTGCGCTAAGTTTTTTTTCCGGTATAAAAAAGATGTTCAAGGAAATTTAATTATACCAAGCAGTGTAGTTCAGAGAATCATCAGCAAGGCAATTCTAGCTAGTCCCACTGCTTTGTACCTCAGTACTGTAAATGATCATGAAGCCTCCAACCCTGCCAGCCTCAGTCTGATCTGGTCCAATATTTTTTTGGGCTCCAAAATCACTGCAGATGGTGACTGCAGCCATGAAATTAAAAGACGCTTATTCCTTGGAAGGAAAGTTATGACCAACCTAGATAGCATATTCAAAAGCAGAGACATTACTTTGTCAACAAAGGTCCGTCTAGTCAAGGCTATGGTTTTTCCTGTGGTCATGTATGGATGTGAGAGTTGGACTGTGAAGAAGGCTGAGTGCCGAAGAATTGATGCTTTTGAACTGTGGTGTTGGAGAAAACTCTTGAGAGTCCCTTGGACTGCAAGGAGATCCAACCAGTCCATTCTGAAGGAGATCAGCCCTGGGATTTTTTTGGAAGGAATGATGCTAAAGCTGAAACTCCAGTACTTTGGCCACCTCGTGCGAAGAGTTGACTCATTGGAAAAGACTCTGATGCTGGGAGGGATTGGGGGCAGGAGGAGAAGGGGATGACAGAGGACGAGATGGCTGGATGGCATCACTGACTCGATGGACGTGAGTCTGAGTGAACTCTGGGAGTTGGTGATGGACAGGGAGGCCTGGCGTGCTGCGATTCGTGGGGTCGCAAAGAGTCGGACATGACTGAGCGACTGAACTGGACTGAACTTGACACAGATAATGTTTGTTCTTCTTTAAACCTAAACCCAGTCACATAGGTAATGTCTACCCCTGTTATCTTCTGACTCTTTAAAGGTGGCTCCTAGCATTAGCCTGGGGCTTCCCAGGTAGCTCAGCTGGTAAAGAATCCGCCTGCAATGCAGGAGACCCCGGTTCAATTTCTGGGTGGGGAAGTTCCCTTGGAGAAGGGATAGGCTACCTACTCCATTATTCTTGGGCTTCCCTGGTGGGTCAGATGGTAAAGAATCCTCCTGGAATGCAGGAGATCTGGGTTCAATCCCTGGGTTGGGAAGAACCCCTGGAAAAGGGCATGGCAACCCACTCCAGTATTCTTGCCTAGAGAATCCCCAGGAACATAGGAGCCTGACAGGCTACAGTCCATGGGGTCACAAAGAGTCAGACATGACTGAGCAACTAAGCACAGCACAGCACAGTATCAGTCTCGGGCCTTCAGCATGCCCAACTGCTCCCATGAGCCCCAAAATATGAGAGTGAGTTCACAGAGATGGACAGTAGTTAATCAGGATATTACCTGATTTATTTAAAGGAAAGAGGAGATTCTGGGGCAAAAGTCTTGGCCTTGGCACAGGTGAATTTAAGATGCAAATTATATATATAAAGAGATGTGATAAACTATAAAAGGCAGAGAATGTATAGAGGGCTTTGATTTTAACTTGCACTGAAAGAAGCAAAAGGAAAGGATACCTACAGATTAAATAGTCATGTTTGTGCTTCTGTTGTTGTAGTTCTCCCTGCTTCACGTTTTTAAAGGACAGGGGAAAAAAACCCCAAAAAACTATGTTCTAACTCTGTGCTATTTTGTTTGTAAAGATAATTAGTGGGATACTTAGCAGCTTATTTTATATAGTCTCCTTGAAGTATTTCCTTTTTTGCTATTGTTCAAATTTTTGTGACTCTGCTCTGCAATCGGACTATAAATTTACTAAGATATGAAAAGGTTCCTCTTGCATCTCATGTCAGTGTTAAATAGAACAGGCTTTGTCAACAGACAGATCTGAGTTTGAATCCTAATGCTCCACAACACATGTAACCCTAAGTAAATTAGTTAACTGTTCTGATTTTTTGTTGGCTCATCTGTGCAAAAGAGAATAATATTTATATACTGTGTTGAATACTATCCCCTAAAGATTAATTTCCTTCCACAAGCCTCAGAATGTGACCTTATTTGGGGATAGGAATGTTACAGATATAATTATTTCAGATGAGGTCACAGTGAAGTAGGGTGGACCCTTAATCCAAAATGCCTGGTACCCAGGGCTTCCCTACTGATCTAGTAGTTCAGAATCTGCCAGTCAATGCAGGGGACATGGGTTTGATTCCTGGTATGGGAAGATCCCACATCCCTAAAAGTAACTAAGTCCATGCACCACAACTACTGATTCAGTGTTCTAGAGCCCAAGAGCTACAAGTGTTGAGCCCACGCACCACAACTATTGAAGCCCATGCATCTAGAGCTCATGCTCTGCAGCAAGAGAAGCCACCACAATGAGAAGCCCGTGCACCCCAGCTAGAGGGTAGCCTTTACTCTCTGTCACTAGAGAAAGCCCACGCACATTGAAAAATAAATAAGTAAATAAATCTCAAAAATGACTGGAATCCTCATAAGAAAAGGAGAACATCATATGGAGACACAGACACAGAAGGCAGAAGGCCAGGTGGTGACAGAGGCAGAGACTGGAATTAGGAAATTGTGCAAGCCAAAGAACATTAGGATTGTTGCAACCATCAGAAGCTCAGAAAGAAGCATGGAATAGATTCTCCCTCTGAACCTCAAAGAAGAAAGCAACCCTGCCAAACCTTGATTCTGTACTTCTGGCCTGAAGAATGAAGACAAAATGCTAGTTGCAAAACTAGTCCAGCCACTATGGAGAACAGTGTGGAGATTCCTTAAAAAACTGGAAATAGAACTGCCTTATGATCCAGCAATCCCACTGCTGGGCATACACACCAAGGAAACCAGAAGGGAAAGAGGCATGTGTACCCCAATGTTCATCGCAGCACTGTTTATAATAGCCAGGACATGGAAGCAACCTAGATGTCCATCAGCAGATGAATGGATAAGAAAGCTGTGGTACATATACACAACGGAGTATTACTCAGCCATTAAAAAGAATACATTTGAATCAGTTCTAATGAGGTGGATGAAACTGGAGCCTATTATACAGAGTGAAGTAAGTCAGAAAGAAAAACACCAATACAGTATATTAGTGGAAACAGTGTCAGACTTTATTTTTTGGGGCTCCAAAATCACTGCAGATGGTGACTGCAGCCATGAAATTAAAAGACGCTTACTCCTTGGAAGGAAAGTTACGACCAACCTAGGTAGCATATTCAAAACCAGAGACATTACTTTGCCAACAAAGGTCCATCCAGTCAAGGCTATGGTTTTTCCTGTGGTCATGTATGGATGTGAGAGTTGGACTGTGAAGAAGGCTGAGTGCCGAAGAATTGATGCTTTTGAACTGTGGTGTTGGAGAAGACTCTTGAGAGTCCCTTGGACTGCAAGGAGATCCAACCAGTCCATTCTGAAGGAGATCAGCCTTAGGATTTCTTTGGAAGGAAGAATGCTAAAGCTGAAACTCCAGTACTTTGGCCACCTCATGCGAAGAGTTGACTCATTGGAAAAGACTCTGATGCTGGGAGGGATTGGGGCAGGAGAAGGGGACGCCAGAGGATGAGATGGCTGGATAGCATCACTGACTCAATGGACATGAGTCTGGGTGAACTCCGGGAGTTGGTGATGGAGAGGGAGGCCTGGGGTGCTGCAATTCATGGGGTCGCAAAGAGTCGGACACGACTGAGTGACTGAACTGAACTGAACTGAACTGAACACATATATATGGAATTTAGAAAGATGGTAATGATGACCCTATATGTGAGACAGCAAAAGAGACACAGATGTAAAGAAGAGACTTTTGGACTCTGTGGGAGAAGGCAAGGGTGGGATGATTCAATAGCATTGAAACATGTATATTATCATATGTGAAATAGATCACCAGCCCAGGTTCAATGCATGAGACAGGGTGTTCAGGGCTGGTGCACTGGGATGCGGAGAGAGGTGGGAGGGAGGTTCAGGATGGGGAACACATGTACACCCATGGCTGAATCATGTCAATGTATGGCAAAAACCACTACAATATTGTAAAGTAATTCACCTCCAATTAAAATAAGTTAATTTAAAAAAGACAATATAGAGGAATAGAAAAAAAAAGTACCCAATATACTCTGAAATTGGAAGCTATTGACAGTCCAGGAATTAAGTTCTCTAAGCACAGGAGCCCTGTCTGTCTTATTCACTGAGCCCCCTGTCTTTGGCAGAGGGTTTGCAAATAGGAGCCATCCAATAAATATTTGTTAAGTGATAAAATGAACTAGGTTAGATATATCTTCTTCCTCAGATTTTCGAAATTTTTAAATGGGATTATGTTGTATGTTGATCCCAAGCACCAGCTTAAGTTTCATCCTTTCCTTGTTTTCAAATTTAATCAGTGTAAGCACTACATGCACTGGGAAAGTTATTTCAACACTAGTTTCACAGACACTCAAACACTAGTTCATCATGTTTTATGGTCTATTAAATTAATTTCTCTAGAGCCAAATTCCTCTAATTGCAAGCTATCTTGTAAATCTCTGTCATATTTTCTTACCTACATTTGATGCTATATACCATTTACTCCATGCAATAACTGCCTAAACCACTTAACAAACTGGAGCATATTACGTTTATTTCTTCCTATTTAGGTTAAAATTTATACTTGAGGATACATTTCCTTGACTAAAAATAAGGAAAAAAGAAGAAAAAAATTCTTACTTCCTCAGAAAAATTCAGGTATTCTAACAACAATACAAACCTACAGTGGAAATCACTGATGGGAAGCCTCAGATTATTGGAAGGCAATGGCACCCCACTCCAGTACTCTTGCCTGGAAAATCCCATGGACGGAGGAGCCTGGTAGGCTGCAGTCCATGGGGTCGCTGAGGGTCGGACATGACTGAGCGACTTCACCTTCACTTTTCACCTTCATGCATTGGAGAAGGAAATGGCAACCCACTCCTGCGTTCTTGCCTGGAGAATCCCAGGGACGGGGGAGCCTGATGGGCTGCCGTCTATGGGGTTGCACAGAGTCAGACACGACTGAAGTGACTTAGCAGCAGCAGCAGTAGCAGCAGCAGCAAACTGAAGTCTCAGGTTGGCTCTTCTAATTTATACCTAATAAATGAATCCTTAGAGGAGGAAAAAGGTAAAAAATATATGAGGGCAACAACTTTCATGAAATGTTGCAGGTGTCTCTCATGAGAATAAACATAAGAAAGTAAATCAGAAAATAAATCCCCTTGAGAAAGAAGCTGTATGCCCCAAATACTGACAGAGTATGAAACTAAATTACAACATAAGTTCCAACATAATTTAGTTTATTTTGTTTTCTAAATTTTACTACCTTTAAGCAATAATACTTTTATCCAAGGCTCAAAGCAGAACTGTGAAACTTATTGAAATAGGCTTCTTGAAGATATTTCTAACATGAGCAAAATCAGAGAACATCTCAGAAAATTATACCCTTTCAAGAAGAAGCAACTGCAGAGAACTGGGTTATGTACTTGAACTAAATGAAACCAAAGGCTTGAATTTCTCCCATTATTTTTGTAAAAAGGAAAGTTCATTTTATATTACTCTAGACAAGTGGGCTGTGATAGTCAGTTAATAATGTGATACTACACTGTCCTTGCTTTGCTGCAAACTGCCTCTTTGTCATTTTGAATGTTTATCAATGCTATGAAAAGACTTAATTATATAACATAATGCAAAATATATTAAACAATATGGAACTAGATGCAGTCTCTCACATTTCAAAACCTTTTTCCAACATTTTTGCAAGGCAGGTACTCAATAGTATCACCTCAATTATTCTGATAAAATGGCTAAATAATAGGAAACTTAAGCTCAAAGTAGTTGCTGCTGTCACTATTAACTTTTATCTTTAATTAAAACAAATTAATTCATGATTATTACATTAAAAAAGAAAAAGTATATTTAATAAAATTCCATCACCCAGGAATAGGCACTGTTATTATTTCACATTCTTCCCATTAGAAAAAATACACACATGTATGTGTTTTTTTCAATCAAAAAATGAGACTACATATTATTCTATAATTCTATATATATGTATATATGCCTGTATATACACATACACATACATACATACATATGGAGAGAGAGGGGGAGGAAGGGAGCACATGCAAGAAAGCATCATTCTATGGCAAAATTACAAATCTACAACATCATTTTAATGACAGTATGATATTACAAAAAATTGCTATAGTATAATGTATCTAATTTCTCCTATGTTGCCTGATATTCAAGGCATTTCCATTGTCTTGCTATTACAAACAATGCTGTGGTAAAAGTATCATTATACATAACCTTTGTTTAGCCACTCAATTTTTTTCCTTCAGTTAACACCTTAGAAGTAGAACTGTTGTGTCAAATGGATTATCTTAGGGTTTTTGATAGTACCGCCAGGTTGCACCCCAGACACATGATATCAATTCACACTCCTACCAAAAATGCAAGAGCATATTTATTTCTTCATATTTCCATCAGTTCATAGTCCTCTTTTTAAATTGTTGTCAATCTGATAACTACAGGATGGTATCTTAATAGGTGATAAATTCAAGATACATATATATTTAAAAAACTAAATAAATGACTAAAAGAACAAAACAAATAAGCCAATAAAGGAGATAAAATGGAATTACAAAAAGTAATTAATTAATATAAAAAAATAAAACAGAAAAAGGTAACAAAGAATAGATAGGACAAAAAGCAAATAGCAAGATGAGACATAAACCTAAAAACATCAATAGTAATATTAAATGTAAATGGTTCAAATGTTATAATTAAAAGACCAAAATTATCAAACTAGATTTAAAAAATCCAACCATATGCTACTAACAAGAATCACACTAATATAAAGACATAAAGGGTTAAAATTAAAAAGATGAAAAATTAAATACTATAATTTGTAGTTGTTCAGTTGCTGACTCTTTGTGACCCCATGGACTGCAGCACGCCAGGCTTCCTTGTCCTTCACCATCTCCTGGAGCTTGCTCAAACTCATGTCCATTGAATCAATGATGCCACCCAACTATCTCATCCTCTGCCGCCCTCTTCTCCTCTTACCCTTCATCAGGGTCTCTTTCCAGCATCAGGGTCTTTTCCAATGAGTTGAGTCTTCACATGAGGTGGCCAAAGTATTGGAGCTTCAGCTTCAGCATCAGTCTTTCCAATGGATACTCAGAGTTGACTTTCTTTAAGACTGACTGGTTTGATCTCCTTGCTGTCCAAGGGACTCTCAAGAGTCTTCTCTAGTACACAATTCAAAAGCATCATACCATATGTATACTATATGATATACGATACATATAGTAAACCTTACATACTATACATAGTATACTACAGTAGGTATACATAGTATGTATACCATATTATACATACCATACTAACATCAGGCAAAAAAACTGAAGTGACATATTTAATATAAGATGAAATAGATTTCAGAGCATAGCATATTATCTAGATAAAGAGGGTCATTTCATAATGATAAAAGGGTCAATTCAGAAGGAAAATATAAAAGCCCTAAAGGTTTATGCACCTAATAATAGGGCTTCAAAATGTATGAAGCAAAAAAATTTCAAAATTTAAAGGGTATAAAAAAAGACTAATCCACATAATCAAGGATTCTAATACCTGTCTCTCAATAACTGATAGAACAAGTAAAAAATGACTGATAGAACAAGTAGAAAGTTTTTAAGGGTTAGAAGAATCATGACACTATCAGTTATCTTGACCTAAGATATCTGACATTTATAGACTATTACATGGAATAACAGAAAACAATTCTTTTTATGGAAGATTTACAAAGACAGACTATATTTGGGGCCATTAAAATTTTAGTAAATTTAAAAGGATTCAAATATATAAAATATATTTCCTGATCACACTAAATGAAAGACATGTTTAATGAAAACTCCCTAGAAAATTCCCAAATAGCTATAAGTTAAACAGAAAACTCCTAAGTAAACTATGTGTCAAAATGTATAATAAAGGATATTAACAGTTTTAGACTGGATGAAAATGAAAATATAACATACCAAAATTTGTGGGAGAGTTGGACTGTGAAGAAGGCTGAGTGCTGAAGAACTGATGCTTTTGAACTGTGGTGTTGGAGAAGACTCTTGAGAGTCCCTTGGACTGCAAGGAGATCCAACCAGTCCATTCTGAAGGAGATTAGCCCTGGGATTTCTTTGGAAGGAAGGATGCTAAAGCTGAAACTCCAGTACTTTGGCCACCTCAAGCGAAGAGTTGACTCATTGGAAAAGACTCTGATGCTGGGAGGGATTGGGGGCAGGAGGAAAAGGGGACGACAGAGGATGAGATGGCTGGATGGCATCACTGACTCGATGGACGTGAGTCTGAGTGAACTCTGGGAGTTGGTGATGGACAGGGAGACCTGACGTGCTGCAATTCATGGGGTCGCAAAGAGTCGGACACGACTGAGCGACTGAACTGAACTGAACTGATGCTAGAAGAAAATCTGTAGCACTAAACACCTGAATTAAGTAAAAAAAAAAAAAAGGATTCTTAAATAAATGTCTTGAGTATCTATACTAAAAAATGAGGAAAAGAAAGAGCAAATGAAATCCAAAATAAACAGAAGAAAGAAAATAATAAAGATCGGATTGGGAAAAAATAAGCTAGAAAATAAAAAATCAATAAAAACATTAAGCTGTTTCTCTGAAAAATTAATAAAACTGATAATCTTCTAATCACACTTTTCAAGAAAAAAAGATCCATATTACCAATATCAAGAATGTCATATTACCAATATCAATATACCAATATCAAGAAAGTATAATTACTATACATCCTATGAGATTAAAATCTTAAGAAGCACAACAATTTAGATGAAAAGGACAATTTCTTGAAAGATACAAACTATCAAAGCCCAATCAAGAAATAAACTGAAGCCTTCTCTAGTTGTTACTTCATTTGCAATTTAAAGCCTTCTCACAAAGATAAGTTCAGACCTGGATAGTTTCACTAATGAATAGTAGTAAACATTTAAGAAAGTAACAATACCAATTCTACATGAACTTTTACAGAAAAATTAAAAGAAGGAACACTTGCCATGACTGAAGTCATGAAATTAAAAGATGCTTCCTCCCTGGAAGAAAACCAATGACAAACCTAGATAGAGTATTAAAAAACAGAGGCATTACTTTGCCAACAAAGGTCCATATAGTCAAAACTATGATTTTTCCAGTAGTCATGTACAGATGTGAGAGTTGGACAATAAAAAAGGCTGAGCACTGAAGAACTGATGCTTTTGAACTGTGGTGTTGGAGAAGACTCTTGAGAGTCCCTTGGACTGCAAAGAGATTCAACCAGTCCATCCTAAAGGAAATCAACCTTGAATATTCATTGGAAGGACTGATGCTGAAGCTGAAGCTCCAATACTTTGGCCACCTTATACGAAGAGCCAACTCATTGAAAAAGACTCTGATGCTGGGAAAGATTGAAGACAGAAGGAGATGGGGACAACAGAGGATGAGATGGTTGGATGGCATTGTCGACTCAATGGACATGAGTTTGAGCAAACGCCGAGATGGTGAAGAACAGGGAAGCCTGGCATGCTGCAGTCCATGGGGTTGCAGAGTCAGACACAGTGACTGAACAACAGGACTTCTCAACTTAGTCTATGAAGATAGCGTCACCCTGATTCCAAAACCAGATGAAGACATCATAAGAAAAGAAAATTATAGACCAATATCCCTCATGACCATAGATGTAAAAGGCCTTAAGTTGCTAGCAAATGAAATAGAAAAAGATAAACATGAATAATATATCATGACTGTGATTTATTTCAGAAATTCAAGCTGGTTTAACTTGAATTCGATTTAAATTCAAGTTGGTTTAACATTCAAAATCAATCAATGCAATTAATCAAATTAACAGATAACCAAATGATCATCTCAATAGAATCATAAAAAGGTATTTAACAAAATCCAACATCTGCTCATGATAAAAACTCTTAACAACAAGGAAATAGAAGGAAATTTCCTCTGCCTGATAAAGGATTTATATATTACAAGCTACATCTAACATCATATTTTATAGTGAAACACTGCCTGCTTTCTTCTTAAGATCAGGAATGAGACACAATGTCTGCTCCAATGACTTTTACTCAACATGATCCTGGATATCCTAAACAGTGTAATGAGGTATGAAAATTAATCAATCAATCATGTAGATATTTATTTGCAGGCAACATTTTCTATGCAGAAAATCCTAGGAAATCGTAAAAAGAGGCAACTAATAAGTGAGTTTACAAGGATTTCAGGATGAAAGATCAATAAACAAAAATTAATTGTATTCCTATCAATATATACCAGCATCAAACAATTGAAAATTAAAATTAAATCAATATAAAAAACTTTCTATAATGCCACCAAAAAATGTAAAAGAGATACATTTTGCTAAATATGTACAAGACCTATACACCAAAAAGTAGAAAACATTGATGAGAAAAATTAAAGAAGATCTAAATATATGGAGAGCTATTCCATGTTCTTGACCCAGAAGACTCAGTATTTCTAGGGTGTCAATTCTTACTAAATTGATCTACAGGTTTAATGCAATCCTAATGAAAACCCTGGGCTTCCCTGGTGGCTCAGCAGTAAAGAATCCTCCTTTCACCATTGCAGGCGACATAGGTTCGATCCCTGGGTCAGGAAGATCTCTTGGAGAAGGTAATAGCAACCCACTCCAGTATTCTTGCCTCGAACCCATGGACAGAGTCTGGTGAGCTAAAAGTGTATGAGGTTGCAAAGTCAGATAAGACTTAGTGACTAAACAACAACAAAATAAAACACCCTGTAAGCATTTTGGTAAAAATTACCAAACTGACTCTAAAATGATGTGGAAATACAAAGAATCTATAGTTCTTTGTAACCTACAGTTACCAAAAGAATTCTGACAAAAACAAAACAAAACAAACAAACAAAAAAAACACAGCTACAGAACTTACATAAAACAAAGCCACAGTGCAATACCACTACATATTACAACAGTCAAAATTAAAAATAGTAATAAAAACTAAAACCCAAAAATCACATTAAGCATTAGCATGGATGTGGAACAACTGGGACTCTCAGAGACTGCTGAAATCATTTCACTTTGGAAACCAGCCTGGTAGTGTCTTAAAAAGTTCAACATACACCTACAACATGACTTATGACCTAGCCATTGCACTCCAGTGTATTTACCTAGGAAATTGAAAACATACGTCCATACAAAACCTTGTACATTAATACTCTGAGAAGCTTTATAACAGCTCACCCTCAAAGGGGTGGGCTGGGGCGGGGGACAATCATCAGTTCAGTTCAGTCGCTCAGTCGTGTCTGACTATTCGCGACCCCAAGAACTGAAGAACGCCAGGCTTCCCTGACCATCCCCAACTCCTGGAGCTTCCTCAAACTCATATCCATAGAGTCAGTGATGCCATCAACCATCACATTCTCTGTCAACTCCTCCTTCTGCCTTCAATCTTTCCCAGCATCCAGGTCTTTTCCAAAGAGTCAGTTCTTCTCATCAGGTGGCCAAAGTATTGCAGTTTCAGCTTCAACATCAGTCCTTCCAATGAATGTTCAGGACTGTTTTCCTTTAGGATTGACTGGGTGGATCTCCTTGCAGTCCAAGGGACTCTCAAGAGTCTTCTCCCAACACCACAGTTCAGAAGCATCAATCTTTTGGTGCTCAGCTTTCTTTATAGTCCAACTCTCAGATCCATACATGACTACTGGAAAAATCAGAGCTTTGACTAGGAAGATATTGGTGGGCAAAGTAATCTCTCTGCTTTTTAATATGCTGTCTAGGTTGGTCATAGCGTTTCTCCCAAGGAGCAAGTGTTTTTTTAATTTCATGGCTGCGGTCACCATCTGCAGTGATTTTGGAGCCCAAATGAATGAAGTCTGTCACTGTTTCCATTGTTTCCCCATCTATCTGCCATGAAGTGATGGGACCAGATGCCATGATCTTAGTTTTCTGATGTTGAGCTTTAAGCCAACTTTTTCACACTCCTCTTTCATTTTCATCAAGAGGTTCTTTAGTTTTTTTTCGTTTTCTGCCATAAAGGTGTTGTCATCTGCATATCTGAGGTTTTTGATATCTCTCCCCATAATCTTGATTCCAGTTTGTGGTTCATCCAGTCCAGCATTTTGGATGATGTACTCTGCATATAAGTTAAACAAGCAGGGTGACCACATACAGCCTTGATGTACTCATTTCCCAATATGGAACCACTCTATTGTTGCATGTCCAGTTCTAACTATTGCTTCTTGACCTGCATACAGATTTCTCAAGAGGCAGGTCAGGTGGTCTGGTATTCCCATCTCTTGAAGAATTTTCCACAGTTTGTTGTGATCCACACAGTCAGAGGCTTTGGTATCCACAGATACAGCCAATAAAACAGAAATAGATACTTTTCTGGAAGTCTTTTGCTTTTATGGTGATCCAATAGATGCTGGCAATTTGATCTCTGGTTCCTCTGCCTTTTCTAAATCCAGCTTGAACATCTGGAAGTTCACAATTCACGTACTGTTGAAGCCCGGCTTGGAGAATTTTGAGAATTACTTTGCTAGTGTGTGAGATGAGTGCAATTGTGTGGTAGTTTGAATATTTTTTGGCATTGCCTTTCTTTGGGACTGGAATGAAACCTGACCTTTTCTAGTCCTGTGGCCACTGCTGAGTTTTCCAAATTTTCTGGCATATTGAGTGCAGCACTTTCACAGCATCACCTTTTAGGATTTGAAATAGCTAAATTGGAATTCCATCACCTGAACTAGCTTTGTTCCTAGTGATGCTTCCTAAAGCCCACTTGACTTCATATTCTAGGATGTCTGGCTAGGTGAGTGATTGTACCATCATGGTTATCTGGGTCATGAAGATCTTTTTTTGTATAATTCTTCTGTGTATTCTTGCCACCTCTTCTTAATATCTTCTGCTTCTGTTAGGTCCATATCATTTCTGTCCTTTATTGTGCTCATCCTTGCATGAAATGTTCCTTTGGTATCTCTAATTTCTTGAAGAGATCTCTAGCCTTTCCCATTCTATTGTTTTCCTCTATTTCTTCGCATTGATCACTGAGGAAGGCTTTCTTATCTGTGCCTGCTATTCTTTGGAACTCTGCATTCAAATAGATATATCTTTCCTTTTCTCCTTTGTCTTTAGTTTCTCTTCTTTTCTCAACTATTTGTAAGCCCTCTTCAGACAACCATTTTTCCTTTTTGCATTTCTTTTTCTTGGGGATGGTCTTGATCACTGCCTCCTGTACGTCGTCACGAACCTCCATCCATACATAGTTCTTCAGGCACTCTATCAGATGTAATCCCTTGAATCTATTTGTTACTTAGACTGTATAATTATAACAAACTTGATTTAGGTCATAACTGAATGTTCTAGTGGTTTTTCCTACTTTGTTCAGTTTAAGTGTGAATTTGACAATAAGAGTTTGTGATCTGAGCCACAGTCAGCTCCTGATCTTGTTTTTGCTGACTGTATAGAGCTTTTCCATCTTTGGCTTCAAAGAATATCATCAATCTGATTTCAGTACTGTTCATCTGGTGATGCTCATGTGTAGAGTCTTCTCTTGTGTTGTTGGAAGAGAGTGTTTGCTATGTGCTATGTGCGTTCTCTGATGTGCGTTCTCTTGGCAAAACTCTGTTAGCCTTTGCCCTGCTTCATTTTGTACTCCAAGGCCAAATTTGCCTGTTACTCCTGGTATCTCTTGACTTCCTATTTTTGCATTCCAGTCCCCTATAATGAAAAGGACATCTTTTTTGGGTGTTAGTTCTAGAAGGTTTTGTAGGTCTTCATAGAACCATTCAACTTCAGCTTCTTCAGCATTACTGGTCGGGACATAGACTTGGATTACTGATATTGAGTGGTTTGCCTTGGAAATAAACAGAGATTATTCTTTCATTTCTGAGATTGCATCCAAATACTGCATTTCAGACTCTTTTGTTGACTACAATGGCTATTCCATTTCTTCTAAGGGATTCTTGCCCACAGTAGTAGATAATGGTCATCTGAGTTAAATTCACCCATTCCAGTCCATTTTAGTTCACTGATTCCTAAAACGTTGTTCACTCTTGCCATCTCCTGTTTGACCACTTTCAATTTGCCTTGATTCATAGACCTAACAGTCTAGGTTCCTATGCAATATTTTTTTACAGCATCAGACTTTATTTCCATCACCAGTCACATCCACAACTGGGTGTTGTTTTTGCTTTGGCTCTGTCTCTTCATTCTTACTGGAGTTATTTCTCCACTGATCTGCAGGAACATATTGGGCACCTACTGACCTTCAGAATTCATCTTTCAGGGTCCTATCTTTTTGCCTTTTCATATCATTCATGGGGTTCTCATGGCAAGACTACTGAAGTAGTTTGCCATTCCCATCTCCAGTGGACCATGTTTTGTCAGAACTCTCCTCCATGACCCATCCATTCTGGGTGGCCCTACATGGCATGGCTCATAGTTTCTTTAAGTTAGACAAGGCTGTGGTCCATGTGATCAGATTGGTTAGTTTTCTGTGATTGTGCTTTTCATTCTGTCTGCCCTCTGATGGAGAAGAATAAGAGGCTTATGGAAACTTCCTGATGGAGAGACTGACTGAGGGGGAAATGGTCTTGTTCTGATGGGCAGGGCCATGCTCAATAAATCTTTAATCCAGTTTTCTCTTGATGGGCGGGGCTGGGTTTTCTCCCTGTTGTTTGACTTGAGGCCAAACTACAGTGGAGGTAATGAAGATAATGGAGACCTCCTTCAAAAGGCCCCACGCATGCACTGCTGCATTCAGTGCCCTCAACCCTTGGATGTGGGGTATCTCTTTTTGGTGGGATCCAACAATCTCCTGTCAATGGTTTTTCAGCAGAGAGTTGTAATTTTGGAGCTCTTGCAGGAGAAGAAGAGCACACATCCTTCTACTCCACCATATTCTATGACTATGACAATATTCACCATTATCAAATGGTGAACAAATTGTGGTAAAGCCATATGATGGAATACTACTCAGCAATAAAAAATAAACTATTGATACACAAAACACAGAGGTATCAAAATAATTATTCTGAATGATAGAATTTAGACAATAGAGTGTACGCTTCATGATTATCTTTCTACAAAATTCCATAAAATGTTACCTAATTTATAGTGACAGAAAGTAGATAACTAATTGCCTAGGAAGATAGGAGAGGAGGTGAGGTGGATCAGTTATAAAGGGGCACAAAGAAACTCTTGGGTATGATGAATATGTTCAGTATTCTGATATGACAATATTTTTAAAGATATGTCAGGTATCTTAAAACTCATCAAATTGTGTACTTTATGTGCAGCTTATTATACACCAATATGTTTTAATGAATCTGCAAAAGAAAGTATGAAAGTATTCATTTCTATACACATATAAGTTCATATTCATCTTCTACAGATTTTGCCAGTCTTCTGAGTACAAAATGGTACCTCACTTTTAAAATGTTTTTGACAACAAGTGCAGGTACGTGTTTTTAATCCATTCAGAATTTTTATTAGCTCTCATATAAATTAACTATTTTATGGTCACTGACAAGCATTTAAAAGGTACCTTTTTGAGATAATTTTTAAAATCCTAGGTACATGAACATTCATGAATTTTTTTATTCTTAATAAACTTGTGACAGTCTCTTGTCCTATAAATTTAGTTGTTTCTCAGACCACATAACTACGCTCACTGTGTTCTGCGTGTGTGTCAATTCCTGAAGAGGTCAAACTTAAGATGATTGACTACACGGTGGCCTCTCAGACTCTTAGAAAATCCATGCAGAGAAAAATAATCTTGTTTTACATAATAACTGAGAACATCCAAGGGAATTTGGTTCAAAAGGGCCACATATTAAGTTTAATTTCAGGAAGTAACTGCCTTGAAGGTTTATAACCAGGTTTGTATTTAATACGCATCTTGAATAAAAGGAAAAACTCTCTCTCCTGCCGATGTTTTCTTTCCAGATCTGTTCATCAATTAATCGGGGCAATAGAATCTTGATGTTTTATTTTCTGGGTAACAATGCAAATAAACAGGGAAATACGCAGTGAGTAAGAGAAGTCTAATGGACAAGCATACGTAAGTGTTAAACAGTTGAAAGCTAGCTGCCACATACTTTTAAAAAATAGTGTTAAGTTTAATGCTGCTGTTAAGTCACTTCAGTCATGCCCGATTCTGTGCAACCTCATAGATGGCAGCCCACCAGGCTCCCCCGTCCCTGGGATTCTCCAGGCAAGAACACCTGAGTGGGTTGCCATTTCCTTCTCCAAGGTATGAAAGTGAAAAGTGAAAGTGAAGTCGCTCAGTTGGGTCTGACTCTTAGTGACCCCATGGACTGCAGACTACCAGGCTCCTCCGTCCATGGGATTTTCCAGGCAAGAGTACTGGAGTGGGTTGCCATTTCCTTCTCCAAGTAAAATGTCAGAAAAGACTAACAAAAGTTAAGGAAAAAATTACCAGAGGTTAGTGTAGTAGAAAATTTGCCTAGACATCTTCACCATTGTTGTTATGAGTTGTAGATAGTCTTCCAGATGTGAATCACATTTCTCCTTATGTAGAGGACACCACTTACAGGCCACCAATTAACCTGTCTTTCTAATGGTGCTCTCTATGCCTATACACAGTTTGTTAAAGAACCTATATCAAAGAAGAATATTAAAAAATTCTTAAATGAACATCTTTGTCATAAAAATACAACAGTGACTTTTTGAGAGTGGCTAGTTTTCTAGTAAGTTACATGTATTATAATTATTATTAACGAGAATAATGGGTACCTTTTATTGACTATCTATCAAATACTAGGCACTATGATAGCCTGGAAAATCCCATGGACGGAGGAGCCCGGTGGGCTGCAGTCCATGGGGTTGCTAAGAGTCGGACATGACTGAGTGACTTCACTTTCACTTTCATGCATTGGAGAAGGAAATGGCAACCCACTCCAGTGTTCTTGCCTGGAGAATCCCAGGGACGGGGGAGCCTGGTGGGCTGCCATGTATGGGGTCGCACAGAGTTGGACACGACTGAAACGACTTAGCAGCAGCAGCATAATAGCCACTGAATCCTCCCTCATATCTCACAGTGGGTGGCACTGTCTGCATTTTACAGGTGAAGAAAGTGAGTATTTCTCTGCTCAGAGCATTTTACTTCCATTGCTTGGGGCTTAGAGCACTGCCATGTTTCTACTAAAAAATGACCCAGCTGTCCCTTACTCTCAGTGTATTATTGCTTTCATTTTCCTGGGAGGCAGTGATGACAGAGGTTGCCCTTGTAAATAAGGAAATAAGTAGGTGCCATTAGACCACTAAAGCAAGCAAGCACACTTCATTAAAAGGAGCACTTGACAGTTTATCAACAGAAAATGTTAATATTCTTCTGACTTTTTGACTATACTTATACCATTCTTATGTCTTATAAAGTTTCCAAAATGAACTTTCCCTGAATTGGTTAGCAATTGATACTTATTGAAAAGACCATAGTCTGTGCTCTCTGGCAGAGTATGCTGTGAGGATGGATTTTTTTCATTATTGATTCACTAACAGAAATTATGTAAGCAACCAGAAAGCAAGGAAATTAAGGCCTAACTGTGTAAGAATAGACGAGCAGTAAGAATAAAACTGACTTTGTGGGTTTATATGACAGTAGGAAACTCCCACTGGAGACCTAGCAGTCATCTTTCTGAGTTCCTTACTCCTAATTTTGCCCATTCTTGACAATAAACACGTTACTCCCTTAGTACTTTCTAGTTCCACGTGCTTTCTTTTAAATGGTATTTACCAGTATCAAATAAGTTCATAATCCCTCTGCTTACACACTTCTGATTCCAGTGCAAATTTAGGCCAGGACAAAATTTACCAACTCCATTCATCACCAAGAGATAGTGTAGGCTATCATTTGTAGAAAGCTGTTTTAGACTTAGGAACAAAAGGAGTCATGAACAACTTCTTGGAGTTGTATCCTTTAGCAAGATTTTTTATTGCAAGTAACTGAAAATTCTACTTTTAAAAAATATTCAGATAACCCAAGAGATATTCATTCCTTCTAATTACTTTCTGTGATTAAATGCTTCAATAGGTCAGGGTCCCTTCTTTCTTTCTTTTCTTTTTCTGTAATGCCCCTCAGACTGATTCCAAAAGGAAATATCCTTCTGCCTTCAATGGAATTTCTCTACAAGATAGTCACTTCTGGTTGCCACTGTGATCAGGCTGTGGTTAGCAAGTTGTGTGCCAACAATTAAATTTGACCTGAGATATTAACAAGTTAGTTGTACAAAGATTAGAATAAAAAATAAATCAGACTGATTGCAAGAAGAAAAAATATAAAACAAAAAATCTAACAATAATATTTTTCACCTACAGAAAAAAATATTTCAAAGACGTAGCAGAACTGTCTTCCCTTGAAAGCCAATCATCAAAGGGATCTAAAGCCATACTTCTGCCATAATTCCAAAACCAAGGACAGCTTCAGATCAGTCTTTCAAAAAAAAGGAAAAAAAACAACAGAATATTTTCCAAAGTGAGAGCCTTCTGAATCTGCTGCTATAGCTTTCTGGCTTCAGTCCTCTCCACCTTTTAAAGACAGGTCACCATATTCGGCAGCTATTTGCAACTATCTCAGCTGCTTGGCTCTTAAAAATGTGACTACCAAACAATTTCACCTTACAGCAGACATGATGGAAAAGCTGTGGAGATGCTTTGTTGTACCTGCCACATTGTTAAAGAGGCATGTGAAAGAAACTGTGGGATGTGAAAGAAATCCGGGGTGAGAAACAGGCAAAGAGAAAACCTGAAGCCACCTAGCACTTGCGCCACTCGCCGCCAAAGCTGTGGGTGCTGAGAGCATTATTGTTTAAGCTCTCTGAAGGGTATGTGGGAGCAGAAAGCACAACATCCCCGAGTTGTTACTTTGTCACAACTTTACAGAATACATAAGCACTTCAGTAAATACCCAGATTTTTTTGCAAACTGTAAATCATCTGTGAGCCACCACTGTTCGACTAATTACAGCAAGAAGCTGTGCTCATTAGCTGTTCTCATCTGGCTCACTGCACGACCTAAATAGTCCGTAAATGAGCCGGCAATTATTGCTGTATTACCACTACCAGCTCTGCTCCCATCAAAATATCTCCACCAAATGTTACGCCTGTTGGTATTATCAGGTTAGAAATTTCATAAACATATTGAAGCAGTTAATTGGGAGATTATTAAAAAAAATGTGAAAATAGAATCATCAGTGAAAGAGTTTTCATCAAACCCCAGATAGGCGGCTCCACCTATAGACAAGAACCTCGGAATGCAAGCATCTGGCAGGATACCATCGCCTGTTTCTAAACAACACTGGAAAACAAAGATGGCAATGGAAATTTACTCATATTAAAAGAAGGAAAATGAACTGTGCATATCCTTATGCCACCTAAAAATGGTCTCTTGATTTGGTCAAAATATAACCGAAGCCTATGTTCATAGGCCTAAGGCCTGAAAAAACTTTAGACAAACAGAAAAGCAAACTTGTAATGTCAGCAAAATTGCATTTTTTCCAGCTCCATCATATGGCACGTATAGGACTAGGATTTTTTTTAAAAGTTTGGGTCAATTTATTTTTAAACAAAACATACATCGTAATGATGAAAAGAAGTAATACAATTACAACTTTGAAAAACAATATTCTGACACTCTAAAACATTTTAGAAAAATCTATTTACAATATCAAATGAGTAACTGTCTTCTCACTTATTCATTAAAAACTTTTCTGAGTTTCATTTAGTTATTGTGAATATCTGAAAGCAATACAATAAAATATGCTGCGATTCCAATGTTATATTCACTTAAATTCATCTAATCTCAATGGACCTGATTTAATGAGACCCTATTTTGATCATTTTCATTACCAAAAGGGGAGCCCTTGATAGTGCAGGCATTTTATCTTGTTTCTGATGGTCATCACATCAGATTCATCACTGATTATGATCATGAAAAATACAGAAGAAAAAAGTGGTAAAAGCTAATGGGTGTTCTGATTATATTGGCTTTCTCCTATCTACCATAAAAGGGGAGATAAATATTTTGTATAAATAAAAACTTCATTTGATTTCCTGGACAAGGTCGGTGTCACAATGTGGCCTATTTCATACAAACTATATGGTAAACTTTGGACAGAATGCGTAACAGAATCAATCCTCAATGACAAGCTCTGAAGAGATGTTTTTGAGATGAAGAAAATGATTATAACAATGACAGTGATACTGAGAGGCAATTATTCCTCCTGTTTACCAACTAATTGACCACAATAGGCAAGAAAATATGCATCATATTTGTTAAACATTTTCCAGTTGCTTAGATTTACAAAGAATTCTTCAAATTTGGTCCATGATTATCTGGTTTTTTAATATAAATTTCATAAAGTTTTCTAGATAGACAAATCATTTCTCAAGCTATAGATGTTAGGCTATGAAAAAACATTGCTCCCCTCTTCCCTGCTGGAAGCTTAATCAGTTTCCAATTAATTGCAAGAGTAGTTTTCCTTTTTTCTTTCTTAGCATACCCCTTCCCCACCTCCCTACTTGTGAAAATAAAGGACCTTAAAAGGACCTCTTAAAAGGTCCTTTTTAGAAAGACAACTACCTTCCCTGCCTATCTCCTCTGAGACTTGCCATCCCACTCAATGTGAGTCTGCAGACCAACAATACCAGTGTCACCTATAAGCTTATTATTATCATTATTAAAAATGCAGTATCGAGGGCCCTAACCCAGACCTATTGAATCAGAATTTTAACAAATCTGAGAAAAACTGGAATATGCCTTGCTATGACTCATAGGTTTCTTCCCTGCAAGAAAGTGGAGTCAAATCAGTGCCCAGCTACGCTGAATCAAAGACTGAGCAAAATAAACATGAGATTTTGACTGTTTTGCTCATTATCAACATTCACAAAAAGGTTTATCCAAAGGCTACTCCTTCATGTTTAGGAAAGTATACTGGATCCTTTGCAAAGCTGGATCCTTTGTACCCAGTGCTACACTCAATAGAATGGATGACTCAAAAAAAGCACACTCAGGTACTTCCCTGGTGGTCCAGTGGCTATGACCGTGCACTCCCAATACAGGGGCCCCAGGTTCAATCCCTGGCTAGGGAACTAGATCCCAGATGCCACAACTAAGAGTTCACATGCTTGCAACTAAAGATCCTGTGTGCTGCAACTGAGAACTGGTATTTTTACTTAATAAACAAATGAATCAGTAAATAAATAAATAAATAAATACATTCACCAAACACTCATCATCAAGAGCCATGGTGGGCTCACAGTACCAATCAGATACATAGTATTTCTAAAATCCATTCAACTATTCAATCACTTGTATGTCTGTGGTATTAACATCACATATTTGAGTAGATATCATTATTGCTTCTTCTTTCTTAATATATTGGAAAACTGAAACTTGAAGTTACTTAGTGACTGCCCAAAGTCACCAGTTAGATAATGGTAAAGGTGAGGCTTCTCTTAAAAAACTACACTTTGTGTACCTATGATTGTTGCTCAGTCACTAAGTCATGTCTGACTCCTTGCAAGCCACTGACTGCAGCACTCCAGGCTTCTATGTCCTTCATCTATGATACCCATAAAATTTATTCACTCAGCTGTTACAGAACATCTCTAAAGCAATGTGGGTTTAAATCCTGATGCCAGGGATCCACTGTATTGAACTTAGGAAAAAAGCCTTCCTAAGTGAACAATGCCAATAAGTAGAGGAAAATAGTAGAATGGGAAAGACTAGAAATCTCTTCAAGAAAATAAGAGACACCAAGGGAATATTTCACGCAAAGATGGGAACAATAAAGAACAGAAACGGTATGGACCTTACAGAGCAGAAAATAGAGAAGAAGAGGTGGCAAGAATACACAAAAGAACTATACAAAATGATTTAATGACCTTGATAACCACAATGGTGTGATCACTCACCTAGAGCCAGACATCCTGGAGTGCAAAGTCAAGTGGGCCTTAGGAAGCATCACTAGGAACATAGCTAGTGGAGGTGGAATTCCAGCTGAGCTATTTCAAATCCTAAAAGATGATGCTATGAAAATGCTGCACTCAACATGCCAGCAAATTTAGAAAACTCAGCAATGGCCACAGGACTGGAAAAGGTCCGTTTTCATTCCAGTCCCAAAGAAGGGCAATGCCAAAAAATGTTCAAACCACCGCACAATTGCACTCATCTCACGTGCTAGTAAAGTCATGCTCAAAATTCTCCAAGCCAGGCTTCAATAGTACATGAACCAAGAACTCCCAGATGTTCAAGCTGGATTTAGAAAAGGCAGAGGAACCAGAGATCAAATTGTCAACATCCATTGGATAATAGAAAAAGCAAGAGAATTCCAGAAAAAACATCTACTTCTGCTTCACTCACTGAACCACTTCAAAGATAGATGAGGAGTAGGACAGAGATAACTAAAAGCATTATGACTAAACCTCAGAGTAAGACAAGCAGTGCAAAACATTATCAGACCTTCCTCATAGAAGTCTACTGCTGTCAGACTGAGAGCACAGAGGAGTGAACCCAAAGCAAGTCTCTCTCAGGCCTTCCCAAGAGTTCCTTGGTCAGGAGAAAAGGGCGGGAGGAAGAGGCAGGGCTGGGAGTGCAGTCCTCTGTCAAATCACCAAGCTGAATTCAGAGCACCATCAGCAGGAGGAAGTGAAGGAAGACAACAGTGCTGCATTAATATATGTCCCTCCACAATGAAGAAAATATGAGGAAGTGAGGAACAATGGTTTCCTCATCCAGTTTTGCTCAGCTTTTCAGTCTCTAAACCCTTTGGGGTAACTGTTAAGCTAGGGATAAACTGGAAATGGAATTATTTTCCAAGAGAAGAGGTATATAGCATACTATCACCACGAGACCAACTCTCAATTTCAAGAGACCACTCCCCAAGAGCCACCGCTACCCTATTTTGGGTTGTCTTAGGTCAACATAGTTCTGCTCCAAAATGCTTTGAAATGGATCAGAACCATACAATGGGTTAAAATTTCTAAGGCCACTCTATTATTCGCAGCCTAACTCTCACTTACTTTTCTAATTCCATTTTCCCCCAGCCACATTAACATAGCTATCAGAGGTTCTACAGTGAGATCAAAGATACTCCAATAATAAAATGACAGCAATAAGAGTCCTCAAATTTTAATATAAACTCTCTTCCGGTATTAATTTCTCAGGAAATGAAGAAATTGAACACTCATGGACCTCACTTTCAATGTATTCGCAAATTAAATCCAATAAAATTGAAGCACAAATGGAAATTATCTTGCCATTGAAAGTTAAATTACAAATATTTTGAGTTAAATTGAGGTCAACCTTCTTATTCTGTTCAGTTTTGGTTGGAGAGATTCTCCATGAGAAGCCTTGGTTGAGACACAGCAGTTTCTATCCTCTAATGGGTGCAGCACAGTTCCTTCAGAGTTGTGAATCTGAACCCCAAATCTCTGATGAGCCTCGTTTTTTTTTCAAAATTCTTAAGGGTTACTAAAACATACACTACCATAACAGCACTGGCCCCATCTTCAGTGAAACTTGGAATGTGAAATAATCCCTGTTTCCTAAGCAGCTCTTTCAGGCAAAATTATGTCCACAGACAAAGGTCTTAATTGTTTCCAAAGGCCATGGCAAAGACTCAGTGTATCTGAGGGAAGGCAGATAGACAAAGAACATCTGAGTTTCTACATAACTAGGATGCCAGTCATCTATGGCAAATTTAATTGTCCACAACTTTAAATTTTCAACATAATGAAAGAACTCTTCCTCAGAGAGGCTACTTTGAACATTATGCATTTATTATATCTAGAGGACATGGTGGAGATTGAGGGTGACAGTCATGCATTCACCTCTCAGAGAATGTTGAATGAGATAATGCTGTCCGGAAACAAAAAGTTAAAAAAATTGCAGTAATGGCAGCCTTAGACCTCAGGTCCAATCTGAGATGCCTTTCTTCCTGAATCAGCACATTCAGTTCTTTTATTTCCCTTTTTCCTTTGGTCTCTTATTTCTAATGCACCAGTGATGAACTGAAGGCAAACTTTGCCTTGTAACACCCACGATGTCTTGTGTGCAAACCTTTCCATTCCATACCACACTGGCTTCTTCCACACCTCTTCTAATAGGAATTGTTTAGGTCAGTGTTTCTTAAGCAGGAATGATTTTGCCTCCAGGGGACATGAAACAATGCTAAACATCTGGAGACATTTTTTATTTTCACAACTAGGGAGGTGGGGAGGAAGGGGTATGCTAATGGCAGTTAGGGCACAGAGGCCAGGGATGCTGCTAAACCACTTAAAATGCACAGGACAGTCCCCACAACAACAACAAAATATTCCTTCCAAAATGTTCGGTGACAAGATTGAGAAACTTTGCATTAGGTTAGGAAATCTGTTTTAAAGACAAATTTTGTCCTTCATTCTCACAGTAGTTTCAGTTGGAGAAACACTTCAAAAGGTCTTGAAGTGCTGGTGCTATTATGGTTTTAAAAACCTGGACTCCTAGTATTTCAGGACAGACCAATATCCATGTCACAGGCTCCTCCTGACGCTATCTTTCCTTAGCTTTTGAATGTTCCCAGCTTTCGATCTCTTTTCTTTCTTATGCATTTATAGTAGTTAAATATGCCTCTTATGTCTCATTTTATAATTTCCTTTGGGAAACTCAGTTATATTTCCAATAGTTTAAAATACTTTAAAACTATGGCTTTTCCAGTAGTCATGTATGGATGTGAGAGTTGGACCATAAAGAAAGCTGAGTGCTGAAGGATTGATGCTTTTGAACAGTGGTGTCAGAGAAGACTCTTGAGAGTCCCTGGAACTGCAAGGAGATCGAACCAGTCCATTCTAAAGGAAATCAGCCCTGAATATTGATTGGAAGGGCTGAAGCTGAAGCTCCAATACTTTGGCCACCTGATGTGAAGAACTGACTCCTTAGAAAAGACCCTGATGCTAGGAAAGATTGAAGGCAGAAGGAAAGGGAGTGACAGAGGATGAGATGGATGAATGGCATCACCAACTTCACCAATTCTATGGACATGAGTTTAAGCAAGCTCTGGGAGTTGGTGCTGGACAGGGAAGCTTGGCATGCTGAAGTCCATGGGGTTGCAAAGAGTCAGACACAACTGTGTGACTAAACTGAACTGAGTTTAAGATACTTTGGTCCTTTCCTTCCTGAATCCATGAAAACTAGAACTGTCTGCTGGAGCTGAGAGTCAAATTTCTTTCCTTTTATTTAATTTTTCTTTGCTTTGTGCTCCCTACATACTTTTATTCTAATATGTTACTCCAAATTTTCAGGCATCCTTGATAATAAAAAACATGAAATCAGTAGGTTCTGAGTTTTTCAAAATTATACATTGGCCACGCCTCCACCCTTATTTTCTATCAATAGTGAACACTTTTGTGGATTTCTCCATTAAATTCTGTTCAGATTATTGCAGCATTTATTATAGCTGGCTCACTCTTTCAGAGGTAGTAGAAACCCAATTTCCTTCACAAAAAATTCTCTGTGATATGGAGTACATTTCTTATACTTTCCTATATTTTGACTCTCTTTAGAGAGTAGAAGTCTAGGTAGAAGTTTCAGTTTAGTTCAGTCGCTCAGTCGTGTCCGACTCTTTGCGACCCCCTGAATCGCAGCAGACCAGGCCTCCCTATCCATCACCAACTCCTGGAGTTCACTCAAACTCATGTCCATTGAGTTGGTGATGCCATCCAGCCATCTCATCCTCTGTTGTCCCCTTCTCCTCCTGCCCTCAATCCCTCCTAGCATCAGAGTCTTTTCCAATGAGTCAACTCTTTGCATGAGGTGGCCAAAGTGTTGGAGTTTCAGCTTTAGCATCAGTCCTTCCAATGAACACCCTGGACTGATCTCCTTTAGAATGGACCGGTTTGATCTCCTTGCAGTCCAGGGGACTCTCAAGAGTCTTCTCCAACACCACACTTCAAAAGCATCAATTCTTCAGCACTCAGCTTTCTTCAAAGTCCAACTCTCACATCCATACATGACTACTGGAAAAACCATAGCTTTGATTAGATGGACCTTTGTTGGCAAAGTATGTCTCTGCTTTTGAATGTTATCTAGGTTGGTCATAACTTTTCTTCCAAGGAGGACGTCTTTTAATTTCATGGCTGCAACCACCATCTGCAGTGATTTTGGAGCCCCCAAAAATAAAGTCTGACACCATTTCCACTGTTTTCCCATCTATTTCCCATGAAGTGATGAGACCAGATTACATGATCTTAGTTTTCTGAATGTTGAGCTTTAAGCCAACTTTTCCACTCTCCACTTTCACTTTCATCAAGAGGCTTTTGAGTTCCTCTTCACTTTGTGCCATAAGGGTGGTGTCATCTGCATATCTGAGGTTATTGATATTTCTCCCGGCAATCTTGATTCCAGCTTGTGCTTCTTCCAGCCCAGCGTTTCTCATGATGTACTCTGCATAGAAGTTAAATAAGCAGGGTGACAATATACAGCTTTGATGTACTCCTTTTCCTATTTGGAACCAGTCTGTTGTTCCATGTCCAGTTCTAACTGTTGCTTCCTGACCTGCATATAGGTTTCAGTGTCTATTCCAGTCTGCTGTCTACAATCTTGCCAGTCTTGTCTTGTGTATCTCTGGGCCCTGTCACCATTTCTGATTTGGCAACAACTAACAAATACTAAAATATATGATCCCTCTTGATAATGCTCTCTTCAAAGCAGGGAGACACAGTTGCAACCCTACAGTCAATACTAGCCTTCAATATCTCATTTTCTTCTTTACCTCTGCCCACCCAGAGATTTTAACCTTTTTTGTATATAAATGCCTCTTCTTATAGCTCACTAGAGAAGGAAATGGCAACCCACTTCAGTATTCTTGACTGGAAAATTCCATGGACAGAGGATCCTGGCAGGCTACAGTCCGTGGAGTCACATAGAGTTGGCCATGACTGAGCAACTGAGCACATAGCTCATTATAATTCCACTATTCCTGTTCTGACAGTAAGACTGAAATACACTTTGGAAATCATTGCAGCTTCTCCTCTGTGATCCCTAGAGATTGTGTTCCATGCCAAGAATTTTTAATTGCCTTTTAGGTTCATAATAATTTCAATGAGTGATTTCTTTGCTTCCTCCCAAGAAGACAGCTTTTTATTTTTTCTAACAAGACTCAAATTCTTCTGTGGTTTATTTTCTTTTTTATAAATTTCTTCCACACTTTTATGGATCAATCTTCAATTTGGCCTCTGAATTCTAACACCATGGTCAAACCTTATATCTTTAACAATTTTAAACCAATTTGAGATTTTGTAGTGAGGTGTAAGTCTGGAAACTTTGGAAGAGCCACATGAATTTAAAGTTATCTCTTCTGGTTTCCTCCCTTTGCTCCAAATCCATCATTTAAAAGAATGAGACTCAGCATACCCACTACTGGGCATATACTCAGAGAAAATCATAATTCAAAAAGACACATGCATCCTAATATCCATTGCAGCACTATTTATAATAGCCAGGACATGGAAGCAATCTAAATGTCCATGAACAGACAAATGGATAAAGAAGTTGTGGTATGTATATACAATGAAGTATTAGCCATTAAAAGGAACAAAACTGAGTCATTAGTAGAGACATGGATGGACTTAGAGGCTATCATACAGAGTGAAGTACGTCAGAGAAATAAATATCATAAACATGAAGAATCTAGAAAAATGGTATAGTGAAAGTGTTAGTCACTCAGTCATGTCTGACTCTTTGTGACTCCATGGACTGTAGCCTGCCAGGCTCCTCTGTCTATGGGATTCTCAAGGCAAGAATACTGGAGTAGGTGGCCATTCCCTTCTCCAGGGGATCTTCCTGACTCAGGATTGAACCCAGGTCTCTCTCATTGCAGGCAGATTCTTCACTGTCTGAGTTACCAGGGAAGCCCCAGAAAAATGGTATAGATGATCTTATTTGTAAAACAGAAATAGAAACACAGACATAGAGAATAACATACGGACACCAAGAGGGGATGGGATGAATTGGGAGATTTGGATTGACACATATACACTATTTATACTATGTATAACTTAGATAACTAATGAGACCATACTGTATAGCTCAGGGAACTCTATTTGGTGCTCTGTGGTGACCTAAATGGGAAGGAAATCCAAAAAGAGGGGATATATGTATACATACAGCTGATTCATTTTGCTGTACAGTAGACACTATGTGTGTGCTAAGTCGCTTCAGTCATGTCCGACTCTTTGCGACCCTACGGACTGTAGCCCGCCAGGCTCCTCTGTCCACAGGATTCTCCAGCCAAGAATAGCGGAGTGGGTTGCCATGCCCTGCTACAGGGGATCTTCCCGACCCTGGGATTGAACCAGCATCTCTTATGTCTCCTCCATTCATAGGCAGGTTCTTTACCACTGAAAGCAACTATATTGCAATAAAAAATTAATTAAAAAATAAAACATAAATAAAATCCATCTACCAATTAAAAAAAAAAAAGAATGGGACTCAGAGCAGCCTCTCTATGCTACCAAGAAGCCTGGCATAAAGAAGTCAAAGCTAGAAGTCCACATACAAGCCCACTCTAGAACAAGTTACTTAGTTGCCATCGATGGTCCTAGCCCTCAGATTTTGCAGAAAAACACAGTAAAATAGCTATTAAGATTATTCTGTCTCCAAATGTCTAAAAGGTATATTTACAAACAGTCTTTTTGTTATAATCACATTTTTGCCTCAATTGTACTTACTTAACACAGCTTCCATGGCCTATAAGCCAAATTAAAAGCATAAAATTTAGGATTGTGTTAAAGCCTTTTGATTAAAGTCCTACCAAAAGTTTTAAATCAGGGCACTATTTTGCTCCTTAAATTCCAGTCTTTGTCAATCTCTAGACATTTTCAGCCACTGCACCAGTCCTAACATTTCACTGAGTTGATCTTACCTCCTAGAATCACAGACCTTCTTTATAACGTGGAAATTGACACCAG
This sequence comes from Bubalus bubalis, assembly GCF_019923935.1. Classification (NCBI taxonomy): domain Eukaryota; kingdom Metazoa; phylum Chordata; class Mammalia; order Artiodactyla; family Bovidae; genus Bubalus; species Bubalus bubalis. The sequence continues at coordinate 29,719,919 of NC_059176.1, read as the reverse complement.
ATGCCCTAAGAGAGGTGCAGGGGAAAGAGACTGAGGAGTATGTCCAGGCTGCTATCTGGCATATTGATTAGAATTCATTCTTTTCTCACTGGAGAGAAATGAGTGATGAGACAGAAAGAGGCCAGTATTCTTATCTTATCCTTTCCACATCAAGAAAACATCCTCAATAGGGAATAAGTTTTCTCCAGAACAGTAAAGATTTTATGAGACTAACAAAGTAACATGGCCAGTATTAACATACATGGCCAATATTAACATACATGGCCAGTATTAACAACAACAACAACAAAAAGATGTGTTTATTTTGTAGCACCTCCACTATCAAGAATCTTAAAAAGCCTCTATATGTATGAGGACAGGAGGATATACTTTAAGGATGTATGGACACTCTTCCACAGGTGTATTGGGACTTTCTCAGGATCTCAGGAGAGCTAGGATACTGAGAAGAATAGAGGAGCATAAAAAGAACAAGGAAAATACAGGAAGAGGAGGAAGACCTAGAAAGAAAAGGGATTTCTAGACTCCTAAAACTGACTCATGATCTGAAAAGGGACCATATGAAAAAGGTAGACATGTTATCATCAACTTCTAGAATCTGGTGCCCTTAATTGGTCACTCCTGTGACTTTGGCCTCCTGTAGCTGATCACTCACAAGTGTCTGTGTTAAACTATCTCCACCATGAGCTGTAGAACTATGCTCACAATTGCCTACAGCAGTGACTGGGTCCTGATATTCCCTTGGTAGATCACAACCAGCACAAACTATAGTAGACTAGATTAGAATAGAAAATATAGTGTATTGCATATAGTAAGGATAAGGACTGTTTCATGACACTGTAGTTTCAGTTTGATACTTTTATCTGTATGCCCTATGTCAGCATGGGGTTCCCTGGTGGCCTCCCTGATGGCTCAGCTGGTAAAGAAACCGCCTGCAATGAGGGAGACCCAGGTCTGATCCCTGGGTCAGGAAGATTCCCTGGAGAAGGGAAAGGCTACCCACTCCAGTATTCTGGCCTGGAGATAGTGAAGGACAGGGAAGCCTGGTGTGCTGCAGTCCATGGGGTCCCAAAGAGTCGGACACAATTCAGCAACTGAACAACAACAACTTGGAACAGCAAAGAATGTTCCTGCTTCATGTATGTTTTTCCAGTGTTCTGTAGGTATTAACCTCTAAATAAATATATTGAATGAATAAATGAACGAATATTTGAAGGACAGAAAACAAACCTATTAACCAACTATTACATGAAATCATCCCAGAAAACATTTTCCCCAGTAAATCCCCATTTATTTAAAACAACAGAAAGAATACACAAATTGATCAATTAAAATGAGTTAATAAAGTTCCCAAGATTTACCAATCTTGAAACAATTGTAATACTTGATTCTATAATTATATTGAATGCAAGTCCTTCTTTCTATGATGGTTAATTAATTAATTCAACTAACCTGCATTAACTGGAGAAGGAAATGGCAACCCACTCCAGTGTTCTTGCCTGGAGAATCCCAGGGACAGGGGAGCCTGGTGGGCTGACATCTATGGGGTCGCACAGAGTCGGACACGACTGAAGCGACTTAGCAGCAGCAGTAGCAGCAGCAACCTGTATTAACATTATTGATTACCTGCTGCATGTAAAGCACAAGGCTTAAACGTTACAGAGCAAAGACAGCTAAACAATATCCTCCTCTGAAGGACCTACTCCCCAACAGCATGGTGAAATGGCTGTTGCCTTACTTTTAAAAGTAAGATTTCAGTTAAAATTTGTGTCAGTTATGTAGATCCTAGACAATGGGTGTCTGGTGTGCATTTTTGCCTCAAGCAGTATAGGTTTCCCCCAATATCTGAAAGTATGAAAACCGCTTGGAAGCCAAAATGACATCCAGCGATGAAGTGATTACCTCAGGGCACAACTTATTAAAGGATGCACAAAATAAATTAAGATGAAGTCAGATGCTCACAGAGGCAGTCTGAAGCTTTCGAAGCCTGATGCTGAGATGCTGAATGTAGTTCCCGGGAAGGAGCCTGGCCATGCCACTCTCCCTACCTCCACAACGGTTCACTGCAAAACAAATGCTGAAGACTATTTTCACTTTTCATCCTTTTTCATAAAAGCAAAATACTCTTCAGATTTCATTAGTGAAAACAGGTAATAATGTAGGTCTTTCATAAAAGCAAAGAGGCATAAGGCAAACTTCTGGAAAGGGAAGGATATGTGTAAATGGAATCAAATTCCCAAATGAGGAATTTTCTTTATTCTTACAGCTCTGATTTGAATCTTTACCACAGTCAGTTTTTTGAAGAGAAAGCTTCAGTTTTTTGCTTAGAAAGCTAAACAGCAAATTCAGAGTACTCATTTATAACATCAGAATACTCAGTATCCATACTGTCACGTAACACATCCCTATAGCTTCCAGTCACTTTCTCAATCTTGCAATTTCCAGAGCCTGCAATATCATGAATGCTGCCAGCTAGACCCTGAGGGAAACAAACCCACACCTTCTAATTCCTTCCATTCTTTGTCTTTTTCATCTCACATCTATGGTTAACATCTATTAACAATAAAATTGCTATGTTTGTTTATTTTTTCTTTCAAAAAACTCACCTGAAAGAGTCTGAATGAAGTCTATAGAAGAAATGATGAGACCTAGAGAGAAATAAGCAGTCATCTAAGAAGTGAGGAGTGGTGAGTTCCTACTCTCTCTTTCAACATTTGAGGAAATGTTGGTCTTAGTGGCTCTACATAGCACTTTATTGAAAGCCCCGATAAGAAAGTATTTAATAAAGATACCTCCAGAAACTGTTAGTTAACTCTTTGGGCCTTTAAGCTATGAGTCAGCAAGTCAACATGGCTCCTACACAGTATGACACTTGAGTAATATGAAGAATCATGAAGCTTCCAACAGTGACTAACAAATTTAGTCATTTAGAACTCTAAAAAGGGAACTGAAATCCAACCTTATAATGCTGTGGTAATTTCTTTCCTTTTGAATTCAAATACTTAAAATGTAACTGATTCCACAGTATTCATACTTAGGAAAAATCTCATATCTACACCTCCAGAGAAAAAAAGCATAGACTAAAGAAATAATTTTCTTGTCCAGTCTTAGATGATGACTAAAGTTAGTCATCAGCTTTGCATAAGAACCCATTTTTCTGGTAATACCACTACCATGTAATTAGGTCTAACACCACACACACACACAAACACTGAGGAAAGATTATAACAAAGGGGTTTTCTTCTCCTTTTTCCTGATTGAGAGAAAAGTAGGCTTGTTAAGAAAGGATAAATTCTGGAGAGACACATAACAGATGGTCATTAGGAGCCTTGGAATTCACTAAGTGTTTAGATTCCAGTTCTGCAGCTGATAATATAGTGGGGTAGGTTTTGTAGATCTCACTACCCTATAAGCTTCTCCTTAGCCAACTGAGTCAGAGGCTTTCATTGTCAATTATGGCAGGAATGAGAAGTAAAAGGTCAGATTTTGAGTTTCTAATTTTTATAAACTTCAAAACAGAGACAATCCTATATATTTCCAATGGTCAGAATTTTTGAAGAACTTGAAAACTGGTTATTTGAAAATCAAAAGTGTAAGCCCTTAAAGGAGACGGCTTAAAGATTTGGTCAGAAACAAGACTTGGAAAGGAAATATATAACAACAAAGAATCTCTTGTAAGACAAACAAAGGCAAGGTTGGTCAGGAGATAGAAAAATGGAGTGAGTGTTAGCTGGGATGATGTGAGAGAATTCAGAACAGCAGGCTGGATAAGGGTCCATGCAAGAGGTACCACGTGGAAATGAGTGGATTCAGTAGTGAGAGACCTCCTAGCCTCTGTCTGAAGAGAACACTCCACTGCCCCTGTAGGAAAAAACAAGCATCTTTTCCACATTTCCCTAAGGAGGTGATGATTGAGCTATGTGATGAATATTAAGAAGGGAGAGTTGGACATTTTCTAAGGCACATGTTCCTGAAAAATGTGAAAACTTTTGGATGGGAAAGTATTATTTCCAAGGAACAGGAAGAAGGCCAGTGTGGTTGGAGCATAGTGAATGGGAAGAAAAAGAGTTATTTATGAAATAGACAAAAAGTTAATTTTATTTTTCTTTTAAAAAGTATTATATGCACATGGTTAAAAAAAAAAAAAACTTAAATTGTAATTTGGCCCAACATTCTGAGGATTCCTGATTCCCTTATCTTGTTTTCAAAGTAATAAGTTTATATTGAAAATCCTTGAAGTATCTATTTTTGACATTTTCCTTTACTTTCTATTATGAAAAATGAAGATTTAACTATCTTAACTGTACACCTAAATATATCCCCCATCTTTCCCAAATAATTGTATGAAAATGACTCAGTTAAATTAGTACTTAGTGTTTTCACTATACAGTTCAGTTCAGTCGCTCACTCATGTCCAGCTCTTTGTGACCCATGTGGACTGCAGCACGCCAGGCTTCCCTGTCCATCACCAACTCCTGGAGCCTGCTCAAAGTCATGTCCATTGAGTCAGTGATGCCATCCAACTATTTCATCCTCTGTCATCCTCTTCTCCTCTTGCCTTCAATCTTTCCCAGCATCAGGATCTTTTCTAATGAGTCAGCTCTTCCCATCAGGTGGCCTAAATATTAGAACTTCAGTTTCAGCATCAGTCCTTCCAATGAATATTCAGGACTGATTTCCTTCAGAATGACTGGTTTGATCTCCTTGCTGTCCAAGGGACTCTCAAGAGTCTTCTCCAACACTACAGTCAAAAAACCTCAATTCTGTGGCACTCAGTATTCTTTATGGTCCAACTCTCACATTCATACATGACTACTGGAAAAACCATAGCTTTGGCTAGATGGACCTCTGTCAGTAACGTCTCTGCTTTTTAATATGCTGTCTAGGTTGGTCATACTTTTCTTCCAAGGAGCAAGCATCTTTTAATTTCATTCTTCAGTCACCATGTGCAGTGACTTTGGAGCATAAGAAAATAAAATCTGTCACTGTTTCCATTGTTGCTCCATATATTTGCCATGAAGTGATGGGACCAGATGCCATGATTTTCAGTTTTTGAATGCTGAGTTTTAAGCCAGCTTTTGCATTCTCCTCTTTCATTTTCATCAAGAGGCTCTTTAGTCCCTTTTCATGTCCTGCCATAAGGGTGGTGTTATCTGCCTATCTAAGGTTATTGATATTTCTCCCGGCAATCTTGATTCCAGTTTGCACTTCATCCAGTCTGGCATTTTGGATGATGTACTCTGCATATAAATTAAACAAGCAGGGTGACAATATACGCCTTGACATACTCCTTTCCCAATTTGAATCACTTCATTTTTCCAAGTCCAGTCCTAACTGTTGCTTCTTGGCCTGCATACATATTTCTCAGGAGGTAGGTAAGGTGGTCTGGTATTCCCATCTCTTGAAGAATTTTTCATGGTGACAGTGATCCACACTGTCAAAGGCTTCACCATAGTCAATGAAGCAGAAGATGTTTTTCTGGAATTCTCTTGCTTTTTCTGTGATCCAACAGATGCTGACAATTTAATCTCTGGCTCCTCTTTCTTTTCTAAATCCAGGTTGAACATCTGGGAGTTCTCGGTTCACGTACTGCTGAAGCCTCGCTTGGAGGATTTTGAGCATGACTTTGCTAGCATGTGAGATGAGTGCCAGTTGTGCAGTGGTTTGAACACTCTTTGGCATTGACTTTCTTTTAGGTTGGAATGAAAACACCTTTTCCAGTCCTATGGCCACTGCTGAGTTTTCCAAATTTGCTGGAACAATGAATGCAGCACTTTCACAACATCATCTTTCAGGATTTGAAATAGCTCAGCTGGAATTCTATCACCTCAACAAACTTTGTTCCTAGTTATGCTTCCTAAGGCCCACTTGACTTCACTCTCCAAGATGTCTGGCTCTAGAGGAGTGATCACACCATTGTGGTTACCTGGGTCATGAAGATCTTCTTTGTATAGTTCTTCTATATATTCTTGCCACTTCTTAATATTTTCTGCTTCTGTTAGGTCCATACCGTTTCTGTCCTTTACTGTGCCCATCTTTGCATGAAATGTTCCCTTGGTGTCTCTAATTTTCTTGAGGAGATCTCTAGTCTTTCCCATTCTATATTTTCCTCTACTTCTTTGCATTGATCACTTAGGAAGGCTTTCTTATCTCCCTTGCTCTTCTTTGGAACTCTACATTCAGATGGATGTATCTTTCCTTTACTGGGAGAAGGCAATGGCACCCCACTCCAATACTCTTGCCTGGAAAATCCCATGGATGGAGGAGCCTCGTGGGCTGCAGTCCATGGGGTCGCTAAGAGTGGGACATGACTGATTGACTTCACTTTCACTTTTCACTTTCATGCACTGGAGAAGGCAATGGCAACCTACTCCAGTGTTCTTGTCTGGAGAATCCCAGGGATGGGGGAGCCTGGTGGGCTGCCGTCTATGAGGTTGCACAGAGTCGGACACAACTGAAGCGACTTAGCAACAGCAGCATCTTTCCTTTTCTACTTTGCCTTTTGCTTCTCTTCTTTTCTCAGCTATTTGTAAGGCCTCTTCAGACAACCATTTTGCCTTTTGCATTTCTTCTTCTTGAGGATAGTTTTGATCACTGCCTCCTGTACAATGTTTCAAATCTCAATCCATAGTTCTTCAGGCACTCTAGCAGATCTAATTCCTTGAATCAATTATATAAATACTATTCAAAACTGATTTACATGGTATGTTATCTTTATATCTGCTTTCTTTATAACTTCTATTTTTACTTGAGTTATTGACTGCCTTGTTTCTTTTGCCTATTTTTTAAAGTATTTATCCTAATTTAGGCCCAACCCTTCATCTTGGTTTATTTCTCTTCCTTACTTCTTGTCTCACTGTAACAAAGATTTGGAACAACAAACTAATTATGGCTCAAGCCAGCAGGATTCCTCTCTGATTATAGTAAGGATTCGAAACAACAGATTGGTAACAGCTCAGTTACTGCTCAAGCAGACAGATCTTTATTATTAAACAGACAGGGGATAGTATATTCCCAAAAAGGCGTAGTGGGCTGATCCCAAAGGAGTGGCTGCGATACCTGTTGGCTTTCCCTTTTTGTATATTTCCTGTCTCCTCCTCTTAGTTCTACTCTATGCAAAATACAAATGTGTGTGCGGTTAAGGCCAATCAGGGAAGGGGGCGTGTCTGGGCACATGCAAAATAGGGCTTTTACATATTCATCTGGACGGCTGTGGACTGAGAGTTTTGATTGACAGTTGCCAGATACCAACAACAGGCTCTATTGTGCATGTCTTTCCCATAATTCAGTCCGTTATAATCTGATGTATGTATGTATGTATAGAATATTTATGAACTCTTAATTGGCTTCTAGCTACCGGGGGATACTTGAGGACACAGCTGTGCCTTAAGGGTGCATGCGCTTGAGTTGGAGAAGCCCCATGGTTAGTTTGTATCCACTGTATGCCTAGGGCTCATGTGTAGGAGTTGGAAAAGTCTCTGTGGTTATTTCTGTAGCATATCTGTGTGCTCTCCTGAGTGTGTCTGCTAAGTCACTTCAGTCGTGTCCGACCCCTGTGCGACCCCAGAGACGGCAGCCCCTCAGGCTCCCCCATCCCTGGGATTCTCCAGGCAAGAACACTGGAGCGGGTTGCCATTTCCTTCTCCAATGCACGAAAGTGAAAAGTGAAAGTGAAGTTGCTCAGTCGTGTCCGACTCTTCGCGACCCCAAGGACTGCAGCCCACCAGGCTCCTCCGTCCATGGGATTTTCCAGGCAAGAGTACTGGAGTGGGGTGCCATTGCCTAGGGTGGGGTTTAGAGATCAGTTTGCATTCTTTTCAGCTAGGCCACCCCTCATTGCTCATTGCTAACTTCCTATCTAATAAAACTTTTTGATAAAAGTATCAAATTCTTCTCATTAAAACACAAAACATGAGGTCATAAATATACCCTTCTGCTCTAATTTTTTTCCCTAGGGAATATTGCTACTGAAATTCCCAGTCCCTCCACTCTATTAATACTGGTTGTAACAATTGCACTCATCTCACACGCTAGTAAAGTAATGCTCAAAATTCTCCAAGCCAGGCTTCAGCAATACGTGAACCGTGAACTTTCTGATGTTCAAGCTGGTTTTAGAAAAGGCAGAGGAACCAGAGATCAAATTGCCAACATCCGCTGGATCATAGAAAAAGCAAGAGAGTTCCAGAAAAACATCTATTTCTGCTTTATTGACTATGCCAAAGCTTTTGACTGTGTGGATCACAATAAACTGTGGGAAATTTTGAAAGAGATGGAAATACCAGACCACCTGACCTGCCTCTTGAGAAATCCGTATGCAGGTCAGGAAGCAACAGTTAGAACTGGACATGGAACAACAGACTGGTTCCAAATAGGAAAAGGAGTACGTCAAGGCTGTATATTGTCACCCTGCTTATTTAACTCCTATGCAGAGTACATCATGAGAAACGCTGGGCTGGAAGAAGCACAAGCTGGAATCAAGATTGCTGGGAGAAATATCAATAACCTCAGATATGCAGATGACACCACCCTTATGGCACAAAGTGAAGAGGAGCTAAAAAGCCTGTTGATGAAAGTGAAAGAGGAGAGTGAAAAAGTTGGCTTAAAGCTCAACATTCAGAAAATGAAGATCATGGCATCCGGTCCCATCACTTCATGGGAAATAGATGGGGAAACAGTGGAAACAGTGTCAGACTTTATTTTTGGGGGCTCCAAAATCACTGCAGATGGTGGTTGAAGCCATGAAATTAAAAGACGCTTACTCCTTGGAAGGAAAGTTATGACCAACCTAGATAGCATATTCAAAAGCAGAGACATTATTTTGCCAACAAAGGTCTGTCTAGTCATGTATGGATGTAAGAGTTGGACTGTGAAGAAAGCTGAGCGCCGAAGAATTGATGCTTTTGAACTGTGGTGTTGGAGAAGACTCTTGAGAGTCCCTTGGACTGCAAGGAGATCCAACTAGTCCATTCTGAAGGAGATCAGCCCTGGGATTTCATTGGAGGGAATGATGCTAAAGCTGAAACTCCAGTACTTTGGCCACCTCATGTGAAGAGTTGACTCATTGGAAAAGACTCTGATGCTGGGAGGGATTGGGGACAGGAGGAGACGGGGACGACAGAGGATGAGATGGCTGGATGGCCTCACTGACTCCATGGACATGAGTCTGAGTGAACTCCAGGAGTTGGTGAAGGACAGGGAGGCCTGGCGTGCTCTGATTCATGGGGGTCGCAAAGAGTCGGACACGACTGAGCGACTGAACTGAACTGAACTGAACTGAACCTAGCTATGCCTCACAACAGGCTGCGTGGAACTTCCCTCTGCCATTTATTTGAAACTTCCTTTGAGCACACCCTCTTATTGATTTTGTTTCTTGCTTCCTTAGTTCATTGACACATTTTCATATCCTTAATTTGCTTCCTGAGAGAGAACACACAGAAGGTAAAAACACTTTTTAATTCTTCCTCCTAATTAACAATTTATTCAGGATCAGAATTCAAGAATGAGGATTTCCTAGTGGTCCAGCACTTAAGATGCTGCACTCCCAATGCAGGGGACCTGGGTTCAGTCCCTGGTCAGGGAACGAGATCCTGCCTGCTGCAACTAAGACCCCACACAGCCAAAAATAAATAAATAAATCAAGAATTGATTTATTTTCTCTCAAAAATTGGAAAATATTATTTTTCTTTGAGTTTTCAATATTGTTTTAGAGAATGTCAGTATCACTAGAGAAGGCCAGTTTGTATATGCCTTTTTCTTTCTCTCTGGAAACTTTTATGTATTTTTTTTTACTCCTAGAATTTTGAAATGTATGCAGAAACATTCCGTTGGACTCTGAGTGGACTCCTTCAATATGTGGAACATGCCTGGGACCTGGGACATTTTGCTACAATGCTTGCACCTGGACAAACATCTCCTGGAATGACAAAATACAAAGAAACTATAAGGGACTAAAAATAACTGCATGATTGCAGGTATAGTTGAAGCAAATTCTGGAGAAAAGATACAAAAGGACCAAAAATGTCCAAATGCCACTTCTGAAGAGCTGTGAGCAAAAGAAGGGGCTGGGGAGCAAAAGCAGGGTACTGTGCCTGCCCCCTGAACACAACAACACAAAGGTGTGGGCAAACCACCTAAGCCACCTCTCCAGCCTGACCCCTGAACACACCCGTACCCTCAATCTTTTTTTTTTTTAATTAATTTAATTGGAGGCTAATTACTTTACAGTATTGTACTGGTTTTTGCCATACACTGACATGAATAAGCCATGGATGTACATGTGTTCCCCATCCTGAACTCCCCTCCCATCTCCCTCCCCATCCCATCCCTCAGGGTCATCGCAGTGCTCTGGCCCTGAGCACCCTGTCTCATGCATTGAACCTGGACTGGCAATCTATTTCACATATGATAATATACATGTTTCAATGCTATTCTCTCAAATCATCCCACCCTCGCCTTCTCCCACAGAGTCCAAAAGTCTGTTCTTTACATCTGTGTTTCTTTTGCTGTCTTGCATATAGGGTCATCGTTACCATCTTTCTAAATTCCATATATATGTGTTAATATACTGTATTGGTGTTTTTCTTTCTGACTTACTTCACTCTGTATAATAGACTCCAGTTTCATCAACCTCATTAGAACTGATTCATGTGCATTCTTTTTATTAGCTGAGTAATACTCCATTGTGTATATGTACCACAGCTTTCTTATCCATTCGTCTGCTGATGGACATCTAGGTTGCTTCCATATCCTGGCTATTGTAAACAGTGCTGCAATCACCATTGGGGCACACGTGTCTCATTCAATTCTGGTTTCCTCAGTGTGTATGCCCAGCAGTGGGATTGCTGGGTGGTATGGCAATGGGATCATACTTATCAATAATTACCTTAAATGTAAATGGGTTGAATGCCCCAACCAAAAGACAAAGACTGGCTGAATGGATACAAAACCAAGACCCCTATATATGTTGTCTACAAGAGACCCACCTCAAAACAAGGGACACATACAGACTGAAAGTGAAGGGCCGGAAAAAGACATGTTATGCAAACGGAGACCAAGAGAAAGAAGGAGTAGCAATACTCATATCAGATAAAATAGACTTTGTAATAAAGGCCATGAAAAGAGACAAAGAAGGACATTACATAATGAACAAAGGATCAATCCAAGAAGAAGATATAACAATTATAAATTTGTATGCACCCAACATAGAAGCACCACAAAATGTAAGACAAATGCTAACAAGTATGAAAGGGGAAATTAACGGTAAGATAATAATAGTGGGAGATTTTAATACCCCACTCACACCTATGGACAGATAAACTAAACAGAAAATTAGCAAGGAAACACAAACTTTACATGATACAATGGACCAGTTAGACCTAATTGATATCTATAGGACATTTCATCCCAAAACAATGAATTTCACCTTTTTCTCAAGTGCACATGGAAACTTCTCCAGGATAGATCACATCCTGGGCCATAAATCTAGCCTTGGTAAATTTAAAAACATTGAAATCATTTCAAGCATCTTTTCTGATCACAATGCGGTAAGATCAGATGTCAACTATTTAACATATACAGAGTACATCATGAGAAACGCTGGGCTGGAGGAAGCACAAGCTGGAATCAAGATTGCCGGGAGAAATATCAATAACTTCAGATATGCAGATGACACCACCCTTATGGCAGAAAGTGAATAGGAACTAAAAAGCCTCTTGATGAAAGTGAAAGAGGAGACTGAAAAAGTTGGCTTAAAGCTCAACATTCAGAAAACGAAGATCATGGCACCTGGTGCCATTACTTCATGGGAAATAGATGGGGAAACAGTGGAAACAGTGTCAGACTTTATTTTTCTGGGCTCCAAAATCATTGCAGATGGTGACTGCAGCCATGAAATTAAAAGATGCTTACTCCTTGGAAGGAAAGTTATGACCAACCTAGGCAGCATATTAAAAAGCAGAGACATTACTTGGCCAACAAAGGTCCATCTAGTCAAGGCTATGGTTTTTCCAGTGGTCATGTATGGATGTGAGAGTTGGACTATAAAGAAAGCTGAGTGCTGAAGAATTGATGCTTTTGAACTGTGGTGTTGGAGAAGACTCTTGAGAGTCCCTTGGACTGCAAGGAGATCCAACCAGTCCATCCTAAAGGAGATCAGTCCTGGGTGTTCATTGGAAGGACTGATGTTGAAACTGAAACTCCAATACTTTGGCCACCTGATGCAAGGAGCTGACTCATTGGAAAGGACTCTGATGCTGGGAAAGATTGAGGGCAGGCGGAGAAGGGGATGACAGAGGATGAGATGGTTGGATGGCATCACTGACTCGATGGACATGGGTTTGGGTAAATACCAGGAGTTGGTGGATGGACAGGGAGGCCTGGCGTGCTGCAGTTCATGGGGTTGCAAAGAGTCAGACACAACTGAGCGACTGAACTGAACTGAACTAAACAGGAAAAAAAACTACCCTCAATCTTAAATAAGGAACCAGCTTGCCCCCCACTGGGAAGCATCGAGTGAGCAAGCAAGGGAGTCTGTTACTCGTTCGACCCCCGCCCCTATCCCTGCCCAGGCTGTAGCCAGGGCCCCAATAAAGCCTTGCCTGAATTTCTTGTCTGACCTTTGATCAACTTCTAGTGATTAAGGAGGCCAAGAACTCTGGTCAGTAACATCTGGAAATTCAATACTTCAAGGAAGTTGAAGGATTTTCTTGTATCATTCTTCTGATAATTTCTCCCTATAAATTTTTTCTGTATTTTCTTTCTGGAATTTCTGTTAATCCAGAAGTCAAGCCTTTTTGTTCTAGGAAATTTTCTTACATAATTTTTGTTTTAAAGCCATTTCATCCTATCTGTTTTTCCTACATTTTCTCTCTGGAATATCCATTAACTGGATTCGGTTCTCAAATGTCTTGACTTTTTTCTACCCCTATTTTCCATCTCTTTGTCTTTTTGTTTTACTAACTGGCCTATTTCTACAATTTTATTTTTAGTCTTTCAATTAGATTATTTAATTTTACTATCATTCAGAGCCTAATGTTCTCACCCTCAAGATATCCACAGTATAATCCCTGAATCTGTGAATATGTTATATTACTTGGCAAAGAATTAAATTTGCAGATGGTTGCTTCCAAATCCAGGCTATTGTAAATACTGCTGAAATGAACATTGGGGTACATTTGTTTTTTAGAATTATAGCTTTCTCAGGGTATATGCCCAGTAGTGGGATTGTCTGGTCATATGGTAGATTTATTCCTAGCTTCTTAAAGGAATCTCCATATTATTCTTCACACTGGCTGTATCAGTTTACATTCCTACCACCAGTGCAATAGGGTTCTCTTTTCTCCACATCCTCTCCAGCATTTATTGTTTGTAGATTTTTTGAGGATAGCCATTCTGACTGGTGTGAGGTGATGCCTCATTAAGATTCTGATTTGCATTTCTCTAACATGAATCACGATGCTGAGCATCTTTTCATACATTTATTGGCCATCTGTACGTCTTCTTTGGAGACATGTCCATTTAGGTCTTTTGCCCATTTTTTGATTGGGCTGTTTGTTTTTCTGATATTGAGCTGTATGAACTACTTATATATTTTTGAGATTAACCCTTTGTTAGTTACTTCATTTGCAATTATTTTCTGCCATTCTGAAAGTTGTCTTTTAATCTTTATTGTTTCCTTTGTTGTGCAAAAGATTTTAAGTTTAATTAGGTCCCATTTATTTATTTTTTTGTTTTTATTTCCATTACTCTAGGAGGTGGGTCAAAGAGGATCTTGCTGTGATTTATGTCAAAAAGTGTACTATCTTATATTTTCCTCTAAGACTTTTATAGTTTCTGGCCTTACATTAAGTCTTTAATCCATTTTGAATTTATTTTTGTATATGGTGTTAGGAAGTATTCCTTTGCATGTAGCTGACCAATTTTCCCAGCACCACTTACTGAAGAGACTATCTTTTCTCCAATGTATATTCTTGCCTCCCTTGTCAAAGATGGCTTCCCTGATGGCTCAGAGATTAAAGCGTCTGCCTGCAAAGTGGGGGACCCGGGTTAGATCCCTGGGTCAGCATGATCCCCTGGAGAAGGAAATGGCAACCCACTCCAGTATTCTTGCCTGGAGAATCCCATGGACGGAGGAGCCTGGTGGGCTACAGTCCACGGGGTCGAAAAGAGTCGGACACAGCTGAGAGACTTCACTTTCACATTCACTTTGTCAGAGATAAGGCACCCATAGGTGAGTGGATTTATCTCTGGGCTTTCTATCCCAGGACATGGAAGCAACTTTGGTGTCCATCTACAGATGAATGGATAAAGAAGCCATGGTACATATATACAATGGAATATTACTCAGCCATAAAAAGAACAAATTTGAATCAGTTCTAGTGAGGTGGATGAACATAGAGCCTATTACACAGAGTGAGGTAAGTCAGAAAGAGAAAAACAAACATCATATATTAATCTATTTGCAGGGAATGAATGGAGACGTAGATGTAGAGAATGAACTTGTGGACACAGTGGGGGAATGAGAGAGTGGGGAAAATGGAGAAAGCATCCGCATATATATACTGCTGCTGCTGCTGCTGCTAAGTCGCTTCAGTCGTGTCTGACTCTGTGAGACCCCATAGATGGCAACCCACCAGGCTCCCCTGTCCCTGGGATTCTCCAGGCAAGAATACTGGAGTGGGTTGCCACTTCCTTCTCCAATGCATGAAAGTGAAAGGTGAAAGTGAAGTTGTTCAGTCATGTCTAACTCTTCGTGACCCCATGGACTGCAGCCTACCAGGCTCCTCCATCCATGGGATTTTCCAGGCAAGAGTACTGGAGTGGGGTGCCATTGCCTTCTCTGCATATATACGCTATCATGTGTAAAATAGCTGGTGAGAAATTGCTATATAATACAGAGAGCCCAACCTGTGATGACCTAGAGGGGAGGATGAGGGGAGGGAAGGAAGGCTTAAGAGGGAGGGGATATATGTATAAGTATGACTGATTCTCATCATTGTACGATAGAAATCAACACATTGTAAAGCAATTTTCCTCCAATAAAAAAATAAATTTAAAAAATTTGCAGATGTAATTAAGGTTGTTAATTAAATGACTTTAAGATAGGGAGATTATCTTGGATAATCTGGGTGAGACCAATGTAATTACAAGGAGGTTTTAAATGTGAAAGAGGGAGGCAGAGGAGTTAGAGTGATGCAATGCCATGAAGACTCAACCAGTCATTTCTGGACTTGAAGATGGAAGACAGCCACACACAATGAATGTAGGCAGCATCAAAAAGCTGGGAAGATCAAGAAAAGAAATTTTTCTTTGGAGCCTCCAGAAAGGAATTCTGCATTGATGACACCTTGAGTTTTAGCCCAGTGAGACTCATTTTTGACTTTAGAGTTTCAGCACTATAAGATAATACATGTGTGCTATTTTCAGCCACTAGATTTGGAGTAATATATCACAGCAGCAATAGAAAACTAACAAACTATCGTATTTTCAATTTTTTAAGAACTTTGCCTTATTCGTGAATATTACCTTTTATAGCATCCTATTCTTATTTCATGGATAACTTATTTTATCTTTGAGGCTATTAAATACCAAGTGTGGAATCTTGCCTGGTGGTCCAGTGGCTAAGACTTTTCAGCACTTCTGATGCAGGAGGCCCAGGTTCAATCCCTGGTCAGTGAACTAGACCCCACAGTCCACAACTAGGATCTCTTATGCCACAGGCTGCCAGGAAGACCAAAGATCCTGCATGTCACAGCTACAAACTGGCACAGCCAAATGAATGAATATTTTAAATAAATATGAAGTGTGGTGTTTTCTTCTGATGGTCTATTTTCCCTAAAAATCCTTTCTTTTATTCTTTTTATTTCTTGTCTGTTAGACTCTTTCCTCAAAAGTCTTTGACTATGAATATATATTTAGGAGTGAAACACTAAAATGATGACTGAAAACTCTTTTTGTCTGAACAGGCTTCCTGACCACTGGGCATTACCACAACCAGGAACCTGGTCATCTCATTGGAAGGCTCCAAAATGCCAACATATGTGGTGTTTTTCTCTTTGGTCAGTTCCCCAGGGAGGTTTGACCCATCTTCTGTTTGAAGTATATCATGCCAGTAGCCAGTACTCTGGCAGTCAAGTGGAGAAAGGAGATGGTGAATCTTTTTAAGATGCGAAGTGTTTGATATTTAGGGAATCAAAAACATCTCTGTTGCCCTAAAATTCTGCCAAAGTTTTAAACCACCTGAGACATTAAAGTCCAAATACCATCTTTTTCACTGATTGCTTAGAAGAATAAGGCTTAGATGTAAGGGCCAAGTGACCTTGCTCAAATTCCCTGTCCTGTCTAGACCCTGGTCAGAATACTTCAGGGGAATTTCAGGCCTGCAGAGCAAGCTCACTTACCTGTGATCATTGCATCACACTGAGAAAGAAGGAAGAAGACTGATCAGTTAGATTAATCCTCCCAGTTACAAAACAATGACCAACAATCAGGTAAATTCTCTCCTCCTCCATGAGAGAAAGGGAGACAGAAACAGGGCAAGATGCCAAGAATGTTAGGACAGTCCTTCCACATGCAACCTAAAAAGTAGGAACATACATTCTTCAATACAGATTTTCACTTAATCTAACTCATACCTCAGCTGTACTTTGGATTCATAGTCTCTTTCATTCAGCCTTTTCACAAAAGGTGCCTTCTGCTGGGATGAGGAAATCTAAGAACCAATGTATTCATTATATACATTTTAAAGCAATCTTCCCATTTTCTTTCCTACCCTGTTCAGATGACTGAACATTTTATGTGTCTAAATTTAATCATTTAATTAATTTTATGAGCCTAAACATTTAATCCTAAATTTGGATGCCCAAAACTATTAGGTGTTTTAAAAATACTCCCCTTCTCCCCCCTTTCATGTAACTAGATTTATACTTTCTCACTCTTCTAAATTATTTAGCACCAATCCATCTGCATCCCATTGTTCAAAATTTTATTGACATTTCTGTCTGCTGTCATATCCTTTCCCTTTGGTGTGTCCTTGATGTTTTATGCTTTTTAAAATGTGTTTATTGATATTTTGGCAATTTATTTTCAAGAGAAAGCATATCTTCAATCTATCATGTACAACTGCAATTCCTTCTGTGCTATTCTACATTTTCCAGTCTTTATACAATGGATGCATATTCTTTTCATAATCACAAAAAAACACAGTAAATGTTATTTTTAAGGAACTCAGAAAATTATAGTCAATTGAAAATTTCATCTCCACTCATTCTAAATGACTTTATGTATTTATAATCTTCTTTTTCTAAAATTAATTTTGGGCATCTTTCATCTATATAAGTGGCCCAATTAGTCCATATGCTAATTTTTTAAATTGTATTTTATTAAAAGGCAAATACTGTTTACATAGGTGTTAATAAAGTATTAGCACTTCTTACATAACACATATTGCACAGCTACTTTTCAAATTTAGAAAATGTAACAACTGAGCAAAATACATAGTGAGAAGACTAATGTATTATATTTTAAGTACAAATGTATACACATCATTATTAATCCTTCATAGATGAGAAAATTGAAGGTCAGTAAGCTTAGGTAACTCACCCAGGGTTTTTTATTCTAAAATCCATATATTTTACATTAATGCCACTTATTTCTGTGGATCAGTGTCTCATTTTTTCCCATAGACTATCTGAATATCCAACCAGAATTAACTACAGAAAAGTGCTACAACTATTTCATGTCTTAGTTTCTATCAAAACGGGAAACTAAAACCTCTGTCTTTTCTTTTTTCTCAGCTCTTAAGAGTTGATATGAGAATGGAGGCACTATTAATAAAACATTTTTTAATCAAAAAAGGTTCTAGAATAATAGTCTAGCACAATTTAACATAAGAATTGTTCCCAAGGTGGGGTGCACTGTAATTTGGGCTCTGTCTAGCACAAGTAAGACAGTAGACCTCCTTTACTGATAAAAGAGCCCCATCCTGCATTTTACTGATGCACTTTAGGATTCAGCAGCTTCACTGTTCTCTCAGCCTCTATTATTATTAATGCTTAATTTTAATGGATGAAAGGAGGATTTTGGTGTGGGTGGCTTGCTTCTTCTTTTTGTTGTTGTTAAATGTAGCAACAAACAATCAAATCAAAGGAAGAAAAATACAAAGAAAATGGGTCGTGAATAAACAAAAAGGTCAGGACTCTAGTATTTAGTGCAATTTATGGGAAACTATTAACTACACCATGATTGGCAGATTTAACAGTACCTTCCACTCTCTTTTGCCAGTAACTATACAATTATTCCAGGTGTTGTAGTGGAATGACTCTATCAAATTTTATAGGATTAATCAGCATGTAAATGTTGGCAGGCTTCAGCCTCAGATCCGGACTTCAGGTGCAGCACTTAGAACAGATGGAAAGAAACACATCCTCATTTTATTTTCCAAAGCAATTTATACATTGTCCATACTTTTGCCCTGAGACAGAGTTCATTTCATGACATTTACCCAGAATAACATCTTTTTAAAATGCACACACACACAAAAATCACCTGTGTATTAAGAGGTAAAAATGACCCCAGAATTTATGATGTGCATAAATATTACAATTCCACATTTTCTCTTTGAAATTTAGGAAAATATTTAAAACACGACTTCTTTTGGTTATAACTCCATAGTATGTCATCCATAGCTGTTTAAAAAGACAAGCGTGGGCTTTATTACCTCTATCTGCCATATATTTCTTTAGTGATGTCAAGGAGAGGCTCAAGAGGAATTTGGGACACTATGAAGGTCATTGTCTGATTATATAACTATTTGGCATAAACTATTTTGCTCATAAACTTCCAATGTCTCCTAATTGCCAACAGGAGTGACTTTCAAACATTTATTCTTGCCAAAAACAATTTAAGCACTCCATCAGTAATAGTGGCTCACCACAGCAGGACTACTCAGTGCAGCTTAGTGATGAGGCATTCTGGGAGCAATAAAGTTTTAAAAAGCTCTTCTGGAAGTTTTGCTACCTCTTCCCACTCTTGGCCCCAGGTGAGAAGTACTGGCCCTGAGTATAGAGATCAAACTTCTCAGTTTGCTTCTTAGATTTTAGCTTAATCTGTCTACTCAATCTTACCTAAATCCCCTTCTTTAACATAAATTCCAATCAGACAGGCCTCCCAGTTGTTTATTCCTGCCCCTAGTATTTTTCTGTTAGTTTCCTTTCCAAATTTCAAAGTCTGGCCCAATCCTACCTTCCCTAAGATACTTACCCCTAGATTCTCCCAAACTACTGTGTTCCCTTTAACTGTCCTACTTGAATCCCTTATTTGATCAGCAAGATGGGCAGATCCAGGACACATTTAAAATGGACATTGTATGTTCTATAAATACAGAGTTTATGGTCTTCCCTGACCAACTGATTTAGTAGCGCCATCATATGTATATGAAATGTCTTATCCCCTGGACTTCACTATCTTGGAAGAAGTTGTTACACATGACATTTTAATCTAACCCTGAGATTCAGTGCTGAAATGACTGGTTTAGTCTAAGTCTGGGGCCACTGTTCTTTTTCAACTGAAGATAATCATTATATTTTATTTGGCAAAACTAATACAGTTATGTAAAGTTTAAAAATAAAATAAAATTTAAAAAAAAAAAAGAAAAAAAAAACTAAAAAAAAAAAAAAAAAAGTGAAAGTTGCTCAGTTGTGTCCGACTCTTTGAGGCACCATAGACTATACAGTCCATGGAATTCTCCAGGCCAGAATACTGGAGTGGGTAGCCTTTCCCTTCTCCAGGGGATCTTCCCAGATTTTATTAAAAGTTCGTTAAAATTTCAGTAAATTTATCCAATAACCCCAGGTCCTCATATGCCCAATATTAGTCATTAAGATAAATAATTCATTCAGAAAAGCAATTCTCAAAACATTTATTCTGAATATGTGCTATGCCACATGAAATATACAAGGGAATCATAAGAGTTTCTACCTTAAAGGACAAACAAGTAGGTGAAGTTAGAAGTAAACTGAGATATCCTTGAATTTCTGTATTCTGTGGAATCCAATAAGGTTTCTTGAGGAAAACGTAAGTAAATATAATCTGACCTGAATTTCAGGCTAGGGTTTTTGTTTGATTGTTATGTGCTGCTAGTAAAATAGAGAAAGAATATCTCTCAAATACTGCAATGTCATAAATATCTTCACACACAAATTTTTAACTAAACTCATCTACATGATGGGAACAAGGAGCTCGAATACTAAAACCAACAGCTAAGGGGAGAATGAGTCCAGAAAGTAGAAATACTAGAAGAGACATAAAAATGTATCAAAATATGCATCCTGTTTTCCCATTTTTAGCTAAATTCCAGAACTGATTTAAAAAGAAACAATATCAATATAGAGGGAACATACTCTGGAGGCTAAGAGATTGGAATCAGAAAGACACAGTAATGCAGAAAGTGATGAAAAGAATATGAGCTAGGCCTTGGTGATGCAGTGGGAAGAAGGTGATGGATAATAGAGGAACTCTGGAGCAGAACACAGTAGGCCTTGGCAATTGCTTGGGCTGTGAGGATATGGCTCATTTAGATCATTTCTGGGCAATGGCTATCCCTTTTACAGGAACAACTCACTGAGCCAGAACTCAGCTTTTTGGCAGCCAATTATCAGGACAGAAGTCCAAAAAAGGCCTTTGGACCACTGTAATAGATGCCAGGTACAAAAAAAGCACAAAAAGTGCCAGAAGCACCGATACAATATTGAAGGAAGAAAAGAACCAAGTCTTAAGACTTGTATAAGCTACAGTACTGTATAAGCTACAGTAATCAAGACAGTGTGTACTGATGAAAGAAAAGACAAATAGGCCAATAGCACAGAATATAGAGCCGAGAAATATACCCACATCAATACAGTCAATTAATCTTTGACAAAGGAGTTAAGGCAAATACAATGGAACAAAGATAGTCTTTTCAACAAATGGTGCTAGAACAAATAAATATTCACATGCAAAAAAATTTAATCTGGACACAAGTGTTACACTCTTCACAAGAAATAAACCTAAAAAACTCATAGACCTAAATTTACAACAAAAATTTACAAAACTCTTTAAAGATAACATAGGAGAAAATTGAGATAACCTTGGGTAGGGTGATAACTTTTTAGATACAATGTCAAAGGCACAATCCATGAAAAAAAATCAATAAGCCAAACTTCACTAAAATAAAAATTTTCTGCTCTGCAAAAGGTACTGTCAAGAGAATGAAAAGAGACACTGATGTATAGAACAGTCTTTTGGACTCTGTGGGAAAGAGAGAGGGTGAGATGATTTGGGAGAATGGCACTGAAATATGTATAATATCATATATGAAATGAGTCGCCAGTCCAGGTTCAATGCATGATACTGGATGCTTGGGGCTGGTGCACTGGGACGACCCAGAGGGATGGTATGGCGAGGGAGGAGGGAGGAGGGTTCAGGATGGGGAACACATGTATACCTGTGGTGGATTCATTTCGATATATGGCAAAACCAATACAATATTGTAAAGTTAAAAAATAAATTTTTTTTAAAAAAAGAGAGAATGAAAAGACATGTCATCAACTGGGAGAAATAATTTCTCCCAGTTGACACAAAAGACGTATTGATAAAGAACTGTTATCCAAAAAATCAAAGAACTCTCAAAAATAAGAAAACATGATTAAAAAAGGGATCAAATATCTTAATATTTACCTCAACAAAGATAGATAGATAGATGGCAAATAAGCATATGAAAAGGTGCTGTATATCATATGTCCTCAGAGAAATGTAAATGAAAAGGAGACACGACTACACACATATTAGAATGGCCAAATCCAGACACTGACAACATCAAATGCTGGCAATGAAATGGAGCAACAGGAACTCTCATTCATTGCTGGTGGAAAAACAAAGTGGTACAGTCACTTCGGGAGACAGTTTTGTTCTTTCTTACAAAGCTAAACACTTTCTCACCATATGATCCAGTCATTTTGCTCCTTGATACTTACCCAAAGGAGATGAAAACTTAACTTATTTCCACACAAAAACCTACATACATAAGATTATAGTCACTCTACACATAACTGCAAAACGTGGACACAACCAAGAGGTACTTTAGTAGGTGGATAAATGGTTGCACCATAATTATAACAAATGTACCACTTTGGCTTCCCAGGTGATTTAATTAAAAAAAAAAAAAATCCTCCTGCCAATGTAGGAGATGTAGGTTTGATTCCTGGGTCAGGAAGATCCCTTGCAGGAGGAAGTGGTAACCCTCTCCAACATTCTTGTCAGGATAATCCCATAGACAGAGGAGCCTGGTGGGCTACAGTCCATGGGTTGCAAAGAGTTGGACACAACTGAGCAACCGAGTATGCACACACACTTCAGCAAGGTAAACTGATAACAAGGAAGGCTATGCATTTGTGAGCACAGGAAACATACAGGAAATTTCTGTACCTTAAGATAAATTTTGCTGTGAATCTAAACTACTCTAAAAAAATCAATTAAAAAAATTAGAAGCTCTGCATATACTGCACTAATTCCCTTTAGGAGGTACCATGAGAGTTCATATGAACAATCATGGACTAATATTTATATCCACCAGGGAAGATGAGATTACACTGTTAAAAGATCTCAGTAGCTAAAGACAGCAAAAATGTATTCCTTGCCAGACATGTCCATTACCAGTTGACAGGATGACTCTGCTTCTACAGCCACTCAAAACCCAGTAGAAGAGCGTCTCATCTAGACACAGGCTTCCTGGATCACCACAATATGAGAAAAAAGAGAGTGAATTGCCTACAAACTTTTAAAATGTCTACCAAAAGGACTTCCCTGGCAGTCCCATGGTTGAGAATATGTGCTTCCATTGCAGGGGTTGCAGGTTTAATTACTGGTTGCAGAACTAATATCCCACATGCCATGGGGTATGACCAAAAAATATAAGTAAATAAAAATAAATTTAAAATGTATACCAAGAAGTGACACACACCACTTTTGTTCACATTTCTCAGGTCAAGGCAAGTCTGATGACCACGCTTAGTTCAAGGGATTAGGGAAGCATAATTTTACCATGTGTTTAGCAAAGAGAAGATCAGGAAACATTCAAGTGGATAACATTCAGCTGATATGAGAAAGTGCTATAGATGAATTATTAAACTGGATACACTACACAAACATAAAGTTGTAATATAATTATACTATGATCCTATCATCTATGAACACTTACAGTAAGTGGCATTTAGTTGTCCTGCACTTAGATAATAATCTCCTTGTTCTATATTTCTACTTCATGGAATGACACACACTCCATAAGGGGTCTTTGCTGACTCCAAGAGTGAGCTACACGCTCAAGGGGCTATCATAGTGCCCTGTGTTTACTTCTATGTGGCACTGCCCATTCTGCTATGTAATCGGCACCTCAAGGCAAGAACCAAGTCAGGGGCTTATTTAGGTTAACTGTTGACCAATTCCCAAAGTCCTCACATCTCACCACACTTTAAAGGCTGTTTGGTAGCCTTCTGGCTCCAAGGACTACGCCCCAGTCTTTGTGGCCCTTGGATTGTATACTCTACACCTGAAGACTGAAATAGCTGGATACTTGGGCTAATTTTTGAACAGTTGCTATTACTGAGACTAATAAATGATGCCATATTTGCTTATATATTTTAGGCCTTAAAATGAGTCTTAGCTGCTATAATATAGAGTAAAGCAACTAAAAGATTCTAGCTAAAATAGTTAAACTGTTCATACTCATATTAGATCTCTTATTGTGTTGTATGAATTTTGGATATATTGGTAAATGTGATGAATTTTAAAGCTTGTGTTATATTTTTGAAGGGCATTTTTTTCAGGTTTACATTTTAAATGCATCTATAAACCAATTTAAAATTCCTTTAGACTAATTACACTGTCATACATTCCCTATTGCAACATTTTAGAGTACTGCTTCTATAATTTTGAGAAGACGGATGATAGTTTAAAATATTAAGCAAAACCTTCGTGGCTCATTTAAGCAGCACTTCAGTTCAGTTTAGTCACTCAGTTGTGTCCGACTCTTTGCAACCCCATGAATCGCAGCACGTCAGGCCTCCCTGTCCATTACCAACTCCTGGAGTTTACTCAAACTCATGTGCATCGAGTCGGTGATGCCATCCAACCATCTCATCCTCTGTCATCCCCTTCTCCTCCTGTCCCCAATCCCTCCCAGCATCAGAGTCTTTTCCAATGAGTCAACTCTTCGCATGAGGTGGCCAAAGTATTGGAGTTTCAGCTTTAGCATCAGTCCTTCCAATGAACACCCGGGACTGATCTCCTTTAGAATGGACTGGATGGATCTTCTTGCAGTCCAAGGGACTCTCAAGAGTCTTCTCCAACAACACAGTTCAAAAGCATCTATTCTTCGGTGCTCAGCTTTCTTCACAGTCCAACTCTCACATCCATACATGGCCACTGGAAAAACCATAGCTTTGACTAGACAGACCTTTGTTGGCAAAGTAATGTCTCTGCTTTTGAATATGCTATCTAGGTTGGTCATAACTTTCCTTCCAAGGAGGAAGCGTCTTTTAATTTCATGGCTTCAACCACCATCTGCAGTGATTTTGGAGCCCCCAAAAATAAAGTCTGACACTGTTTCCCCATCTATTTCCCATGAAGTGATGGCACCAGATGCCATGATCTTCGTTTTCTGAAAGTTGAGCTTTAAGCCAACTTTTTCACTCTCCTCTTTCACTTTCATCAAGAGGCTTTTGAGTTCCTCTTCACTTTCTGCCATAAGGGTGGTGTCATCTGCATATCTGAGGTTATTGATATTTCTCCCAGCAATCTTGATTCCAGCTTGTGCTTCTTCCAGCCCACCATTTCTCATGATGTACCCTGCATAGAAGTTAAATAAGCAGGGTGACAATAAGCAGCCTTGATGTACCCCTTTGCCTATTTGGAACCAGTCTGTTGTTCCATGTCCAGGTCTAACTCTTGCTTCCTGACCTGCATATAGGTTTCTCAAGAGGCAGGTCAGGTGGTCTGGTATTCCCATCTCTTTCAAAATTTTCCACAATTTATTGTGATCCACACAGTCAAAGGCTTTGGCATAGTCAATAAAGCAGGAATAGATGTTTTTCTGGAACTCTCTTTCTTTTTCCATGATCCAGCAGATGTTGGCAATTTGATCTCTGGTTCCTCTGCCTTTT
The DNA here is from genome assembly GCF_019923935.1 of Bubalus bubalis. Taxonomy (NCBI): domain Eukaryota; kingdom Metazoa; phylum Chordata; class Mammalia; order Artiodactyla; family Bovidae; genus Bubalus; species Bubalus bubalis. Next base: position 29,694,732 of record NC_059176.1, on the reverse strand, counting down.
CTAAAACCAGCCTGAACATCTGGAAGTTCACGGTTCACGTATTGCTGAAGCCTGGCTTGGAGAATTTTGAGCATTACTTCACCAGCATGTGAGATGAATGCAATTGTGCAGTAGTTTGAGCATTCTTTGGCATTGCCTTTCTTTGGGATTGGAATGAAAACTGACCTTTATTCCATTGCTATATTAGACTGATATAGGCAAGGCAGGAAATCCAGGGTTTGATTGTGCTAAAAAAAACATATCAAAATCCCAGAAAACATCAGGAAAATTTTCAAAGCCTTTTTTATTTCAACAGAAATCAAAGAATTCAATTTTTTTTCTTGGAGATTTGCTATCTTTGGTCCTAATTAATTCTTGGAGAGTAACCTGTAGTTAATTGGTTAACTAACAATAGCCCAGAGGCAAAGTCCCTCATAGCAAGCACATAAAAACAAAGGTTGTACATAGCAGAGAGTCATCGAAGAGTGACTTGTTAATCTTCATTAGAAATAACCCCTAATGCATACTTGTTCTGATCTTTCAAGTCTAATAGCCACTGTAAAATAGCTCACTGTGTCCCTTTTGCACTTCAGGAAAGGAAGGTGAGAAGTGATCAGGGCTAGCAACTTAACTTGACATCATGGCTGTTTGGCATCAAGCAAACAGCCATGAACCATCTGACCCTTCCTTATCTTTTCCTCCAATTCTTCATTCCCATTCTACCTTTTCCCAAACCAGCTAAATTTCCCAAAAGAGAATAAGAGGACTTGTTCATTTATTTAGAAAAGTGGAACATCTGTTTCTTCTTCCTTTCCTTTCCAAGGTGGGGAAAACATCATCAACTTTTCAGTAGAAACCTAGAATCTAGGTTCAAGTCATGGTCTAATATATTCTTCTTCCTTTACTAGATGGAAGTAAGAACCCTTTTTGGATCCATAAATATCATTTGAGAAAGAGTTCTCATGAACATAACCATGACCATAGGAGAACATGCTCCTCTTGATCATCCTCCATAAAGCTGCCATCACATCCATCAGAAGAACAGGCTTCAAATGTCCTGCAGACTTTTTCCCTATGTCAATCCAGCTTCATAAATAACTGTGTCCTCACAGACCTCAACAAAACTCTTGTTCTTGAAATTTTCTATACCGGGGTGAAGATTGAGTATATCCATATGAAAACAACGAAAGGGATCCAGCTGCCCATGGAGGTGATGCCCCTCTGGGTGAGCAGCCATCCAGCTACGAGCTGATAACCACTTGACTTAAGGCAGCCTGAGTTATTTCTGCTTCCTGGTGCTAGCTGACTACAGGACAAAACTGGGTTTCATTCTGCTTCTGTTGTTTGTTCAGCTGAACCTCCCACTCAGAACGCACCTTCCCTCTTTGTTCTGTGTAGCTAAGCTACCCAGTCAGTGGAAAAATTCAACCTGTAGTCTCTTCTAATCAGCTACTCAAGGAAAGAGATCATACCTTCTATTTCTTCTTATCCCCCAGTGGCACATAACATAGACGGTGCAAATGGGAGGTGACTTAGAATTGCTCTTAAACTATGCAAAAGAGCATGAGAGCACAGAGAGTAGAGAGATAGATTACTAATTTAAACATATATATATATATATACACACACACACATTAAATATAATAGTTTTAAATTATGAATTTTTGAACTATTTTTCCCTAAAATTGAACTCCCACCAATATTCAACCAGTCCCTTACTTTCCAGCAATGTCAAGTGTGTATAATAATTTCTGTAAACATTAACTTCTATCTCAAGAACAAATTGTAATAATATGAAAAGAAATTAGAATGAAAACTCTGCCAGAAAAACCTAAACCAAATTTGAGACTCACTTAGATATTTCTTATAATCACTACTATATCCTCCTTATCTCCTAGGCCTTCAGATATCTTCTAAGATCTTAGAGTACTATTGGCATACATACTGTTAGTGCATACAATAATTCTTACCAACCAAATCTGTACCTCAGGAGATAATTCTGAAAATCTTCTCTACAAAGCTCTTTAAACAAAAAATAGCATTCTTTCTGTGGAATCCCAGGATGTTAATAAATGTTGCCCATAAAATGGGTGCCATGGACATGTAAGTTTGGGAAACTTCAGTTAAAGTTACTTTATTAATTAATAAATGTATTTATTGCCAACATTCTTAGAACTTTTAGTACGTTAAACTCAGTGTGAATCACTAAGAGGAGGATAACAAATACAGCATTTTGGAGAAGGAAATGGCAACCCACTCCAGTATTCTTGCTGGGAAAATTCCATGGACAGAGGAGCTGGAAGGCTAGAGTGGCAGAGAGTCACAGAGAGTCAGACACAACTGACCACAGCACAGCATCAAACAAAAAGTATGAAGTATCAATTGCTTGGAAGAAAATTACTTTTCTCACATATGCTACTGAAGTATATCTGTTTAAAGAGAAATGTATACTTTATACTTACATTATTTATGAATATACATGTTAAGAGTTAAGTAACTCAGTTTTTTAGGATGAAATTTAAAATAAATTACAAATTCTTGAGGTTATATAATTACATAGTAATGACTATTCTCTTACTGCAGTATTAGATAGTAGAAAAGTGGACTGATCACTGAACCAGGTGTTAGAACACCTAAATCCAGCTTTGTTTTTACTGATAAAGTAAAACTCATTTGTAAACAACATTATTGATGTAACAGGGGAAATATGTGTGTAAAACATTTGTAAAATTGAAGTTTTCATCCCATACTAAGAGTACTGGAGTGGGGTGCCATTGCCTTCTCCGGTATGTATGTATGTATACACACACGCACGCACACACACACACACACACACACACACACAGCATTTTCCAACACCTCACAGCACTATTCAAGAAGCATCTTTGAAGGTCAGAAAAAGGCACCTGCAGGGGCTAGAGTGTCTCTCTGTCCAGAATCATTTCTAGGAGAGCCAAAGCAGTCAAATTCAAACTTAACTGCACATTTCAAAACAGTCACTGCAAAACTGTATTTGCCTGGAGGAATTTTCCAGCCTCCCTGGATAACATGACTGCTTTAACTTTAGAAAGCTATAGTGAATTAACGATCAACTCTAATTACCTGAATAACATGAAGGTTCAGACACTGAAAAAAAAATGGTGAACAGAGCATTCGATTCTCTTTCTTACCATCCTCCTCATCTGTCTATTCTTTATTTTCAAATTACAGATAGAGGGAAGAATTAGCCATGGAAATGTGCCTTGTGTAGTCCTATCAGAGATAAATATAGACAAAGAGTGTACAGACTTGTTTATTTGAAGTTCTAGGCAGAAGTTATGGACTTGAAAGTGTCAGAGTTTGTGTGATAATTGAAATTTTTGCATCTTTTAAGTCCTACTATATTCAGATTTAAACTGTTATTTTACCAAAACAAATTCGATTTTTTTTATACATAGCAAATCATAAGATGAACCTTTCATTTTCCTCTAAACAAGACTACAGTATCCAATAACTTTCAACAGTTTTTCCTTATTTCTTTCTACTAATTTTATTAGACTATAGTTGCTTTACAATGTTGTATTATTTTCTGCTATACCACAAATGCAATCAGCTACACATATACATGTATTTCCTCTTTTTTTGGATTTCCTTCCCATTAAGGCCACCACATATCATTGAGTTTCCTGAGCTATATAGTAGGTTCTCATTTTCAATCTTTTCAATAATTAAAAAAGGAGTAAAATAAACTCATTCTCTCTGATTTAGCCTGTGAAATATACCTAATATGAGTATCAATAAGGATTTTTCATCATCAATTCAGTAAAAATATTTATGACAATAACCTCAGAGAAATATTCTTTAAACTTTCAATCCACAATATCCTGGGATGATGCATCAAAAATCTGTTGGAAACTAAAGTTTGAATTTGTAGTGGCATGTGGATACCTGTTTTTCTCAGCAAAATAATTCAGCCATTGTAATTATTTTTAACAGAATTGGGCTTCACACTGTGGGATAATGAGCTGGAAAATGTATTTGTTTTAAATAAAGGCATTTTCACACTACAAGAACACACAAACATCTACAAAACCCAAATGCGCCCATCCAGCGTGCCTGGTAAAAGAGCCAATTTGATGTTATTTCCAACTGTGTAGAAATAATTTGCTACAAATTCAGACTACAATGCAAACAGGTGCTTCTTGAAAGAAACCCCATGAGTCTGGAATTGCCAAGGGCTGAGACAGCTGGAAAAGATGAAGATGCTCTCTTTTAAATGGAACCCAAGCCTCTGGAGCCTGTTTAGGTCCTGACTATAAGCATTACCTTCCAGTCGGTCATCCATGATCATAAGAGCAGCTGGCCCCTCAAATTACCCTTCACGTTTCACTAAAGCTGTGGATTTGTACTAGCAACAATCACATGTTACATTGAGAATGTGTGGGAAGGTTATTCCCAAACAAGCCCCAGGAGACCAGATAAGGGACATCAGATGCAATAACCTTCACTTTAAAAGTCCAACTTCACCATATGAATCAAATAAAGAGACAAAGATGAGGCCAAGGGAGAGAAGGGTGGAACGGGAAGACAGTAAAGTATCGATGGAACAACTGTAATGAGATGGGAAGTGGGTGAGGTGGGAATCAACTCTGAGTTAGAGAGTTGAATTATGCAGCACAAACGAATGATAAAAAGAATATAGTTCAAAAAAGGAATTAGAAATTATCTTAGGTTTCAAGGGGAAATTTTCAGGAGTGCAAAACTAATCTACGGGTACAATATTTACACTAGTATTGTTACTGAAACACAAGTCCCTGTGCCCAACCCACAGAGAGGTCAAACAAGACCTAAACATCAGAGTTTGGAACAGAGGAAGGTTTATTACAGGGCCCTGCAAGGAGATTGGCTTCCCTGGTGGCTCAGTGGTAAAGAATCCACCTGTCAACGCAGGAGACACAGGAGACGTGGGTTCGATCCTTGGATTGGGAAGATTCCCTGGAGGAGGAAATGGCAACCCACTCCAGTATTCTTGCCTGGGAAATCCCATGGACGGAGGAGCCTGGAGGGCTACAGTCCATGGGGTCGCAAAGAGTCAGACACACCGAGAGACTGAGCACACACATGCAAGGAGGTGGATGGCTCATGCTTTAAAGCTTCCACACTCCCTGAAAGCTTTCAGCAAAGCCCTTTTTCTAGGAAAGGTGAGGGAGGGGTGTAGTTAGCTGTTATAGACTTCTTGGTGTCAGATCCTTTGTTCTTGAGGTCAGGTCATGGTCAGGTAATGATGTTCCTGTAAATCTCTACCAAACGAATGTTATTCCCTGTTCTGACAAGAAAGGGCAGGGTCCCAAGACAAAACTTTCGCCCTCTGAGGTCCAGGGCCCGGCTAAGAGGAAGCAAATCTCAGCCGGCAGCTCCCTCAGGGCCAGGTTCCTAGACCCTGCCCAGCTGTCATCACAGAGGGAGCAAAGCACTCAGGACTCACCTGACCCTCAGGCTCTACAAGCCGCCCAAATAGGGGAGGGGTGGCAGGTCCCACAGACTGTGACCCAGGAAGACTGCTGCTGTTAATCAGTCACAAAGTGGGGATGGAGGAGGGGTTTACCGCCACCTCAGGCCCTGGGCCCAGCCAGTGGGTGAGGGCTCCAGAGCTCCACAGGACACAGCTTCCAGTCTGTTTCCTGGGCCCCCAGAGCTCACCTTCTGGCCTGAGAGCCGGTAGACTGGAGGAACCAGGGGCGAAGGCCAGGATTCGCCTCTTACCTCACTCTCTACCTAAGGATGGACAGACAGTCCAACAGTTGGTTGAATCCCACCACTAAGGGTTGCTCCTTGACAGTTGGGTGCTTGTGGGTGGGGCCCACTGAGGCACCGACCAATGACTGAGTTGGACCCATTGCCTGGTAACAGGGTGCAGAGTAATAGCAATCAGTGAGGAACCACTGGGTGCTAAGAGCTGCTGTATTTGTCTGTGCTGTTTCAGTACTATGTACAAATGGGTGTGTAATACATTCTCAGTGCTGATTCCTGCTTAGACCTTAATGCACTTCCAGTACTTATCCATAGGTCTTCCTACAGTTTCCTGTTGAATTGTACCGAGTTGTTAATAAGCTTGATGATTTCAAACCTTTTTTCTTAGTAACTTGGTTTTAAGATTCTGCTCCAATAATTCCAACCTGTGGGCAACCTTTTTTCCCATAGCACCAAGCAATTCTCAAACACCAGTTGAGTGTCCTACACTTCCAGTCAGTTCTGACACTACCTACCTGGAGACAGTATCAGATCCCACAGGTTAAGAGCTTGGTCCTACAAGACTGCATCCCACCACCAATTCAGATGCCAATCACGAGTCCAGGTTGCCATCTGTGCCTCTGACCAACTGGCTATACACAGATCAGGAGTTTCAAATGACTCCCTCCTTGGATTTGGCTAATTTGCTAAAGAGGCTCACAGAACTCAGAGAAACTTTTTTCTCATTAGATTATCAGTTCATAATGAAATGATATAACTCAAAAACAGTCAGATGGAAGAGATGCACAAACTTAAGTTCTGTCGGGTAGGGGTGTGGAGCTTTCTTCCCTACCCTCCCCAGGTGTCACCCTCCCCATATCTCCACCAGCTCACTACTCCTGCAGCTCACCACTGCTCTCAGAACCCTGTCTCTCCCCTCTCCAGAGGTTGGGGAGTGGGGGTAGGAATGGAAAGTTTCAACCCTCTAATCACATGGTCGGTTCCCCTGGCAACTAGCCTCAATCCTTAGGAGAATTAGGGGCATTCCAAAAGTCACCTCAGTAACATAAGTTCTCTCTCGTCACTTAGGAAATTCAAGGTGCTAACTGCTAGCAACGAGATCAAATACCAAATATATATTACTTATTACAAATCATAAGATCACAGGATTCCTTCTACTAGTCCTCTAAAAGAATCCCTTGTCACCAAAAATGGGTATGTCAACAGAGGAATCTAGTCTGAAGCTCAAAAGGAATTCATCAGTACAAACAGAACTTCTCCAGAATATACAATGTGTTCTGACCAGATTATCAGCAAGAACTTTTCAGGTAATAAAGAAACCCAGGACTTCCCTGGTGGCCCAGTGGTTAAGAATCCGCCTTGAAATGCTGGGGACACAGGTTCAATCCCTGGACAAGGAACTAAGATCCCACATGCCTCAGGGAAACTAAGCCTGAGTGCCGCATTTACTGAGCCTGCTTGCCCAGAGCCCGTGCTCTGAAATAAGAGAAGCCACTGCAATGAGACACCCGCACACTGCAAGAAAGAGCGGCCCCCACTCACCGCAACTACAGAAAGCCTGAGACCAGCAACAAAGACCCAGTGCAGCCGAAAAAAGAGAAATCCAAGAATGCACCTGAAAATATCCCAAACTTCCACCAAAATCCACTTTTCAAAATCCATTTAACACTGAAAGGGGAAGGCAAAATTGTTTAAGGCAACTGTTAGCAGAGGCTATGAGTCATATTTTCAGCTTGGTGTTCACATGATTAATTTTTATACCACCCAAGTGTTGAAACAAATGTAATGAAGTCAACTTTAAGTGCCATATACAGGGAGAACTTTTCCCTTTATTTTACATTGTGCCAAACATATAAAAATTACTTGGTTGTACAGAAATGACTTTTACTAAATTTAGTTTAATTGAAAATTCTGATAGCTGAACTAACACATATGCAGCAAACATATTCCTTCTAAAATTGATGTCACTCTCTCTGGGATTTCTTAATCATCTTGGAGAAAAAAGCCATGTTTCTGTGATGCAAGTCATGTGATTTCATTTTAAATTTAAAAATATGGCTTTCATTATTTTGTATACTCTGTTAAAGAAAAACACTGTTTATGTTCTTTAATACTTAAGGTATTTATTTTTTAAAGATTTTTTAGTCAAAATAAGGGATGGTAAACTTTCCCAAATGCAGAAATGTCTTGTTCCCTCCAAGGAATGAAAGGCCTTTGTACCTTATAATAAAAATCATCATTTCCTTGTATTTACCTCTCAGAGAATAAGGCACACAGTGAACACAACTGCTTCGAGCAGCTAGAATTTGTCCTTGGCAAACAAAAGGTCTTTAAAGATGATTTCTGCTCACAGCATTAAAGTGTATTACATTTTAAATATGAACATTTTCAATTATAGCAACTATCCTTCTAGCATAGCTCTGACTTGTTTGCACAAACAAATGGATATTCTTATTTATGTATTTCTATAAAATAGGCATCTAGAGGGAAGGGAGACTCATCTGGTAAAGCCCCCCAAAAGGAGGAAATAATGCAATTTAGCTGCTCAATCTTCTAACTTGCTTTGTTAAAACCTCAGTTTCTCATTGCATCAAATTGCCTACCTCTACAATATTCACAGGAATTTTATGCAGACAGAAGATAAACAGAACATTTGCGGTTCTATTCATTCACTGAAGGAAAAACTTGCTAATTGCTTTTTCTTTTATAGTTTATCATTTTTTAATTACACAGGCAATATTACACAAGTCTCAGTAGAGAGGTATAAATTTTATGAAAAATGAAAACTACATTTTTCTCCCCCATACCCACCAAATTCCACTCCTCTCTTCAAAGTAATTATTTTCAATTATTAAAGATTATTTTATCTATTCTTTTGTTGTTAATTTCTAATCGTATTGCACCATGATCAGAGAACATGGCCTGAACTATTTCTGCTTTCTGGAATATACCAAAATCGGAGGGGATGGGAGCTCTAGTTGTTGTTGTTCAGTTGCTCAGTCATGTCCAACTCTGCTACCCAATACGTTGCAGCACTGCAGGCTTCCCTGTTCTTCACCATCTCCCAGAGTTTGCTTAAACTCATGTCCATTGAATCGGTGATGCCATCCAACCATCTCATCCTCTGTCGTTCCTGTCTCCTCCTGTCTTCAATCTTTCCAAGCACCAGGGTCTTTTCTAATGACTCAGCTCTTCACAGGGCTTCCCGCATAGCTGAGTCAGTAAAGAATCTGCCTGCGATGCAGGACACCCAGGTTTGATTCCTGGGTTGGGATGATGCCCTGGAGGAGGAACTGGCAACCTACTCCAGTATTCTTGCCTGAAAAATCCCATGGGAAGAGAGCCTGGCAGGCTACAGTCCATGAGGTGGCAAGGTTGGACACAACTTAGCGACTAAACCAAGCAACCAACAGCTCTTCAAATCAGGTGCCCAAAGCACTGGAGCTTCCATTTCAGCATCAGTCCTTCCAATGAATATTCAGGGTTGATTTCCTTTAGGATTGACTGGTTGGATCTCCTTGCTGGTTAGAGTCCAAGGGACTCCCAAGAGTCTTCCCCAACATCACAGTTCAAAAGCATCAATTCTTCAGTGCTCAGCCTTTTAATGGTCCAATTCTTACATCCATACATGACTACTGGAAAAACCATAACATTGACTATATGGACATTTGTCAGCAAAGTAATGTCTCTGCTTTTTAATACGCTGTCTAGGTTTGTCATAGTTTTTCTCCCAAGGAGCAAGCATCTTTTAATTTCATGGCTGCAGTCACCATCATTTTTTTGGATTTTGGAACTCAAGAAGATAAAGTCTGTCACTATTTCCATTGTTTCCCTCATCTATTTGCCATGAAGTGATGGGACCAGATGCCATGATTTTAGTTTTGTGAATGCTGAATTTTAAGCCAGATTTTTCACTCTCCTCTTTCACTCACCTTCATCAAGAGGCTCCTTAGATCTTCTTTGCGTTCTGCCATAAGGGTGGTGCCATCTGCATATCTGAGATTATTGATATTTTTCTTGGCAATCTTAGTATCTGAGGTTATCTGAGGTTATTGATATTTCTCCTGGCAATCTTGATTCCAGCTTGTGCTTCATCCAGCCTTGCATTTCACATGATGTACTCTGCATATAAATTAAATAAGCAGGGTGACAATATACAGTCTTGATGTACTCCTTTCCCAATTTGGAACCAGTCCATTGTTTCGTGTCCAGTTCTAACTGCTGTTTCTTGACCTGCATACAAGTTACGCAGGAGGCAGGTAAAGTGGTCTGGTATTCCCATCTCTTGAAGAATTTTTCATAGTTTGTTGTGATCCACACAAAGGCTTTAGTGTATTCAATGAAGCAGAAGTAATGTTTTTCTGAAAGTTTCTTGCTTTTTCTATGATCCAACAGATGTTGGCAAATTGATCTCTGGTTCCTCTGTCTTTTCTAAATCCAGCTTGTACCTCTGGAAGTTCTCAGTTCAGGTACTGTTGAAGTTAAGCTTGGAGAATTTTGAACATTACTTTGCAAGCATGTGAAATGAATGCAATTGTGTGGTAGTTTGAGCATTCTTTGGCACTGCCCTTCTTCAGCACTGGAATGAAAACTGACCTTTTCCAGTGCTGTGGTCACTGCTGAGTTTTCCAAATTTGCTGGCATACTGCGTGAAACACTTTCACAGCATCATCTTTTAGGACTTGAAATAGCTCGGTTGGAATTCTATCACTTCCATGAGCTTCATTCCTAGTGATGCTTCCTAAGGCCCACTTGACTTCACACTCTAAGATGTCTGGCTCTACCACACCATCATGGTTATCTGGGTCATGAAGATCTTTTTTGTATAGTTCTGTGTATTCTTGCCACCTCTTCTTAATATCTTCTGCTTCTGTTAGTTCCATATCATTTCTGTCCTTTATTGTGCCCATCTTTGTATGAAATGTTCCCTTGGTGTCTCTAATTTTCTTGAAGGGATCTCTAGTCTTTCCCATTCTATTTTTTTCCTCTATTTCCTTGCATTGTTCACTTAGGAAGGCTTTCTTATCTTTCCTTGTGTTCTTTGGAACTCTGCATTCAGATGGGTATATCTTTCCTTTTCTCCTTTGCCTTTCGCTTCTCTTCTTTCTCAGCTATTTGTAAGGTCTCCTCAGATAACCATTTTACCTTTTGGCATTTCATTTTATTGGGGATGGTTTTGATCACCACCTCCTGTACAATGTCACAAATCTCTGTCCATAGTTCTTCAGGCACTCTATCAGATGTAATCTCTTGAATCTATTTGTCACTTCCACTGTATAATTATCATTTCAGTTCAGTTCAGTTCAGTCGCTCAGTTGTGTCTGACTCTTTGCAACCCCATGAATCGTAGCACGCCAGGCCTCCCTGTCCTTCACCAACTCCTGGAGTTCACTCAGACTCACATCCATTGAGTCAGTGATGCCATCCAGCCATCTCATCCTCTGTCATCCCCTTCTTCTGGGGATTTGATTTAGGTCATACCTTAATAGCCTAGTGGTCTTCCCTACTTTCTTCAATTTAAGTCTGAATTTTGCAGTAAGGAGTTTGTGATCTGAGCCACAGTTAGCTACTGGTCTTGTTTTTGCTGACTGTATAGAGCTTCTCCATATTTGGATGCAAAGAATATAATCAATCTGATTTTGGTATTGACCATCTGGTGATGTCCATGTGTAGGGTCTTCTCTTGTGTTGTTGGAAGAGGGTGTTTGCTATGACTGGTGTGTTCTTTTGGCAAAACTCTGTTAGCCTTTGTCCTGCTTCATGTTCTACTCCAGGGCCAAACTTGCCTGTTACTCCAGGTATCTCTTGACTCCCTACTTTTGCTTTCCAATCCCCTATGATGAAAAGGACACTTTTTGGGGGTTAGTTCTAGAAGGTCTTATAGGTCTTCATAGAACCATTCAAATTTAGCTTTTTTTGGCATTAGTGGTTGGGGCATAGACTTGGATTACTGTGATATTGAATGGTGTGACTTGGAAATGATCCAAGATCATTCTGTCATTTTTGAGATCGCTCCCAAGTAATGCATTTTGGACTCTTGCTGACAGTGAGGGATACTCCATTTCTTCTAAGGGATTCTTGCCCATAGTAGTAGATATAATAGTCTTCTGAATTAAATTCGCCCATTCCGGTCCATTTTATTTCACTGATTTCTAAAATGTCAATGTTCACTCTTGCCATCTCCTCTTTAACCACTTCCAACTTACTTTGTTCATAGACCTAACATTCCAGGTTCCTATGCAATATTATTCTTACAGCTTCAGACTTTACTTCCATCATCAGTCACATTCACAACTGGGCGTTGTTTTCACTTTGGCTTAGCCTCCTCCTTCTGTCTGGAGCTATTTCTCTGCTCTTCTCCAGTAGCATATTGGGCACCTACTGACCCAGGGAGTCCATCTTTCAGGGCCATATCTTTTTGCCTTTTCATACCATTCATGGGGTTCTCAAGGCAAGAATGCAGAAGTGGTTTGCCATTCCCTTCTCCTGTGGACCACATTTTGTCAGAACTCTCCACCATGACCCACCCATCCTGCATGGCCCTACACATTATGGCTCATGGTCTCACTGAGTTAGATGAGGCTGTGATCTTAGTGATGAGTTTGGTTACTTTCCTAACCAAATTGTGGTTTTCATTTTGTCTGCCCTTTGATGGGTGAGGATAAGAGGCTTGGGGTAGCTTCCTGATGGGAGGGACTGGTTGTGGGAAAAGCTGGGTCTTCCTCTGGTGGACAATGCCATGCTCAGTAAATCCTTAATACAATTTTCTGTTAATGGGTGGGGCCTGTTCCCTCTCTGTAGTTTGACCTGAGGCCAAACTATGGTAGGGGTAATGGCAGTAACTGCAACCTACTTCAAAAGGCCTGATACCAGCATGCCGCAGCTCCCAGTACTGCTGTAGTCAGTGCCCCTGGCCCATACCTCCGAGACTCACACAGGATTCTTGCTCAGTTTCTTGAGGGGTCACTGCTCCTTTCTCCTGGGTCTTGGTGTGCACAAAGTTTTGTTGTGCCTCCAGGAGTCTGTTTCCCCAGTCCTGTGAAAGTTCTATAATCAAATCCCACTGACCTCCAAAGTCAAATTCCCTGGGAGTTCTCAGTCCCTTTGCTGGATCCACAGGTTGGAAAATCTGTTTTGGGCCCTAGAACTTTTGCAACAGTGGAAGAACTTCTTTGATATAATTGCTCTCCAGTTTGTGGGTCGTCTGCTCGGTGGCTCTATAGTGGAGCTAATGGTAACTTCCTCCAACAGGACTTATGCCATACTCCATTCCTCCCAGGTCTGCTGCAGCCAGAGCCTCTGTCCCCATGGCAAGTCACTGCTGACCCATGCCTCTGAAAGAGACCCTCAGATACTCAAAGGCAGGTCTGGCTCAGTCTCTTGTAGAGGTCACTGTCCATTCCCTGGGTCCTGGTATACAAAAGGTTTTGTTCAGTTCAGTTCAGTCACTCAGTCATGTTCGACTCTTTGTGACCCCATGAATCACAGCATGCCAGGCCTCCCTGTCCATCACCAACTCCCGGAGTTTACCCAAACTCATGTCCATCGAGTTGGTAATGCCATCCAGCCATCTCATCCTCTGTCATCCCCTTCTTCTCCTGCCCCCAATCCATCCCAGCATCAGAGTCTTTTCCAATGAGTCAATTCTTTGCATGAGGTGGCCAAAGTATTGGAGTTTCAGCTTCAGCATCAGTCCTTCCAATGAACCCCCAGGACTGATCTCCTTTAGAATGGACCAGTTGGATCTCCTTGCAGTCCAAGGGACTCTCAAAAGTCTTCTCCAACACCACAGTTCAAAAGCATCAATTCTTCGGCACTCAGCTTTCTTCACAGTCCAACTCTCACATCCATACATGACCACTGGAAAAACCACAGCCTTGACTAGACGGACCTTTGTTGGCAAAGTAATGTCTCTGCTTTTGAATATGCTATCTAGGTTGGTCATAACTTTCCTTCCAAAGAGTAAGCGTTTTTGAATTTTATGGCTGCAATCACCATCTGCAGTGATTTTGGAGGCCAGAAAAATAAAGTCTGACACTGTTTCCACTGTTTCCCCATCTATTTCCCATGAAGTGATGGGACCAGATGCCATGATCTTCGTTTTCTGAATGTTGAGCTTTAAGCCAACTTTTCCACTCTCCACTTTCACTTTCATCAAGATGCTTTTTAGTTCCTCTTCACTTTGGGCCATAAGGGTGGTGTCATCTGCATATCTGAGGTTATTGATATTCCTCCCAGCAATCTTGATTCCAGCTTGTGCTTCTTCCAGCCCAGCGTTTCTCATGATGTACTCTGCATAGAAGTTAAATAAGCAGGGTGACAATAAGCAGCCTTAATGTACCCCTTTTCCTATTTGGAACCAGTCTGTTGTTCCATGTCCAGTTCTAACTGCTGCTTCCTAACCTGCATATAGGTTTCTTAAGAGGCAGATCAGGTGGTCTAGTATTCCCATCTCTTTCAGAATTTTCCTCAGTTTATTGTAATCCACACAGTCAAAAGCTTTGGCATAGTCAAGAAAGCAGAAATAGATGTTTTTCTGGAACTCTCTTGCTTTTTCCATGATCCAGCGGATGTTGGCAATTTGATCTCTGGTTCCTCTGCCTTTTCTAAATCCAGCTTGAACATCTGGAAGTTCACGGTTCACATATTGCTGAAGCCTGGCTTGGAGAATTTTGAGCATTACTTTACTAGCGTGTGAGATGAGTGCAATTGTGTGGTAGTTTGAGCATTCTTTGGCATTGCCTTTCTTTGGGATTGGAATGAAAACTGACCTTTTCCAGTCCTGTGGCCACTGCTGAGTTTTCCAAATTTAGCACCCTCCAAGTGTCTCTGGCAGGTCTGAGAGCTGGGAGCTCTATTAAAGCTTACTTTTTCTTTTTGCCTATTTTATCATGAAAAGGATGTGGATTTTCTATATGTAGGTTACAAAGATAGAGGCTGTGATAGAGATAGCTTAGATCAAGCTTGTTACTTGTTATTGAAATTTTACTTATTTTTATTTATTTTTTTCAGTTGATCTTTAAAATTCTGAGAGAAATATATTGTTTCCAACTGTGATTTCAGATAAGTTACTCTGTACTCTTCTAGCAGCCTTTTCTTCATGGTTGTTGTATCTTCTCAGTGAGCTATTAATATAAAATGTCTCTTTTGTTTATCAAATATTTTTGGCTTTAAATCTACTTTTTGATGATTGCCATGAATGCTTTAGTTTTGTTGGACTGTTTTGCATATGCTTTTTTTCACCCTTTCTATACCATTTTCTTTTAGTGTTGACTCTAAAACATACCTAAATATTGTTGTTTACCCAATGTGAAAATCTCCATCCTTTAATAAAGAAATTACACCCATCAATAAACTCCTGATTAATACATATGTATGTGTTAGTTGCTCAGCCATATCTGACTTTTGAGATCCCATTGACTGTAGCCCACCAGACTCCTCTGTCCATGGAATTCTCCAGGCAAGAATATTGGAGTAGGTAGCCATTCCCTTCTCCAGGGGATTTTCCCAACTCAGGGATGGAACCCAGGTCTCCTAATTGCAGGTGGATTCTCTACTGTGCACTACAGTAATTAAATAATATTAAAAAATTATTACCTATTTAAATAGCATAACAAATATTATAAATAACTAATGACCTATCTGTCCTTATTCCTGCTACCTAGTTCATGTTTTCTATGACTACATTCTCTTGTTCTCTCTTTTGCCCTCCTTTTCCATGTTGAACTTTCTGGGTTATTGATGTTCTATTTTATCCCCTTTCTTTTATTTGTAAGTAACAGAGCCTACTTATTTTTTTCAGTGATTATTCTTTCAATTTTGTCACACATATTTATACTTAAAATTTTCAAACACATCTAAAGTTAATTAGTATCTATATTCTCTTGCTGTATAGGGGAAACCTTAGCATTCTCTAACTTTCCTTGACCCATCACATGTTATAATTACCTAATGATTCAGTTGCAAATTAACTTATTTGTACTATGCATTCATAATTATTTAACAAAGAAAAGGTTTATTGCATTTTGCTCATGAAATTTATCATATCCTATATTTTCTTCCTTCTGCAATATATCCATGAGGTTTTGTGGACCCTTTGAAGGTGTCTGCCTGAAAAGGTTTTAATTTTACCATCACATTTGAATTATAGTTAGGCTGTGCACAGACTTGTAAATTAAACATTATTTCCACTCAGAGAATATTACACAGCTCTAAAAAGAAGGAGATCCTGTCATACTGCAACATGATGAACTCAAGAACATACTAAGTGGAATAAACCTGTTAATACTGTAAATAAATACTGTACATTTCACTTTATGAACTATCTAAAGCAGTTAAAATCATGGAAATTGACAGTAAAAGTGGTTACTGAGGGCTAGAGCAAATGGGGAGGAAGAATTTGGGTTTAAGGGGTATAGAGTTTCAGTTTTGCAGCATAGAAAAGTTTCTAGAGAGCTTTTGTGAATACACTTGGTACTGAACTGCACACAAAAATAGTTAAGATGGTAAATTTAGTGTTATGTGCTTTTACCACAATAAAACAATTCTTTCTTTTCCTCACTATTATGAAGGTACTGCTCAGTTTCCTTCTTACATTCTTTCGGGTGGTTGATTAGAAAGAAGTCTGATGAAAATCTGTTTTTTCATTCATTGGTAATTCACAAACTACTTCTTTCTGGAAGTTATTAGAATTTCTGCCTTATCCTGGGTATTCTAATCTTAATAGATGGTTCTGCCCATCTATTGGATTTTACTGTGCAATCATATTTTTAATTTCTACACATTATTTTTTTCAATTAACTTATTTATTTTAATTGGAGAATAATTACTTTATAATATTTCAATGGTTTTTGCCATATATCAACATGAATCAGCCACAGGTACACATGGTCCCCCTCATCCTGAACACCTGTCCCATCTCCTTTCCCACTCTATCCCTCTGGGTTGTCCAAGAACACTGGCTTTGGGTCCCCTGCTTCATCTATTGGACTTGCACTGGTCATCTGTTTTACATATGGTAATGTACATGCTTCAGTGAAATTCTCTCAAATCATCCCACCCTCACCTTCTCCCACTGAGTCCAGAAGTCTGTTTTATATATCTCTGTCTCCTTTGCTGCCCTTTATGTAGGATCATTGGTACCGTCTTTCTAAATTCCATATATATACATTAATATACTGTATTTGTCTTTCTTTTTCTGACTTATCACTCTATATAATAGGCTCCAGGTCCATCCACCTCATTAGAACTGACTCAAGTGTGTTCCTTTTTACAACTGAGTAATATTCCATTGTATATATGTACCACAACTTCCTTATCCATTCATCTGCTGATGGACATCTAGGTTGCCCCCACATCCTAGCTATTGTAAATAGTGCTGCAATGAACATTGGGGTACATGTGTCTCTTTCAATTCTGGTTTCCTTGGGATCTATGTCCAGTAGTGGGATTGCTGGATTGTATGGCAGGTCCATTCCCAGTGTTTTAAAGAATCTCCACACTGTTTTCCATAGTGGCTGCACCAGTTAACATTCCCACCAACAGTGTAAGAGGGTTCCCTTTTCTCCACATCCTCGCTAGCATTTGTTTGTAGACTTTTTGATGATGGCCATTCTGACCAGCATTAGATGATACCTCACTGTGGTTTGATTTGCATTTCTCTAATAATGTATGAAGCTGAGCATTTTTTCATGTGTTCATTAACCATCTGGATGTCTTCTTTGGAGAAATGTCTATTTAGGTATTTTGTCCATTTTTTGATTGGGTCTTTCACTTTTCTGGTATTGAGCTGAACAAGCTGCTTATATATTTTGGAGATTAATTCTCTGTCAGTTTTTTAATTTGCTATTATTTTCTCCCATTCTGAGAGCTGTCTTTTCACCTTGCTTATAATTTCCTTCATTGTGCCAAAGCTTTTAAGTTTAATTAGGTCCCATTTGCTTATTTTTGTTTTTATTTCCATTACTGTGGGAAGTGAGTCATAAAGGATCTCGCTGTGATTTATGTCAGAGAGTGTTCTTATGTTTTCCTCTAAGAGTTTTATAGTTTCTGGTCCTACATTTAGGTCTTTAATCCATTTTGAGTTTATTTTTGTGTATAGTGTTAGAAAGTGTTCTAGTTTCATTCTTTTACACATAGTTGACCAGTTTTCCCAGCACAACTTGTGGAAGAGACTCTTTTCTCCATTGTATATTTTTGCCTCCTTTATCAAAGATAAGGTGTCCAAAGGTGTGTGGATTTATCTCTGGACTAATTTCTAAACATTATTTTTTATTTTTAAATTAAATTATTTCTATAACAGCCATTCTTGATATATGAATGCCTTTTGAATATCTCTAAGGATACTAAGGATAGATTTTAAATTCTTTTTTTATGTTCTTCAACATATTTCTTTTAGATCTCAGTCACTGGATTTTATTACCCACTCAGACAGTAAAGAATCTGCCTGCAATGTGGGAGACCTGGGTTCAATCCCAGGGTCGGTAAAATTCCCTGAAGAAAAGAATGGGTACCCACTCCAATATTCTTGCCTGGAGAATTCCATGGACAGAGGAGCCTGGTGGGCTACAATGGGATCGCAAAGAGTCAAACACAACTGAGCCACTAACATTCATTTATAACTGTGATAATTATTGTCCTCCGGAACACTCACTCTTAGTTGAAAAGTCAAACATTTAGTTCATTGTCAGTATATCCACTGGAGAAGGCGATGGCAACCCACTCCGGTGTTCTTGCCTGGAGAATCCCAGGGACGGGGGAGCCTGGTGGGCTGCCATCTATGGGGTCGCACAGAGTTGGACACGACTGAAGCAACTCAGCAGCAGCAGCAGCAGTATATCCAACAATCTTACTTCCATGTGTAAAACAGTTCCTGGATCTATAAGGATGAACGTCTCTCCTCAGAGCCTTACGCTCCTCTTTAACTTAGCCATTAATACAAACAATAATGCCTTCAGATCAGATCAGATCAGATCAGTCGCTCAGTTGTGTCTGACTCTTTGCGACCCCATGAATCGCAGCACGCCAGGCCTCCCTGTCCATCACCAACTCCCGGAGTTCACTCAAACTCACGTCCATCGAGTCAGTGATGCCATCCCACCATCTCATCCTCTGTCATCCCCTTCTCCTTTTGCCCCCAATCCCTCCCAGCATCAGAGTCTTTTCCAATGAGTCAACTCTTCCCATGAGGTGGCCAAAGTACTGGAGTTGCAGCTTTAGCATCATTCCTTCCAAAGAAATCCCAGGACTGATCTCCTTCAGAATGGACTGGTTGGATTTCCTTGCAGGCCAAGGGACTCTCAAGAGTCTTCTCCAACACCACAGTTCAAAAGCATCAATTCTTTGGCGCTCAGCTTTCTTCACAGTCCAACTCTCACATCCATACATGACCACAGGAAAAACCATAGCCTTGACTAGACGGACCTTTGTTGGCAAAGTAATGTCTCTGCTTTTGAATATGCTATGTAGGTTGGTCATAACTTTCCTTCCAAGGAGTAAGCGTCTTTTAATTTCATGGCTGCAGTCACCATCTGCAGTGATTTTGGAGCCCAGAAAGATAAAGTCTGACACTGTTTCCACTGTTTCCCCGTCTATTTCCCATGAAGTGATGGGACCGGATGCCATGATCTTCGTTTTCTGAATGTTGAGCTTTAAGCCAACTTTTTCACTCTCCTCTTTCACTTTCATCAAGAGGATTTATAGTTCCTCTTCACTTTGGGCCATAAGGGTGGTGTCATCTGCATATCTGAGGTTATTGATATTTCTCCCGGCAATCTTGATTCCAGCTTCTGTTTCTTCCAGTCCAGCGTTTCTCATGATGTACTCTGCATATAAGTTAAATAAACAGGGTGACACTATACAGCCTTGACGTACTCCTTTTCCTATTTGGAACCAGTCTGTTGTTCTATGTCCAGTTCTAATGGTTGCTTCCTGACCTGCATACAAATTTCTCAAGAGGCAGGTCAGGTGGTCTGGTATTCCCATCTCTTTCAGAATTTTCCACAGTTTATTGTGATCCACACAGTCAAAGGCTTTGGCATAGTCAAGAAAGCAGAAATAGATGTTTTTCTGGAACTCTCTTGCTTTTTCCATGATCCAGCGGATGTCCTTGCTAAAAAATTTCCACCCCTCCATGATCTTGATATATTCTTAAACTATCATGCTGGGGTACTCTCTCTACCACTCCAACTCCAACAATACCTTCATCCAACCTGGATCTCCAATCCATTAATCCCACCATAGTTTTGCTTTCCCTCACTCCTGTGTAAGCTTTTCTTGTCTCTTAAATCACCTTAAATTTCATAATCAATCGTTATATTAACTTCTTTGCATATGCTTTCAATTCCTTTGCCTTACTGTTACTTCATTATAGTCATTTGACCAAACATTAACATATATAAATCCAATTTTCTGCCTACTTCAAACCTACACCAAGGCAATTGAACATGGCTGAATGATTTCACTGTAAATTTAAATGGCTCCTTAATGGTGCCCAGAAACCACACTATAGTTCCCTAGTCCATTTTTTCTCCTACTCACAGATAACAATATCATTCCTTTCAAATATTTCAGCATATCCACCCCCATCCTCACTCTCAGCTGATGATTTATTTCTTATCTTACGAAGAAACCTTAGCTATCATAAAAGAACTTCCACACATTCTCTCCCTACCTACTAGCAGGTTTCCACCAGGAGACCTTCCTAATTACCAATACCTATACCATATGCTCTGCTTTCCTACCTTTTACTACACATAAATCACTCACATTCTTATTTAAAGACAATCCTCCTCTTGGACAACAAGTCCAATTTTTCAAGGATAAAATTCGTAACTCTCTCTTCTATATCATCAAAGTTTAATTCTCTGTGTCTTTATCATCAGCAGACAAACATATGTCTCCTGTCTTTCAAAATAAACATACTTTTCTTCATGAATTTGTTATGAGGCACTAGATAAACAATACAGTGACAATATTTCCACATAAGTGAATCCTCCAAACTCATTTCAGTAAACACTAACTTTCATCAATTTAACAATTCTAATGGATTACTCAGGAATTAGGGGGAAATGGAAAGAAATATTAAACATAAAGTGTTTTCTGCCAAAAATAACTTAAAGGTGGGAATAACATGAATGCCAAAACATGGCTCTGAACTCATTGTTCTTGGAACAGTCAGAGTAGCCAACCAGTGGGCTAAGAACTAAGGCAATAAACTGGTTCAGGGCATCTTGTGAAGAGCATAAAAGCCTGAAGTTACAATCCCAGAGTTCATCCACAGTGAGACAGAAGCCATCCTGACCTTTTTCAAGTGGAAACTGGTGTGATCAAAATGCCTTAACTTAGCCCCTTTCATTTCCTCTCCCCATAAAATAACTTTAACATTTTATTCCTTTATATTTAGCTTTCAAGTGTTATATAGTAGGTTTTACTAAAGTTCTGGGAGAGGTGACAATAGCTTATACCATAAACAATATAACATATATATAAAATATGACATAAAATGGTTTATTTCATAAACATTAAACATTAGATATGCCTGTTCTTATCACTCGGTGAATTGTATCCAGTGAGCTCC
Source organism: Bubalus bubalis (assembly GCF_019923935.1). Classification (NCBI taxonomy): domain Eukaryota; kingdom Metazoa; phylum Chordata; class Mammalia; order Artiodactyla; family Bovidae; genus Bubalus; species Bubalus bubalis. Next base: position 29,673,447 of record NC_059176.1, on the reverse strand, counting down.
AGGTTCTTGTCATATTACCTTGCTCCTTTTTTTCTCTTTCACCTTCCTCTCTTTCTTGTTCTATCCCAAGAAACTTATCAAAGCATTTTCCTAAGCACAGATTGATCTCTCCCTCTGAGGAATTTTGGTGCCAGGTGTTAAGATAATTGGGTTTACATTACTGTACTTGATTGGCTGATTGGTAAAAGAAATCAGTTACACCTTTGTGGTGAAGATCATTACACAATTCCTAGGTACTGAAAAGAAGAAAGTGTAGTTGCTCAGTTGTGTCTGACTCTTTGAGATCCCATGGACTGTAGCCCTGCCAGGCTCCTCTGTCCATGGGATTCTCCAGGAAAAAGCACTGGAGTGGGTTGTCCTTCCCTTATCCAGGGGATCTTCCTGATCCAGGGATTGAACCCGGGACTCCCACATTGTGGGCAGATTCTTTACCATCTGAGCCACCAGGGAAGACTAATTTAAGTATGATAAACTAAGACCCTACAGGCATCCTGGGGTTCCAATTTCCTTGTGACATTTTTTTGCTACTCCACATCCAGAAATGAAGTGTGAGTCACTCAGTTGTGTCCAACTTTTTGTAAGCCCATGAACTGTAGCCCACCAGGCTCCTCTGTCATGGAGTTTTCCCAGGCAAAAATACTGGAGTGGGTTGCCATTCCCTTCTCCAGGGGATCTTACTGACCCAAGGATCAAACCTGGGTCTCTTGCATTGCAGGCTGATTCTTTATCATTTTGAGCTATCAGGGAAGTCACTTACTGAAGGGGTGACACAAATCAAAGGCTGAGAATTTTTAAGACCAAAATGGAAGATGGGACATTATATTATGTACTAAGGACACTGCATAGTACTAAATAACAGGAATAAATTTAAAAGTAAATATGTACCCTGGACACCACTGAAAGTAACTAGTACACCAATTCTTTTTCCTAAAATTGCCAATAAATAATTAACCATTATTGTGCTATTCCTGTATGAACTATATTTCAGACAACCAAATTGCCATAATTGATGAACAAAGGGTGTTTGTTTTTTAAGGAATTTCAGCTAACAAATGTACAGTGAATGACAGGATTTTAAAAATCATTCTGTAATTGCTGATGAAATAACCCAACCAGGCAACAATCATCAATATATGAAGCCATGAGAAGAAAGGTTGGTGGGCAATTTTAAATGGGAAGTTCAGGCTATCATTATCTGAATCCTCTTATCAGTCTTAGTCACTCAACCTGGGACAAAGAGCCATTACATGCCTTCTGAGTTGACATACATAGGCCAGTATACACATGAGAAGTATCGTCGTGATTTTGTTTAGGGAAGCATGAGTAATTTCTAAGTCTGAACTTGGTTATTATAAAATCATAAACACACTGAGTTAGGGTTATGCTACTTTCTAGGTGAATTCAAAATTATTATCTCCATTCAAAAAATGGCTTTGAGCTGTGGTGCTGGAGAAGACACTCGAGACTCCCTTGGACAGCAAGGAGATCAAATTAGTCAATCCTAAAGGAGATCAACTCTGAATATTCATTGAAAGGACTGATGCTGAAGCTGAAACTCCAGTACTTTGGCCACTTGATGCAGAGAGCTGACACATAGGAAAAGACCCTGATGCTGGGAAAGATTGAAGGCAGGAGGAGAAGGGGACAACAGAGGATGAGATGGTTGGATGGCATCACGACTTGATGGACATGAGTTTAAGCAAGCTCTGGGACTTGGTGATGGACTGGGAAGCCTGGTGTGCTGCAGTCCATAGGGTTGCAGAGTTGGACACAACTGAGCAACTGAACACAACAAATTCAAAAAATACTTACTGAATACCTTTTATATTATAGGCACAGTGCTAGGTTTTGTAGATTCAAAAGTGAAAGGCTCTAAGCCCTGTTTTCAAGAGGTCTCCTGAACAACCAAACTCTCCCAATCAATATCAGAGAAGTAAAAGCAATAGTGGAAGCAATGCAAGTTGCCACCTGTTCTCCTGGGGTAAACAGGGCAGACTTCAGAGAGGAGTGGATGCCAAAGGCTAGATATAAATGATGAGCATCTCACCAAGCTGACAATGGAGAAAATACAGTTATATAAAGAATAACAAGCATCATCAAAAATAAGAGTAGTAAGGAAATGTAGCATATTCACAAAATGTCCAGTGATCTTGTTTGGCTAAAATAAAGGGTTGCTTGATCTGGTGAGAAGGTGGTAAGCTTTCAAGAGATAAGACTTGAAAATTATATGGAGGTGGGGTTAGATTATGAAGTACTTTGCAGGTTATATTAAAGATTCTAAATTTTATAAGATAGTTGCAGGGCTACCACTGCCTTTTTTTTTTTATCAAAAGAGCAGCAGATTTTATTTGCTTATTATTGATATTATCTGGAAGTCGTATGAAAGATGAATTGAAGAGACAAGGCAACAAGAGTGGAGCCAAACATTAAAGGGAGGATGGGAGATTAAGAAGAGAAGCTAATGTGCAAATTTTAAACACAGTGTGTATCAGCTTCAAAAAAAAATATGAAGAGAAAACATCTCTCCCAGAGTTTTCTCATCTATTTGGTATGTTGCAATTAAGCAATAAGAATTCCTAGAATATTACTGAAATGTCAAAACCTACAAATGTCATTATTTCACAACAGAAAGGAAACTGGTCTAGAAGATTCTTCTCTGGTCTGAGAATCAGACTTAGCTTCAGGGTTTATTTACATAAAAAATAAAATTGGGTTATTTGCACTCATCCAGCATGAGGAAAGAAGAGGACATGAGATGCAGTGATATATGCTGGGATGCGCCCTGCATCCTAATGACATCTTTAACAGTGCTCTTTTATAGCAGCACACTTGTACCAGCTGCTGAGTGGTTATACTTATATCCATTTTAGCCTGTGCATTTAAATGACACATACCACCAAGTTCCCTATTTTTAGAATATTATTTGGGCCTGTAAATTACAATATTCTGAAGGACAGTTCTTCAACATCAAACGCAAAGACCAAATGGATGGAAACTATTTCTTGCACCCAGTGATTTATTTAAGTCTCCACCTGGCTCTTGAATTTCTATTCAGTATTTAAATCTGGGAAATATAACAAAACCATGCCTGGTTCTAAAACGTGTCCATGGGCAAAGGAGACACGCAATTTAATAGAAAGACAATATACACACCTGCATTTCCTATTATAGGAAGCTTTACAATAAACCTGGATATATTTTTCCAACGCTATTTCCATCCAAAAATACATTTTGAAACATTTTCTCTCATTTCTTCTTAGTACATTTCTTTGTGGTCCAGCAGAACTAAGGAGTAGAGATGATAAGTAAGTGAGGAGAATGAAAGTAAGGCAAGAAAGACTAGCAGTAAAAGCACAAAAGGAGGTGGAAAAATGAAAAAACTACATGGTTCCTCATGAATACAATGAGGGCAGTTGGAAGCCAATGCCCACAATGTCAACATCTATAAAGAAAAAAATTCCAAAGGAGAGACTTAATCAATGAGTCATGAAACTGGAAAATAATTGGGAAAGTCAGCCAAAGTAAATAAAACGGCCATTACCTTAAAAGGAGACAGATAAAGTACTTCGTTTGTGTGGTCAACTACCACACAGCATGAAGGACAAAGGCTGTGGGGCCATAAGGCCTGAATTTCACCACTCACCAGCAGCCTAATCTGAAGCAAATTTACTCCTCTAGGGTCTGAGAGCTTCATCTCTTACATGGAAATATGAATACCTAACTCAGGACTGTGGTGAAAATCAGATTATAAAATGTTTGGGAAGTATTTCGTGTGCCATTAATGGACTACTAAATGGTAGCTATTAAGCAATGGATGCTAACAGTGACTCAGTGGCCTCAGTATAACTCAATAAGACATAAGCAAGCTGTCTTTGCAGGACCTGTTCTAGGACAAGCAAGGTAAATGGAGAAAACTATGTGGAAAAAACCATTAATGTATATGATTGGGTTAAAACATGAAAACATAGATTATGTGTTGGATGAAAAAAGGGAAGTATAACATCTGGCTAGCAAAAAGCAAAGTCAGTCTTGTTTTGTGGGACAAATAATCATTATTCCTCTAAGGCTACACAAAAAAGGCGTTTTGCCCATTTGTTCAGGATAATGTCTGATGTTGGTATAGTTTCTCACTCATGACCTACTAGACATTTTTGGAGAAGTTAAACTACCTAAACCATTTTCATTCATTTTTTCCCCTTATTCAATAAATGTGTTAGATATATGAATGAATTAATCAACCGATAGATCAGTTAATCAATCAATTCCTAGATTAGAAACCTGAAGTACCACCCCCCTTAATATATGGAATAAAGCAGTGTTATTCAAAACACTAGACAAATAAAGTCATTACTGTCAGACATAGCATTCTTCAATAAGCTACTCTGAATAAAAGGAGTTCCAGTTTTCTTTGGCCTATTATTTAAATATGCTGTTTATGCAGGAGACCCGGGTTGGATACTTAGGTTGAGAAGATCTCCGGGAGAAGGAAATGGCAATCCACTCCAGTATTCTTGCCTGAAAAATTCCATGGACAGAGGAGCCTGGCAGAGTCCATGGGGTTACAAAGAGTCTGACATGAATGAGCAACTAACACATTATTTAAGTATGCTACAAGCACCTGCTGCAGGACTGTCCAAAAGGCAGGTAACTTTCACGCCATGTCTAAAGGTTGCCAGTCATTATCTAAAGCTATTCCAACAGCAGAGATAATCACCCAGCTCAGAGTGACCTGGAAGCCCTCCAGGAATCAATCTGCATTAACAAAGCTTTGCCTGCCTCACGGAGCTTGCTTCTTCTCAAACCTGCCCTATGCCACTCTGATTAGCAATCCATTCCTTTTGGTATGTATCTGATCCCAACCTTCAAATTTCCTCCCCTCCTTCCCTGCAAAACATGTAAAATGACTCCATCTGAAATATAGTAGAACGTCCTTCGAAGGCTCTTTGCAATGCCAAATTTGGTTACACTGAATGTCAAATCACAGTACGTCAGGATAGGGGATGCCATCCTGTTCCATCCCATCCGTGTTTTAATGGGGCCACTATCGAATGTGCTAATGACCCAAATGATCTTAAGATAGCTCCCTGTTGTCTGGAAACAATCAAGACACTGTGTCATTTTATGAGCAGGTGCCCTCCACAGTTGACACTGAGTTGAGGCATTCCTCAACTCAACAGCTAAAAAGAAAAAATTCCCTACTGCCTGACAGTAATCCACAATGGCAGTCCCAGAACCAACCCTACCACCAACTAGTTCAGTCAATGAAGTAAAGTGACCTGGGCTTTTGTGCCTCCGTGTCTTCATTGATAAAATAGAGATTAAAAGGACACCTACCTCTAAAGGTTGTGTGGTGGATTAAGAGAGTTAATACATGTAAAACCTTAGAACAGGGCTTGACACAGAGTAAGAATTCTGCAGGAGAACAGCTGTGAGAAATTTTAACTTCTATCAGTTGGAGAGCCACATTTGGATGTAGGGTTGCTGCCATTCATGCTTAATGAATTCTTTGGTTCTGAAGGGCAGCTTACTTAGAAAGTTGCAAAATCAAGTCATGTCATCCATAGCTTTAAAAAAATGTGGTAGGGTGGGGAGAAACATGTATTCCCAGAAGAATCTAATAATATAAATATTTATTATCTTTAGGAAAGTTGTATGCCACCAGGGAACACTGACATTCTTTCTATTCATTCACACTGATGGAGCTTGAACTTCCAAACCACAGGCCATCTTGTCCCAAGGTTTTGTTGTCACGGCCCAGAGCTGTGATACTGTCTACTACTGAAGGCAGGCTTTCCATAGCCTTAGATATTTGCTCCCAAAGCTTCCTATCTGACTACATGAGAGTTTGCAGTGCTTGCTAAACATATACATCCTGAGGTCCATTTCTGAACATTTGGTTTATAAATCTTGGGATAGCAGCTGAGGGATCTGGCAATTCTAAGACATAATCTAGGTTTGAGAATTACTTTTTGCTGTACAGAATAATTTTTTTTTTCACTGAAGAAGAAATATAGCCACTTTCTCTGAGAATATTTATGTTCTTCCAACTACACTAATGAGTCTTGGAGTTACTGAGTTTGTTGTGGTTCCAAAGAGACCACTTTCAACACTTCACCCTTGACTACCTGATACATTTAACAAGAAGTCTAGCTATCTTATAGACCGTAGTCAATCTCCACAGTTTCCATGTTTTCCCTTCTAAGCTCATAGTCACAATTTTGGCAGAACTGACCTATCTCCAGCTCTGGTGTCACTGAGGGAAAGGGACTGAATGGATCCAGCCAATCTGTGCTGCTTATCTTCTTGGCCACAAGGATGGATATACATTAGTTTGGACAAAAGTGATGAGATATTTTCTGGATACTTCTTAGAAAGGAGCTTTCTCTCTCTCTGTCTCTTTCACTCTCAGAACTGCCAGAAAAGAATTCTCTGTCCCACCACCAAAAATGAATCACAAAGCATTTAACATTAGCTTTGATGCTGTTGACAGGGATTTTGAAACTTTGAGAGAAACCAGCTTTAGAGAGAAATCTATACTATGGAAAATTAAATACAAAAACAGAAAAAACTCACATTCCAAGTGACATCACTTGCAACTGGATCAAATCTTACCCAAAGCTCACCTTATCATTGGATGTTTTAGATACATAAACCGAAAGATTTCCTCCATTCTTGAAGCTGCTTTGAGTAGACCAAAAGCATATACTTTACTGATTCATGGCCCATAACAAATAGTTGAAAGCTTCATAGTGTTGATCTTTCTCTCAACATCACAATCAATCCAAAAATCCTTGTATGGAAGAACACTAGCCTGTCCTATTCTTACAACTCATACTCAGGTCTGCAACTCTGATCTCTCAACTGCTCAGGGATGTCTCAGAGACAGGGCACCATACTCTCTTAGTTTTCCTCCTACCTTACTGCTTTCTCCTTCTTAGGCTTCTTTGCCAGTTCATCCTCTTCCCTCTGACAACATTCCATTCAGTCCTTAGACCAATTCTCTTCTCTATCCCCACTCACTTCTCAGTTACTTCATTCAATCCCAATTATGTGCTAATAACTACCAAACATATAACTCCAATCTAGACCTCTTTCCTGAACTCCAGATTCATACGCCATATTCATTTTGCCTACCTAAAGTATATGCTTAGATGTCTAATAGATACATCAAACTCGGTGCTACAAAACTGCTAAATACCTGATCTCCTCCTCTCCTCCACCCCTGGAAATATGCTCTACTTGAAGCCTTCTCCATCTCTGTTGATATCAATCCAACTTCCAAGTTGTTTAGGTCAAAAGCTTTGGAGGTATCCTTGACCTCTATTTTTCTCATACTCTAACATCCAAACTGTCAATTCGTTCTATCAGTTCTACCTTTAAAATACATCCAGAATTCAACCACTTCTCACCACTTCCACTGCCACTCCCCTGGGATGAGCCAATGGGGAATCATTTAATTAGAGTTGCCAGTCAGAGGAATCCTGTATCCTCCAGGAACAGGACTGTCAGGAACAGACTTAAGTCAGCAATCCTGCAGCCTTCTTTTATTGTCTGGAAGCAGCTGGTCCAAAAGGTGGCTTCAAGGTGAATGAAGTGACAAATTTTAGAATATAGCATCTGAGACAGTCAATTATGATCCTGGCAGCCAGAGATTGGAGAAATTCACTTTTATGGCCATTACACCATTTCCTTTGGTTGTTTGTAGGTTTTTGGTTTCTTCATTTGTTCCACCATTAACAGACTTAATGTCATCTATATTCTTTACTCGGTTTATTGCTTTGATCATACGTTAGCTTCAAAGGCTTATTGACTTGCATGAGAAATCCCTTGTCTAATCCCCAGCCCTGCCAAACCTCACTCCAGAACCAATGAAGCAAGGGGGTGAAGTTGAAAGCAATAAGGCATCACTCTCTTTCTTCTACAGGTGAAAAAGCAGGAGCACAGTATGGTGGGCAGAACACTGAACTAGATTTTAATCAACCTGCCCCAATTCTTACCTAACTGGCATAAATAAAGTCCAAATAAATAATACAGCCTACTTAAACCCCAGTTTTCTCACTTGTAGAATGAGGATAATAATATATTTTTCATAAAAAAGGATAATTGCATTTACTTAAACAAATGGATTGCTACCAAGATCAAAACAGCTACTATATAAACTAAAGCATCTTATACAAATATAAGAAATATTCTATTCAAAAATTCTATATAAATAGAACAAAGGACTCTTGCTCTGATGAAAGGGTTAAAATAATTTTTTTAGGTTCACATCTTTATTCTTAATGTCTCTCCAAAACAGTTTAGAATCTTGTGTTTTTATTTAAGCATATCTGAAAAAAATGTTAAAGTCACATACTCATGTTTATCTGTTTCACTCTGGAGAGAATTCCATGTTCCTCTGCCTACATGTTCCATGTTCCTCTGTTCCATGATGCCTACATCAATGTACATATTGCCACATGTTTATTGAAACTAAGTTTAAACTGAAGATGTCTGCCTATAATTAAAGTTTGCAAAGAGTAAATAAATGCTCCCTACTATTATTTCTGAATTACCACCAAAGTCCATCTTAACTGTTCTTAACTGTGGTATACACTTGTGCAAGAAGGCATGTGTATGTGAATTTCAGTTCATCTAGGAGAGAAGAGTGTCTGCTATTTATACAGAAGAAAATCAGCCAGAACAATGACGTTAGACATCAGCCAAACAGTTCTTAACTTTTATGGGTTCTAATTATTTAAGACAAATGACAACTGTTCATATTTGGTGCCTTATTTTACAACGCATACTTATGTAATCAAATATGGGAGTTGAGACTTTCTGAACCTTGATGAGTGAACTCTCAGGATTTTATATATGGAAAACACAATCCTAAATGACTAGAAAATGGTCATACAATTCTCTCTCCCATTAGGTTTATCTTGTAACTTGGTAGAATTAAATCAACCATTAGAAGTATGGGAAGCATATTTTCTAGAAAATCAAAATATACTTTAATTGTTAATTATTTATTTGTAATTTGCCATGTTCCAAAAAGTAATATGTGATGAACCCAAGAGACTAGGTCACTCTGTGCCCTTAAATTCATATGTTTGGCATTTGCACTAGATAACATTACAGCCTATGTCTAAATTATTTTGAAAGGAGAGGTGAAATAATTTATTTTCTTAAAGAATTTATGTTACAAAATAATTCATCTCAAATAAATTGCAATTTTCACAATTTACAGAAAGAATTCCTTTACACATAATCATTCAGAAATTGGTAAGATACAGAATTAGAACTCTACTTTTGTAAATCACATCTAAAAATCAGAATTAGGAAAAGTGAAGCCACCTTAGGTATTGTGATTAGACAGAAACTCGAGAGAACTATGCACCTATGCAACCATCAAGAGGGCTAGAGAAATGAAGGTGAAGGTGTTATTTTCAAAAATTCTAGAAGTGAGATGATTAAAGGGATGCCGTGGTCATAACCTGAGCTGTCAGCAGCACCAAAATGAGACGCTCCAAAGTCAAAGAAGATAGTCACTTTTTATCTCGGTCAACTACTCACCGCTCTCAATTGAGCCGAGTACAAACCAAAACAGAAAGGAACTGCAAGGTGGAGCCAGGTGCACTTCTAGCCATGACACCTAAGAAATCAAATGGTAATGCTAATAGAATCCTTTTGAGTGGAGGAAATTATGCATTTTCCAGGATGATGGCTCCACTTTCCACAGATGCTTTTCAAAGTTCTACATCCTGTGGAAAACCATACAACCTGATGTGACCTTGGCAGTAAACAGCTTGCATTGCATTGAGTGGAAAATCCCGAGTCTTAATCAGATCAGAGCCTGATGATCTTGTCATCTCATCAGGATCATTTGGATTCAATTTATTTGCCTCCTGTCAACTTGTGCTCAGAGATTTCCAAAGTTAGCTTTTGTCAGCTTCTCAATCTGCTTTCCCCACATCTCATGATCCCTTTAATATTTCTATACCTGGACCTTTTTGCCCTACTACAAACTTGGCTTTGCTATCTGTTCCAATGCGCACAGGGATTTAAAAAAATTGCTGATGGCTCAATATTTTGTGTATGCTGTGCAAATTTATGTGTGACAAATCCATCAGGGACTGCAGGCAGGGGATGTGATAAAAATTCTCATTCCTTGAATGTACTAAAGCGGAAAAAGTACCAGAATGTGGCAAATAAGAGAAGCCGCAATAGTTAATTATCATGACACACAGCTCATCTGTAATTAATCCTTTTCTTCAGCAGGATTCTGCAACTGTAGCATAAAAAAAAAACAGGTCAGATGATGCTTTAATTAAGGCTGTACAGTGTTGCTGCTTCTACAGCAACAAGAACTGTTTTTTGTCTATAGGTGTGTGTGAAGCACTACAAATATTTTCTTAACATCTTTACAGATTGCTGTTTAAGCATCTTTGCTAGCATTATGTCTAGAGACAGACTGATTACAATTCAAAGGAGTTTTTCTCTTCTCCTCACACCCATCTTAGGAGCCACTAAAACAATCTAAATGTCATGACACTTGGGAGGAGACGCTCTCACCAAGGAGCTAGCAATGAAACATGAGGTGCCACTGCAATTGGGAATGGCACCATTTTGAAATTTACAACCCTCTTAACCAGCTACCCAGGCTCAGATCAAGGGCCTGTGGTGTATGCTCACTTGACAAGATGTGGCTGGTTGTGAATCCACCACTGTTACCGTGAAATATTGATCCCCAGCTGTGATATTCAGTGGTACAATGGATAGTGTAAGAAGATAACACAAAAGAAAAATTTTATGGTCATCCTATTGTGTCTGCAATTCTTTTACAAGTCATTACATTGAATAAGGCTGGCAGTATGCCCTAGCTAGATCCCATAACAACAACAATTAAAAAAAAGGCTTGTCCTCTATTTACAAAGATACTGCTATTGCCAGAGCACAGAGTAGAACTGTGACAGAAACTACTGCTCACCCTTATCTGTGTTCTTTTCTTTGGTGAATAATTGGTCACATGTCCCAGATCTACTGCAATTAGTCATGTGATTTGTTCTCACAATAACACCTGAGAAGAAGCAATATGTTGCCTCTGTGTTAGAGCAGTTTAGAATGGTTGTACCTTCTCCACGTTCTTTCTTCTACGTTAGCTGATTTCAAAGAATCCAACTGAACCCTTCAAGGCCCTACATAAGAACTTTATGTGAAAGGCCGGCATTCACCCCATTAACTTGCATTGAACTATGATTTGAGCAAGTAGAGCCACTACTGTGGTGAGCCACTAAGATTTGGGAGTTTTTGCAAAAGCACTTCACCTATGCCAACTGATACCTGTGCTGTATTATTACATGCAGTCAGCCTCCCAAATCTGTGGGTTCCACGTCCACCAATTCAATCAACCACAGACTGAAAATATTACCCACAAATTTTCAGAAAAGACCAAAAAAGCAAAACTTGAATTTGCCACAAGCAAATTATGGCACTGGAGAAGACTCTTGAGAGTCCCTTGGACAGCAAGATCAAACCAATCAATCCTAAAGGACATTAATCCTGAATATTCACTGGAAGGACTGATGCTGAAGCTAAAGCTCCAATACTCTGGCCACGTGATGTGAAGAGCTGACTCATTGGAAAAGACCCTGATGCTGGGAAAGATTGAAGGCAGGAGGAGAAGGGGGCAACAGAGGATGAGATGGCTGGATGGTTCAATGGACGTGAGTTTGAGCAAACTCCAGGAAATAGCGAAGCACAGGGAAGCCTGGTATGCTGTAGCCCATGGGGTCGCAAAGAGTTGGACATGACTGAGCAACTGAACAACAACAAGCAACTATTTACATAGCATTTGCATTGTATTAGGCATTATAAGTAATCTAGAGATGATCTGAAGTTTATAGGAGGATGTTCACATGTTGTATGCAAATACTACGTCATTTTATGTGAGGGACTTGAGTATCTGTGGATTTTGGTGTCTGTGGGGTGGCAAGAGTCCTGGAACCAACCTCCCACAGATACCAAGTGAAGACTATTTGTAATATCTCCCCAGTTTCTCCTGTGATCTGTAACATGTATTCGTGGGACACCTGAATAAGTACCAGGATCTGGTGAGACTTTTGTGGCATAGTTGTTTGAATAGCATTTTTCTCTACACTGTAGCAAAATAACTACACTGGTCTTAAAAACCATAGTTTTCCCTTGACCAAAGTAATCACTTTGAACAATCTACCCAAGAAGTAACCAAGACCTGTCATTAGGCAGTCTACTTCTAAATTCTAGGAAAAATACCTAGCTCAGCACTGTAGACTTTAATACATTTACAGGTAAAATATGCTGCTCTATGCAGGTTACAGAGTAACCAGAGAAAGTCTATCCTTGTTTGGAGGGAGGACTCTGGAGAGAGCCATTATAGGTCTGTCACCCTGCATTGCATACAGAGAGTGAATGGTCATCCTTCCATTATGAACTGCATAAACATATTGACTTCCTCCCACCTTACTTGATGGAACGATGTATCTACAAACTATACAGCATTTGATAGGCAAGAGGGGAGGGATTTTGCTTAGTGTAGCTTATAAGCAAAGGGATTTGACTACTGCTTGCCCCAAGAATATTATACTGTTCTCCTTAGCAGAGATCCCTGAGGTTCTGATGAATGATTCTCTGAGATCATATTTCTGAAGCTCTCAAACAGGTCTGGCTGCTTCTGTACACATAAATACATGGTAAACAATAGCCTTCTAGAGATACAGGGGTAGGGGTGAGGCATTGGAGGGATGGGAAGAATGAGGAATAGATATTAAAGCCTTGATCCTTTGCATTTCCTCTCCCCAGAATACTAAATTAAGCCAAGGTAACTCTTGACAAATTATTTCCACTTTTGCACTCTTTTATTGTGCACAGTGATAATCACATCAATGCCACTACTTTCCTTCAAAAGCAATTGGCATTCTGGGACATAAAAATTTAAGCAGCCTCTCCATTCTTTGCCTTAGATCTCATAATAAGAGGGAGGCTGCACTGGTTTTGGAAATAATCAGAGAAGCAAAAAGCCAGAAGTAGTCCTTCTCTTCTATACCCACTCCACCCACCTAGGCCCAGCACTGGACTCCAGCGGAAGCTGGCACAGGCAAGTGGCAACTGCCTTCACCACTGAAAGTAAATGAAGTTATGTTTCTTAGAAGATGTACTGACTCTATTAAGAAATCGGAGCTACTTTATCATTCGCCTCCCTGAGAGTTATGTGGTCTGCTTAGTATGCACAGAACAGCAAGGGCCCTGTGATATTACCTCTTAGCCTTAGAGTCCTGTCTTAATAGACTCTGAAAGAGTGATACAAGTAGGATGTAAAAACCAGAAGGGAAAGTTCTGTTATTAGTGTTAAGCTGTTTCAGACCCTGGAAATTGACTTTATTGTATTTGACTTTTTGCAAATGTATGTAAGGTCACCAATGTCTTGGCAAAGTCCACATTTCTACCATGCTGTGCCATATGGGAAATGTGCCCACAGTGCTTATGCCGTCTGCTGTTGGTAAACAGCAGCTACATTACAGCACTTTCTATAGTGTGTGGACTGGCCTGTGGTACCCTAGTGTTAGGACAGTGTGATGTTGGTAGCTGCTGAAATGAAGATATGGGAGCTGTTAGGAATATTTTCTCAGTTGTCAACATGACAGACACCAGCAAAACAGAACTGACCCCAGTGTGATATACACAGTTCTTCCCAATTCCTCCTCCTATTTCCCTCCACCTAGCACCTTTAGCCGAAGAAGGCGATGGCACCCCACTCCAGTACTCTTGCCTGGAAAATTCCATGGACAGAGGAGCCTGGTAGGCTGCAGTCCATGGGGTCGTGAAGAGTAGGACACGACTGAGCGACTTCACTTTCACTTTTCACTTTCATGCATTGGAGAAGGAAATGGCAACCTACTCCAGTGTTCTTGCCTGGAGAATCCCAGGGATGGGGGAGCCTGGTGGGCTGCCATCTATGGGGTTGCACAGAGTCGGACATGACTGAAGCAACTTAGCAGCAGCAGTAGCAGTACCTTTAGCAGTACAGAAAAGAAAGAGGGAGGAGGTGGAGGGAAGAAGGGAGGGAGGAAGTGAGCATTTAAATGGTTCCACCAATTACACAGTCCTTATTATTTTCCTCCTCTCCTTCTTTTCATTATTAACAATAATAACACAAATTCCTAGACTCAGAATTAGTTATGCAAATATCCTGTGCTTTCTTTGTTTAAAAATTCTTAGCAGCTGCTACTAGGACATCAGAATATAAGTAGCATCAGGTGTGTATTATTATACCCAGCTGAACAGCTGCAGCACTTACATTTCATTCCATATATTACACTTCACCCTTACCTCCCCCAATAATGGTGTTCTTTGTAAAGTTTTCATGAGGTTCTCTCCAGGAGGCCTTGCCAACAGTAATAAAGAATGCATGGATAACTGAAAAACCACAAATAACTCAAACATTTGATTCTAGGCAATGGTTTCTCAAATTCTCTTTCATCAAGGAGTGGACCTAGAGACCAGATTATCTTTTTTTCTGCCTTTTCCATTGTCTAGTGGAAGGGTTTGGAGCTGTAAAGTAAGTAAAGTGGTAGAGAAAGAAGAAACCAGAGATCCAAATTCGTTAGTACACATTTTAGATAATTACTTCCTAGATAATAAAATCACCAATGTCATCCACCAATCACAAACATTTTCATTGTAGACTATACCACAGAAAAAAATATATGGACCCTACACACTTAGAGCTGAATTTCTTGTGGGAAAGATGTTATTAATATGGAAGAAATCATTTCAGAACATGTAATTGTAATGGCAGTCAGAGTTCACAAAGAGATGGATATGCACCAGCATAGAAATAAGAGATAGTTATAGACCAGCACAAAAAATCTAAGTTAGGCCTTTGAAGGATAATTTTTGTGTTTGTGTGAAGAAAATAGTGACATAAAAGTTCCTGCAATCTTGCTGTATGTAATATTAAACAATGGATCATAAGGCTGGAGCCCAGAATTTAAAGTTTCCACAGTAGACATAAGAAAATACTTAATTTTTCCTCACATCAGAAATATGTGCTATTTAGGTTTATCTTGTAACTATGTCTTGGCTTAATGTGGGAAAAGAAATGAATTTTCTGGAAGGATGGTAAAAAGAGGATTATATTATGGTTTCTAAAGTGATAAGGGCTTCCCTGGTATCCAGTGGTTAAGAATCCACCTTGTGATGCAAGGGACACCAGTTCCATCTCTAGTCCAGGAAGATCCCACATGCCAGAATAGCTAAGCCTAACACAACTACTGAGGCTGTTCTCCAGAGCCTGTGCTCTACAAGAGAAGCCACCGCAACAAGAAGCCTGCACACCACAAGTAGGGGGCAATCCATGCTCTCCCCAACTAGAGAAAGCCTGTGCAGCAACGAAGACCCAGTGCAGTCAAAAGCAAATAAATATAACAAAAAATAAAGTGGTAAGGACAAAAGGAAAGGACTAAGCCATTGTGTCTGCTTGATATGCCAAGTAGGTGGAGAAGGTCCATTTGTTGAATAGCTAGTAAAGGACAGGCAACAGGCTGAGCACTTTTCTTGAGATGCCTCAATTTTTCCCTCATAATAACCATCTGAGGTGGTTATGCAGATAGGATGTATCTAGGCCAGAACACCAGGTTTCCCAGGTGATTCTAGTGGTAATGAACCTGCCTTCCAATGCAGGAGACATGAGAAGCGGGTTCAATCCCTGGGTTGGGAAGATCCCCTGGAGGAGGGCACAGCAACCCACTCCAGTATTCTTGCCTGAAGAACCTCATGGATAGGGGAGCCTGGTGGGCCATGGTCCATAGGGTCACAGAGTTGGAGATGACTGAAGCAACTGAGCACGCGTGTACAGGCCAGAACACCAGTCTGCAGAGGCTAAGTCCCTTCTAGAACCCCAGCCAGTCTTGTCTGGCCTGGATGTTGGTCCATCAACCTTTGAGCTACCTGAAAGAACTACATGTCAGAGTACATTAACTGAAAGTGCATTTTAGTACAGCTTGTGTTTGACCCAGCTGCAGACACTTGGAAATGCCAATAATGTAAGCGAACAATTCACCTAAAACCATATAATAGTATCATTCCCATTAACTCCATTAAGCTATGGAATGTAAGATTCACCATACATACACACACACATTCACTCATATACTCCACACCACAGACACCATCACTGCCACCGCCACCAGCCCACCACACAAGCACATTCAATCCTTTGAATGAATCTCACTCTTCTCCCTAAAACAGTTCAGCTCCAGGAACACCAGCAAAGGCAAAGCTGGTTATTTGACAACTGAGGTGGCTTAGCCTGAGTCACTTTAAAGGATCTGAAGCTTTAAAGATTTACCGCCTTATTATCTTCTTAATTCTGTAGATGTATCACCTACAAAGAAATGGTTGGGTTTTCTGTGGCTATTTTACAAACATAAAAATGGTAAAATACGGGTAAATGGCACAAAGATTGAAAGAACATGGGACACTGGATCCTTGCACACCTTCATCTCTACTCCCATACTGGTTGCTCTGTCCTCTCCTGGGCACAGTTCCCATGGAAACATGAATTACCCTGGGCTTCTGGCTAGACCTGGTGCAAGACAATTATAGAAGGGTTTGAAGGCCTTTGACAGGAGTGCCATCAACCCGCAAACACGTACGTGCTGATTAAACCTGAGACAGAGTGTACCTGTACCTGAAACCTCAGGCCAATCTGGCAGGACATTGGCTGAGGATACAGAATTGGGACCCTGCCCCTCTATAAAAACTACAGACTTCTGGTTCTTTCAGATTTTTGATCCTCTCACTTCTGGTCTCAAAATATTTTATTCTCTTATAAAAGCAGGTACTAAATCTAATTGTGAGCTTCAGAAACAATCTTTTTGCAGTTCAGTTATTTGCACTGTCAGGTTTAACATCACCTATTCTGTGGGAAGAGCTCCCTTGGTGACTCAGACGGTAAAGAATCTGCTTGCAATGCAGGAGACCCAGATTTGATCCCTGGGTCAGGAAGATCCCTTGGAGAAGGAAATGGTTACCCACTCCAGTATGCATGCCTGGAGAATTCCATGTATAAAGAAGCCTGGTGGGCTACAGTCAATGTGGTGGCAAAGAGTTGGACATGATTGAGAGACCAACACACACACACACACACACACACATTCTGTGGGAAACTCCCTTTGCCCCTCTCCTGAGGGCAGCTGCATACTCGCTCTCTCTTCCACCTTCAGAGACTCATTTCCTGAGATGCTTCTGTCATCTGTTGAGACTTAAGAGGGTCCCTGAGATTTAAGGGCTGCTGCTGCTGCTGCTGTCGCTTCAGTCGTGTCCGACTCTACGTGACCCCATAGACGGCAGCCCACCAGGCTCCCCCATCCCTGGGATTCTCCAGGCAAGAACACTGGAGTGGGTTGCCATTTCCTTCTCCAATACATGAAAGTGAAAAGTGAAAAGGAAGTCGCTCAGTCGTGTCCGACTCTTCACGACCCCATGGACTGCAGCCTACCAGGCTCCTTGTCCATGGGATTTTCCAGGCAAGAGTACTGGAGTGGGGTGGCATTGCCTTCTCCGAGATTTAAGGGCAGTTAGAGGCAAAAAAGAACTTGCTCACACTTGCTGGGCACAAGCTATGAGGATTCTATATCCCTGTGCTGGGAACACCAGCCCTTGGCCTGGATTTCTGTGTCTCTTCTCACTGACTTGAATCTCTAAGTTTCTGATCACTGTGGAAAGTGGAAGTATTTCCACCTTCTTGTGGCCATCCATAAAGCCTTAGGAGGAATTCTAAATCATTACCTCTTGAAAATTCTAACACTAACATAGGAGGGGGGAAATTAACATTTAAAGTATTTTCACGAGATCAGAATTTTCCTTTTGGTGTTTCCAAATCTCTATTCGTTCTGGTTAATCATAAACTGAACAAAGATTGTTTAGAATTTTCTACCCCTGAGTGATGAGTTTTTCATTCCGCCCTCCTACATATTCTATGTGTGTGTGTGTAAGGTGGAAAGTGGGAATAGTGATGTGGATGCTGAGGGAAAATTAAATGACCTAATGAATTATTCTTTGTTAGTAATTTCTAAGGTCTCTGCCAGGTGATATCCATTTTCACATAAATTTTCTAAATATGATGCTTTATCCAAAATAAATGATGCCAAAGACTGTACTATAGTAGATCAGCAGGGGAAAAATTGTGGACTTCAAATCCTACCTTACAGACAGCAACATATTACCTACCCATAAGCCAACTCTGGGTTTATACACACAGAAAGCAAAGGAGGGAAAAAACATCATTAATCTCTATGTCGAAAGCTTGTTTAAAAAAAAAAATTATTGAGTAGTTAAATGATTCATTCCATGGAATACAAAGTGAGAGGAAATCAACCTACTTTTTAGCGGTCTTTGCTTTTGAGTTACATCATAAGCTGTAAGTTTCAAGCCCTCCAGACTCATCTGAGACTATACCTGGCATTTGCTCATCTCCTGGGTAATATGATCCAATTTGGACTGTGGTTATTTACAACTGGCTCTTTGTAACTAGTTAAAAAAGGACATGATGAACCTAGATCACTAAAACGGGCAATCAGCAGGCCCCAGGAATAAAGCAACGTGGCTTCTTTGTCAGTTTGAATGCCCACATTGAAAGAGGGTGATTTCACCTGGTGAACACCCCCCAAAAAGATAGCATCTCCACCTCCCCACTCATGCTTAAGTGCCTGTAGATGGGATTAGAATGGAATGTGCCACCACAGAAAAGTGTGACCACAGAGAATTTATAGATTTAAATAGGCAAAATGTTGTGAGAGGCAAGTAAACTGATATTATGTGATGACAAGCATTGCCCTCCTAGACCTGACATTCCAGTGGGGGAAACATGACTCACCCACAGGAAACAACTGGAGAACAATGAAGGAAACCTAAAAAGGAGTACTGGATTGTGTGAACTGATACTACAAAAAGTATGGACAGTTTTGATCAGTAGATAAGATGTGAGGTAGTTCTAACCTTAAAATAGAGAGATCCTCTGGGCAGATGTAGAAGGCCAGTGAGGCCAATAGATGGTGATTCTGTTTTCATTCATACCACTCATTCAACAAATGAACAAAAAACCACTAAATGCCCAGCAGTTTGCAAAGTGCTGAGTATACACTACAGAGCAAAACATAGCAGCTGGGGGGAAACAATGTGGGAAGTGAGAGAAATTTAGGGGTAAGAAGTAAAGAAATTATATCTGGAAAATACCCTTTCCTACACCAGAAGAAGTCTATATGTTCACTCAACAGAAAGATGATTGTTATTGAAAGGAACATTTGCCCTAGTTGTAAATAAGCAATAAAATAACCTCAAATCAAGGTGCAATTGTCTTCTGTACCACCTTACTTTTGTTTTTATTCTACCATTAGAAGAACACGTCTTTATTTCTAAACATCATTTACTAAATAAACAATCATATAACACTTGAATTTAAATCTTTGATCTAAATTTAACACATTTCTGAGATTAAGATGTTTTCAAGAGGAGAAGAACTTGAAGTGGCATAAATATGAAGCATTTCCTTTACAGTTATATGGTGTAATGGAAAGTTCAAGAACTGGAGTCAAGAGACTACCCTCAAGTTCCACTGTTTCTAGTTATTGGCTGTGATATTATGCAAATTACTACTTTTGAACTTTAGTTTGGTCACCTGTAAAAAGATCTAAATTACAGGGTTATTATGAGACCCCAAAAAAGATGCTGTAGATCTATGTGCCATGAACTGTGAGCCATTATGCTGCTGCTGCTGCTGCTAAGTCGCTTCAGTCGTGTCCGACTCTGTATGACCCCAGAGACGGCAGCCCACCAGGCTCCCCTGTCCCTGGGATCCTCCAGGCAAGAACACTGGAATGGGTTGCCATTGCCTTCTCCAATGCATGAAAGTGAAAAGTGAAAGTGAAGTCTCTCAGTCCTGTCCGACTCTTCGCAACCCCATGGACTGCAGCCTACCAGGCTCCTCGTCCATGGGATTTTCTAGGCAAGAGTACTGGAGTGGGGTGCCATTGCCTTCTCCGAGCCATTATGCTAGTAGTAACTATTTTATTATTATTATCATCTTTGTAATAAATAAATTATATATTATATTATGTCCTGTTTGGGGTTTTAAAGGGGTTTTCTGTTTGTGTTTTGTTTTTAGATCTCTTTCATTCCCAGCACAATGCTTGGCACATAGTAAATAATAAATGTTTGTTGAGTAAAAAAAAAGAATATAAAGATAAAGTTTCTGACCAGCTTGATAGGATTTGTGCTTTGACGTATTCTTCTAGGAGTGGTGAAGAATCTTCATGACAGCTGGTTGAGTGAGGTTCACCACTATGGCCTGGAATAGTTCATGCTTCCTTTTTCTTTGTAGCAAGCCAAACTGCCCCTTCCTGGTATCAAATCCACATCCCTGGCATCTCAGACTGTTCTTTGTTCTGACCGAAGAAAATGGATCGTCCTAGATGACACTGTGTACAGAGCCTGGTCCCACAGACTAGGATGCATGGAGGCTTAAAAGGCCCAATTTTGAAACGATGGAAAGGCATGATTTGTGTCCCTTAAAAAAAAACTATAATGAGCTCACAATTTCAGCTTTCACCCATCCAAACATTGAGTTGGGGAACCACAGAACAGTGCTTCTTTCTAGAATCCCTTGTAACTAGACTTGTACACATATTGTACCCCTCATCTTCAGAGATTTTCACCTCTGTGTATTGTGTATAGGCACCCAGGCAAATTGTCAACAAGACTCAACAAAGCCATAACCACCCAGCCCATACATGTTGCACCTCCTTCAACTTGCTTCCCATCCTGCCCAACCCCTGCACAAATCAGGTCTGAATGCCCAAGCTTGTCGTCACCTGGTACACAGAAATGCAGTCTAACACTGTATTTATTAGCAACCCCTTCCCCTTATGTTTAATTTATTGTTACATTTTTTAAATGTACAAACAGTTATACCAGTTTTATACACAAAACCACAGGTACCGTTTTGTATCTGTCAAAATTCCAGCAGCCTGTGGTGAGAGACAGTTGAATAGATGTCCTATGCTGCCATCTAGTGCTTTTCCTAAGACCAGACTTGTTCATTTTTCTAGAAATGAGGAGACAAAGGCAGCTCAAGACGCCTAAATTCTGGAACAGCTACTGATATGCATTATTAAACAGATGCATTTATGACACTTGGGCCGCATTCCCTGGAACCAAGCAACTTAACTTGTTTTCACACAACAGCAGCTTACATCCCTGCTCTTGACTGGCAAAGCTCTGGCCATCTACCCTGAAGGCACCTGGTGGAAGTCCGAACTGACTGGGCAACAAAATGCCCCTCGGAGTTTCTGGGTACAGCTCCCATCTGGCCAAGATTCTGTTTGGATGTCTCAGTCTCCAGGAGGAACAGTCTGATCCCGAAGCCTTGCCTATTACTTCAGTTTGGGGAGAAGATATAAAGGAGTCAGACAGCTTTTTGTAAAAAAATATATATATATAAAAAAAAAAAAATATGTTTAAAATGGTCTAAAATAATAGCCATTTTCTTTTCAGTGGCCAAAGTGATGCTTCTAAATTTTCTCTTGGTCTTCAGGTCACACAATTTGTATAACTAGCTAGATTCTAGATCTGATTTTGAATTCCTCCCTTTATCTTTTCCTGGATCTCAAAAACATTTTTTTCTTCTCATTTAATCAACCAACACATCTCTCTACTGCACACATGCTATGCTAAAAGCACTGCATTAGGCACTGCTTAGTGGGTGGATAAATAAGAAGAACATACCCTTTCCATCTGTGTCTCTGATCACTTCCTGCCTCTGGTTTCTAAGAGGCTTTATCATCCTCTCTCTCTAGATTCTCTAATGCTCCTTCTTCTTGTCCTTTAAATATGTACAAGCCTCTCTTCTAGTTAAAATAAATAGAGGCTTGATCCCTCTGTACTTTCCTGATACCGGCAAATTCTTACTTTCTATGCTTGTACCTTTTATATTTTATCTCAAGGAAATGAATGATTCATTGACTCAGTATCCTATTGTTCAAACACATGGAATCAACTATCTGACAAATTAGGGTGCCCCCTTCCGACAAGAGGAAGTGGTATGTTAGGGCTGCAGATCCCAAAAGTGATTCCTGAATGGAGAAGTTGTCACAATAGATGACCTCTAAGTTTCTGCCAACTTTGATTCTGTCCTTTTAAGCTTAGTTCTAATCCAATTTCCACTTCTTCTCTAGCCACTCCCTACTTAACCCTGTCTGTAAAATCATTACTTTCCAAAAAGGAAGTTAGCTTCTATAGGTCAAATAGTTCAATTCTCCTTCCCTTTCTTGAATTTATTGCTTCATCATGGCATCCTGAATGCACCCCTTTCTTGAAGCATTCTCCTCTCTTCTCTATTTTGCTTATCCTGTTTTTCAAATAATTCAGTGTCCTCCATTTTTCACTGATATCTGGTCTTTCTTTCAGGGGACTTTATCTAACTTGGATTTTGGTATGATTGTGAATTTACAAATATATTTACTCACTCCCTCTGTACCTTTATTACAATGCTCCATGATGATGTCAGTGGCGGCAGTGACAGTGATAACTTTGCTCACATGACTTCAGCTCACATGACAATGATGCTTTGCTCACATGACTTCAGCTACCACTTTTACAAAGATAGTTTCCATATCCTCTATTTCAACTCTGAGTTTTCAACCTCTTTCAAACTCATATCACCATTTATCTCTGTAGTAGAATAGTTCCTTCATGGCTGTCCCATTAACACCTGAATCTCACCCCCTAAACCAACATGTCTCCCAATTCTTTCCATTATTATCTATGGCAACAATATTCCCAATCTTCAACTCAGTTCAGTACATTAGGTGTCTTTTGGATTTACCCTTCTTTTACCCTCCAATATTTAACTTTCTCTAAGATTTGGAAATTCTTTCTTCTTGATTTCTTTCAAATACACATCTTCATTTCCACTTCTGCAGCCACTGCACAAAGAATTTAAATCCTCAGTGCCTTATACCTGGGTTGTAGGGTAACTTCACGATAGTTCTTTTGGCTTCTAATTCCACTTTTGTACTAGTGCATCTCACCAAAAACAAACAAACAAACAAAAACCTTGAGTGGTCTTTTAACTACTATGATGTCAGGCAATCATCTGTTACAATGCCACAATAGCTGTGTATTTTCCTTCAACACCACATCAAGTTTCTCAGCATCACACACTCAAGGCCCTTTCCAACCCTATCCCACTTTCTTCAAACACACACTTCTTGACACATGTCCCAATTTCCAGTCAAACTGATCTCTTCAGCCTTCCCAGTACAGGAATATTTTATGCACAAGAGTCCCCGCCTTGGAAAGCTTCATTCACTCCTCCCAAAATCTAGGTCTTATTAACCTCTCAGAATACATGTGTCCCTGGCTGCAGTCTATGATGGATCATTTCTGTCTCTGATCTAAACTCTACTATGAGATCCTTCCTCAGTGGTCTCACTTTTAGGGAACAGTGGTGGTGGTTTAGTTGCTAAGTTGTGTCCAACTCTTGCAATCCCATGGACTGTAGCCTGCCAGGCTCCTCTGTTCATGGGATTCTCCAGGAAAGAATACTGGAGTGGGTTGCCATTTCCTTCTCCTGGGGATCTTCCCAACCCAGAGATTGAACCTGGGTCTCCTGCATTGGAAGCAGATTCTTTACCTACTGAGCTATGAGGGAAGCCCCTTTAGGGAACCATAGATGCTCATAAAAAGCTTGCCAACAGACCTTGGCCTCATCATGCTCATAGTTGCTTTCTGACACAGCTGTATGACATCATGGCAGGAGAGCCTCATGACATCTGATCTGTGAGATGTGCGGCTGAGACTGAATGTTCATATCATTTTCTGACTAAGGAACTTTCTGGCATAGGCCTCCTCCATTCCAGAGTAGTAGTGATAACAAAGTAAGATACACTAGATAAGTAGTGAAGACAAAGTAAGAGGACAATCCAAGATCTTTTGACACTGTGATCTGACGCGTTCACTCTGACATAATCATTTTGGCATACCTGTTATGACATCAAATGGCACTTTTGATGTACAAAATCACTGTCTTTGTTGTGTCATGACTAATTAACATGTGAAACCAACATCCCAAATTCTTACTGCACCTTTAACTCTCACCATGTGTATTTTAAAACACTGAAAGTCAAAAGTTAAAATATTGTGTCAAAGCCATGTTTCCATGTTCAAAAGCTCCTGGCGTCAAAATGGCTGTGCTAAAGCAGCTGGTTTCAAAGCCACGACACAATTGGCAACTTTGATTCGAGCTGGTGATCAGACAACAGAGTGACAACAGAGCTCTGAGGCGCAGGCTTTAGCATATTCATGGATCTCAAACTGCAAGAACAGACCGGCAAGATGAACTGGGGCCAGGAGGTGTGGTTCACAATGAAAAAGTCAGAAGGAGCTGACGTGCAAGGGAGTGTTTGTCAAGAGCATAAAATGGATGGCTAACTAGGCTACAAGCAAGGGCTTAAGTTGCCTAGTGCTCTTGGATCCATCACTGCCAAATCTGAGAATGGGTGCTCATGACTTCCTCTTTTCTTGCTAAGCTATTAATAGCAGTGAAGTTGCAATGGGACAGCACATAGCTTAGAGGGTCTCAACAGAACGATCTTCAGTTTTGTCAGGAGTGTGGTTATATTTTTTCAAAGGAAAGTGCTTTGCAGACAGCTAGTTATTTTTTACCTTGTGGTATTTCATAATTTCTGAATCTAGTGCTGTGTTCTGCTCCCCATAATTGGTTAGTGTTAGCTGTTCATATATGAATGATTTCACCATGGCAATTCACAAAAGGCTGCTGTAGTTTAAAGAGATAGCTCTCCTGTCTCTGTGACAGAAAAAAAAAAATGCGTATGTGGGTAGGGAAGGAACCTTGTGTATCAAAAGTATCATTTTCTTGTTCATTTATTTATTTGCTTGTTTATTGCTTACCTCTCTGCACCCCACGACTCACTAGAACGTAAGCTCCATGAGAGCCGGAATATTGCCTATATTCACCGATGCTGTTCCCTGCTTTGCACAGTGATTGGCACATAGTAGACACTCAGTAAATATTTATTAAAGAAATAATTACTTTTTCAATAGGAAAATAAGGTCCCCAAAAGGAGTGGTTTGGTCCATTCCAAAACAGATTTGTGATTAGTTATGTTTTTCTCTGGGCCTTTTACTGCTCAGAATCCCTGCCAGGAAAGAAATGCTAAAACTCCCATCTTTTAAATATGTAGATCCCTGACATTTGGTTGCTTCATGAATTTTGCATTGCATAATGACAAGTGTTTAATTTTATAAACTGCTCCTGTAATAGATCATTTTCAAGGAGAGGCATAATCTGGAAATGCAGTGTAAAGTGCTGTTGCCGAATTAGACAAATGTCTTCCCCAAGCCAGCGATCCTTTCCGTAGTAAATGTTTTCAAGCACTGACGGATTGGAAGCCATGGAAATAGTCTCAACACCCAGCTGGCGGACTGAGTAAGAAATGAGATGGTCCATGGATCCTTCTTTCCTCCAGGCTGGTGTGTACCAACCCTCAGAATATCTGTGGAGCAATGGAAAAACAAACAACTGACTTGTTTTTGGAGGCCCAAATGGCCTCATTAGGTCTAATTTCTAACTTGTTTTCTGTTAGCACAAAAATAGAAGGGAGAGAGGTAGGGAAAAGAAATAATTACTTTGGGGTTCTGAAAGAGAAAGTTCAGTGCTTTAGGGTCTACCTTAAGTGTCTATGCAATACCCCCAGGCCTCTAGATCAGCTCATGTTGGTTTGAGGTTATAACTGGAAGAGAAGCCACACCAGTGCATCAGCTTGTGGGTAATCCATGCTTCAAGCACCATGCTTCTGTCACTGATTGACCTCAGGAAACTCACTGATCTTCTCTGTTTCCTGCTTTCCTTGTCAAAAAAAAAAAAAAAAAACACCACGCTCAATTGTGTTCCCCTTTTAATTGTGTTTCCTTTAATCAGAAATCTGATTAAGAAAATTGAGATTAACCTTCAAAAGTGAGTTAAACTGGGGCTCTGTTACACCCTAGAGGGGTGGGATGGGGAGGGAGGTTCAAGAGGGAGGGGACATATATATACCTATGGCAGATTCATGTTGATGTTTGGCAGAAACCAACAAAATTCTGTAAAGCAACTATCCTTCAGTTAAAAAATAAACAATTGTTTTAAAAAAAGCTATATAGCCAAAAGAAATGGGACTGGCTTCATAAGTTATATACAAAGATTATTTATTACACAAATTTCAAGCAAGATATCCTTATTAGGAAGCCACTGTATCAACTCAATAGGAACATTGAAAAAAAAATTTGATGTGTCAAAGGTGAAGGATACAAATTCATATGAAACAAAAGCCCAATATATTTGGCATGGTTTGTAAAGAAGAGAAGTATGAGCAGTGTTAGTCACTCAGTTGTGTCCGACTCTTTGCAACCCCATGGACTGTAGCCTGCCAGGCTCCTCTGTCTGTGGAATTCTCCAGGCAAGAAAACTGGAGTGGCTTGCCATTCCCTTCTCCAGGGGAATCTCCCCAACCCAGGGGTTGAACCCAGGTCTCCTGCATTGCAGGCAGGTTCTTTACCATCCAACCTACCAGGGAAGCCCCTGTAAAGAGGGTTGCTCCAAAAGAGACTTACAGTCAGTTACCCAGTCAATCCTCAAAGTTGTCTGTCAGTCAGCAAGGCAGCCCCATGTAGCAGAGAGAATAGTGAACAAGAATCAAGAACCCTGAGTCCAGAAAATGTTTGTGAAATGACTATTACATCACAGGCGCCAGATAAATTTTATACAGTTTAAGAAATTTGCCCAAGGTTTACACAGCTGGGACTCAAACCCCAGATGTAAGATCCTGGTGCCACACTCTTAACCATTATACCATACTGCCTCCTAGCATTTCTGGCAAGTAACATTCAGTTCTCACATCTACGTCTAGGTTGAACTACATAAGCTATAAAGTCTTTTCCAGGTATACAAAACACTAGATTGAGCAAGCAATTCTGCTTCTTTGACAGAACATAAATGTGACTCTGTGTGTATGTGTGTCTGTGTGTGAATATACACAGCTTTCCAGCTCTGTCCTCCTCCTCTACTGAGGGCCTATCTTGCACAACTCTGGTGAGTGCTCCATAAATGAAACTAACCAGTAGTACTTTGGACACACACTTTTTGATGCCTTGCTAATTTTGACAACAGCAAACTCATGCCATCCAGGTTTTACTGACCTTCCTTACATCTAAGCAATCCTTCTCTTGTTTTGTTGATTCCCTGACCCAATACCATAGCACTTGTTCCTTATATTATCTGTCCTCTTTCAGTACCCAACGCTATTGACAAACCCTCCCCAACCCTTACTTCTAGAAGATTATCCTTCTTCCAACATTTCTGAGACTGGTGATCCTAAAACCCCTATTCTTCATTTGACAGAATTTCTTTAAATGTTTACTATTCCTTTTCTCCTTTCTGCCTGTTTCAAGGTAATTATTGTCAGCCTTTTTTTTTTTTTTTTTTCTAAAACACTTCCTCTGCTGCTCCAACTTATGGAAACTTGTTTTATAGTTTCTCCTTTCTCTTATGTTTTCCATCTCTCAATCTTCTCTGCATTTGTCAACAGATAATACTCAAGGCCTGGACATGAACTGACACTGCTGAAGACCATCTATGTGCCAGATATTGCATTAGACAATTTGCACAAAATGTTTCCTTTAGTCCTCACAGGAACCTCAAAAGGTTGATTTGATTACTGGCATGTTATATGACAGAAAATAATGCTAACAAACACTGGGTCGAGGTCATGCAGAAAATAAATTGGCAGTACCAAGGCTTAACCCATGTTTGACTCTAACTAGGAAATTCTACTATATCTCACTTATTCCTTGATATAAATATATAAACTCTTTCCTGCAACCCTGCTCTTTTAAGCTTTCCTTTTGTCTTTCACTGCCAAACTTCAGTTAAACACAGCAAGTGTTTATAAAATAACAGTTACGTGCAAATGACCAAGCTACATGTTTTTTCCCAAGGGAAAACAAAGATGAACAACATAATTCTCTGCCAGAAACTTCCAACCTAATAAAAGTATCAGATATGTAAATAACAATAAAATGAGGCAGAAAGAAGTACTAAAAAACACTATCAGAATCTTCTGAGAACACAGATTAATGTTTAGGAAGAATCAGAGTAGAGGATTTCACAAAATGTTGGTTTCCGAGTCTTCCTTGAAGCTTTCAAGCCCCTTCGATTGCCGTACAATTCTCCCTCGGGACCGTGTCTTCTCCTATCTCTTCCTTTCTGTTCTCTCAATCCCAACTGGCACAACCACAGAAGCCTCAGAGTTGGTCTCCAGCTCTAGACTTTCCCACTATAATCCAACCCATGAAAGATCCCTTCTTCTGGTCTGCCCTTCATTAGGCCCAACTGAGATCCATCACTACCCGAAGAAATACCTTCTGTGGCTCTCTGCCGCTCAATGAGTAGGAATAAATTACATACGGGGTTGTTATAAGGATCAAGTGTGATAACACATAGGAGAAAGATGTGAAAAACATACTCTCTAAGATACACTGCTGTTAATATTATGATATACTTTACACTTGGGCCAGTGTCTGTCCCCTGAATTCACCCCTTGGCTCATGTCACCCCTGTTCCTATAATGCCTTTCTTCCTCATTTCTAACTCTAAAACGCTATACTATGCATCTTAAGGCCTAAACATAAGAGCTACAGTTTTAAGAAAACATTTTCTGACTTCTCAATGAAAATTTCCTCTGGCTTCTCTGAACATCCAGAGAGCTTTACTTCTAACTTTTCAACACATGTGTGACAGCCAGCCAAGTATCATAGACAGTTGAACATATGTCATAGTTTCCCTGTTTAATTGCAAGGTAAAGACCACTTTATTCATCTTGTAAGGTTTGTGCTAGAAGCACAGTGTTTAAAGTAGGTACTCAAATATCTATTGAACAGAAGAATATAAAATGGGACGTTATGTCACTATGTACTGAAATAAATTTAATGGAAGCAAAAGGAGGAATATTTTATATATCCCTTGTTGGGGTTTAAGGCAGGGCATTAGGATACAGAAGATATGGACTTTTACAAAATATCACTATTGTGGAGCCCATTCTGGAAAGAATAAAACCCAAGTCCTGATCCAGCCCCCAGTCCTGCATCTGCCCTTTCATTTCTTATTTCCAGTACCAGTGATCCACTGGAAAAACATAAAGGCAATCATTAGATATGCCATCTTTCTCTCAGAAACTCATAAACAGGGACTAATTTGAAAATCAAAGTGAGTGGCTTAAAGTCTCAGCTAAAAGCACACATTTTCTATTACTTTCCCTCAGTCCTCTCTCTCCCCCTCTGTGCTGTTTATGTCAAGGAACCAGGGGAGCTAGTTTAAGTGACATCTTGTTATAAACAGTTAAGCTGAGTGGTGCTGCTGGAAGAAGGATGGGCCGGAGGAGATCTGGGACCATCATCAAAACCAAGGGCCTCCTTTGGTAGTGTAGTCCAGAGAGCTCGGTCTGGTTGGACTCTCTAAAATCAGACAGGAAGCCAAAAGATCTCTAAACTCTGACTCACAGAAGGAAGAGACAGACCTGACAGCCTCCAGTCAGCCCCAGGTATGCGGGCTGCAGATCTGCATTCAGCACTCACTGACCCCCAGCTGCCATCCCTACTGTATAACCACATGGTATCTGCACAGCAGGTGAGTCCTCTCCCTGCTGCCTCTTGAAGTTCGCATGAGGACTGAAGAAAGTGGCTGATCAGGCTAGGCAGAGGGATCCTCAATTCTGCCCAGACTTTCTAGACTGAGCTCAGCTTTTATTTATCATTTTCTCTCAGGAAATCCAAAATGTTTCTCATATGCCTCTATCCACTTACTTCTCTTCCTAGGTAATCTCCAGAAAACCATTCATATATATAAAATGTTCCCTTTTTCTTCTTCAGAAACTAGTAAGAGAGTCAGAGATGGTGTGCAGTTCTCTTTTTCTTTTTCCCATCCATATTGTTTAAAGTAAAATTAGATGTTGTGCTAAGTCACTTGGGTCATGTCCAACTCTCCAACCCTGTGGACTGTAGCCCGCCAGGGTCCTCTGTCCATTGGATTCTCTAGGCAAGAATTCTGGAGTGGGTTTCCATGCCCTCCTCCAGGGGGTCTTCCTGACAGAGGAATTGAACCCACATCTCTTATGTCTCTTGCACTGGCAAGCGGGTTATTTACCACTGATGGACAAAACTTCATACATGGGAACACAATCAATGTAAGGAAATAAAATGTTTGTCTAGGCTCCTTTTTGTTTACTCCCATTTTCCATACTGGAAAAAAAAAAAAATCCCAACCAGCTTCTTGCCAGAACCCTAGTACAGGGCAAGAATTAAGACATGAGCAGGGCCTAGACAACTTTCTGGGCCCACGTTTGTAATTTGTCAGCATTATTTCTGCAACAAGCCAGTATTATTGCAAAAGGATTAAATGTTTCCGGCATGGGAGGGAAGAGATGGAATATTCCACTGAATCCAAGGTCAGTGGTCCTGAAACTGACAAACCTGCCAACTGCCTGAGATTCCTGCGCTTTACAATGTCCCACCCTAGATTTCTGGTCCCTGGGTCATACATGTCTTGGGCCTCTGACACTCCTGGAACTCTGGCAATTGTTTCACTCAAACCATGAAGAAGAGTCTCTGGAAACAATCATGACCATCCAGCTCTCTCTTCCATCATCCACCCTACCAATGATTCTCCCAACAGAGGGGTTGCGGCAATCTAATGCAGGTATCTGAGTGTCTGGCTCTGCTTCCTTTCTCCTGCCTGAGAATTTCCTTCCATATAGAACTCCGAGCCATAAACCATGGAGATGACACAATTCTAAACAATCTGTGGTCTCTTCATTTGAGGGTTTATGGAGATGGAATTCATTCCAAATATCCTATTACATTCCTTAAGAATTTGGATATGAAACAGGGGGAGGGAGAAAGACTAGAACTCACTCACTTGGGCCACAGCATCTTTCCCTCTTGGACACCTGAGTAGCAAAGCCTGTCACAATGACTGAAGCCCTCTGTCACCAGGGAAAAGGTTTATGTAGCCTGGCAGCACTGACTTAAGGTGCTCTGTCTCACCTGTATGCGGAATAATCCAGCAGTCCTTGGGAGCCACAGAATGCTCTTCCTAGTTACGTATTTGCTTATTTATATTTATTGCCCCTTATTTTGAAAAGAACATGAGATAAACTCAAAAAGACACAGTAAATCATGTTAAAACATTAAAAGGCTAGTAAAAAAAAAAAAAAAAGTAGAAAAAATAAAGCCTGGAGAAAGATTAGCACAAATAAATGTAGGCCATAAAGTTTGCACAGTTCCTAGAAGTAGGCTTCAAATTTGGCTGTGAACTTGTGAGCCAACAAACAAAAATATATGATTGGTAGTATCTATCATATAAAAATAACACAGTTGCTATAAAGAAGCCAAACTTCTCTTAGTACTGAGACCAGAGAGAACTGTCTCTCTTGGATCTTCATAAAGAAAACACTGCATAATGTCATGGACTTTGTCATAACTCTTCTGTGACAAACAAGTTTCATTATGACCTTGTCCCAACTTCCTTCAATCTAGAGAATGACAAAAGAGCAAAGCACAGCTCAGTAAAAGCAGCTGTCCAAAATCATTCTTGAATAAGAAAAATAAACTAGTAGACAAAATGCTGAAAAAATAATCTCCCAAGAGAGTGAAATAGAACGCTTAAACTACCCAGCTCTCTTGCGGTTTAAACTGATTTTTAAAGTAAAGATTTAAATATTCAGAGACATGAGGTATATTGAAATTCTTCAGGCCATTCTGTGTAACTACTATTTCTTTCAGCTGAGAATTTGCTAAGAATTGGTCAACAAAAGGCTAGAGATTACACTTTCAGCAAGAACCTGAAAAGCCAATAGCTGCTGCTGCTGCTGCTGCTGCTAAGTCACTTCAGTCGTTTCCGACTCCGTGTGACCCCATAGATGGCAGCCCACCAGGCTCCTCCGTCCCTGGGATTCTACAGGCAAGAACACTGGAGTGGGTTGCCATTGCCTTCTCCAATGCATGAAAGTGAAAAGTGAAAGTGAAGTCACTCAGCCGTGTCCGACTCTTAGCGACCCCATGGACTGCAGCCTACCAGGCTCCTTCGTCCTTGGGATTTTCCAGGCAAGAGTACTGGAGTGGGGTGCCATTGCCTTCTCTGAGCTGCTAACTAACAGCAAAGCCATAAACTCTACGGCAGTCAACTAAGGAGGGGGAAGGACCTGGTCACTTTATTAGAGAAGGAGGAGAAAGAAAAGAAAAATGAAAAGAAAGGGAATGGGAGAGGGAAGGAACTCTTTTCTAGGATATGTGGTAGTCTAGATGGCCATAAGGAGCTGAGCCAAGCCAGAGCAGGAATGGAACAAAATAATTGTTAGTTATCTCTCTATCTTTAAACAAGCTTCTTAAATCCAAAGAAAGTGAAGTCGCTCAGTTGTGTCCAACTCTTTGCGACCCCATGGACTGTAGCCTACCAGGCTCCTCTGTCCATGGGATTTTCCAGGCAATAGTACTAGAGTAGATTGCCATTTCCTTCTCCAGAAGATCTTCCCAACCCAGGGATTGAACCTGGGTCTCCTGCATTGTAGACAGATGCTTTACCATCTGAGCCACCAGGGAAGTCCGAAGGAAGTCCTTAAATCCAAAATCCTTGATTAATTCCAACTCCAATCAAGGAGATGATACTTTTCATTTTCTATGCTATGATTTAATAATGACTGTATTTTAATTATCAGCAAAATGATATTTCAGGACACTTAAGATATCTGTAGCTTTTCCATCTATTCAAGGGAATTTCAAAGTATTTTAGGTTCCTTTGGTATGAGAGTGTTGAAGGTGCTATGTAAATGTAGGTTATTATTACAATTTCCTGTCACCCTCCTTCAAGCAAAAACTGCTAAAATCCACAAAGTACAGAATGAGGCACACACAATTCTTATTATTGGGGGGTAATTAATTAGCAAGTACATAAATAATTTACTCAGTCACAGAAAGATAGAGTAATACTATTAAACATGTAGGCCTACAAATCCAATTCTGGTAGCTATCTTATCTGCTCCAATGCAGAGGAAAAGATACAGAACTGACCCCATTTCCCCCACCTCCCCTCCAGGGATCCTTCTTCCCTCCACACCCACAATATACACCACACACAGACACACACACACACCTCTAAGACTAGGGTGCTAACTTTTTGGGGACAATTTTCCTCTTTTATTCATAAAACAACTATGAATAAGGTATACATTAAACTATGAATACAAACCTTCCAGAAACACACTTTGTCTATGAAAGTATTGAAACAAAACTGTGTGTGCTACACACTGACCACTATCTACCATCCCTACTAATGGTGCAAAAGGAGTGCAGATCATAAATATAAAATTTTAAAAAGTTTTTTAATGTTTTCTTCTTCTAATAGAAGTTTTTCAACTTCTATTAGACTTTGGAATGCAGGAGCTTTAGTTTATTAATAGAACTGTCTCATTCTAGATACAGTATGAAACTGGGAAAGACAAACAAATTACAGTAAACTGAATGAAATAACCAGCCCTAGATGAACATTTGCCATAATCAATATACACAGTAAATAACCAACCTTGGTAGAAAATGGAGAGACACTTCTGTTTAAGAAGCCATGCAAAGTTACACAATGACCTGCAATCATGTAGGTATAAATGGAAGTCACTTACATACATACAGCTCCATTAGAGTTTGTCTCTAAAATTGTAATGTCTTTCTCCAAATCTAGTTTTCCAAATGTGCTCATCACTGGTAACTATTTCTCTATTTTGAATGTGTCTATAGTAACTGGTTTAATGGTCACCGCATTAATCTAAGGATAAGAAACAAAAAGAATGATTCATTTCCTATTCTACAATTTTAACTACAAATTAACAACAACAAAAAAGCTCTTCTAAATCTCTCTTATGGATTTTGATGGTTGAGAAATATGCAGAGCACTTGAAAGCAATAAAAGAAATAACCTAAGAAAATTAAGCAAAATGAATTTGCAATTAGTTTGTGAAATTGCGATAAATGCATTTTGAAAGCAAAGAGCAAAATGTAACTTTGTTCAGTATAATTTGAAATTGCCTTTTGTGCTTAATATAGTTCACTTATAATTAGATGAAGATTTTGTTCTGGTTTGAAACATTCAAAGTTCCATCTTGAGATTGCTATGTACTATGTACACAGAACTTTTCAGCAAGAAAGTCTGCTGCTGCTGCGTTTGCTTTGACAGCCTTTATCCTAGTTTTATAGAAATGAAAGAGTGAAAGAACACAGCTGGTTTGAACAATGGAGCATGTTCAACATTAGGCCAAACACTTTAGATATTGCAAAATATTGCAGGCTATATTTATAGCTCTTAGCAGGTTTTTTAAATTCATGCTGATACTGCCTTACTCCAGCTTATTGGACCAAATTGCCATTTAATGGTTAAATTATCTTTTGGTTTCAAAATTTGCTCTCAAAGGCAATGACACTTAAGTTAACCTCTTGGCAATATCAAAACAGTGATGACTTAAAAACTTTTCCAAAATATTTCAAGATGTCTTAAAAATTCAAGATCATTCTAGCTACGGAGAGTTTAAAAGATTTTTGTTGGTCTCTGCCTTATGTTTTCCCTCAAGAAAAGGAATATCCTGCCTCTGATAATCTCTCTTCCAGTCATGAAATTGTGCACTGACTCATATGCCAGCACCTTCCAGAAAACTGCCCAAGGGAAATCAGAACAGGCCTTCAGGTAATTGCCTATATTCTATTTAAACTTTCTTTTCCTCTGGTGGTTGTTTTTAATAGAATTCTCTTGTTTTTAAAATAGAATCTTGTGACTTTGGGGAGTGTAGCAGGGGCTCATGCTCTTTCACATTAACAACATGAGAAGTGGTAAAAAAAAGAAGTGATTGGTGGTTATAAGCTTAGTGACCGTAGGCTGAGGCAGGAGATGTTTTGCAGGGCAATGTGATTTCTATAGGTTTATCAACTGTCTGCAAGCTTTAAGGATTGAAGCCAATGGTACCCTACTCTTCCAACCCAAAGTGAGTATTTCCTAAATTCCCACAGCATCTGTTAGTTGAATACATTGTCATTTGTCATCACTGCTATTAGTGAGATCTTGGAGGGTATGTGATTTGCCTCTTGATCTAATAATAATAAGAATGACCATTTAATGAACACCTACTATGTGCCATGCAGTACACTATGTATTCCATATATTTTCTAAGAATGATTGTTGTTGTTCAGTCGCTAAGTCATGTATGACTCTTTGTGGCCCCACAAACTGCAGCATGTCAGGCTTCCCTGTCCTTCACTGTCTCCCAGAGTTTGCTCAAACTTATGTCCATTGAGTCACTGATGCTATCTAACCATCTCATCCTGTTGCCCTCTTCTCTTTTTTGCCTTCAATCTTTCCCTGATCTTTCCCAGAATCAGGGTCTTTTCCCAATAAGCTGGCTCTTCACATCAGGTGGCCAAAGTATTGGAGCTTCAGCTTCAGTATCAATCCTTCCAATTAATATTCAGGGTTGATTTCCTTTAGGATTGACTGATTTGATCTCCTTGCAGTCCAAGGAACTCTCAAGAGTCTTCTCCTACACTACAATTCAGTAGTGCTAGATTCTTCAGTACTCAGCCTTCTTTATGGTCCAACTTTCACATCCATACATGACTACTGAAAAAACCATAGTTTTGACTATATGGACCTTAGTTGGCAAAGTGATGTCTTTGTTTTTTAATATGCTGCCTAGGTTTGCCATAGCTTTCCTTCCAAGGAGCAATTGTCTTTAAATTTCATGGCTGCAGTCACCATCCACAATGATTTTGGAGCCCAAGAAAATAAAATCTGTCACTGCTTCCATTTTTTCCCCATCTATTTGCCATAAAGTTATGGAACTGGATGCCATGATCTTAGTTGTTTTTTGTTTTTTTTTTTTTTTCAATGTTGAGTTTTAAGCCAGCTTTTCAGCTTTTTCACTCTCCCCTTCTACCCTCATCAAGAGTCTGGTTAGTTCCTCTTCACTTTTTGCCATTAGAGTGATATCATCTTCATATCTGCAGTTGTTATTTCTCCGAGCAATCTTGATTCCAGCGTGTGATTCATCCAGCCCAGCATTTCACATAATGTACTCTGCATATAGGTTAAATAAACAGGGTGACAATATACAACCTTGTCATACTCCTTTCCCAATTTTGAAGTCATGTTCCATATAAAGTATTTAGAAAGATAGTTTAAAAAAAAAAAGCTTTGGTTTCTGTTTCAGCCATGTATTAATATTATGTATTAATTGCATTAATGTATTAATGCATAACAAACCACCCCAAAACTCAGTGGCTTGTTATTTCTCTTAATTCTGAGGGCAGAGTGGATGGTTCTTCTCCTGGTCTCATTAAGGATCACTCAGGTAACTGGAGTCATCTGACAGCTTGACTGGGGCTGATGGTCCAAAATAGTCACTTGTACTGAAACTGGTACTGGCTGTCAGTTGAAGAATGTCAGTTCCTCTCCACATGGCTTCTCATTCTCCAGTGGGCCAGGCCGAATTTCTTCAAAGCATGATATTCTCAAGGCTCCAAGACTGAAAGCATGTAAGCTGCACAGTCTACTAAGACCTAGGCTCTAAAACTCACACAATGTCACATCCATCATATGGCCAACTTGGATCCAAGAGAATAGAAAGAAAAATTGAATCTTTTTGGAGGAGCAGTAACTTCACATTGCAAAGGTGTATGTACATAGGGAGGTATGATTCATTTGAGGGGCATTATTTTAATGATCTACTATATTATCATACAAATTCTCCCTCTGAAACTTCCCACATGTGTGACTGTGAACCATTGTTTAACCTCAAGTTTCAGTTTCCTCATCTATAAATGAATTATCTTGGGATTTAGTAAAAAAAAGCACATATAATATTATGCTTAGTATCAACCATAGAGTAAGCATATGATTGTTAAGTGGGTAATTACTTGTGTGTGAGTGTGTGTCTGACTTTTAGGCCTAATGCAGAGCACCATAAAATACATATTAATGTCCAAATTTTATAGATGTGATATCTGAGGCTGAGGAGGGGTCTATCCTGCTGAAGTTAATTTTTGAAAAGTCACACAATGAGGTCAACACTCAAACAAAGGGCTTTCTGATTCTGAAGCCAATGCTTTTTTGTTTGTTTTTCACACCATACCATGGAGCTTCTTGTTAGCAGAAGAGTTTATTTCATGGTTATATCTCATTGGACTTTGGACAGCAGCAATCATAATAGCTACCCAAGAAATACTGGTCATTTGAAGGATCAAGGGAAGCTGACAAATTGCTACTGACTCATTAATAAAATATTTACACAAAATTTTTATATTGATCCCAAATATTCTGACTCCCTAGAACTGCAGGGCTTGGAAAAGCCATGCTTTGTACACTAGAAGAGTAGCTAAGATCTTTCAGAACCAGGGAAGAAAGGCTCCCAGAACAGAGGCTTCTACAGAGAGCTATTTGTGGTTCTTAAACTTGCCTACATGTAGGATTCACCTGGGAACGTGTATAGAAAAATATCACAGCAGAAATTAACACAGCATTGTAAATCAATCATACTTCAACTGAAAAAAAAAATCTCTTGCTCGGGCCAATTGAGTAAGATTCTCCCTGAGAGTGAGGCCAAGATTCCTAGACCTAAAAACTTCGTTCAGGAGCCCCTGAAGCTGACCGGTAATGTCAAGTTGGATCCCTATGCTATGCTAAGTCGATTCAATCGTGTCCGACTCTGTGCGACCCCATAGATGGCAGCCCACCAAGGCTCCGTCGTCCCTGGGATTCTCCAGGCAAGAATACTGGAGTGGGGTGCCATTGCCTTCCCCAGTGCATGAAAAAATAAAAGTGAAAGTGAAGTCGCTCAGTCCTGTCCGACTCTTAGCGACCCCATGGACTGCAGCCTACCAGGCTCCTCCGTCCATGGGATTTTCCAGGCAAGAGTACTGGAGTGGGGTGCCATTGCCTTCTCCAAAGTTGGATCCCTAGAAATTTCAAAACAGCAAGGAGGCCAGCCCTATAAGGAGACAGAGATTCAAACAGGCAGCTTAATCATCTATCCCAAGCATGTGAATTGTGGTGTCACTGTGTGAACCACATGGAGCTGCTCCCTCACATTTATTCCCAGGAGTCATAATAGGGAATTGGGCATCATCCATACACTTGGCGGTAGGTGGCAGGTGCTACAAATGACTGGCTGCAGTGTACTATTTACAGTTGTCACTGGTCCTGAAAGAGGAGAGGACCATTGAGCTATTTTCTCCCAGAGAAATACTTGAGTCTCAGATGAGAGGAATAATTGCCCCGAGTCCTGGGCTCAGGCAGTGGGGTAGGAAAGGCTTATCAAACATGATACTCCACTGTGTCTTTCAAGGCATAAGATGATTCTTTATAACAAATAAATTGGTGATTTACATGATCCACTCAAATAAATATTTGGGAATATCAATTTTATTGCTTAATTTTATGAAGGCTTTGAGATCTCTGCTTCTTTATTTCCCATATGTCCTCTACATTTTTAGTTCCCATAGTAACTGATACCTCAAAGGTTCTCACTACAATTGTTCTGATGTTTTGAGAGATTATTTCTTTCACCCATAGCACTTTTATTTCCTTCCTCTGTGATTCTTAATGTACTCTGCCTAGAGCAGTCATATGAATACTTATCTAAACTCCCAACCTACTCCTACTTTTCTCATTCCCAAATAAAGCGCCTAGAGGCCAGGGGCTCTGGAATGAATTCCAAGAATTCATCTTGGAATGCTCCAACAAACTGGCAAGGTGACAGATCCATGGGAAGTACTTGATAAATGTATGATTTTTGTTTGCCTTCTGAAAGTTTTCATGAAAGCAACTGCTGGGAAAAAAATATGTATCAGAATGTATATCATGACACAGGATCATAAAGTGAATAAAATATAAACTTCTCAGACATACATACTAGGCTCTTGGGTATAATCAGGTGTTTATTACTAACATGACCTGTCCATCTTGGGTGGCCCTACACAGCATGGCTCATAATTTCATTGAGATAGACAAGGCTGTGGTCCATGTGATCAGAATGATTATTTTTCTGTGACTGTGGTTTTCATTCTGTCTGCCCTCTGATGGATAAGGATAAAAGGCTTATGGAAGCTTCCTGATGGGAGAGACTGAGGGGAAAACTGGGTCTTGTTCTGATGGGTGGGGTCATGCTCAGTAAATCTTTAATCCAATTTTCTGTAGACGGGTGGGGCTGTGTTCCCTCCCTGTTGTTTGACCTGAGGCCAAACTATGGTAAAAGTAATGAAGATAATGGCGACCTCCTTTAAAAGGTCCCATGCATGCACTGCTGCACTCAGTGCCCCGACCCTGCAGCTGGCCACCGCCAACCCATGCCTCCAGCAGAGACTCCTGAATAGTCAGGGGCAAGTCTGGGTCAGTCTCTTGTGGGGTCACTGCTCCTTTCTCCTGGGTCCTGGTACACACAAGCTTTTGTTTGTGCCCTCCAAGAGTCTGTTTCCCCAGGCCTCTTTAAGTTCTGTTGGCTCTACGGTGGGCTTAATGGCGACCTCCAAGAGGGCTTATGCCATACGCAGTTCTACTACACCCAGAGCCCCTGCCTCTGCAGCAGTCCACTGCTGACCCATACCTCTGAAGGAGACACTCAAACACAGTTCTGGCTCAGTCTCTTGGGATCTCTGGGTCCTGGTGCGCACAAGGTTTGTTTAAGCCCTCTGAGTGTCTCTGGCAGGTATGGGGCTTGATTCTAAAAGCAATTTCACACCTCCTAACATCTTGCTGGGGCTTCTCCTTTGCCCTTGATGTGGGTTATCTTTTTTGGTGGGATCAAACATGCTCCTATTGATGGTTGTTCAGCACTTATTTGTAATTTTGGAGTTCTCACACAAGATGAGTGCACATCCTTCTACTCCACCATTTTAAGATCTCTTCAAGAAAATTAGAGACTCGATGGACATGGGTTTGAGCAAGCTCTGATAGTTGGTGATGGACAGGGAAGCCTGGCTGCAGTCCATGGGGTCACAAACAGTCAGACATGAATGAGCAACTGAACTGAAACCTTGATAATGTTTGAAGACCTTAGTTTGGAACGAATAAGTGTGGACTAAATTAAGAGTGCCACATATGTTCCCTTTTTTAACTAATCGAACAGTGTTTAATATGTTCTATGGGTAAAATATGATATTATGTTATCATGAGGAATATTCTGGCTCCCCAGGAACTTGCAAATTAGAAAGAGAGAATTTACTCAAGTAAAAAAACAAAAAGCAACCAGCAATCAAAATTTGTGTTTCTGATTATTAAAGTTCAATAGAATTCCCAAAGAAATAAGCTTTCTTTTGAGCTACTTGCTGTGTTGCATGTTAGTAATCAGTTCAGTTCAGTTCAGTCACTCAGTCATGTCCGACTCTTTGCAACCCCATGGACTGCAGCATGCCAGGTTTCCCTGTCCATCACCATCTCCTAGAGCTTACTCAAACTCATGTCCATCAAGTCAGTGATGCCATCCAACCATCTCATCCTCTGTCATCCCCTTCTCCTCCTGCCTTCAATCTTTCTCAGCATCCGGGTCTTTTCCAATGAATCAGTTCTTCCCATCAGGATGCCAAAGTATTGGAGTTTCAGCTTCAACATCAGTCCTTCCAAAGAATATTCAGGACTGATTTCCTTTAGGATGGACTAGTTTGATCTCCTTGCAGTCCAAGGGACTCTCAAGGGTTTTCTCCAATACCACAAGGTTTACCCATCAGCATTGATGCCATTGTTTACATAAGTGTCATTACATCTTGTTTCTCTTGTTTTGTTAAGAGAAATAAATAAGTGAATTAGTACAAGATATCAGAATGTTGATACCTTAGGACAGGTTTCTAGACTATAGGAAGGCTGAAAGAAGGAAGGCTGAAAATATGCATATTTATGGCTCTTCAACTCTATAGTTTATTGAAAAAAATTAACAATAGTTTATAAAACTTAATTTAGTCCAGACTTATTTGATTATATTCTTCAGATATTATCAAGGTTTACTTATCAGTATTGATGCCGTTGTTCAGGTAAGAGTGTCATTACATCATTCACTCACTAATTGAAGGAATTATTCTCCTGTCTCATCTAAGTAGGGGAAATTATGCACACCATTTCTATTTACTTTATGCTAAAAGCATAAAATATAGCAATCCTACAAACCATAAAATAGAAGCATAGTTTCAAGACTGCATGTTTTTTAAGAAAAAAAAATTCACATGTGATAATCCATATTAAAATAGAGCCCAACACCACCACTATCTTAAAAACATATCCTTGCTTCAGGAGCTCAAAACAAAAAAAAAAAAATCATTTTAATACCAACATGGCTTTACAAATGTGTTCCCATTACTTCAATTTTTCCCAGCCACTTTCTGCCTTCAAGACCCAGATTAAACGTCACATTCTCTGTTGCTGTTGTTCAGTCGGTAAGTCGTGTGCAAGTCTTTGTGAGTTGAGAACCCATGGACTGCAGCATGCCAGGCTTCCCTGTCCTTCACCATCTCCTGGAGTTTGCTCAAACTCATGTCCATTGAGTTCAGTTGTTGCTATCCAACCATCTTATCCTCTGTTGCTCCCTTCTCTTCCTGCCCTTATTCTCTGTTAAACATTAACTTTTACTTTCCTCTTAAAAATGGTTCATTGTTTTCTCAATGGTCCTATATCAAGTTTTATATGCTTTTATGATAGAACTTCACTAATTAATTTATCCATTTATTCAACAAGCATAATGGGCTTCCCGGGTGGCTCAGTCAGTCCAGAATCTGCCTGCAATGTGGGAGACCTGGGTTCAATCCCTGGGTGGGAAAATCCCCTGGAGAAGGGCATGGAAACCCACTCCAGTATTCTTGCCTGGAGAATCTCTATGGACAGAGGAGCCTGGCAGGCTGTGGACTGTAGTCCATGAGGTCACAAAGAATCGGACACCACTGAGCAACTAAGCAAAGTACAACAAGCATAAGTGGCTTACCATTTGTTAGGCATCATGCTTAGTTAGCATCAGGAATATGGAGAGAAGCATGATGCTAGCTCATCCAATGGTCTCTCCTATACTGTAAGCTCCCTTAGATATGATGTAATTGTTGAATCAGCTGAGCAAGCTAAAGGCAGCAGATGACAAGAGCCCCCAGAAGTATTGTGAAGCCCGTGAGCCTGCCAATAAGACCTCCACCTTCTCTTATTTGGTTCCTTTTTTCTCCTTCTGCTCTAATGCCAACATTTCCTCTACTCTCTCTACTCCTGTCCTTCGACTGTTACTGCTGTACTTTCATCCGCCATGCATAAAACTGAGCCCATTATTTACTCTACCAAAATATCGAGCATCTCCCTAGTTTCCCAAGACAGAAACCTGAGAGTCATCTTCAACATCTCTTTTTCTCTGACCTTCCATGTGCATGAAACAGCTAGAAGCTGGTGGTCCTATGCCCTAAATTATTATTGCAGTCATCACCTTCTCTTTCTCAATCTTCACTGGTCCCACCTTAGTCTCCTTTTCATCTTCTGCCTAGACCTTTTCCATAGCAACTTCTTCTTCTTCTTTTTTTATATTGGAATATGGTTGATTAGGGCTTCCCTGATGGCTCAGTGGGTAAAAAATCCACTTGCAATGCCAGAGACCTGGGTTCAGTCTCTGGGTTGGGAAGATTCCCTGGAGGAGGACATAGCAACCCACTCCAGTATTCTTGCCTGGAGCATCCCCATGGACAGAGGAGTCTGGCAGGCTTCAGTCCATGGGGTTGCAAAGAGACGGACATGACTGAGTGACTAAGCACACAGCACACAGTTGATTAACAACATTGAGTTAGCTTCAGGTGTACAGTAGTGATTCAGTTATACATATATGTGTAGCTATTATTTTTCAAATTATTTTCCCATTTAGATTGTTACATAATATTGAGCAGAGTCTCCTGTGCTATATCTCTAATTGTTAGAGAAATGCTATGCCATAGCATTTTAACTGGTCACCGCTTATTGTGGGTTATCTATACCAACTTGTTCTCTACTTTATGCCAGGGTTTTCTCTCCAAAATACAAATCAGATCATTTCTTTCTCACCATCTCTCCTCTCACTAAAAGTTATTGATGGCTTTTCATCACCTTCTTAATAAGGTGCTGAGAGGTCCAAAGTCTGTCTCTTACAGCACACAGACTCTTTGTGAGCCGCCTTGCTCTAGGCTGAGCTCTCTGAACTCTCTGGGGCTCACTCTCTCTGCTCCGGAACACACACTAAGGTGACCAGGGTTGCCCTTAGAAAAACATGAACATGTAATATAAAAAGGTAAAATCTCTCACCCGTCATGTACTGTGCTGCTTAAGGAACCAATAAAGAGAATAAGAACCTTCTCAAGCTCGGTCAAAGGAGAGCAGTTCTCATAGATGTGAATAATCCAATCACTATACCAGAACAAGATTAATAATGAACATCACAAAGTAAGTTGGGGCACCTTCTGAAAACTTTGCTCCCTTCCAGAACACTCAACTCTTAAATAGAATGTTTCTATCATTTCTATGACCGAATGGTGGAATTTTAAAAGCAAAGGAGATATTGAAATAATTTTATCCCATCTTATTTCACAGATAAGAAAACATAAATCAAGAACATTGAGATGTTTGTCCAAGCTCATGCAACTGGTAAATATCCATCCCCTTACTTCCTCCCAACAATAAAAAAATAAGATTTTATAATATTAAACAGTACGTTCATTTATGAATTTTTCTGAGGAGCAAACTCATTCATATGCCAGAGTCTTCGTTCCACTGTGGTTTCATCTTTAAAACTCACTTCTTATTTTGCATTTTCAATTAGACACAAGGTGAAATGTCTCTTTATGGAAATCTTGACTCAATTTTACCTGTCGCTGTGGGTGTATTAAAGTATATGAAGTTATAAAAAGATATGAAATATGAATATAATCTAGTTTAATTATTTCCATCCTCCAAAGACCATGATTGCACTTAACTGTCAGTGAAATCTCCAGTGGCTAAACTTCATGCTTAGAAAAATAGTGAGTAGAAAAAAAGGCTAGGAGCTGAGTGAAGAATACCAAAAATGAGCATTTATCTTCACCAAAAGAACATGATGGAAAAACTGCAGCTTCGTATAGCATCAGTGAGTCAAAGATGATGACAATATTTGGCAAAGTTAAACCAAGCCAAGTTCAGTCAATTTATAGATCACTGAGCTACTTTCTAAGTGAAAAACACTTGAAACATTTTTATTTGGTAACTTACTTGTACTTCCTGTCTGTTCCTTTCCATTATCCAAGGGCTAAATCTCTTGGCAAATGAATCACATTGTACTTGAGACAAACTGACCACTGAGGTATAATTCTCTGAACATACTGGTGTCAGCAGCCCTCTCTCACTTTCAGGATGGTAACCTGCCTCAGTATAGTCATCAGCACCTGAATTTGCAACATCTGTGTTTTCATGCATCATATTTTTATCATGCTGATCTATTTTGATCCTTGCTTTTCCATACTAGGCAACTGGAAGCCAAGATGTTCCAAAACTCTGAATGAGCCCATACCGTGGGCAGTACCGTATGCATCTCTCGGATTGCTAGGGAGTTGAATTTGATCTGAAAAGGAAAATGGAAAGGAAAAAAATATATTTTTCCATTTCCCCTA
The DNA here is from genome assembly GCF_019923935.1 of Bubalus bubalis. Classification (NCBI taxonomy): domain Eukaryota; kingdom Metazoa; phylum Chordata; class Mammalia; order Artiodactyla; family Bovidae; genus Bubalus; species Bubalus bubalis. The sequence continues at coordinate 29,628,666 of NC_059176.1, read as the reverse complement.
GCCAAACATTGTTTCCCCTGGCCACATAATTCTCTTGACCAAATATTTCTTAGGAATCAATCTCAATGTCATAATGGTCTTGTTTATACACTGAGACAAGTCTCAACTCACAGCATTGTCCCCATGTCCTGACCAAGAAAGAGACTTAGCATGTAGATCTATGTCCAAAGAATATAACTAGGAAAAGAGAGGTGCTCAGCTCTCATCTGAGCTCCACACTTTGGAGGGCACCTCAACTATCAGAACTTATTACTGACTCAAGGAGGCAACAGGTTGGGATAAGTGAGGAAATTTCTCTACAGACATTAAAATGATTTGAGACTCAAATGCACAACCACCATTGACCTACTACCTCCTCTATCACCACTAAGGCAAAATGATAGTACTTTCATATCTCCTTCCAATGTTTCTCCTCTTAAATTACTTATTGACTAACTACCTTTGATTTGTTTCCATGCAGGGTTTCCCTCCTTGTTTACCTTAGTCATTTCATGTGTAATAAAAAAGTATTGAAGGGTTGGCAATGAGTATGACTTTCCTGGATCATGGACATTTTTATGGATGATCTTGGCAAGATGCTCCTTTCTGTACTCTTCTGTGGCACCAATCTGACACAGCTCTTCTAAGTAGGAGCTGGATGAATGCAAACAGGGTCTAAATCTGTTACTGCGGCCTCAAACCATATGGGGTGACAGTAAACAAAGATTTAAGATTAGGAGTCCTATAATCCCATCAAGGCCTCAATTCTCCTGTATGACTTCAGCATTCCAATCTCCAGGCTGTTTTTCTAAATCCACTCTTTACTGTGAAGAATTTTAGAAACCAAAGCAATGCAGTGTGTACTAAGGTCTATTATTTGATCAATTTTCTAATAGAAACTCCTTCAGTCAGTTCAGTTCAGTCACTCAGTCATGTCCAACTCTTCACAACCCCATGGACTGCAGTATGCCAAGCTTCCCTGTCCATCAACAACTCCCGGAGCTTGTTCAAACTCATGTCCATCAAGTTGGTGATGCCATCCAACCATCTCTTCCTCTGTTGTCCCCTTCTCCTCCTGCTTTCAATCTTTCCCAGCATCACAGTCTTTTCCAATGAGTCAGTTCTTCCCAAAAGGTGGCCAGAGTATTGGAGTTTCAGCTTCAGCATCAGTCCTTCCAATCAATATTCAGGACTGACTTCCTTTAGAATGGACCGGTTGGATCTCCTTGCAGTCCAAGGGACTCTCAAGAGTCTTCTCCAACACCACAGTTCAAAAGCATCAATTCTTCGGCACTCAGCTTTCTTTATAGTTCAACTCTCACATCCATATATGACTACTGGAAAAACCATAGCTTTGACTAGATGGACCTTTGTTGGCAAAGTAATGTCTCTGATTTTTAATATGCTGTCTAGGTTGGTCATAGTTTTTCCTCCAGGGAGCAAATGTCTTTTAATTTCATGGCTGCAGTCACTATCTGCAGTGATTTTGGAGCACCCCAAAATGAAGTCTCTCACTGTTTCCATTGTTTCCCCATCTATTTGCCATGAAGTGATGGGACTGGATGCCATCTTAGTTTTTTGAATGTTGAGTTTTAAATCAGCTTTTTAACTCTCCTCTTTCACTTTCATCGAGAGGCTCTTTAGTTCCTCTTCACTTTCTGCCATAAGAATGCAGATATGCATCTGCATACCTGAGGTTATTGATATTCCTCCCGGCAATCTTCATTCTAGCTTGTGCTTCATCCAGCCCAGCATTTCTCATGATGTACTCTGCCTATAAGTTAAATCATATACAGGGTGACAATATACAGCCTTAACATACTCCCTTCCTGATTTGGAACCGGTCTGTTGTTCCATGTCTGGCTCTAACTGTTGCTTCTTGACCTGCATACAAATTTCTCAGGAGGTAGGTCAGATGGTTTGGTATTCTCATCTCTTGAAGAATTTTCCACAGTTTGCTGTGATCTACACAGTCAAAGATTTTGATGTAGTCAATAAAGCAGAAGTAGATGTTTTTCTGGAACTCTCTTGCTTTTTCTATAATCCAGTGGATGAAAACTCCTTAGGCTTACAATTCATCACAGTATATAATAATATATTTATTAAATATATAATCCATGTTTTAAATAAAAAAGATAAATGTGCTTCTGATTCTTCATTTCTGAAACAAGAAAATGCTATTTGCTTTATAGTGCTGTGAAAGTTAAATAAGATAATATATCTAAAGTGTTAGTGCTTAGCATTGAGCTCAGTATTTAAAAGGTACTCATTACATGTCATGTATTATTATTGGATCAGAGGTCTTGATGATATTTGTTTTCTATACATAACACAAATCATGGCTTTCCAAGGTTTATACTTAACACTCACAATGGACACATTGATGGACATACTTTTCATGGGCATCAAAATAACTAGGTGATTAACCTAATTTTTCATTTTTCTATGAGGTGATATGGCATAATGCAGACCCAGCTAAAGTGGACCATTAATTGCAAAATAACTGAAGGATGAGTGCACACACTTTACCTGTTTTCAGACTCTCTGTTGAGAGAGACAGCCAAAAGTTTGGAGTTAAGTCCATTCGGTATTCAGGCACTCACAAATATTAGAGAACTACAACCTGATCACACCATCTCAGCTTGTAAGAGAGCCTGTGGGATTATTAGCTCTGCTCTGAGGGACACAGAGACTGTTTAGAAACTAAACAGCTGCAGAGACCCTCATTCTGATGGGGTTCAGATCCTTTACAGTGTAAATGATGCAACTTATCTCACAGGATTGTTTCTAAGGAGACTTTATTCTACAATACAAGGTCTGTGGAGCAAAAAAACTATTAACATTAAATAATGAAAATGTTGAAGGCTGGCATAACACAAATTGTCCTCTCAGTGATACAAAAAACTTACATGACCTTGGCAAGGCACTTACTCTTCTTTCCTTCCTCCCTCCCTCCCTCCCTTCCCTTCTCTCTCTCTCTCTCATATAGAAAGGAGATTAGCCTGAATCTGGATGACAGATAGGCTTCATCTTGTTTATCAACTCTGATCAACTGGGAGTGTCTTTCTGGACTGTTACATTGGGAAGGATTTCAAGGTTGAACAGAGGTTTATCAGGAAAGAGTCCTATGATTGATTAGTGATGTTTGACATGGGAGAGGAAATTAGCATCGCTCTGCAGTCTACTTGCTAGCCCTAGAATGAAAAATCTTCAAATCTCTTCCAACTGAAAAAACAATATCAACCATTCTTATAAAGAGCCACTAAAATTGAGAAGCTCTGGTTCATGGAGCACTTCAAATTTGATGTCTACTCAAGTGCCACCAGAAGGATTTCAGGGTCATACTGAAAAAATTACCTATGGAGATACCTAAAGTAGAAGGATTATTGTTGTGTTCAGTTGCTTTGTTGTGTCCGACTTTTTGCAACCCAATGGACTGTAGCCTGCCTGGCTCCTCTGTCCATGGGATTTTCCAGGCAAAAATGCTGGAGTGGGTTGTAATTTCCTTCTCCAGGGCATTGTCCTGGACCAGGGATCAAACCCATTCTCCTGCAAGTGGATTCTTTACCACTGAAGCCACCAGGGAAGCCCAAAGTAGAAGGATAAGGATCGTTTGCTGAAATTTGTTTTTTCCTAAGCTGTAGTAAGAAGAGATGCTGAAAAGTCTCTTCGATGATCCTTATTAGGGCAATTCACTTCTGAGCCACAAAACTCAGCTCCATCTCCACACACACCTTCAGAAGTGATGAAAGTGGGCAGAACAGGAATCTCTTCTGGGAAACCAGATGGTTAGCTTTATTTTGAAAGAAAGGCAGCTAAGGACCAAACACTGAGGACAGATTCACATAATGGACAGACAAGTATAGCAGGCCCTTGGCAGGGGGTGCTGACTAGACTGTCTCTAGTACAGTGTGCCTGGGGTTATGGGTGCCTTGGGAGACACCTGTGTATGTGACTGAAAGAGCTGAGCTCTAAGAGCAATGACTGAGATAATCCAACATGATCCTGGGCATTCTAACCTTGGCCATTCTCCCTCCATCTTCCTTGTATCCTCTTTTCAAGATGACCATCCTCCTCTTAAAGACCATAGGAGCTATTCAAAGGACTTGGCTAATAGGTATCAGCACTACTGCAGTCTGTATGGGACTTGTTAATAACCACACTGTGCATGTAGCAGCATAGGAACCAAACCCCAGATTTATCCCCATTGGATAAGTAATTCAGACCTACAACTTGACTCAGTTCAGTTCAGTCACTCAGTCGTGTCCAACTCTTTGCAACCCTATGGACTGCAGCACGCCAGGTTTCCCTCTCCATCGCCAACTCCCGGAGCTTACTCAAACTCATGTCCTTTGAGTTGGTGATGCCATCCAACCATCTCATCCCCTGTCGTTCCCTTCTCCTCCTGCCTTCTATCTTTCCCAGAATCACAGTCTTTTCCAAGAAGTCAGTTCTTCACATCAGGTGGCCAAAATATTGGAGTTTCAGCTTCAGCATCAGTCCTTCCAATGAATATTCGAGACTGATTTCCTTTAGGATGGACCACTTGGATCTCCTTGCAGTCTAAGGGACTCTCAAGAGTCTTCTCCAACATCACAGTTCAAAAGTATCAGTTCTTTGGTGCTCAGCTTTCTTTATAGTCCAACTCTCATATCCATAAATGACTACTGGAAAAACCATAGTTTTGACTAGATGGACTTTTGTTGGCAAAGTAATGACAACTTGACTAGGCTATGTAAATTTCCCAGAGTGGAAACAAAAGAGAAATTAAGGGCTTACTGAAGAGAAATAAGATCTATGGCCATTTTGTTCCCGGAGTTTTTGAAACAGTTCTCATGGGTGACATTAGAACCACATCTTAGAGACAGCTCTTGGTATATCTCGCAGTACTGTTTCAATATTTACTATGGAAAAGCAAACCTGAAGGTCAAAAGGGACTTGACTTCACACGACACAGCTTCACATGACACAGCAGGATATGTAGAGGTTCCATTTCAAGCCCTCAGTTACCCCACATCTATAGATAAATTCATTCCTTCCCTTTCTTTCCTTCCTCTCCTCCCTTTCCCTCTTCACTGGTGCTTGTTCTCTTTCTCTCTCACTCTCCTCTTTCTCCTAAAATCCTCAAATTCTCCTAGCCTTTACTAAGTGCTTTCAGCAAATCCAGCCTTCTTTCCTTCTTCTTTCTCTTCTGTCTTTGGCATCTCCACCTGCCCTTACTCCATCCCCTCCTCTCAGCTTTTTCACCAGCTTCTATCAAAACCTGTACTTAGAATGAATCTGGTCAGCTCTCTCATTCAAAGGTTTACTCTATTCATAAGGCTTGATGTGCTTACTCTCCCAAGGGTACTTGCATTTTTACAGGCAGAAAAAGTAAAAAGGAATCAAGCTGTAAAAGAAAACTTTCGATCATTGGAAAACTAATGGAGGGAGCCATTGAGATATCAAAGGAGTCTTCCCCAAGCCCCTTAAGAAAGCTATAAATTCAATTCCATAATACAGAGCACTTCTCAGTTTCCTAAGAGGTACCTGCCGGAATTATGGCCCTGATTTGGATCCTATCCTTGTGTTTTTCTGGTGTGGTGTTCTCTCATCAGAACCAGAACTTCTGGACTCAGCAGCAATAATTCTCCTGGAACCTTCAAAAACTTTAGAGCCTGGAAATGCTTGGGAGGGAAAGAGTTAATGCTCTGAAGTACCCATCAAGGCTGAGTCAAAGGGTCTCAATAGAAACCTGAGCAGGAGATCAATCACCTGCATTCAGACCAACCACTTTCCTAAGGAGACCTGGGTGGTCTGCCAAAGCAGGTTTCCCCATGCCCTGGGGGTGACAGGGCTCAGAGAAGAAACCAGTTCAACAATGAGGAAACTAATGATTAATCGTGCTTCCTGCCCTCAGTTAGAGGTGGGTGGGCAGCAGGGTGCTGGAAGAAAAGCAAACAGCTGAATATTAGATTGCAGTGTGGACAGAAACTACTTACACTTTTAGATTCTGTATCACTCTGGTGATTGAGGAATACAATTGTTCTTCTCATGGAAAAGATTAAACTGCTGTTCCATTTAAGTTAATTTTTATTAATTTGCTCATTTATCATTAAAGATCTTTTTAAAAACTCAGTAGCATTGTCTTCTATCTCAAAAGGTATAGTAGTACCATACTCATACAATACTTTTAAGGAAAGAGAAGACTGCATGTGTGGGCCTTCTTACTGTATGTATGCATTATATATGCACATACAGAATATATGTACACAGGCACATATATATTTACAATACATAGATTCTAAAACACTAATGAATTCATACTGTCAGGTAAATCTGCACAGTCCTGTTTCTCAACAGAGGGACTGGAATGGTACAGAGTGTAACAACAGTGTGAGTTCTGTGGGAGGGACTAAGAGAGTGGGGAAAGACAGGCTTGATGAGTGAGACTCAGAGTCATTTCTCTATTCCGCCTCCAGTGCCCTCCCATGAATCAAGGTTGCCTGTGACATTCCACTTGGCAGCTTAAATAAAACATGAAAAAACAAGGTTGTTATTCCAGAAGTAAAATTTAAGCAGGAAATTAAATTTAAGCACACTGAGAAGTCTCAGTATATACAGAGAGCTCACATCCTATGTGAGCATTTGTGCTGGCTATCTGCATTTTTGTGCATATACACGCGTGGGAGACAGAATTCCTACATACAGACCTGGCTCTGCTGCTAACTAGCTAATGAGGTAATCAGGCAATTCATGTCACCTCAAAAATTCCTATTTCCTCATCAATAAAATGAAGGAGAGTTCGCTATCCTCAATGTCCTTTACCACTTAAAGATGGGCTTCTCTTGTGGCTCAGACAGTAAAGAATCTGCCTGCAATGTGGAAGACCTGGGTTTGATCCCAGGGTTGGGAAGATCTGAGAAGGGAATAGCACCCTTCCGTTCCCAAGAAAACCAAGTATTCTTGCCTGGAGAATACAGGAGCTATAGTCCACGGGCTCACAAAGAGTCAGAAATCACTGAATGACTAACACACACACACACACAAACATTTGTGTATAGAAGGTCATTATCAAGCAATCAGGAAAAACTCTTGTTTTTTGATCTGATCCCTAACTCACTGTGATGCAGTGTGTAGAAGGAAGCCACCCACAGGAGGGCAGAAGAAGCTCTAGGACCACCATGACAACGTGCAGGCCATCTCCCTCAATCTCTCTCTGGGACTCAGAAATGATAGTTACATCACAGACTTCTAAGTCTGACAAGCTCATGTTCAAGTCCAGCAATACCAGTCACTAGTTATGGATCATTTGACCTATTACTACGTGGTCAGCCCTCCATACCCAAGGATTCCATAGCTGCCCCAGTTGGTTGAAGCTGAGAGTCCTTCACAATTTATACAAGAGGCTTGAACATCTGTGGATTTTGGTATCTGAGGGGAGTCAAGGGACAACGGTACTATCCTATTTCTTAGTTTTTCTCCCCTAGAGATATCTACCTCAACAAGCTTTTTTAAGGCTTAAGTATGAGAATGTCGATGACATTTTTGAATACTAAGTATTCAAAACAAATGTGGGTATTAATATATATGCATATCAATATATATTTAACATATTACATATTTATTATTAAATCTCTGGTAAGCTTGATTTATAAACATTTATGAAAAAAAGATTACATATCGTTACTTGGCAGTGGGAAAATAGAAACTAATTATTCATGAAGAAAAAGGTTTTCATTTTCTATGGAGAAGAGCATTTGGAAATCAGAAAAAGTAAGTATAATGAGATGAAAAGAACAGACAACTGAACACTATATTTTAGATACCTAGTCAACCACTGAGAATTATTCCATACAACTTTCTGATGTATATCCTGTTAACGGTCTATAATATGGATGATCGGAGTGGCCACCATGATGATGATCCCAATGCTAAAGCAACAAAGATTAAGCACCCTATCTATGCATTCATGAATACTAAATACTTCCTTCAGATTCCTCCAGAATGAAAGCTCACAGAGAGCAAGGGCCGTGCTTACCTTACCCAGTGCTAGATCTCAAAGGCCTATAACAGTGCCTAGTACCTGACAGGTGCTCAAAAATACTGTATTACAGACATCTGATTTATTTGTTCTATCCTATTTCTTATCTGTCTCTTCCTGCCAAAATGTAAGCTCCATGAGGCAATGAATATTACTTTGTTCACTGATGTGTCTCACGTGCCTACAACAGTGCCTAGCACACTTTGGGGGGTTTCATAAATGTTTTGAGACTGAGGACTGAAGGGAGTAGGAAGAGTAATTTAGAAATAGTAAAGTCTCAGTAATCTAGGCTGCTCAAGGAGCTTCTTAACCTTTAGTTTCAAATGGAGGTTTCAAGGAAAACGGCTTCTACTGCCCCTTAAATGCAGAGTATTCAGCTAAATAACCAGACCTTTCAGGAGTTTCTGAGAAGATGAAGACAGGGGAAAAAAGTCAGTTCCATATCCAAGGTTGCAAAGGCTGCTCCACATTCATCCAAACTCACGCTCTCCTACACTGGTTTGTCAAATCCTTTATTTAAATATCTCATTATCTAAGACAATTTTATACTTACTGTCATGAAGGCTTATGAAACCTGCAAACCTGTCTTGCTGGAACAGGTACAATTTAAGCCAGTGATTGTTCAAAAGAGAAAGGAAAGGTGAAGAATGGCACCATTGTGAAGATTTAGAGCAGGAAGGTAGACAGCCCTCGGAGCTAACCTCTGTTCTCCAGGGTGTTTGTTTAGGCTCCTTAGACAATGCATGTAGCCTAAAGATAGAGAGGGAAGAATTGTAAGTCTTCATGTATAATTTTTGTTGTTATATCTAAACTGATAGTTGAGGGCTAGGAGCTGAAACAATATTTTATAGAAGTATCATGTTGAAGTTTTTGCAGGTTTCAAAATATTTAAATATGTAAATTTCAATGAAGAGATGTTCAGATTTTTTTGATAGTCTAATGATTTTAAGCATCTCATTTCTAGTCACACACTGACAAAAGATGTTCAGATTGCAGTGTGAGATGGTTTCTATGGTTACAGTTGTTTCCTAGCATTTTAGTGACATCTTTTGTGAGCATTGGCTGCTTCACTTATTTGTCACTAATGTATGTGTAGAACTATAGTTAATAGCCTTGGGCGGACAAAATTTTTTTTTTCTGAATGGCTGTATTGTTTTTTAGCAGCATTTTTCAATAAGGTGACAATGCATTAGAATACTAATGGTATGTATGGTATTTTAAGATGTCAAGTTTTCAATAAAATGATAATGAAAATTTTGCATTTCATTTAATAGTTAAATATTCATGAATTTTCACAGCATGATGAACTGAGTGAAAAATAAAGAAACTGTATAATGTATAATACTAAACATCATAAATTAAGTTTCTTTTCATAGAAGCTATTCAAGAGTGTTTAATATATGGTTCTTCATGGATTTAGACCAATCTGAGCTAAATTAAAGGCATCTAAAAAGGAAACTTGTTTAAACCAATTTAACATATTTTAACACAGCATGTTTACAATGTAACAATATAAAGGAAAACGACACATTACAAACAATATATACATTATATTAAAATTATGATCACTAAGTGGGGAATATAATCATCGGGCACAATATTTTAAAGAAAGAAATTGTGAAGTAGCAAATGGAGGCATGCATGGATGTAAAGCCTTGTGACATAACAATGAGTAATAAGATGAAAGTGAGCAGAGAAATTGAGACTCTAAAAGTTCTGTCCAATGATGAGCTGTTTCAGGCATTAGGCTAATTTCTGGAGAACCTAGGCATGAATATCATGTCTCCCCTTTGGCCCTGGACTGATCCAGTTCTAATTCAAATGTTAGAGTAAGGAAAAAATACTGTCTAACATCAGAGATTAAAAGACTGTTCATCCAAATTCACATATCATTGTTGTCTGCAGCAGGATCCACTCCAACTGCCTGTTACAAAGGGTGCATCTATAATGAGTATTTGGAGATGCTGTATACGGAGCTGAGCTATCAGAGAAGTGACTAGTGGAATTCTAATTACTGATCACTTTGATATGGAAGATTTGACTCCTTATCAGAAAGATACTGACAGTCACTAAATAACCCACAACCTCCTCTGCCCACCTCATGGCTGAGAATTGTTCAGTTACACTCTCCTGACTGGCCAAGCATTCCGCTGACCCATCCTATTATCAATGTAGGATGGGATTGAGAGAACCATAAGACTGAGACACAGAAGGAAGACTTGGCTTCTACTGAGAGAGAATCAAGAGCAGAACCAAAATAAAGTATATAGAAAATCATGGAGGTTCCTTAGGAAAATTAAAAACAGAACTACCATATGATCCAGCAACCCCAATCCTGGTCATATATCCAGAGAAAACCATTATTTGAAAATATGCATGCACCCCAATGTTCACAGCAGCACTATTTACAACAGCAGAGCATAGAAGCAACCTAAATGCCCATTAACAGAGAAATGGATACAGAAGATGTGGTACATATATACAATGGAATATTACTCAGCCATAAAGGAATGAAATAATACTATTTGCAGCAACATGGACAGACTTAGAGATTATCATACTAAGTAAATCAGAGAAAGAAGGACAAACATGGTATCACTTACATGTGGAACCTAAAGAAATGATATAAATGAACTTGTTTACAAACAGGAACAGACTCACAGTCTTCATAAACAAATTTATGGTTACCAAAGAGGAAAGGTGGTGGTGGGGGGTATTGTAAATTAGGGGTTTGGAATTAATACATACACACTAATGTATATATAATGGATAATCAACAAGGCCCTGCTGTATAGCACAAGGAATTCTATTCAATATTCTGTAATAACCTATATGGGAAAAGAATATGAAAAAGAATGGATATATTTATATGTATAACTGAATCACTTTGCTGTACACCTGAAACTAATACAACATTGTCAATCAGACTTGTCTGAGGATGTGCACTTAGAATGCAAAATTCTAAATCTTGTAGGTTAAAAGCATCATCAGAGTATTATTGCTTTACCCAGACTGGTGGTTAACTTGGTGCTATTCGTCTCTCACAGGTATCATTGACACTAATTTACTTAAAGCCTAATATATACATGTGTAATAATACTGACAGATAAATAAATGCAGATGGGAATCAAATATAGTTCTTTTTAAAAGTATTTTATACATGAGAATGTCACTGTAAACTCTATTATTTAAACAATTTAGTATTATCCTTGATCATGTTAAATGGGTAATCATTTTACATATTAAGGAACAGAATTACCAATGAAAACAAAATAATTGATAAAAGTAAAAAACAAATTTCATGTAAGGTTTCTTTAATTTTTTTCCCTTAATTTTAATAGACTATGAAAATCTAGTTCATTCTAACAAATTATTCTTATTTATTAAATATCAAGTAGATAAATTTTGTTACTCAGTCTCCTGGCTCTACCACTTACTAGTCATACAACCTAGTGGAGGCAACCTCACATTTCATGCTTCAGTTTTTTCACCTGTAAATGGGGACAACTGGAGTACCTACTTTATAAAATGTTACGTACACTAAGTGAGATCAATTCATATATAACACTTAGCATTATGCTAGTCAAATTATTGCAAGAACACATAAATATTAGTTATCTTCAACATCATTATGCATGCATGTGTGCAGGCTAAATTGTTTCAGTCATGTCCAATTCTTTGTGACCCTATGGATTGTAGCCCGCCAGGCTCCTCTGTCCATGGGATTGTCCAGGCAAGAATACTGGAGTGGGTTGCCATGCCCTCCTCCAGAAAATCTTCCCATCCAAGGGATCGAAACTGTGATTCATGTCTCCTACACTGGCAGAAGGGTTCTTTACCACTAGTGCCACCTGGGAAGCCCCTCAACATCATTATAGTCAATGTCAATTTACTTAGAGAAAGTGTAAGAACCGGTAGAGAAATGGTGGGCAGAAGACATTAAAGATTTTCCTAGTACAAATATCATGAAAGTGAATATAGGTACAAATAGTGTTTTAATGGAATATCTTAAACAAGATAAAATATTGTGGGCAAGAAGTCAACAGAGCAAACTGGCTCATGTTCTAGTCATCAGCTCCCTTATCCATGCAAGCAGGTTGGCATACCTGATCTCTTCCTGGTCTAAATGGTGATTATGGTACAACTTTTTGAAACCTGATGCTTAGAAAGAATTTATAATAAAAAGGGACAAGTACTGTATGATCTCATTTATCTGAGGTACCTTAGTCATATTCATAGAGACAGAAATTAGAATAGTGGTTCCCAGAGTTGAGGGGAGAGGGGATGGGAAGTTCTTACCTAATAGGCACAGAGATTCAGTTTGGGATGATAAAACTGTTCTGGAGATGTATGGTGGGGATGGTTGCACAGTAATGTGAGGTACTTAACACCACAGAACTGAACATTTAAAATGGTTAAAGTGGGGAATTTCCTGGCATCCAGTGTTTGGGACTCTGGGCTCTAAATGCCAAGGGCCCAGTTTAAATTCCCAGGCAGGAAACTAAAATCCTAGAAGCCATGCAGTGTGGCCAAAAAATAATAGATAAAATAAATTTTTAAAAGAAAATGGTTAAAGTAGTAAATTTTACGTGATGTATATTTGCTGCTGCTGCTGCTAAGTCGCTTCAGTCGCATCCGACTCTGTGCAACCGCATAGATGGCAGCCCACTAGGCTCCCCCGTCCCTGGGATTCTCCAGGCAAGAACACTGGAGTGGGTTGCCATTTCCTTCTCCAATGCATGAAAGTGAAAAATGAAAGTGAAGTCACTCAGTCATGTCCAACTCTTCGCGACCCCACGGACTGCAGCCTACCAGGCTCCTCAATCCATAGGATTTTCCAGGCAAGAGTACTGGAGTGGGGTACCATCGCCTTCTCCAGACGTATATTTAGCCACAATCAAAAAGAAAAATATAAATGAGCAATAAGTGTTTGGGGGGAAAAAAACCAAAAAGGAATATAGTTAATCCAATTTACTGGGGTAAAAACAATTACCCTTGCCCATAATTTCAGGCACTTGGTCAAATAACATATTATGATTTTTGTCTGTTTGTATGATGCCCAAGACTCTAGGACTTTGATTTTAGTATTATCTTATCAAATGTCCCTCATTAATTTTAGGTAACTCTTTTGGCTTCAGACTTGAGAATAAAACAATTACATCACATCACTATCAAAAAAGTCCATTTCAGTGCTTCAGAAAGTCTAATGAGACCATTGTGATCAGCAGTCCTAGCAAGACGATCTTTACAATACATCAGTCTCTTGTACAGAACGACTAAAGAGAGCATTATCAAGACAAATTGTGGCTAATGCATTCTCCTTTATGCATTTCTGGGCTGATGACCAGCCCCATTAAATATCACCCCAAATGGACTGGGACTGCTACTGAACAGGAAAAAGAAGACATTTTCTTCCTGCATAAGTACAGCCAACACAAACATCACCCAACACGAGTGCTGCCCTGGCATTTCTTTTCCATTTGGAGGTGTTTCTTGTATGTCTCAGGAGATAGAAAACTAATATCTTATCTGCAGAGATTCCAATCAAGCAAGCACTTCATTTAGCTAGGATCAGACTAACTGCAAATTTGATCTTTAGTTTCAAGGCCTTATCCTTTCACCCAAAAGTTACCCTGATTTCAAATAGCCCCATTTCTCTGTTTTATCAAGAAGTACCAACAATCTACTACCACCACTGTTATTATGGCATTTCAATCAACTCGTTTCATTGTGGTTTGAGAAAACACTTTGTTGAAAACCAAAGGAAAATCTGCCACGTTTCCATTCAGACATATGGCAGGGAAAAAAAGCTTAATAACCAGTAATCAGAGTCTGCCTTCTCTGGGTGGAATCCACTGTGGACAAAAACAATTTATGCTGCATTGGACAAAAATAGTTCATCGATGTTATTCTTCAAGAGATAGCAAAATAACTCCTTCTCATCTGATATCCCAAAACTAGGGGGGAAAGAGTTCAGATAATGTCGGGATCAATAAAGTCACAAAAGCAGAGTCATGGAGGAAATACATCTTGAAATTACTGTCTTGCTCTTTTTTATCACAGAACTAGCCAAAGAATAGTCAGGGCCATTATGAAGGCTGGTATTACAACAAGTTTTATTTCAGGGAATCATCGAAGGTAAAGACAACAAAGATATAATATGTATCTACCTAGAGTAGTGATTGCCATGATCAACAATCTGCAGTGTTTTTCCCTTTCAGGAAATAGACCTCTGATTATACCCCAAGGCTTAAATAATTCAGAATAGTGAATATCATAACTTATTTTTTAATGTATTTCAAACTGACATTTGAATATGGATATATATTATATAGAAGATTTATATTAACAAATTAACAAGGCTTCATGAAAGTCCAAGCTCAGGGGAAAGGAAGAAATATCCCTTTCTTCATTATGTATCAAGACCCTTTAACTCTTTCCCATAACCTTCCATGCTCAGAGTATTCTACTTTTGTTCCCACATTATCACTCTCTCAGGCAAAAGTGCCCCTCTCTACAAATTACCCTTTCTTCAAAGGGCATGTGTTTCATTCCCAAAAGGTTTCTCAGTCGACACAGTGAATAGCAGGAGTTGTTACGTCAACAAGACGAAAAAGTAGGCAGAACACGTTTTCATGATAATACAGTGATTCCTAAACATTGCTGCACATTAGAATGGTCTACAAAGTTTTTGAAAAACCTGCTGCTCAGGTCATAACCCAAGCCAATGAAATCAGAATGTCTAGGGCTGTGAGCCAAGCACAGTATTTTTTTAAAGATCCCTGGGTAATTTCACTGTGCAGAAAAGCTTGGGGAACATTTCAGTATATGTGGTAGTTTAGTCACTCAGTCGTGTCTGACTCTTTGCGACCCCATGGACTGTAGCCCACCAGGCTCCTCTGTCCATAGGATTCTCCATGCAAGAATACTGGAGTGGGTTGCCATTTCCTTCTCCAATTTCAAGATATAATGGAAGTTAAAATTTGTTATTAATTATATGCCAATAAAACATCTCTTCACACAAATAGTCAAGAATTGGGACTGTATTTTTTAATATTTATGTATCTGGCTACACCACCAGATCTTAGTTGCAGCACTCAGGATCTTTAGTCGTGGCATGCAAATTTGTAGTTGCAGCATGTGAGATCTAGTTTCCTGATCAAGGATTCAACCTTGCCTTGGAAGCTCAAGAGTCTCAGCCACTGGACCACCAGGGAAGATCCAAGAAGTGGCAATGTTTTAATTTCTTAGTGTTATTTAATCTTTAATAATCCTAGAAAAGTCAATTCATAGTGAAGCTGTCAGAATAAATAATAAAAAGCATTTCTTCTTTTTTTTTATCATTATTAAATCAATACCACACTGGCCTCACTAGATGTTTTCTTATTCGTGATTTTCTTTTTACAATTTTATTTCTACTATCATTTTCCTGATGGGGCTGGTATACACTGTACTCATGGGGAAAGGTGTGTTCACTCACTGCAAGGGATGGATCTTTCTAGGAAGGCTGTTTTTCCAGTATGGTATAGGTTCTATGATATGAGGGGAAGCATCAAGCCACATCCATTGTAATCTCTTAAATTTTGTCCTCAGACTCCAAACACCTATTCCCACCTAGAAACAGTATGTTGAATCCTTATTTTGTACCTTCCATTTATAGATAATGCAAATATCTTTCCACTCAAAACTTATTCTCTATCACTTCAGTTTAGTTCAGTTCAGTCACTCAGTCGTGTCCGATGCTTTGTGACCCCATGAATTGCAGCACACCAAGCCTTCCTGTCCATCACCAACTCCTGGAGTTCCCCCAAACCCATGTCCATTGAGTCAGTGATGCCATCCAGCCATCTCATCCTCTGTCGTCCCCATCTCCTCCTGCCCTCAATCTTTCCCAGCATCAGGGTCTTTTCCAATGAGTCAGCTCTTTGCATCAGGTGGCCAAAGTATTGGAGTTTCAGCTTCAACATCAGTCCTTCCAATGAACACCCAGGACTGATCTCCTTTAGAATGAACGGGTTGGATCTCCTTGCAGTCCAAGGGACTCTCAAGAGTCTTCTCCAACACCACAGTTCAAAAGCATCAATTTTTTGGCGCTCAGCTTTCTTTATAGTCCAACTCTCACATCCATAAGTGACCACTGGAAAAACCACAGCCTTGACTAGATGGACCTTTGTTGGCAAAGTAATGTCTGCTTTTAAATATGCTATCTAGGTTGGTCATAACTTTCTTTCCAAGGAGTAAGCGTCTTTTAATTTCATGGCTTCAACCACCATCTGCAGTGATTTTGGAGCCCCCAAAAATAAAGTCTGACACTGTTTCCCCATCTATTTCCCATGAAATGATGGGACCAGATGCCATGATCTTAGTTTTCTGAATGTTGAGCTTTAAGCCAACATTTTCACTCTCCTCTTTCACTTTCATCAAGAGGCTCTTTAGTTCCTCTTCACTTTCTGCCATCAGGGTGGTGTCATCTGCATATCTGAGGTTATTGATATTTCTCCCGGTAATCTTGATTCCAGCTTGTGCTTCTTCCAGCCCAGCATTTCTCCTGATGTACTCTGCATATAAGTTAATAAGCAGGGTGACAATATGCAGCCTTGATGTACTCCTTTTCCTATTTGGAACCAGTCTGTTGTTCCATGTCCAGTTCTAACTGTTGCTTCCTGACCTGCATATAGGTTTCTCAAGAGGCAGGTCAGGTGATCTGGTATTCCCATCTCTTTCAGAATTTCCCACAGTTTCTTGTGATCCACACAGTCAAAGGCTTTGGCATAGTCAATAAAGCAGAAATAGATGTTTTTATGGAACTCTCTTGCTTTTTCCATGATCCAGTGGATGTTGGCAATTTGATCTCTGGTTCCTCTGCCTTTTCTAAAACCAGCTTGAACATCTGGGAGTTCACGGTTCACATATTGCTGAAGCTTGGCTTGGAGAATTTGAAGCATTACTTTACTAGCGTGTGAGATGAGTGCAATTGTGTGGTAGTTTGAGCATTCTTTGGCATTGCCTTTCTTTGGGATTGGAATGAAAACTGACCTTTTCCAGTCCTGTGGCCCCTGCTGAGTTTTCCAAATTTGCTGGCATGCTGAGTGCAGCACTTTCACAGGGTCATCTCAGGATTTGAAATAGCTCAACTGGTATTCCATCACCTCCACTAGCTTATTCTCTATATCAACAAACAATTTAAGTCTATTTCTATCACCCAGTACCTTTTCTAAGGAAAATAATTTCTATATTCTGATTGAAAAGCTAAAGAAATTACTAGATAATCCAAGCTTATTTTGAACATCTTCCTTAAAATGCTACTTAACCAGCCTGTTGCCTTTGTTCAAATGCCACTATGACTTTTAATATCTGTATTCTACATTTGGCTCCTTTTCTTTCAGGCTTTTTGATTAAGACAACCTTGGAAACAGTCAACTTCACTTTTATTTTGTAGAGTCTAGATGGTTTTATTATCTGAATATTTCCTTGTCTCTTCACTTTTTCTTGTCCAATAATTGATATATTCATATATAAGAATACAAACAGAAGGAAAATTAAATAACCCCTTTCAAAAATTCCTTTGGTATCATGAGAGCTAATCAACAATAGAAAAAATTTTAATATAAATCCAACCAATTTAATTCTTGCTCACACCTTGATTTCCATGAACATTTATTAGTTTCCTTAACAGATTTTGGAAGTCTCCTTTAAGTTCAGAATACCATAGTTTCTAAGTCCTTATACCATGCCTTATTTATGAACCTACCTACCATGATTCTAACTTGAGTTAACAATAAGTTAAGAAGCATTTACTAAAGGTCTACTCCATACCTGGCACTGTGCAAGGCATTATAAAGAAGGCAGAAGGAAAGGAGCCAGAGAATCATCCCTGGAATTTGTAACCTGGTTGAGCAGATGAAATGCTATTGGTTATAAAACACAGCCATTTTCTGACCTGCTAAGAAAGGAAAAACAGGCACCTCATTAAATTTTGACATGTTATCATGTATGTCAAGATGCATTGACATTTTAAGAGGCATTCTATTTTTAGAAATGCAAAAATATAAAGTGCATCTTAGTTTTAAACACAATAGGTTATATACTGTAACAACCAGAAAATAATACACAACAATGCTAAATACAGGAGAGGCTGTAAACACAGTGATGGGTAAAGGGTTGCTGCAATAGAAACCACTGCAACCACTTGGATGGTCTGCACAACAACTAAAATAAATGGGAGAGAAAGTCAGAAGCACCAGTGAAGTCCCCTGAGTTCCATATTACGCAGGGTGGCAAATCCCTATGTACTCACTTTAATGAGAAAAGCACACTGAATACCACACTCACATCTGATCCACTGTCACATCCTACTTATCTTACACCCACAATCTTTCACATCCATCCCCTTTTTTCCTTTCACACTTCCCACTGTACTATTTCCTCTCACAATTTTCTCCAGCAAATCTCTCTAGGCAGTATCTAAATTAATCTTCCCTGTCCATGGCTCTGAGCACAGCAATCCCAACAGCGTGGAGATGACAACAGTGGCTAATCGAGGATGACTAAACTACTTATCTGGCATTCAAAGCCCTAGAAGATCTACCCTGGTAGATGTTATCTCCTACTTTTCTATTGCAACAGTAGTTCTCTTAAAACTTTTCCATTTAATTGACTCATCAGATCAATAGTCTCCATTCCCTGTAAAATCTGTCCTCTGTGAAACACTGATGATTAAACACTCCGGGCTAGCAAGTAATACAGTCCATCTGTGCCCTTCTCCTACCAATTAGCTATATGCTTGTCCAAACCTATTTATGCCAGTATTACTTGTTCTTGCAATTACGGGATTTAATTAAACACAAATAATGATAAAATATGAGTACAGGAATTAAATTGTTTCTATGAAAAATGAGTTATATGCTTGATTAAAAAACACCAAGCCAATAAAAGAATGAAGTCAAGTTAAAAATGGGTGATACAGCTATCCATGGGGTCTCAAAGAGTCGAACATGACTGAGCGACTGAACTGAACTGACTGATACAGCTATAATAGATTGAGAAAATAAATAATAAAAATATAGAGATACCACACTCAGATTGCTGTCAAATATCTCCCAGTTTTGCTCCATGTTAAATAAACCAAATTGGTTTATATCAATTCAAGCATAAAATGGTGTGTTTTGGGCAAGATCTACAATCAGCAGACTCCTACTCCAAGAAAATGATCTGTTCTTCAGGAAAAGATTGGCAAATAAATGTATGCCTGTACATTTTATGTTAAAAAGGCTACATATGTTGTTGTTTTTAATGATTCCCCCACTTTTACCAAGCTTTCAACTTACAAACTAGCTACTGATATCAACTCAATTGATACCGAAATTCTCATCCTACCCTGGGTGCTAACCAAACTTTTAACTCCTAGACCCATACCATTTCTTCTTCAAGAAATAAGGATTTCTCACAGCTCCTACGATTCAAATCCACATAAACCTCAAGAATCTGTGCAGATGTCCCTATCCCTGTGAAGTATTTCCTGAAGCCTTCCTGCCAGAAATCAGAGTCAGAGGTACCTGAGGGTTTTAATATCAGTCCTATCGTCTACTGTGGGGACCTAATCAAATGCATTAACCTGTAAGTCTCAATTTCTTCATCTACAAAATGGGGAAATACCTATACACATAAGGTTATTAAAGGGTTTAATGTGCAAAACACTAAGAATAATGCCTGTAATGTAGGTGGGTTCAAAAAATGAGATCCCAACCTCCACCTATGTATCCTTCTTTTGGATGCTTACAGACCCTTGCTCTTCTTTCATGATGCTCTTTTTCTCTGTTGTTCAGTCGTTTAGTTGTGTCTAACTCTTGTCACCCCATGGACTGTAGCCTAGCAGGCTCCTCTGTCCATGAGATTTTCCAGGCAAGAATACCGGAGTAGGTTGCCATTTCCTTCTCCAGGGGATCTTCCTGACCCAGGGATCAAACCTGCATCTTTCACGGCTCCTGCATTGGCAGAAGAATTCTTTATTGCTGAGCCACTGGGGAAGCCCTGTATTATAACAATTTCAGTATTGTCTCTTCCCCTCTACAGATGATATATTCCTTGACTGTTAAGCTATGCAGCTAATATGTTTTGTGATCACTTGTCTTGCTCTTAAATAAATAGACCATTAAGTGAAAGGCTGAATGACTGATGAACTTTTGTTCTGGTTAGATAAATAGAGGCCTGGCAAAAGAATAATGAAAAGAAAAAAAACCAGTTTACAGTATTTTACACGTTTTGTATTTGACTTTCTGTAAGACTTTCTTCAATAGGATAGTTAAATGTTTAATTACAGCAAATTATAGGAGCTTGGACTTCCCTGCTGGCTCAGATGGTAAACGAATCTGCCTGCAATGCAGGAGACCCAGGTTTGATCCCTGGGTTGGGAAGATCCCCTGGAGAAGTGAATGGCAACCCACTCTAGTATTCTTGCCTGGAGAATGCTATGTGCAGAGGAGCCTGGGGGACTAGTCTATGGGGTCGCAAAGAGTCAGACAGGACTGAGCAACTAACACACATTTAGTTTTTCAGTTGATAGGATCTTAAAGATGCATGCTTCTATATTTCTTTTTTGAAAGCCTTCATTTTTTGTTTCTTTGTTGATTCTGCCTTTCTCCTAAAAACTGCTGGAGGACTAGATTACACCTGACAGCAGTCTTGGCAGCCCCTGGAGAATTCTAGTCTTTGCAATGCAACGTTCTTTGGGAGAAGAGAAACCTTTTTCCTGCTTTCCTCCTCCTTCCCAGCCCCCTCAACTCCCCCCAAAGGATTAAAACTCTGCATTCTTTTTAGTTGACAATTGACTGGAACATTTTGCAAATAAGTGCCAGGCCTCGATGAGGTGCAAAATACTGACTGTATTAGCTAGTTATTTAGAGAGATGTTAAGATGCTCTTGCCAACATACATTCAATTTAGGCTTTGGACGTTTTGCGTGATCTCCCAGGCAGCATTTGCTTGAAAATGTTGGAATTTAATTTTAAAGTTTTCACATTTGTGGGGGGTTTTTGGTTCTTAATTTTAAAAGCAGCAATAATTTTAGTTCTTTAGAACAGACTCTAGGGTTAATCTTTGTATATGTGTATATGATTATACACATATATGTAAAGTCTAAAAAAAATTATTATGCTTCTTCTTTTGCTCTCTTCTAATTTTTGTCATTGAACTTAAACTTTCTCAGTGTCAAAAAACTTAAAATGGAACAGCAGTGCTGTTTTTGTAGAGATGGCTTTTTAGGTCCACATCCTTCTTGGGTTAAACATGTACATTCACATGTAATTCTACAATCGTAGACTACAAGGTTATTAAGGGGCAATGAAAGGTCTCTTAGCTACCTACAACGTAAGGCATGTGACTGAGCCCACTTAAGCCACATATAATGAAGGATTTCTCCTCAACCAGGAGGAACCATGTTCCTTGATAAAGGTCATTCCAAACTATCACTAATTAATATTTATAATAGTAACAACAATGTATGTTTGTACATGTAGAAGACATTCATTATTTTGGCTGTCCAACTGTAGATGCAGACATGTCTGGGCATGTTTAGCAAAATATTAGGTTAAGCTTAACTAAGGCTTTGTCACACATGCATGCATGGTTATGCACTTCATAGCTCTAGGGGAACCATTCATGTGGTGGTCTGGGCACGGGCTGGAAAAGAATTTCCAGACATGAGACAGAATGAGAGGGAAATAAACCTTATTAGAGTGGGAGGCACTGTTAGAAACAGCTCAAAGGAGAACAGACATTGAACAGGGGTCTTTAGTCCACTTTTATACCCAGGGTACAAGGAGCGGGATAGGGGTCTTGTGGATCATTTGCTGATTAGATGAGGCACGTATACTGGGTGGGGGAAGAAAGAGTAGGGCAAATACCTTCTCCCTATGGGGTAGGAGGAGAGACAAGTTATACTGTTCCATTACCAGTTACAACATGGGGGAGGGAAGGACGATAAGGGTCTGGCTTCTCCGTTCCTGCATTCCAAGACCCTCCTTGGTTTTATCTGCTCTTTTGTCCTTGGGTCACCACAATCCACACAAACTATTACATTATGACAAACAGGGAACCTTGACCTAAGGTGAAACATGGGTGGACAAAAATATTAGCAACAGGGACAGAAGCCTCGAGAAGGCCAACAGTAGCATCAGACATCCAGCTTTAGTGTTCACCAAAAGAGCATACAAAGTAAACTGTGTTGCAGACTGATTCACAAGCAAATAAGATTCCCCCTGGGGACCCCCAGAAATGCTTGGAAGAGAGGAAAGTTTTGAATGACTATAGTTCCTTCATGAGATGGAAATGAGGTTCAAAAATATAAATGACTTTCCCAAGGACATTCAGGTAAACAAACCAGGAATAGAAGTTACTGTTTTTTTCATAGTCATGTACAACCACCAGTAGTCTATAAATGATAACTCTGTGAATGATATACTTTTACATTCGATAAAACATTGAAATAGAGGGCCACTTCTGAGAGTGTGCCCTAATGTTATCAACATTATCCTTATAAAACTGGACTGAGAATTATTTAATAGCCAAGTACTTTGTGATATCAATAAACAAGAAAAAAATACAAACTTGCATCCAGTCCTGATACAATTATTTCATTAAAAGATTCTTTTTGCTATGACAATGACTAAACACTGTCAGATATAGTCTACCACCCATCCACTTTACACAGAAGTTGCAGGTCATTTTAGAGAACAGTGTTGAAAGAGAAGCTTCAAAACTAGTTTTGATATTCTCAAGTGTAACCTGTTGAAATGACTAATAGCTGTACCTATGCCCCATGTTTGAAAGTTTTAAATCAAATCTTGCTGTATATGCCTTCCATTGTTTATTTATAATTGCATGGACTTTGATACCACCATACTTCAATGGGAATTCCAGCTTGATACTTATAAACTGTGTAGCCTTGGATTAATGGCACCCCACTCCAGTACTCTTGCCTGGAAAATCCCATGGATGGAGGAGCCTGGTAGGCTGCAGTCCATGGGGTCGCGAAGAGTCAGACATGACTGAACGACTTCACTTTCACTTTTCACTTTCATGCATTGGACAAGCAAATAGCAACCCACTCCAGTGTTCTTGCCTGGAGAATCCCAGGGACCAGGAAGCCTGGTGGGCTGCCGTCTATGGGGTCACACAGAGTCAGACACGACTGAAGCAACTTAGCAGCAGCAGCAGCAGCAGCCTTGGATTAGTCACTGAGCCTTTCTGAAGCCATTTCCTCACTGTATATAATTTTACACAATTATAATACATAATGTGTAAAATACAATTATAACATTCACCTTGCAAAACTATAGGCATAGAAATACAGAATTTCACAAATGGTATTGGTAACCATTACTATTTTTGTTACATAATTGTTGATATAGTAATCCAGTATTTTAGTCCTTAAGAACTAAAGATTAAGTACATGCAACAGAATGTGTACAAAATCTTAAGTGAAGAATATAATATCTTCACAAAGAAGATAAGATCAGAAGAAGAAAAGATGATCTAAATCTGTTCAAATACTGATATATGTACAAATTTACTAGTATATCACATGATATGGAACCAACCTAGCCTTCTTACTATTTATAATTTTATTAAAATTTTACCAATGTGATACTTATATAATTCAACCAATGCTCCTGATGACTCAGCTGGTAAAGAATCTGCCTGCAATGCAGGAGACCCCAGTTCAGTTCCTGGGTCAGGAAGATCCCCTGGAGAAGGGATAGGTGACCCACTCCAGTATTCTTGGGCTTCCTTGGTGGCTCAAACAGTAAAGAATCTGCCTGCAATGTGGGAGACCTGGGTTCAATCTCTGGATTGGGAAGACCCCCTGGAGGAGGGTATGGCAACCCACTCTAGTATTCTTGCCTAGAGAATCCCCATGGACAGAGGAGCCTGGTGGGCTACAGTCCATTGGGTCACACAGAGTCAGATACGACTGAGTGACTCAGCACAGCACAGAACAGAAGTATATAAATAAATTAAAAATCATAGCCTTCCCTTTTCCTCCATTCAGTTCCATTCCCCTGAGAAAATCAACATTCCCTGTTGGATAAATGTCCTTCCTTATATTATCCTATGATTACACCATCATATTCCAATATCTAAACTTGTCAATCTTACCACCATCACTCCAGCAACAAAGCACCTTGGAAATGTCAGCCTATGTTGTTCTCTTGTATGTCTCTCTCCATCCACACCTAAACTATGATATGCCACAGTTGGGGTAGAGGACCTTCTACTAAGAAGGTCCTCTTAAATGTTCACAGGAGACTGTTGGAGTCCTTGTGAACTGGGGCTCTACTCACCAAGGAGATGGCTGATATAGGCCACTGATTACGGTGATCTTCATGGTCCAAATCACGATACATGTGAAAGTGAAGGGGAACACCATTAATAACTGCAGTGGATAACCAGGACTGTTTGATGCAACTGGTATATATTGTCTCCCTACATTTAATTCATACTGACACTACTGCCTTCTTCTCAATCTCCCTCAAAACATAAGTTTAATGATATTATATCCAGTTCACAATTCTTCAATGAGTCTGCACTCTTTAGAGTTTAGAACAGTATTTCTAAAAATCTTTGTCTTTTGTCTTGGGATATTAATGCCCTAGTGGCACCTTTTTTTTTTTTTTTTTTTACTTAAAAGTGCAAACTGGAGGCGTGTAGATGCCACTTCATCCTACTGTCTTCAAACTACACTACATTCATATGACCAGCCTGGCCTCTGAAAGTATTTGAGTTTAGGATCCCCATTAACTTACCATCTCCAAACTCATTTAATAACAAAGTCCTTCTCTCCTACACCCAGACCCTATCCCAGTGTGTATGTCTTCCAAATAGGTTGTTAGCTGCCTATCATTTTTATACTTGGCTATACTCAGAACAAATGCTCAGTAAATATGTACTGAGAGGAGACAGGGAAGGAAAACAGGACTGAAGGAAGGGAGGGAGATTTATTTGATTAAGTCAATGGATACTTTCCATGTACTTCTGCCTTTTTTCTGCCAGATTACTTTCCATGTAATCTGTTTTTTTTTTTTTTTCTAGTATTACTGTTACACATAATTCATATACAACATTGCACAAATTGGAGGTACACAACATATTGATTTGGTATATGTATATATTGTGAAAGAATTACTACAATAAGTTTAGTAAATATCCATCACTTCACATAGTTAAAAATATTTTTCCCTTGAGAACTTTACTTTTCCTCCTGAACTTTTTATTTTGTATTGGGGTATAGCCAATTAACAATGTTTTAACACTTTCAGGTGAACAGAAAAGGGATTCAGCACATACAAATGTATTCATTCTCTCCCAAACCCCCTCCCATCCAGGCTGCCACACAACATGTGCTATACAATGGGTCTTTGTTGGTTATCCATTTTAAATACAGCAGTGTGTGCATTTAAGATCTGCTCTCTTAGCAACTTTCAAACATGCTATACATCCCTAGAACGTATTTATCGTATAACTGGAAGTTTGTGTCTTTTTGGCCATCTTTACCCAATCCCCACCTCCCCACTTTAATCTACTGTATGGATTCAGGCTATCTTTCAGCAGATAATGCTGGTATTAAGGATACACAAGCTTCTTTCTACCCCCGTACATTTCCCTGTCACAGAAGTCACTAATGGGGGAAATGATAAAAGTGAAAGGGTTCTGTGCTTTAAAAGTAATCCTGATTTGAGGAGGAAAGTGCGGGCCCTGATTTGGGTGGGAAAACCTTTTATTCTAGCCCCTTTCCATGAGTACTAATTGCATGTGTGCATGCTAAGTCACTTGAGTCATGTCTGACTCTGTGCGACCCTATGGACTATAGCCCGCCAGGCTCCTCTGTCCACAGGGATTCTCCAGGCAAGAATACTGGAGTGGGCTGCCATGCCCTCCTCCAGGGGATCTTCCCCACCCAGGGATCAAACCCACGACTCTTATGTAAGTCTCCTAAATCGGCAGTCAGGTTTTTACCACTAGCGCCACCTGGGAACCCCTAATTAGTTAGTTGTAAAATGATAGGCAGAGAGCCCAAAGGTATGCCATAGAAAGTAGGCAAGCTTAGTGGTCAGGAAGCTGCACAAAAGTGTAGAGGGACTATGAGATATAGGACCAAGGAATGAGCAGTGAGTGAGCAGTGGAACTCCTTGAAGAAACACCAAAGGCAGGACTATAGTTGCTTAAGATCAATTATTTGGAGTTGCTAATTTTACTATCAAAATTTTCACTGTTGTACTTGGGATCAAAAAGTGTCAGTCATTTCTTCAGATGTTTTAGGAAGTATGTTTTGGGGACACATTAAATGTGAACCCTACTGTTGACTGCTGTCGAGCACAGTTAACTTTCCTGTGTGCCTCTTAAGGCTGTTACATGGGAAAAGCAAGAAATAGATGGAATCACTCTGTAATGAGCAACATGCTTAAGTACTTAATGACACAGATTTGCTCAACTGCCTCTGCCAACCAAGTTATCACGATGAGTTGCTAGCCAGGTTGCTAGTTTTCAGATGGGATCATGTGAGGTGGAAAAACAAAACAAAAAAAAAAACACATGCAGAGGCTATTGGACTTTGGGAGCTTTGTGTGAAAAATGTAACCAAATATGTGAGGTTGTAGTAAGTGTAAGGTTTATAATCCTAATTCAATGTAACTTATATAATTTTTTTAAATAACACATTTTTATGGCATTTATATTTTCAAAGTGTTTTCTAAAATAGCTGAACCATAAAAGAAAATAGGGCTTCCTTTGTGGCTCAGTGATAAAGAATCTGCCTGCCAATGCAGGAAACACAGATTCGATCCCTGGGCCAGGAAGATCCTCTGGCGAAGGATATGGCAACCCACTCCAGTATTCTTGCCTGGAGAATTCCATGGACAGAGAAACCTGGCGGGCTACAGTCCATGCAGATGCAAAGGAGTCAGACATGACTTAGCAACTAAACAATACCAACAAATAGAACATAAGTATTCATAAGGATGAAAGGGGCTTCCCTTGTGGCTCAGCTGGTAAAGAATCTGCCTGCAGTGTGGGAGACCTGGGTTCAATCCCTGGGTTGGGAAAATCCCCTGGAGAAGGGAAAGGTTACCCACTCCAGTATTCTGGCCTAGAGAGTTCCATGGACTGTATAGCCCACGGGGTCACAAAGGGTCAGACATGACTGAGTGACTTTCACTGAGCAACTTTCACTTGCACTGAGCGAAAGATGAAAGGGAAAATGCTATGGCTGAGAAGGAAGTGTTGCCCTACCCCTCAGAAAAATTTAAACTCTAGTCTATTATTACTATAGGGCTCTGAACAAAGATCTCAGTTTCCCCACCTGCCAATTGAGGATGAGGAACTGGATGATTTTCAATGTCTTACTAACTCTTAACATTTGATAATTATGTGAAATTACCTATGCTCTCCCGTGTTTCCAGATGGAGGTGACACTGAATGATGTTCTCATCTGAGCCAGCCCTGCTGTCATCTCTGGTTCTCCTAGTATCAATGGGATGTGACAGGCAAAGAAGGAACGGAGAAATGTGCTTTGAAAACCAAATATGATACACTTTTATATCTCAAAATATCTGTTTATACTTTTCATGCAATTTGTAGGATGTAAATATCAAAGCAAAAACTTGATAAAGTTTGCATACAAGCATCAATAGTTGGGTTAAATGGAGAACTAGACATGAACCTGGCCACCACTAATGAATGGGCTACAATACACAGGCTGGATCAGAGTTCTCCAGATCACAAATGGCAGAAGACAATCTAGAAGACAGGGGGAGTACTGGAAGTCAGGACCTATTACTGAAGACCAACTAAATGTCCATAATGATCTGGGCTTTCTTCAGTGCATTTCCCTGAGCCAAGTGCATCCCTGTTTCAAGGATAGCATGTTAGAATTTACTGTAAATAGTTCACATGCTTTAGGGTTGTTAAATAATTTTAGCCCATTATGCCACAATCGTCATCTTGAAACCCTCCTGCATAAGATCTCATAATGTTTGCCTGCCCCAAAAGGTTTGCACTATTTTTCAATTGCATTCTGTACAGTATCCTCCTCCTAAATTAATTATCCTCCTCCAACTCCTTTCAGTTTTAGAAACAAAGAGAAATTCCAGAATTGAAAGAACGCTTTATTAGTTTCCTTACTTTCTACACCATACCTTTCAGAGAAGGATATCTCTTAATCTTCGGCAACTTCCTCTAAGGTCTCACCAGTTTTGTATGAGGAAATGCTTTTATATGTAATCTGATTCTGTCCTGCCATGAAAGAAAAACTTTACCTCTTAGTTCTGTATATTTTATTATCAATAAAAAGACCCTCAAAGGGTGCTACTGAATAAGGCATTTGGCAGTTATTGATTTCCATGTCTCCACTATATCTCCCAGCACAATTTACACCATATACTCTGTAAGTGTCCCTTTTATCAATCTGAACTTTTGGACATATCCTTACCTCTAACAGGAATGTTCACCTATCCACCCAATCACCCATTCCTCTGACTCATCCCTACTTACCCTACAAAATTAATTCAAATATCCCCTTCTCCTGGAACTTTGACCAACATCACACTTCCTATATGTGTATACACACATACATACAGAGTTAGATGCTCTTTAACTCAGCTCCCATAGCAACCTTTACTTAATTCCTACTTACTACCACAGCACACTGTAATTATTAGCTTATTTCTCTCTCCAAATGTATGCAATAACCTTCTAATGGTCAGGGACTGTCTTATTCACATCCATATCTCTGTCACCTAGTACAGTACTTGGACTACAGAAAGTAGTCAAGAAATACTCAGATGAAAAAATGCATCATCTCAAGCACAAGGCCCTCCCACTAATTCTCTACAGCAATCTTTTTTGCTTCCACATTAAAATTATGAAAATTTAACAAGCTCTTGATGACAATTTGGAAGCCTCACTAGGACCTCTCAGACGGTATTTCTCTTGTGTTTCAAAATGTATCTGCTTTGCATGACAGTCCAGATGTCAGCCTTTCTACATTTTCCCAGAATTACCTTGAGTCGAATATGCGCCTCCCGTGTAGTTCCAAACCTTCTATCTGGGCAGGCAGCTCTGTTGTTAGCTAACTGTCGGCATTACACTGCTGCATTCATAAAGGATTGTCAGCACGGTGCAATATTACTATGTGAGATCATTTGCTCATGTAAAGACACATTAAATCTAGCAGTTGCTTTGTCTCTTGTCAAGGGAATTGTGCACTGTTACATTAGAGATGAGAGTTTGCAGTGTCAACCTGCTACCGCTGTTTTTGCTACCCACTGTAGAAGAATCAACAATTCCTGTTTGTTTCCTTGTTTTTCTACTCTGGTAACAATTTAGCCATTATCCAAACAGGAATCATATCACTGCCAGAAAAATAAAATCCCTTGGGGCATGGGTCAGTTCATGCAAGTTTCTCTACCGTGCGCTTGAGTCCTGTTCTTTATCCTCAGGCCAGTGTCTGGGCACTGTCAGTCCTTGCTAAGAGGCTTCCCTCCATTTGCCATTTGAGCTTCCAAACCAGTATTCAAGGTTTCCCATTGTCACATTTTACCAGGTTTCCACCAGGCTTCCAACACCAACTTCCTACTGGCATCACACCTATTTGTTGCCCAAACTGTTGGAAACATGCTCTGTTGGCCAGGCTAACATGTTACCTACACATGCAGAAGAGTTCCCCTCCAGGACAGCACATTCCCAACGGGCAGCCTAATTCCAAATTCCTTTTCCTCTTAGTCTGCCCCATTCTGTAGACATCAATTGTGCCATGTCTGCCCTACACTGAAACAGGACACATGACAGGATTTGATATACAGGATTGTTCCAGTTTAGGAAAGAAGAAACAATTGATGAAAGAAAAACAATTCAACTTCCTCTCTTTTTTTCCCAAGATTTTCTTCTCTCCTTTATTCCTTGTTTCCAAAATCCCTAGCAGAAAATGAAATATCCAAACCAGGCAGAAACAACAAGAAGAAAAAGTTTAAAGAACCAGAGGCTCTTGGGGAAAGTTGGAATCTTTGCAAGTAGGAGAAGGTATTCATGTTAGCTCATTGGCCAGGCCTACTTTTTTTAAAGGTTCACTTTGGTAACTTCTATTACTACTAAGCAGAGAAGGCAATGGCACCCCACTCCAGTACTCTTGCCTGGAAAATCCATGGACGGAGGAGCCTGGTAGGCTGCAGTCCACGGGGTCTTCACCTTCACTTTTCACTTTCATGCATTGGAGAAGGAAATGGCAACCCGCTCCAGTGTTCTTGCCTGGAGAATACCAGGGACGGGGGAGCCTGGTGGGCTGCCGTCTATGGGGTCGCACAGAGTCGGACATGACTGAAGTGACTTAGCATTACTACTAAGAAACAACACATTTTCAGCACTACATTTTGCCTTGTCAGGCCCCTTTCAACAATATATTATGGCTCTGTTATAGACAAATTGAATTGATCATTTTCTCCAAGATGCATGTTGTAACAGATAAAACATTTTAAAGTTTGCTTTGCTGCAAGAGTTTCCTGGCAATGGGGTAGCCTGCAAAAAGCCATCCCTTTCCATCAGGGGCCCAACGATGCAGTATATTCTCCTTCCCTTTAACTGTCTCTTGCTCTCTGTTGTATACCTCCCCAGTGCTTTCTGGTCATGTTCTTAGTCTCAGATTCCTTAAGGATTCAGCCAGTATAAGAATCTGTCTGGCTTGCCACCTTTCTGTGCAACTACATTTTTAATGCAGCAAACAAACACTGTGATATAATTATTTTATTCCTTTTTTGATAAATCTATGGAAAGCTAGAATTTTACAAATAAGAGACTCCTGTGGGGTTTTCCTGGTGGCTCAACGGTAGAGAATCCACCTGCCAATGCAGGAGACAAGGGTTTGATCCCTGATCCAGAAAGATCCCACATGCTGCAGAGCACACTAAGCCCCTGTGCCACATTATTAAGCCTGTGCTCTTGAGCCCAGGACACACCTGGAGCCCCTGCTCCACAACAAGAGAAGCCACCACAATCAGAAGCCCGCGGACCACGACTAGCAAGTAGCCCCCACTTTTCAAAACCAAAGAAAAGCCCACGTAGCAATGAAGACCCAACAAAGCCAAAATAAGTAAATAAAATGATCAAAAAAACCCCAAACAAACAGAAACTCTTGCCTACACAAGGATATGTCACAGCAGGTAAGTTTCAAAGAGAAAACATATGAATTAGGAGCCTGTTTTTCTTAATGAAGTAAAATGGTCCCTTCCTTTGTTATTCCTCAAGAGTATGGTCCAACTGGAAAAATCACATGTAAGTAAAATCATATAGTATTTGTTTTTCTCTGTTACATGGGGAATCTAACAAAAAATAAACAAAACAAAACAGAAACTCATAGATACAGAGAAAGACTGGCAGTTTCCAGGGAGCAGGGGATGCTGTTGGGTGAAATAGATGAAGGTAATTAAGAGGCACAAACTTCCAGTTATAAAATAAATAAGTCATGAGGATATAACACACAGGTTAGAGAATATGGTCAATAATATTGTAATAAATTTAAGTTATGACTAAATGGTCACAGGTCCATTCAAGTTGTCACAAATGGCAAGATTTCATTCTTTTTTATGGCTGAGTAGTACTTCATTATATATGTGTGTATATATATACACACACACATATATATATGCACATATGTATACACACACACACACACATATATATGCACATATACAGGCTTCCTTTGTGGCTCATTTGGTAAAGAATCCACATGCAATGTGGGAGACCTGGGTTCAATCCCTGGGTTGGGAAGATCCCATGGAGAAGGAAAAGGCTACCAACTCCAGTATTCTGGCTTGGAAAATTTCATGGACTATATAGGCCATGGGATTGCAAAGAGTCAGACACAACTGAGTAACTTTCACTTTATATATAATATATATATATATATATATATATGCATATGCTATGCTATGCTATGCTAAGTCACTTCAGTCGTGTCCAACTCTGTGCGACCCCATAGACGGCAGCCCACCAGGCTCCCCCGTCCCTGGGATTCTCCAGGCAAGAACACTGGAGCAGGTTGTCATTTCCTTCTCCAATGCATGAAAGTGAAAAGTGAAAGTGAAGTCGCTCAGTCGTGTCGACTCTTAGCGACCCCATGGATTGCAGCCTAACAGGCTCCTCCATCCATGGGATTTTCCAAGCAAGAGTACTGGAGTGGGGTGCCATTGCCTTCTCCAATATATGCATATATGTAATATATATATATTTCTTGAGATAGGTCTTTGTCATGATAAACTTCCCTCTTAGAACTATTTTTGCTACATTCTATGTATTTTGGAAGGTTTTGTTTCTGTTTCCACTTTTCTCAAAGTATTTTTTGATTTCTTCTTATTTCTTCATTGACCCATTGGTTGTTCAGTAGCATGCTGTTTAGTCTCCATATGTTTGTGTCTTTTCAATTCTTTTCATAGTTGATTTCTAGTTTCATATTGTCATGGCTGATAAAGTGCTTGATATGATTTCAGTATTCTTAAATTTATTGACACTTGTTTTGTGGTGATCTATTCTGGAGAATACTCTATATGTACTTGAAAAGATTGTGTATTCTGCTGATTTTTGGATGGAATGTTCTTTATTAAGCCCATTTGTCTGTGTTGTTTTGGGCCAGTGCTTCCTTGTTGATTTTCTGTCTGAATGATCTATCCATTGATGTAAGAGGTGTATTAAAGACCCCTGCTATTTAGGCATTGCTATCAATTTCTCTTTTTATGTCTGTTAATATTTGCTTTATATATTTAGGTGTTCTTATTTTGGGTGCATAAATATTTACAAGTGTTACATCCTCTTGCTGAAGTGATCATTAATTCATTAACTTTATCATTATGTAGTGCCCTTCTTGATGCTTTTGAATTGTGGTGCTGGAGAAGACTCTTGAGAGTCCCTTGGACTTCAAGGAGATCAAATCAGTCAACCCCAAAGGGAATCAACACTGAATATTCATTAAAAGGACTGGTGCTGAAGCTTATACTTTGGCCACGTGATGCAAAGAGCCAACTCATTGGAAAAGACCCTGATGTTGGGAAAGACTGAGGGCAGGAGGAGAAGAGGGCAACATGGAGGATGAGATGGTTAGATGGCATCATCAACTCAATGGACATGAGCTTGAGCGAACTCCAGGAGACAGTGAAGTACAGGGAAAGCTGACACACTGCAGTCTGTGGGGTCGCAGAGTCAGACACAACTTAGAGACTGAACAACAACATGTGCCCTTCTTTGTCTCTTGCTATAGCCTCTGTTTTGAGTTCATTTTGTCTGATGTAAGTATTACTACTCCAGTTTTTTTTTATTTGCATTTGAATGAAATATCTTTTGTCATTCCTTCACTTTCAGTCTCTGTCTTGATATTTGAAGTGAATCTTTTATAGGCAGCATATAGGCAGGTTTTATTTATTTATTTTTTAATCTATTCAGCCACTCTATGTCTATCCCTTTCTCTCTTTCTCTTCTCCTTCTGGGACTCTTATGATGCAAAGATTAGTAAACTTAATGGTATCCCGGAGATCCCTAAATATCTTCATGTTTTAAAAATCCTTTTTTCTTTTTGATGTTCCTATTGGGTGATTTCCATTCTCTCTTCTTTGAGATCACTGATCCATTTTTCTGCTTTATCTAATCTGCTGTTAATTTCATCTAGTGTATTTTTCATTTCAGTTATTGTATTCTTCATCTCTGGTTCTTTTTTTTTATATTTTTCATCTTTTCTTTGAAGTTCTCATTGTGCTTATCCATTCTTCCCCCAAATTCAGGGAGCATCTTTATGACCATTATTTTGAACTATTTATCAGGTAAATTACTCATCTCTGTTTCATTTTGTTCTTTTTCTGAAGTTTTGTCTTGTTTCGTTTAGAACATATACCTTTTTCTCCTCGTTTGGTCTAAATCTCTGTGTTTGTTTCTATGTATTAGGTTGATCAGCTGTGTCTCCTGGTCTTGAAAGAGTGGCCTTATGCAGAAAGCTTCCTGAAGGACCCAAAAGAACAATCCCCTCTGGCCACAGAGCCAGGCCCTTCAGGGGGATCCCTGGTATGGGCCATGTGTACTTTTCTGTTGTGGCAATGCCATGGCTGCTGTGGGTGTGCTAATGGGCTGGGCAGGCCCCCTGTGGTGGGAGCCCTTGTAGGGGAGGGATATCAGCTGGAGCAGGGTGAGGGCTACTAGCAATGAAGATGGCAAATGTCAGAAATGGTACCGTCCAGCACTGGGCCAGCAAGGTAGAGGGAGAATTTTTAAAATGGTGCCTACTAGTGCTTTGGTTCCCAGTGAAGTTCCAATTGATCCCTGCCCCTTCAGCACTCACCCTAAAACTAAGCAATGAATCTTCTGCATATATGACCCAGGTGTTTTCCAATCTGCTGACTCCATGCTGGGACTCAGAGCAAGTCAGTTTGTGCACAAATCCTTTAAGAGCAGTCTCCTTTTCTTTTTCTCTGTATTCTTAGCTGTGGAAGAGCTGTCCTACTAGTCTTCAAGTCATCCTCAGAGAGTTATCCTAAATGTAGTTGTAGTACTGGTGTGTCCACAGGAGGAGGTGAGCTCAGGATGCTTCTACTTCACCATCTTGATCTGCAGCAATTTTATCTTTATAAAAGTATATGCATATATACCAACACAAATATACAAAAATATATGCACAAAAACACTCTCTGAGTGAATGTTGAACACCAGCCTTGGAATAAGACAGACCTGAGTCGGAGTTGAAGCTCCATTATTTCCCAGATATGTGACCTTGGACAAATTACATAGCACATCTAGATTTCACTGTCCTCATTTGCAAGGTTATTTTGAGAATTAAATGAAATGAGGCCTATTAAGTATATGACAACTGCCTGGCACCTCATAAGTACTTAAGTGTTTATTACTCTTCCTAGTGATAATAATATTATTACAAATACTATACAGCATCATTTATAATAGCAAAACACTCAACTATCTATCAACTAGGACTCAGTTAAACAAACATAGGTCCATTCAATAGAATAAAACACAGTTCTTTAAAAATGAGATCATCATATATGGAAATAGAGTTAAACTATGAAAAAATTAAGTTTCAGTATTTAAAGTATTATTCTGTATGTGTGAAAAGACATAATAAAGCATTTTTACTAGGATAGAGAGAGAGTTGAAGAGAGAGAGAGTAGAGAGTACATGTAAGCACTAGAAACAAGAATATGAATCAAAATACGAGTAGTGATTATCTCTGGAAAATGGACTAATGGGCATTTTAATTTTCTTCTCTATCCTAAATTTCTATAATACTTTGTTTTTTAAAAAATAAGAATGTATTATTACTTTCATGATTAACAAAAACAATATTTTGAAAGTAAAAATGAATTTGATATGTGATGTAATTCTTCATATTGAATCTTCAAATCAAGTAAGAGAAAATAGGCATGTATTGTTAACAACTCTTAGCAAAGAGAGCTGTTTCAAGATGAAATGCTCAAGTATAAAAGGAGCTTTATTTTCTTTCCCCTGCCTTAGTTTAGATCTGCTTGTTTGTTTCAGTGTACTTACTGAATATGTAAGGCATTGATAGAAAAACCCAAATATGATAGATACATATAAATATATATTTATTTGAAAATAATTTAAAATAATTAAATCTGAATAGAAAGATACAATTTATTAAACTAGCTGTTTTCTATTTTTCAATTACATATTGAAGGATCATGGGGATCATTTTCATCCTCAGATTCCCAGAAGCTAGTTTATAGAAAATGAAATAAATATTTGTTTAATGAATGACAGAGGGGAGAGTCACTGGCTCTCACTTAAACACACCTCTCTTTGACTTCTTAATAGTTGGACTTACACATCCTCTATTACTAAAGTCAGTCACCAAAGATATGAGGTGGGTAAGGCAAATAAAAAAGGAAGAAACCAGAGGCTTTCACAGAAGAGCATAACAGATACCATAGAACCAGAGAATTTTAGAAGATGAAGATAACAATGAAGCTACCTAATGTAACTCCTTTTTCTATGAGGAAACTGAGTCCCAGAGAAAGTGAATTACCCCAGGTGGTAAGATGCTGGTTAGTGGCAAAGTCAGGTCTTAACCCAGGTCTTCTACTTCCAATTCAACTTCCCTTCCTATTCAAACTGCTACTCCCCACAACAGTGCTATTACTTAGAGAAACTGGTATAGATTCTTCCCTCCTCAAGGGCAGTGGTGGTGAAAAGGACAAGTTTACTCTAATAAAGCTACATATGTTTATAATTTTATTTCATTTTAAATTGTCTCCCCAGTGAGTATTTTAAATGTAAATAGTAGGCAACTGAAGTGTCTACTATTATTTTGTACCTTTAAAGATGTTTCTACCTTTCTAACTTCCTTCTGGTCACTTGATAAGTCAAGGATATCTGATATCTTTGAGTTAACTTTACCTAGGAAAAACTGAAAAAGTATGGAAGAACACTTCTCAAAATATAAACCAGATGAGAATACCATTATAAATTTAGAAGCGTGATCCCCTTCTTTGAAAGGATTTTTCAATTTCTTCTGCCCTTTCAAACACATTTCTCCTTAGTCATTATTTAATAGCACTTCTTCTGCTTTACCTATGGCAGCACTTCTCACAAAGGAGATAAAATGACAAAGCTAAAGAAAGGTAAATGAAAGGGAATGAAAGATATGAGCAATGGGGATAAACAGGCAATGCCAACTGAGGAGAGAGTGAACTCGGAACAGTGGTAGGAATTTTACTTAGCTGAATTTACTTAACATGGTGGCATATGTGAGCTTGACATAACACATGAGACTTCTATGAGAC
Source organism: Bubalus bubalis (assembly GCF_019923935.1). NCBI lineage: Eukaryota > Metazoa > Chordata > Mammalia > Artiodactyla > Bovidae > Bubalus > Bubalus bubalis. The sequence goes on along the minus strand of NC_059176.1, from coordinate 29,591,830 downwards.
CTGATATTTTCCCCTAGATTCTAGCCCATCCATAGTTAAGCAGGCAGAAGGATGATTGATTCAACAGCTTATCTTTTACTTTCTCCAGCCCCAGTTAAGTTTTTCCCCCTATTACCATGTTACACGAGGGCAACCCCACACTGGCAGTTGGTTGTTAATTACATTTGATGTGCAGTAACACAAGAGAGCTAATTAACTTGCATCAAAAAAGCTTTATTTACTGTGACAAATTAAACAAACTCATAAAGTGTTCAGCCACAATGACTCTCAATTATCATGCAGTCCAAGTAATGTAGTGCAAACATATTCCCAGGCCTCTCCCAGGTATCACTTCAGTCTCGCAACCCTTCTACACATGTATGATTATAAAGAATCTTTATAATGAAAAGAACCGGAACTCAACTGCTCTTTATTTTGCTTTATGTATGTGTGTGCATGCATGTGTTGAGTGTATATATGTTATCATAGGTACAGCTGGACATGTTGGTCATATTCAATTTCTTAATTCTTGCTTACTTCACCATTCAACAGATTTTTTCCTAGATTTTAATCAGAGAAATAAAAACAAACAAGGAAAAAAAAATTACTGTTCCAAAGCTCATGCTCTGTGTTAAGCATGATTGTTTAAACTGATCATCTTCAGATTCTTCTCCTAGATAGTGACTCTTTATAGAAACATCACCACTCCATGATGACTCAGAAGGTATATTATAAAACAGAACCTTTATCTTTTCGTAGAGTAAAAGAATAAGATTAGATGCCTTAGCCAACAGAAAACAGAACTGAGTATCTTTGGAGGAAGCTTTCTTGCTTTGGAAAAAAACTAGTTATAATTTCCACCATTCTTTGAAAAACAGGGTTAAAAATTTATTCCTGTGGTGCATATTTAAGGAAATATATTCTCTTTCTATCTAGCTAATTTGTAAGGTAATTTTTTGAGACCAGTAGCACAGTAATGGAGAAAGCAATGGCACCCCACTCCAGTACTCTTTCCTGGAAAATCCCATGGATGGAGGAGCCTGGTAGGCTGCAGTCCATGGGGTCACTAAGAGTCAGGCACAACTGAGCGACTTCACTTTCACTTTTCACTTTCATGCATTGGAGAGGGAAATGGCAACCCACTCCAGTGTTCTTGTCTGGAGAATCCCAGGGACAGAGGAGCCTAGTGGGCTGCCGACTATGGGGTCGCACAGAGTCGGACACGACTGAAGCGACTTAGCAGCAGCAGCAGCACAGTAAACTGGAAAAAACACTGAACTTGAAACCAGATGATACTGGCAAATAGTTCATGCAGTCAAGTAAGTGGCAGAACCAGGACTGTCTAACTCAGAAGCTTGTTCTCAACTATTGTCAACAAAGTGGCTTTGGCAAGTTATTAAACTCATATTAATGTAGATAACATTTGAGACTGTTTATAAATAGGAATCACAATAAGGGAAATTGTAAATTGCTGATGCCATTATGAATATTTGCTGATTGGCTTCACCAAAAACATTCATGATGAAAGTGTCTTAATTGCCATTTTTCAATAGTAGAGTTCTAAATCTATAGACTAAGAAATGACTAGGGAAATGAACTTTCTTGAAGGACAAAATGTTTCCTCATCTACATGACAACTCGGAATACTAGTATCTCTTGAAGAGACAGCTATTCTGTGTGTTTTGAGTAAAGCAGAGAAGTACTGAGAAATAGAAACAAGGTCTAGGGAAACTGCTGGCTCTTTAATAACCTCCCCAAGCATTTATGAAAGTGAGTCATCTTTGAGTCCCTCATAGAACCCTTCACGAGACATAAATGCAAGGGACTGCCTTGGAATTGATCCTCCTTTAAACCTGAACCAGAGTGGCCTCTACAAATCTACCCCAGGAGTCACGTTTGGTCATTTCCCATTAAACCTCAATCCAAAAGGAAGTCATGCTTCCCAGAAACAGGTGGGAAGATGCCCTCTGGACAGGATGTCTTTTTGAATAAGCTGCAATTTATAGCTAAGGTCCAGAGTCACTCTGTTCCTGAAGGACTTTAATCCTCCTTCTACCTAATCAGTGTTTTTGTCTTTTGGACAGACATCAAGTTCAGGTAAAAAAGGCTCACCAATAATATACTTTATTTGGCAACAGGTCACAGCAGGGTCTGGTAAAGAAATCACAGTAGGAAACGCAGCAGAGTGTGGGCATAACAAAATGTCCTTTATTTACAGGAGCATAACCTGTAACATGCAATTTTGACACTGAGGTATACCATAGTGAGTCTAAAAGACTGCTGATTCTCTAATGAAAACTTTGAGTGATTCCAAAGGTCTAGGGTCTTGTACACTGAGTGATTATTATGGACTAACAAGGTAATGTGATTATTCCACCCTAGAATGTTCATAAAAACAATGGCACACTTCTACCTCTGCCAACTTTTCCTATCCAGGCCACTATAGTTTACAACTGTCACATAGGTTTTCTGATTGAAAAGAGGACAAAAGACAGAACAATTTTGTTTTTCACTTACTGGCTTCTTCATAAAGTTCATCTCACTCAAATGGCTCCCAAGGACCTATACTTCACAAGCAGAACTATTTGCTTCCCTCTCCCTCAGGATAATTATGAGATAAAATGAAAACAAAGACTCAAAACAGAAATAAAGCCTGAAATAAATCATCTGTGCAAATGGAAAGATAAAACTAATAATATTGAATATCTTACAGCCTAGTCTACAAGGAACAATCTTATAGTTCTCTATCCCATCAGGAAAGATAGGCACATAAGAGGCTGACCAATTTATTATAAACAGGCCTTTTTATGCTAGACTGATTGCAGAGATGTTACTATAATGGAAAATTCTGAAGAGGACATTAAAATACAGCTACAATGCCAAATGGAGTAGTTGATTTTTAGAGCTTTATTCAAGACTGAACGTGACACTCCCTTCTGCGTATGGAAGTGTCCATGGGTGGCCATTAAATCAAACTGAGCATCTTACAAGCCTATTCATATTGACCAGAGTATGGTGGTTCATTTAACCAATTCTGCAAGTGCATATTGCAGGGACCTAGAGGGGTTGTAAAGACCCTTCTAACACTGTTCAGAGCTCTCTTTGATTACAATGCTCTCTGTGGGACTACAGGAGTTACTCACCACTCCCCACTGCACCCCACCCCGTTTTGAATATTAAGAAATTCTGAACCAAGCAAGCGATGGTGCATTCCTTTCTGCTCAGATTATTTCAGTGAGATTCAGAGAAGTCAGTCAAATCAATACCAGTTTGCAATCCTGCCCCCCGCTCCTATATTTTAAATTGCAAGGAGACCCACAAATCTCTCTGATTCTGCCCTACTTTTTGGCACAAAGCTTGATGACATTCTATGTGAATATGTGCCTTGAGCTGCAGTGGACATCCCAACTTCTCGGGGTCAAGGACTTGGAAAGAACTACATGACTTTGGCTTTTCTGACCATAAGAGTCTATAAGGCTTTACACTATTGATAAAGCAGGAGATGTCAATGTCCTTTTCCTTTCAAAATTCCAAATTAGGGTGATTCTCCTAGTTTGATACATCCTTGAGAATAAGAATAGGGCTCTTAACTCTGTCATTTTCTCATCTTATTAGTCTACAATTAAAATTATAAATGTATTTCAGGGTAAGTCTACGGAGCAGATGAGGAAAAGGAATAGCTTGTTGACTTTTAGAACATCCCAGAATTCAGAGGTTTAATGGAGTATTGGAATACAGTCTCCATTAAAGGACCACAGTGAGAGAATACAAACTCATTCCATGCCTGTTGTAACTACTGACTTCATTTTGAGAAATGCCTTTGAATATTTTCAGTGATAGCCAAGTTTTCGTACTTAGAGAATGAACTTTAAAAACAATTTTAATACACAAATTATCAATTTTAATGAATAAGGTAATGAATTGATCGTCTTAGAGAATATTATTTTTATTTGGAAAGAAAGGAGATGGTACTATAATATTCTGATAATCATCTTCTTATGAGGGTCTAGAGTTGATTCTGAATGCAGTATAAAAAGATGCCTGAGACAAAAATGTTATGCTCCATGCAAAACATCTACTGCTTTGAAAAACACTCATTTAAAGTCCTATATACTTATTGAAAATTGGTCGGTGACCAGACTGCAGAATAATTTACAGAAAACAGCCACTTGTTCATGTAAGAGATACTGATTGAGTACCTACTACAGGGCAGCCAGACATCGTCTTAGGCTGAGAATCCAAAGATGATCAGTAAATATCCTCAAGAAGATTATAATACAGTGAGGAAAAAGCCATGAAAACAAACAATATTATATTAATAATGTGGTTGTTGTGTGAGAGAGTTGTATAAACTGTAGAGGCAGCACAGGAAAGGGAGTGCTTAATAAACATAGCTAACACGTAGTGCCTTCTATGTGCCAGGCTCATCAAATAAATTAACTCGTTTGCTCCTCATAGCAACCTTATAAGGTCAGCACTATGTATCTGAAAGAGACAAAGCTTGTCTGAGGAATAACAATCAAGCTGAGGCATGGTGACTTGAGTTAGTGGGACGTAACTAAAATTATCTGCGGGAGGGCATGGCAACCCACTCCAGTATTCTTGCCTGGAGAACCCCCGTGGACAGAGGAGCCTGGTGGGCTACAGCCCATGGTGTCACAAAGAGTCAGACATGACTGAGCAACTAAGCACGGCACAGCACAGCACAACTGAGATTACACATAGTACATCATTAATGGTGAGTGAAGTACTGAGATAGAATGGGAGCCAAAATGACGCTGTACTTAAATATAAATATGAAGGGCCCAAGGCTTTGAGGACCTTAGGTGACATCCAAAAGAGGTTAGGATTATCTGGTAGATAATGGGGAACTCTTAGAGAATTCTGAACAGTTATTTGCACTAAATCCCATCCAATATAGCCAATCAACTCAAGGGGAATCTTATAAAGACAAAGGTAAGAACTAAGTACTAAAAACATCCTTCAAGGCATCAGCAAAACAGAGTAGCTGCAACATCTTCTAAGGGTTTGCGTAACAAGGCATGATGAAGATCCAAAGTCTTGGCTCTCCTGGTAACCTGAGATAGTCCATTTATTAATAATTCTCCTAAGAGGGCCAGGTAAAGTGGCCTCTGACTCAGCCTCAGCATTCCACCAAGGCCCCTTGACTTAACTATGGGAACTAATTCCAGTCAGAACCAAAGCTTGTTTGTACAGCTAAATGAATAAATGTGTATAAACCCAGGTTCTGACTTCTTATCAGTCTGTGTTGCTGAAATACCAAAGAGTAATTATAATAGGATTTCCAGTTAATGATTTTTTGTCTGCTATAACATTTAAATTAGACTAAATTCAGCTGTTTGAGTGCCCTCTGACAATATTTTTTCTCTCAGCTCCATGACTGATTTTATCACTCCATACACACTTGACCTAATCGGCACCCTTCTGCACTCTAAAATGTTTATACTGTTAAATGAATTTTTAATCTAACTTTTACAGCATTCAATTTCAGTTTCACCAGCCATCCACAGTGTAATATCTAATGTTTTAAAATAATCTCGACAGCTTAAAAAAAAAAAGCTGAGGGAGGGGCAAGAATTGCCATGTTATGAAGCAAATGATTAATTAAAGCAAATTAGATTCTGGCAGCTCTTGCTATCATTATCATGTGTTCCCCGACTAGACTAATAAATCTTTGTTGAGAATGTATGCTTTCACAAGGTTCAGGAGTCACCTGGGAAAGGACATTATTGACTAATATTTTTGTATTGCTGTTAGTTTTATATTCTATTACCCTGTGGAATAACAACTCATATTTTTCAAACATTTAGAGTGCCTTCAGGAGTCTGCTCACTGTTTAGAGGCAGGTTTGAGAGGAGTGGGGGAAACCCAGTAATTTCTCCATATGCTTGAATAAATGACAATTAACCGATACAGCTAATATGTCGACAAAATGCAAGAAAATATGAAGCATGCGACACTGTGAGCGCCACCGCATAATCACGTCCTCACTGAGGCACAGTTCTGGCTTCTCCGCAGCTGCAGGCGTTGTCCCTGGACCACACCGCGCACAGCTCTCCCTCCACCAGAGGTTTGTCTCCTCTCCTTTCCCAGCATCTGGCACTTCCACACTGAGGAAAGGAACAATGCCTGCAAAGGGCTCCCTGAATCCAACCCCACACCGTCGCTGCTGTGTAAACTAAACAGTCTGCCTTGTGACTGAGGGCACAGAAGGGAGATATTAGCAACTATTTCAAAAAGGGGGGCCACATACTTGCCTTTATTTAAGCAAGTCCAAGGGTTGTCACCTTGACCAACTTTTACTAATTTTTTTTTCTAAAAATATGCTGTTTCATTTTTCAAACTCAAACTGTTTATTGCCTAATTCTAAGGTTTAAAAGTGCATTTCCTACAACTCCCCATTTGCTTTAACCTAAGCTTAGTCAGCTGTGTCCTTTTTTGCCCAAATCCAGGCAAATACCAGTTTAAACTGGAAGCTCAATTGTCTGCAGTCTCTAGTCATTGTATGTAACATTGTTTAAAACTTATCAGGCAAATGTATACATTTATTTGAAGTCTGTGACATTGTGACAGGAGAAAAAAAAAAAACCACACAACAATTTTGTAACAATAAGTACCTGGCATAAATTTATCTTGATGTTTGTTAAACAAGAGAGAAGGAATGAGCATAATCCCTAAAATGAAATTTTGATTATAATAAGTAATAAATGCTATTAAATATTTATACTGGTTTTGAGATAGTATGGCTCATAAAACACTGAGATACGATCGGATGAATTAATGTTACTTCTCACAATTCTTTACGTGTTTAACCTCTACCCCTGCCAGACCTTTTACTAATTTTCATTCCTCAGTGAGCTGGGTAGGCGTACCAAAAACTAACCATATATTTAAATATGTACATTATGAGTATTTCCTTTTTGTTCCTTGTTGCTGAAGACTCTGAAGTGAGCTGTGATTACCCATCAAAGTGATTTCCTCCACTCCCTCCACTGTCCCATCCTCCACATTCAAACACATTCCTGTTTTCCTAGGGGCTCTTTTTCATCCTTCGGCAGCTTCCTGGGGCCTCGGCATACAGGAAGGCAGCCTACAGCGCTGCTCAGTATGGCAGCACAGCCCCTCGGCCTGGGTGTTTTTCCAGAGCGTTTTAAAATGATCCAGTATTGAATGAGTTAAAAAAAAATTCCCCCTGGAAAAGCTAATTATTGCATGCAGATACTTCTTTGTGTGATCAAGGAGGGGACAATTTAATAGGCTCTGTAATACAACCAAGAACAAAATTGCTTTAAAGGAAGTCTCTTGTTGAGTGACAACTCTGTTGCCTGAGCCAATTAGGTCCCAATAAAGAGTGTTGAATTGGCTCCTGCTTTCTCATTAATTATGTTCTGTCACAGACATGGGGCTTGATTTAGCAATTTTGTATTACATTAAGATACTGAAAGGCCGGGAACAAATGGCTCACTCTGATAATAGGCATTCTCTACACGGTGTGACATTTACTATCCAGCTGTCCGTAAGGCGGCCTAGCACTTCAGTTCAGGGGTTTATTTGTCATTGCTTCAAAGGGACACTCAGCTTTTCACAAAAAAAGAAACAGAGAGGCTAATAGATAGGACAAAATGTACTGCTGATATGCTTTATTAGAGATAGGATGCTAGGGTTTTGCTAACAAGCTCATCCGTTGGGACGCAGCCGAGTTTGCTGCCAATCATCCTCCACACAAAGGCGCACTAGTTAACAAGGAGAAATGAATTACAGACACTTATTCTGCCTGTGGGATCACAAATACACCAATCTGTGAAAGAGGCACAAACTCCAGAGACAAACTACGTATTTGTCAATAACCTCCTAGAAAGAACCCTAGTAATTCTTTGAAGACCTTTGATTTTGCTTCCCTCTAAAATACATGTATAGGAAATGTTTTTGTTACCATGACATTCTTTCTTTGTTATTTGTACAAATTTTCATCACATTAAAAACAGAAAACTGAGGAGGTCTGCAAATGTTTTAGTAGGTATCTATACACTACTTTTCATATCCCGCCACAGGGAGCTACTGCTTTGGTTATTTCATTAAGAACAACAGAAAATTAAATCTTTAAACTTTAGGTTTGAGCTGTAATCTACCAATATGATAGGAAATAGTCTATAACTCGGAATCTAATGTATATACCAATTAAAAGAATGGATAGGGGCCAAATGAAAACCAAATCCCTCTGGTTAAAGAATTAGATGACTTTTTATCATAAATATGTATACATGTTCTACTATATATATAAACATATATATATATATATAGACATATTTATACAATCTTTCTATACATATTTACATATACATATATGCTTTCATAATATATAAACTGAACCCAAATCAATGTCTCTTTATATTAAACAGAAACAGTTCACACGTTCTATGTATGAAACTGAGACAAATCTCTGACCATGGAATCGATCAACATTTTTGACATTTCTATTATTTAAACATTCTCCTTCAAACACATCATAGAGAAGGGACTATTGTTGATTATAAAAAATGATAACCTTCAACTTGAGCTTACCTACTGACCACATGAGATTAATCAAATCTGAATATGTCATTTGCAGGTTAATTACAAAACAGCTCTTCAAAATAACTGTGCTAGAGACAGTACACTTTTCCTCTGATTGCAGTTTGCATCAATTCATTTAATTATCCTTCTTGCCATCTTGGATTATGGGATAAAAAGGATAAAAGGAGATTTACCAGACTCCCTATCTTCAGGCAGAAGCTCAAAGAATATGAAGATATTCTGGGTTCAGCTTCAACTTCAGCAACAATTGTCCATCCCTCCATCTCTGCTGCTTTTACCCTTTCATGAGACTTAAAGTACTCTCTACCAATTGGTAAAGGTATTAAGGGATCGGCTTTTTAGTAAAAGCTTCTTTCACCTTTTACTAAACAATTTCCGACATAGAAACTTGGTCTCCTCTACTCACCTCTACTCTTTAAATCCTCTCAATGTGAGATTCTAAATGATTCTTTATTTTTGTTGACCTACTAATAATTCTAGGGAAAGGAGGCCATGAAACAGAGATGTAGGATGGCTGTATGCTCCAGTTGTATGTGTGATACATCCTTTTCTTCTTTCAGCCCTCAGCAGCAGCAAGGAATAGGTAAAAATAATTTGCTGAGAGAAATAGGTCTTACAGAATATAATCCCTAACTTTTTTTTTCTAATTTCTAAGTATTAAAATATCATTTTTGAGAAGGCATGCTCCAAATGATCTTTCATTTTTAAAAAACGCCTTAAAAGTTGAAGACGAGGGCAAAAAAAGAAAATTATGTTAAAATACAGTGTCAATTTTTCTTACATCTCTCCACGTCCCCAAGAAAACATCATATGCAAGAAAGCACTTGCACATTATTTCCCAACACCAATAATATCTGTGAATTAAATATATATTTTTAAAAGCATGTATTGAACACAGACCTGGTTGAAAGAGTTTACAATCTAAAGGAAATCATGAAATACTTTTTTCCTCTCTAAAATTTGCCATGTTTCTATTTTAGAAATGCCTTTGCAATAAATAATATACATAACAGAAGCAAGAATCACTTTATCCTCACTTAGCAGGAGCTTTATCTTTGCTATTCAGATACCTCATAAGGCAGAAATCTTTCAAAAAGCCTGAGCCCCCCTTAGGCTATAGCAAAGGTATTTATATAGACATTAAGTATTTATGCAGCAATTTATATTTCCAAAGCCCTTTGTAACCACTCATTTGTTCATCCAAATAACTTCCTTCTGAAGTGTGTGAATGCTTTGTTTCCCAAGCACAGAGTCAGGTTCGGGGAGGTGACTGACAGGTGGCGGAAAGGACTTAGGTTACACAGAAAGAACGACTGTATCTCAGAATGGCTTTCCTAAGGGTTTCATGGAAGCTTTAAAAATAGGCTGGGCCCCCTACTGAAATGCATTATTTATGACTTTGTTATGGTTTATCTGTAGGCAGAGGAACTGAGTAAGTGATTCTGGCTCTAGCAGTCCTAGCTTTATATACTCAGGATATTTACACCCACAGGACAGCTCAGGAGCAGGCTGCAAATGAGAGGATGAAACTACTATCTCCACCTAAGGGATCGTGTCCTGCCAAAACATGAAATATTATGAAGGGACAGTTGGGAGGCATTGGGTCTTTAAAAAGTTTCTCTTGAAAATTTACTCCCATGGCCACACCACGGCGGATATGGGGAACACACTCCATATATAAGACTATGTTCATCTCAAAAGACCCTACTTTGTCACTCCCATTAGTTTCCTACTAATATGCTGATGCTACCTCTCTTTCTCCCTTAACACTGTGGTATCTTTGGAATTACAAAATAATTCCTCTCATGTGGCCTCTAGAATTGGGGTTACTACGACTGCTCTGACCACTGGCTAAGGAGTAAGTGATACTGTGCCAGTTCTAGACCTAGCCTTTAGAAGAACCAGCAACTTCCTCTCCTCTCTCTTGGAATGTTCACTCTTGGGGTACTCTCTCGTGGAGCCCTGAGCCTCTATGTAAGAAGTCCAGGCTCCTCTGCTAGAAAGAGACACCACAGGGCAAAGCACTGAGATACCAGACACATGAGTGAAGAAAGGACTTTGGACATTCAGCACTGTCAAGGCTTCAAATGACTCCCATCACTAGCCACCATCTTGTGGCAATCACATTTCAGTGACACCCAAGTTAGAACCCTGCTGAGCCTCATCAACTCCCAGAATGATGAGACCATAATAAATTATAATTGTAAGCTACTAAGTTTGTAAGTGGACTTCCCTGGTGGCTCAGATGGTAAAGAATTTCCCTGTAATGCAGGAGACCCAGGTTCAATCCCTGGATTGGGAAGATCTCTTGGAAAAGGGAATGGCTACCCACTCCAGTATTCTTGCCTGGAGAATTCCATGGACAGAGAAGCCTGGCAGGCTACAGTCCATGGGATGGCAAAGAGTTGGACATGACTGAGTGACTAACACACCAAGTTTTGGAGTGGTTGGAAATAGAAAAGCAGAATAACCACTATAAACCCTGTCTTCTCCATTTCCCTGTGTCCTCAAAGAGCTATAAGAGAAAGCCAGAGGCAGGGCTGAGCTAAGCTACCTAGAAGTATAGGGCTCTTGAGAAGTGGCCACATGGTATAAAGGACTAGAGTTAGTCTTGTGAAATTCTGGACAATCATTTAACCTCTCCCAGTATCAATCTCGGAAACTATAAAATGGGACTAATGACATGACCTCAAAGGATTACAGTGATTTAATAAACTAAAGATGGGAAGCACCTAACAGAGTATAGAGACAGGCAGGTTCTCAATAACTTGAACTAATTATGATTATTATCATATTAATATTGTCTAAGCATGCTAGTCTTCCTTACCAATATCTGCTAAACCCACAAGCCATTGCCTTTTCCCAAACTGTCCTGAGCCTCATTGAAGTGGGCATCCAGAAGACATTTATGTAAGATCCCACCCCAAGACCATTGCTAATTGGACTTAAAGAAAATAGCTGACCTGAGATAGACCAATCAGATTTCTGATCCTTTCAAATTGGAAATGAGACTGAAAGAAGCCAGTTCATTTCTGTATATAGCTGCAACGAGAATAGGTAAGAAGGGAGCTTCAGTTCAGTCAGTCAGTTCACTCACTCAGTCATGTCCGACTCTTTGTGACCCCATGAATTGCAGCATGCCAGGCCTCCCTGTCCATCACCAACTCCTGGGGTTCCTCAAACTCACGTCCATCCAAGTCCGTGATACCATCCAGCCATCTCATCCTCTGTAGTCCCCTTCTCCTCCTGCCCCCAATCCCTCCCAGCATCACAGTCTTTTCCAGTGAGTCAACTCTTCGCATGAGGTGGCCAAAGTACTCAAGTTTCAGCTTTAGCATCATTCCTTCCAAAGAACAACCAGGACTGATCTCCTTTAGCATGGAGTGGTTCGATCTCCTTGCACTCCAAGGGACTTTCAAGAATCTTCTCCAATACACAGTTCAAAAGCATCAATTCTTCAGTGCTCAGCTTTCTTCACAGTCCAACTCTCACATCCATACATGACCACTGGAAAAACCATAGCCTTGACTAGACGGACCTTTGTTGGCAAAGTAATGTCTCTGCTTTGGAATATGCTATCTAGGTTGGTCATAACTTTCCTTCCAAGGAGTAAGCGTCTTTTAATTTCATGGCTGCAGTCACCATCTGCAGTGATTTTGGAGCCCCCCAAAATAAAATCTGACACTGTTTCCACTGTTTCCTGATCTATTTCCCATGAAGTGATGGGACCAGATGCCATGATCTTCGTTTTCTGAATGTTGAGCTTTAAGCCAACTTCTTCACTCTCCTCTTTCACCTTCATCAAGAGGCTTTTGAGTTACTCTTCACTTTCTGCCATAAGGGTGGTGTCATCTGCATATCTGAGGTTATTGATATTTCTCCCGGCAATCTTGATTCCAGCTTGTGCTTCTTCCAGCCCAGCGTTTCTCATGATGTACTCTGCATAGAAGTTAAATAAGCAGGGTGGCAATATACAGCCTTGACTTAACTCCTTTTCCTATTTGGAACCACTCTGTTGTTCCATGTCCAGTTCTGACTGTTGCTTCCTGACCTGCATATAGGTTTCTCAAGAGGCACGTCAGGTGATCTGGTATTCCCCTCTTTTTCAGAATTTTCCACAGTTTATTGTGATCCACACAGTCAAAGGCTTTGGCATAGTCAATAAAGTAGAAATAGATGTTTTTCTGAAACTCTTGCTTTTTTGATGATCCAGCAGATGTTGGCAATTTGATCTCAGGTTCTTCTGCCTTTTCTAAAACCAGTTTGAACATCTGGAAGTTCACAGTTCATGTACTGCTGAAGCCTGGCTTGGAGAATTTTGAGCATTACTTTACTAGCATGTGAGATGAGTGCAATTGTGCGGTAGTTTGAGCGTTCTTTGGCATTGCCTTTCTTTGGGATTGGAATGAAAACTGACCTTTTCCAGTCCTGTGGCCACTGCTGAGTTTTCCAAATTTGCTGGTATATTGAGTGCAGCACTTTCATAGCATCATCTTTCAGGATTTGAAATAGCTCAACTGGAATTCCATCACCTCCACTAGCTTTATCTGTAGCGATGCTTTCTAAGGCCCACCTGACTTCACATTCCAGGATGTCTGGCTCTAGGTGAGTGATCACACCATCGTGATTATCTTGGTCTTGAAAATCTTTTCTGTACAGTTCTTCCATGTATTCTTGCCACCTCTTCTTAATATCTTCTGCTTCTGTTAGGTCCATAACATTTCTGTCCTTTATCGAGCCCATCTTTGTATGAAATGTTCCCTTGATATCTCTAATTTTCTTGAAGAGATCTCTAGTCTTTCCCATTCTGTTTTTTTCCTCTATTTCTTTGCGTTGATCGCTGAACAAGGCTTTCTTATCTCTCCTTACTATTATTTGGAACTCTGTATTCAGATGTTTATATCTTTTCTTTCCTCCTTTGCTTTTCACTTCTCTTCTTTTCATAGCTTTTTTTGAGGCCTCCCAGACCGCCATTTTGCTTTTTTGCATTTCTTTTTCTTGGGGATGGTCTCGATCCCTGTCTCCTGTACAATGTCACAAACTTCTGTCCATAGTTCATCAGGCACTCTATCTATCAGATCTAGTCCCTTAAATCTATTTCTCACTTCCACTGTAAAATCTAAGGGATTTGATTTAGGTCATATCTGAATGTTCTAGTGGTTTTCCCTACTTTCTTCAATTTAAGTCTGCATTTGGCAATAAGGAGTTCATGATCTGAGCTACAGTCAGCTCCCGGTCTTGTTTTTGCTGACTGTATAGAGCTTCTCCATCTTTGGCTGCAAAGAAGATGATCAATCTGATTTCGGTGTTGACCATCTGGTGATGTCCATGTGTAGAGTCTTCTCTTGTGTTGTTGGAAGAGGGTGTTTGCTATGACCAATGCATTCTCTTGGCAAAACTCCATTATCCTTTGCCCTGCTTCATTCCGTATTCCAAGGCCAAATTTGCCTGTTACTCCAGGTGTTTATTGACTTTCGACTTTTGCATTCCAGTCCCCTATAATGAAAAGGACATCTTTTTGGGGTGTTAGTTCTAAAAGGTCTTGTAGGTCTTCATAGAACCGTTCAACTTCAGCTTCTTCAGCATTAATGGTTGGGGAATAGATTTGGATTACTGTGATACTGAATGGTTTGCCTCAGAAATGAACAGAGATCCTTCTGTCGTTTTTGAGATTGCATCCAAGTACTGCATTTCGGACTCTTTTGTTGACCATGATGACTACTCCATTTCTTCTAAGGGATTCCTGCCCACAGTAGTAGATATAATGGTCATCTGATATAATTTAAGTGTGGCCACCCAGAAGCATGGTCAAGAGGAGCTACCCCTCGCCCAAGGTCAGGGGCGGTGGCCTTGAGTGCCAGGCTGAGACGGCACAGGAGCGGCCAAGAGGAGCTACCCCATGTCCGAGGTCAGGGATGGTGGCCGAGAAGAGCAATCCCATGTCCAAGGTCAGGAGGGGCAGCAGTGAGGAGATACCCCTCATCCAAGGTAAGGAGCAGTGGCTGTGCTTTGCTGGAGCAGCTGTGAAGAGATCCTCCACTTCCAAGGTAAGAGAAACCCAAGTAAGACGGTAGGTGTTGCTAGAGGGCATCAGAGGGCAGACACACTAAAACAATACTCACAGAAAACTAGTCAATCTAATCACATAGACCACAGCCTTGTCTAACTCAATGAAACTAAGCTATGCCTGTGTGGGGCCACCCAAGACGGGCGGGTCATGGTTGAGAGATCTGACAGAATGTGGTCCACTGGAGAAGGGAATGGCAAACCACTTCAGTATTCTTGCCTTGAGAACCCCATGAACAGTATGAAAAGGCAAAATGATAGGATACTGAAAGAGGAGCTCCCCAGGTGGGTAGGTGCCCAATATGCTACTGGAGATCAGTGAAGAAATAACTCCAGAAAGAATGAAGGGATGGAGCCAAAGCAAAAACAATAGCCAGTTGTGGATGTGACTGGTGATAGAAGCAAGGTCCGATGCTGTAAAGAGCAATATTGCATAGGAACCTGGAATGTTAGGTCCATGAATCAAGGCAAATTGGAAGTGGTCAAACAGGAGATGGCAAGAGTGAATATCGACATTCTAGGAATCAGCAAACTAAAATGGACTGGAATGGGTGAACTTAACTCAGAAGAAGGGAGCTTAAAGATGTCCAAATTCCACCCTGTGAACTGAGATCAGAGAATATCATGCCAGAGAGAATAAGTAATAGGGAGAGTGAGTGAAAGAAAAGAGAGCATTTCCTGGAGCCTTGCTGGCTTTCCAAGTTTTCTTTCTAGGCTTTTTCTGAGACTCAAATGTAATCCTTCTCCAGGATATTATAAAAAGGCACCTATACCCTTATAAAATTGTCCTCTTTTCTCTAACTTAAGCTGGTATCTGTCATGCGGTCAAAGAATTAAAAAGAATCCAAACAAAAGAAGAGGAACTGAAAGAAGACACCAGATAAAATACTGCCAGCAGCTTCCCGATGCCAAAAAAGCACTCAGGATCTAGACTGAATCCACTAACATAGTGCTTAAGTCTTATATGTCTTCTCTATATCATAAAGATCTGTTTAACATTATGAGAATGGTCCAATGTCCTTTTTTTATTTAGTAACAGCTTTATTAACATATAACTTACAAAATATAAAATTTAAAGTGTACAGTACAACTCTTTTAACACATTACCCTAGAAAAAGAACCCATACCCATTAGTAGTCATTTTCCATTTTTCTCCCACCACTGATATCAGTATTAGGCAACCACTAACTTACTTGCTATAGATTTACCTATCCTGGATATTTCTTATAAATGGAATTATAAAATATGTGGTTTTTTTGTGACTGGCTTCTTTTACTTAGCATACTGTTTTCAAGTTTCATCCATTTAGTTACATGTATCAGTACTTCATTCATTTTTATGGATAAATAATATTCCCTTGCATAGATACACCTCATTTTATTTATCCATTCATCAGCTGATGAAATTTGGTTTTGTTGTTGCCATTGTTCAGTCGCACAGTTGTGTCTGACTCTTTACAACCCCATGGACTGCAGCATGCCAGGCTTCCCTGTCCTTCACCATCTCCTGGAGCTTGCTCAAACTCATGTCTATTGAGTTGCTGATGCCAACCAGCCATCTCATTCTCTGTCATCCCGTTTTCCTCCTGCCTTCAATCTTTACCAGCATCAGGGTCTTTTTCAATGAGCCGGCTCTTCACATCAGGTGGCCAAAGTATTGAAGCTTCAGAATCAGTCCTTCCAATGAATATTTAGGGTCGATGTCCTTTAGGATTGATTGGTTTGATTTCCTTGCTGTCCAAGGGAATCTCAAGAGTCTTCTCTAGCACCACAGTTTGAAGGCACTAATTCTTCAGTGCTCAGCCTATTTTATTGTCCAGCTCTCACATCCATACATGACTATCGGAAAAACCACAGCTTTGACTATACAAACCTTCGTAGGAGAAGTAATGCCTCTGCTTTTTAATATGCTGTCTAGTTTGTCATTGCTTTTCTTCCAATGAGCAAGCCTATTTTAATTTCATGGCTGCAATAACTGTCCACAGTGATTTTGGAGCCCAAGAAAATAGTCTCTCACTGTTTCCATTGTTTTGCCATCTATTTGTCATGAAGTGATGGAATCGGATGCCATGATCGTCATTTTTAGAATGTTGAGTGTTAAGCCAGCTTTTTCACTCTCCTTTTTCACCTTCATCAAGAGGCTCTTTAGTTCCTCTTCACTTTCTGCCATAAGGGTGGTGTCATCTGCATATCTGAGGTTATGCAGATCACAATCTTGATTCCAGCTTGCACTTCATCCAGCCTGGCATTTCACATGATGTACCCTGTATAGCAGTTAAACAAGCAGATGACAATATATAGCCTTGATGTACTCCTTGCCCAATTTGGAACCAGTCCGTTGTTCCGTGTCCAGTTCTAACTGTTGCTTCTTGACCTGCATACAGATTTTTTAGGCGGCAGGTAAGGTAGTCTGGTATTCCCATCTCTTGAAGAATTTTCCACAATTTGCTGTGATCCACTCAGTCAAGAGCTTTATGTAGTCAATGAAGCAGAAGTAGACATTTTTTCTGAAATTCTCTTGCTTTTTCAATGATCCAACAGATGTTGGCAATTTGATCTCTGGTTCCTCTGCCTTTTCTATATCCAGCTTGTACATCTGGAAGTTCTTTCTCAGTTCATGTACTTTATTGCTATTTTGAATAACAATGCTATGAACATTCATGTACAAGTTTTTGTGTGGATATCTGTCTTCATTTATCTCCAGTATACATCTAGGAATAGAACTACTGAGTCATACTGTAACTATGTTTAATAGCCAGACTATTTTCCAAAGCAAAGGCACCATCTTATATTCCCTCCAGCAACATATGTAGAGGGCTCCAATTTCTCCACATCCTTGTCAACATTTGCTATTCTTTGTTTGCTAAATTTCAACAATCCCAGTGGTGTGAAGTGGTGTCTCACTGGGTTTTATTTGCATTTCCTTGATGACTAATAATGTTGAAAATCTTCTCGTGTGCTTATTGAACATATATGTATCTTGTTTGGAGAAATATCTATTCAGATCCTTTGCCTATTTTTTAATTGGGATGTTTGTCTTTTTGTTGTTAAGTTGTAAGAATTCCTTACATATTATAGCTACACATCCCTTATCAGATACATTATTTGCAAATATTTTCACCCAGTAACTGGGCTGTCTTTTCAATCTCTTGATAATGACCTTTGAAGCAAAAAAGTTTTTAACTTTGATGAAGTCCAACTTATGTTTTTTTTGTTTGTTTGTTTGTTTGTTTTGGTTGCTATGTGAATTGTGAAGTTGCTCAGTCATGTCTGACTGTTTGCGACCCCATGGACTGTAGCCTACTGGGCTCCTCAGTCCATGGGATTTTCCAGGCAAGAATACTGGAGTGGGTTGCCATTTCTTTCTCCAGGGGATCTTCCCGACCCAGGGATAGAACCGAGGTCTGCCTCTTTGTAGGCAGACGCTTTACCGTCTGAGCTACCAGGGGGTTTTATATGTGTCATATCTAATAAACCGTTGCCAAAGCCAAACCACAGAGATTTACCCCTGCTTTCTTTTGACATTTTTATATTTTTAGATATAAAATTTTAGATCTTAGGACACTTTGAGTTAACATTTTTATATATGGAGGTCAAGCATTCCAGTGCAGTTGAACAAAAGAAAGAATAGTCTTCTCAACAAGTGGTGTTGGGACAATTGAATGTCCATATGTTAAAGAATGAAGTTGGGTCCCTGCTGCTGCTGCTTCCAAGTTGCTTCAGTCATGTCCAACTCTGTGCAACCCCACAGATGGCAGCCCACCACACTACTGAAGCAACTTAGCAGCAGCAGCAGCAGCAGCAGGGACCCAACTTCATTCTTTTACATGTGGACATTCAATTGTCCCAACACCAATTGTTGAGAAGACTACTCTTTCTTATGTTCAACTGCACTGGAATGCTTGCCAAAAATCAATTGACCCAAAATGTGAGTGCTTCTTTCTTTTTTTTTTTTTGGCCATGAGACTACAAGGATATCAGTTCCCAGACCAGGGATTGACCTGGGCCATGGCAGTGAAAGTCCAGAATTTTAACCACTAGACCACGTGGTAATCCCTTTTCTAGATTCTTAATTCATCTCATTGATTTTTAGGTCTCTCCTTATGCTACTACCACACAGTCGTGAGTGGTAGTAGCTGCAGCTTTAGAGTAAGTTTTGAAATCAGGAAGTGTGAATCCTACAACATTCATCTTTTTCAAGAGTGTGTGGTTATTCTAGCTTTCTTTAATTTCCATATGAATTTTAAGACCAGTTTGTCAATTTCTGCAAAGAAATTAACTGAAATTATTATAGGGACTGTGTTCAATCTGTAAATCAATTTAGAGAGTACTGGCATCTTAACAATATTAGATCTTCCAATCCATGAACATGGAATGTCTTTCCATTTATTTAGGTCTTCTTTAATTTCTGTCATCAATGTTTTGTGGATTTCAATTTAGTTTTGCATTTTGTTTTGTAAATTTATTCCTCGTTATACTCTTTGCAATAAAGAGCTCATGCAATAAGAGAAGAGCCACAGTCACCTGCAGGTCTTGTTTTTGCTGACTGTATAGAGCTTCTCCATTTTTAGCTGCAAAGAACATAATCAATCTGATTTGGGTATTGACCATCTGGTGATGTCCATGTGTAGAGTTGTCTCTTGTACTGTTTGAAAAAGGTGTTTGCTATGACCAATGTGTTCTCTTGACAATACTCCGTTAGCCTTTGCCCTGCTTAATTTTGTACTCTAGGACCAAATATGTCCGTTATTTCAGATATCTCTTGACGTCCTACTTTTGCATTCCAATCTCCTATGGTAAAAAGGACAACTTTTTTGGTGTTAGTTCTAGAAGGTGTTAGAGGTTCTTCATAGAACTAGTCAACTTCAGCTTCTTTACCATCACTGTCTGAGGCACAGACTTGGATTACTGTGCTGTTGAATGGTTTGCCTTGGAAACAAACCAAGATCATTAAACTGAAGAAAGTAAGGAAAACCATTAGGCCATTCAGGTATGTCCTAAATCAAATCCCTTATGATTATACTGTGGAGGTGATGAATAGATTCAAGTGATTAGATCTGGTAGACAGAGTGCCTGGAAACTATGGATGGAAGTTTGTAACATTGTATAGGAGGCGGTGATCAAAACTATCCCCAAGAAAAAGCAATTCAAGAAGGCAAAGTGGTTGTCTGAGGAGGCTCTACACATAGCTGAGGAAAGAAGATAAACTAAAGGCAAGGGAGAAAGGAAGAGATATACTCACCTGAATGCAGAGTTCCAGAGAACAGCAAGGAGAGATAAGAAGGCTTTATTCAATGACCAATGCAAAGAAATAGAAGAAAACAATAGAATAAGAAAGATTAGCAAGAAAATCAGAGATATCAAGAGAATACTTCATGCAAGGATGGGCACAATAAAGGACAGAAACAGCAAGGACCTAACAGAAGCAGAAAAGATTAAGAACAGATGGCAAGAATACACAGAAGAACTGCACAGAAAGTTCTTAATGACCTGGACAGCCATGATGGTGTAGTCACTCATCTAGGACCAAACATCCTGGAGTGTGAAGTCAATTAAAGGAAGCATTTCTACAAACAAAGCTAGTGGAGGTGACAGAATTCCACCCTAGCTATTTAAAACCTAAAAGATGATGTGGTTAGAATATTGCACTCAGTATGTCAGTAAATTTGGAAAACTCAGCAGTGGCCACAAAACTGGAAAAGGTTAGTTTTCATTCCAATCCCAAAGAAGGGCAATGCTACAAAATATTCAAACTACCATACAATTGCACACATTTCCCATGCTAGCAAGGTTATGCTCAAAATCCTTCAAGCTTGGCTTCAGCAGTACGTGAACTGAAAACTTCCAGATATACAAGTTGGGTTTATAAAAGGCAAAGGAACCAGAGCTCAAATTGCCAACATTCTTTGGATCATGGAGAAAGGAAGGGAATTCTAGAAAAGCATCTATTTTTACATGCCAAGCATTTGTGTGAAACATGACAAACTGTGGAAAATTCTTAAATGAGATTGGGATACCAGGCCACCTTATCCGTCTCCTGAGAAATTTGTATACAGATCAAGAAACAACAATTAGAACCAAACATAGAACAATGGACTGGTTCAAAACTGGTAAAGGAGTATGACAAGACTGTATACTGTTACTCTGTTTAACTTATATGCAGATATCATCATATGAAATGACGGGCTGGATGAATCAAGCTGTAATCAAGACTGCTGGGAGAAATATCAACAACCTCAGATATGAAGATGATACCACTCTAATGGTAGAAAGTGAAGAACTAAAGAGCCTCTTGATGAGGGGAAGAGAGCGAAAAAGCTGGCTTGAAACTTCACATGAAAACAACTAAGATCATGGCATATGGTCCCATCACTTTATGGCAAATAGAAGGGGAAAAAAGTGGAAGCAGTGACAGATTTTATTTTCCTGGGCTCCAAAATCACTGCAGACAGTGACTGCAGCCATGAAATTAAAACAAGCTTGTTTCTTGGAAAAAAAGCTATGACAAACCTAGAGAGCATATTAAAAGGCAGGGACATCACTGTGCTGACAAAGTCCATCTAGTCAAAGCTACAATTTTCCCAGTAGTCAAGTATGGATGTGAGAGTTGGATTATAAAGAAAGCTGAGTGCCTAAGAATTGATGCTTTTGAACTGTGGTATTGGAGAAGACTCTTGAGAGTCCCTTGGACTGCAAGAAGATCAAACCTGTCAATTCTAAAAGAAATCAACCCTTAATATTCACCAGAAGGACTGATGCTGAAGTTCAAGTTCCAGTATTCTGGCCACTTGATGGGAAGAGCTGACTCACTGGAAAAGATCCTGACGCTGGGAAAGATTGAAGCCAAAAGGAAAAGGGGGCGGCAGAGAATGAGATGATTAGATAGCATCTGAGACTAAACAGACATGAATTTGAGTAAATTCCGGGAGACAGTAGAAGACAGAGGAACCTGGCGTGGTGCAGTCCACGGGGTTGCAAAGGGTCAGACACAAATTAGCAACTGATCAACAATGTGTTCTTTATTCTTTTCTAATATTATTGTAAATGGAATTATTTTCTTAATTTCATTTTCAGGTTATTTATTACAAATTGAAATACAACTGATTTTCATATACTTATCTTGTATACTTCAACCTACTGAAACTGTTTGCTAGTTTTAATAGTTTTCTGTGAACTCCTCAAAATTTTACATATACAAGATCATATCACCCATCAATAGAGACGGTTTTACTTTGTCCTTTCCAATCTGGATGCCTCTTATATCATTTTCTTGCCTAATTACCCTGGCTAGAACCTCCAGGACAATACTGAAAAGAAGTAATAAGACCAGTCCTCTTTGCCTTGTTCTTGATCTTGGAGGAAAGCATTCAGCCCTTCACAGGCAGGTATGATGTTAGCTGTGAGTTTCCAATATCTTCTTGGTCACTAAACACTTCGGTCATGTTTTTGAGATGTTAATATCAAATCTTCATCGTTACAAATATGACTAAACATTGTTCACTTCTTTTAGAGTCTTTACAAACACTGTTAACATCCCATATTCTACCATGCGTGCATGCATGCTCAGTCACTTCAGTCGTGTCCGACTCTTTGCAACCCTATGCACTGCAGCCCACCAAGCTCCTCTTTCCATGGGATTTTCCAGGCAAGACTACTGGAGTGAGTTGCTGTGCTCTCCTCCAGGGGATTTTCCAGACCCAGGGATTGAACTGCATTTTTTGCATTGCAGGCGGATTCTTTATCACTGAGCTACCAAGCAAGCCCATATTCTACCATATTCATACAGCTGTAACAGCGGCAGTTTATACTGAGTTGTGGGAACAAGAATACTGGAGTAAGTCTCATAATGATCTTGGGTGGCCTTGGCCTGCAAAGGCTTGAGTGGGGCTTGGGTTCCCAGCCAAAGACTGAGGCCAGGTTGCAGTAGTGAAAGCACCAGACCCTAGCCACTAGATTAGTGGTTAATGACAAGGGCCCTGGCCCCCTGGCTTTGGAGAAAAGAATTTCCACAAAGACAGAAAGTAGTGAAGCAGGCAAAGTATTTATGAAGAGGAAAAAGAATGCAGTATGTGTGGACAGACACACAGGTGAATTCAGAGAGAGAAAGAGTCACTGAGTTGCACCCTCATGGCAGTGTGAGTTACTTTTATGGAGCATTTCTTCCTGGTTTCCTTTGGCCAATCATTTTGATTTTCCTGGTTCACAGTCCATATTTGGTATATCTCAAGAACCTTCCATGTGTGCGCATTCATCTCTGAGCCAAGATGGATTCTACCATACAGGTATATGGATAGAGCATCCCTTGACATTGCTCCCTTTTTGATCTGCAAGGAGTCTTTCTGCGCACATGTGGTCGGGGAGGTATCCTGACTTGGGGAATGAAAAATATGTGGCTGGGAAGGGCCCAGACTTCTCCCTTAATTGTCCTGCTATTCTCCTCTTGGTGTTTCAGTCCATAGGGAATGAATCTCCAATTGTTTTACCCTGGGGTCAGGGAGCCCATCTACCTCCTGCCTCAATAGAGTCCAGGATGTCTCCTTAACCTTTGGAACTTTCAGAGCCTCACTCTTCTGAAAACTGAAGAAAGCAGCCCTGGCTCTTACTACCTCTCTTTGAGAAACCATGTAAGGAAATATTAATATGAGAAGTAATTTTAGAAAATGCAACACTTTATGCAAAGAGATAATTGTTTATTCCTTCTAAAATATATCAAGATTTTCCCCATGTATATCTACCCACTATTTTTGAAGACATCAACTCCTTTTCTCCCTTATTTGTATAACTAAAGATTCTGTTACAGCAGACAGGTAGCTAGATATGAGCAGAGAAAGGGGGACAGGAGCCAGGTGGCAGGAAATTATGTACCTTGGAATCAGCAGGGTTCCATGGGCACACAAAGAAAAGTAGGAACCTCCAGACTGACAGGAAACCACACATTGGGGTGATAAGTGACCTGGAGGCAGCCAAAGAAAGGTGGGGGAAGGTGGCGTCTCCTGCATCAAATGTAACTTGTTGCTCATTACGCCACCATTACAATAAAATCAGCCTTTCAGATAAGAAGTACCTATCAGGCATGGACACCAGAACACTTCCTATCAAAGACAATAAGCACAAAAATCCCTCCTCCCCACAAGAAGGTGGACCTGGGATGAAAATCAGGGAATATGACCTCTAAACTTCTCCTTCCCCAGTGAATATTCTGCCCCTTCATTTGTATTCCCCTCATAACTGGCTTGCCAAGGAAACCCAGGGCAGCTATTCACCTGTCTGCCCACTGTCCCTCTGAGAGTATATTCTTGCTTAAATAAATCTTCACTTTACTTTCCTGACTCCTCTGCCTCATCTTTGAATTCTTTCTGAGATGAGGCAAGAACCTCAAATATACTGGTACAATTCTGTATCATGATTAATGTAGAAAGTTCTTTATCATTTTCAAACTACATAAAAGAAATACTTTTAAAAACATCATTTATTTGTTAGTTTACTTATTAATTTACTTATTTATTTATTTAGGTATAGCTGATTTACAATACAATAAGGCCCCTACATAAGAACAAGCTCTGTTCTGAGAGCACGATCCTAAATCTGATTTGTTCATAAGCCCAACGAAGTTAGCCTAACCCAACTAACATAATCTTCTATATGTGCTATAGAACTGTACTATAATAGGTTTATAATAATTTTCACACAAATAATATGTACATAATAAACGAAAAAGGAAGAGGAACCAGAGATCAAATTGCCAATATCCGCTGGATCGTGGAAAAAGTAAGAGAGTTCCAGAAAAACATCTATTTCTGCTTTATTGACTATGCCAAAGCCTTTGACTGTGTGGATCACAGTAAACTGTGGAAAAGTCTGAAAGAGAGGGGAATACCAGACCACCTGATCAGCCTCTTGAGAAATTTGTATGCAGGTCAGGAAGCAACAGTTAGAACTGGACATGGAACAACAGACTGGTTCCAAATAGGAAAAGGAGTACGTCAAGGCTGTATATTGTCACCCTGTTTATTTAACTTATATGCAGAGTACATCATGAGAAACGCTGGACTGGAAGAAACACAAGCTGGAATCAAGATTGCCGGGAGAAATATCAATAACCTCAGATATGCAGATGACACCACCCTGATGGCAGAAAGTGAAGAGGAACTCAAAAGCCTCTTGATGAAAGTGAAAGAGGAGAGTGAAAAAGTTGGCTTAAAGCTCAACATTCAGAAAACAAAGATCATGGCATCTGGTCCCATCACTTCATGGCAAATAGATGGGGAAACAGTGGAAACAGTGTCAGACTTTATTTTTCTGGGCTCCAAAATCACTGCAGATGGTGACTGCAGCCATGAAATTAAAAGACGCTTACTCCTTGGAAGGAAAGTTATGACCAACCTAGATAGCATATTCCAAAGCAGAGACATTACTTTGCCAACAAAGGTTCGTCTAGTCAAGGCTATGGTTTTTCCATTGGTCATGTATGGATGTGAGAGCTGGACTGTGAAGAAGGCTGAGCGCCGAAGAATTGATGCTTTTGAACTGTGGTGTTGGAGAAGACTCTTGAGAGTCCCTTGGACTGCAAGGAGATCCAACCAGTCCATTCTGAAGGAGATCAGCCCTAGGATTTCTTTGGAAGGAATGATGCTAAAGCTGAAACTCCAGTACTTTGGCCACCTCATGCAAAGAGTTGACTCACTGGAAAAGACTCTGATGTTGGGAGGGATTGGGGGCAAGAGGAGAAGGGGACGACAGAGGATGAGATGGCTGGATGGCATCACTGACTCGATGGACGTGAGTCTGAGTGAACTCCGGGAGTTGGTGATGGACAGGGAGGCCTGGCGTGCTGCGATTCATGGGGTTGCAAAGAGTCCGACACGACTGAGCGACTGATCTGACTCTGATCTGAATAAACAAATACAAAACTAAAGAAAACATTTTTAATCTTACAGTATTATTTTGAAAAGAATAGTAGACCAGTACAACAGCTGGCATACAGAGGCTGGCATGCATGTTTGCATCTTTGAAAACGTGCAACTTGAAGGTTATATGTAAGGGATTTATTTAACTGTATTATATTAGTTTCAGGTGTGAAACCTAGTGATTTAAAGTTTCTATAGATTATATTTCACTTTAAAGTTTTATAAAATATTGGATATATTCCCTGTGCTATATATCATTGTAGCTTATTTTATACATAGTAGGTTATACTGCTTAATCTCCTATTCCTATTTTGTTCCCCTCCCTCCCCTCTCCCCACTGGTAACCACTATTTTGTTCTCTATATCTGAGTCTGTATTTTGTTACAGTCATTTGTTTATCTTTTTATATTCCACATATAAGTAATAGTATACAGTATTTGTCTTTCTCTAAATTCATTTATTTATACTACAGAAGTAGAATTCAGATTCAATGTCAAAATGTTGTTCTATATATCTTAAAAGATGAAGCTTTTATCTAAATTGGGGATACATTTTTCAAATGACTCACCAATTATTTTCTCCTGAAATATTTTTAGACTTATGTTATTGCTAGAAACATGTCAATTAAAATCTTTGCTCCTCAGTTGCATCA
Source organism: Bubalus bubalis (assembly GCF_019923935.1). Taxonomy (NCBI): domain Eukaryota; kingdom Metazoa; phylum Chordata; class Mammalia; order Artiodactyla; family Bovidae; genus Bubalus; species Bubalus bubalis. Next base: position 29,565,632 of record NC_059176.1, on the reverse strand, counting down.
TCTGAAAATGTAGGGGATTAAAACATAACTATAAAACCCCTTCCAATGAAAAAATTCACAACTTTCAGATTTATGAAGAATCCTACATAAGGTTTTTAAGATGATGTGAAATTTTTCTAAGGACTAATTCAGGTAGCTGTTTGCTTTATATTATTGCTTTATATATAAAAAAAAATCTATTTCTGCTTTATTGACTATGCCAAAGCCTTTGACTGTGTGGATCACAATAAACTGTGGAAAATTCTGAAAGAGGTGGCAATACCAGACCACCTGACCTGCCTCTTGAGAAACCTATATGCAGGTCAGGAAGCAACAGTTAGAACTGGACATGGAACAACAGACTGGTTCCAAATAGGAAAAGGCGTACGTCAAGGCTGTGTACTGTCACCCTGCTTATTTAACTTCTATGCAGAGTACATCATGAGAAACGCTGGGCTGGAAGAAACACAAGCTGGAATCAAGATTGCCGGGAGAAATATCAGTAACCTCAGATATGCAGATGACATCACCCTTATGGGAGAAAGTGAAGAGGAACTCAAAAGCCTCTTGATGAAAGTGAAAGAGGAGAGTGAAAAAGTTGGCTCAAAGCTCAACATTCAGAAAACAAAGATCATGGCATCTGGTCCCATCACTTCATGGCAAATAGATGGGGAAACAGTGGAAACAGTGTCAGACTTTATTTTTCTGGGCTCCAAAATCACTGCAGATGGTGACTGCAGCCATGAAATTAAAAGATGCTTACTCCTTGGAAGGAAAGTTATGACCAACCTAGATAGCATATTCCAAAGCAGAGACATTACTTTGCCAACAAAGGTCCATCTAGTCAGGCTATGGTTTTTCCATTGGTCATGTATGGATGTGAGAGCTGGACTGTGAAGAAAGCTGAGTACTGAAGAATTGATGCTTTTGAACTGTGGTGTTGGAGAAGATTCTTGAAGAGTCCCTTGGACTGCAAGGAGATCCAACCAGTGCATCCTAAATGAGATCAGTCCTGGGTGTTCTTTGGAAGGAATGATGCTAAAGCTGAAACTCCAGTACTTTGGCCACCTCATGCAAAGAGTTGACTCATTGGAAAAGACTGTGATACTGGGAGGGATTGGGGGCAGGAGAAGGGGACAACAGAGGATGAGATGGCTGGATGGCATCACTGACTCGATGGACGTGAGTCTGAGTGAACTCCGGGAGTTGGTGATGGACAGGGAGCCCTGGCGTGCTGCAATTCATGGGTCGCAAATAGTCGGACACGACTGAGCGACTGAACTGAACTGATTGAGATATGAAAGTGAAAGTGAAAGTTTAGTTGCTCGGTCGTGTCTGACTCTTTGTGAGCCCATGGACTGTACCCTACCAGGCTCCTCTGTCCATGGGATTTTCCAGGCACTAGTCCTGGAATGGGTTGCCATTTCCTTCTCCAGAGGATTTTCCTGACCCAGGGATTGAACCCGGGTCTCCCACACTGTAGGCAGATGCTTTACCGTCTGAGCCACCAGGGAAGTCCTATATGTATACATACATACATATATATGTATGTATATATATATATATATATTTCTGTAATTGCTTGGGGTCTCAGTTGCAGCATGCAGGATCTTCACTGTATCATGCACAATCTCTTGTTGCAGTGCTCAGACTCTCTAGTTGTGGTGCAGGGGCTAAGTAGTTGTGGCGCACAGGCTTAGCTGCTCCATGGCCTGTGGAAATCTTAGTTCCTTGACAAGGGATTGAACCCACAACCCCTGCACCACAAGATGTATTCTTAACCACTGAACCACCAAGGAAGTCCCTATATTATTGCCTTTTTATTTCAAGTATTTTTTGATTCTTTGTTAAAGTGTTTTTCAAAAATCAGCACAGATTTTTTCTTTTGATGTTAAACAGATTACCTGCTTTCCAACAATTAATTATATCTATCATAAGAAAAACTTTTCACTTAATGGAATTATTTAAACAGTGTTACATTAATGGAAAACATTGTTCTCAGGATTAACTCCTAAATGCCTTTGAAGTGTACTTACTTGCATTTACCATAATGCATATTATTATTTTACAGCACTATGATTTACAGAGCAATTATCAAAATGTAGATTTAAGTTGAACATTTGTATAAATTAAAAAATGACATCACTTTCTCTGAGAGGCCTTCCCGGATTCATCAGTCTAGATTGGATCTCTGTGACACATGTTTCAGTTCAGTTCAGTTGCTCAGTTGTGTCCAACTCTTTGTGACCCCTGGACTGCAGCACACCAGGCCTCTCTGTCCATCACCAAGTCCTGGGGTCTACTCAAACCCATGTTCATTGAGTTGCTGATGCCATCCAACCATTTCATCCTCTGTCGGCCCCTTGTCCTTCCACCTTCAGTCTTTCCCAGCATCACTGTCTTTTCCAATGAGTCAGTTCTTCACATCAGGTGGCCAAACTATTGGAGCTTCAGCTTCAGCATTAGTCCTTCCAATGAATATTCAGGACTGATTTCCTTTAGGACGGACCAGTTGGATCTCCATGCAGTCCAGCAGACTCTCAAGAGTCTTCTCCAACACCACAGTTCAAAAGCATTAATTCTTCAACACTCAGATTTATTTATAGGCCAACTCTCACATCCATACATGACTACTGGAAAAACCATAGCTTTGACTAGATGGACCTTTGTTTGCAAAGTAATGTCTCTGCTTTTTAATATGCTGTCTAGGTTGGTCATCATTTTTTTCCCACTTTTAATTTCATGGCTGCAGTCACCATCTGCAGTGATTTTTGAGCCCAAAAAATAAAGTCTGCATATCTGAGGTTATTGATATTTCTGCCAGCAATCTTGATTCCAGCTTGTGCTTCATCCAGCCCAGCATTTCTCATGATGTACTCTGCATATAAGTTAAATAAGCAGGGTGACATTATACAGCCTTGACATACTCCTTTCCCAATTTGGAACCAGTCTGTTGTTCCATGTCCAGTTCTAACTGTTGCTTCTTGACCTGCATACAGATTTTTCAGGGGGCAGGTCAGGTGGTCTGGTATTCCCATCTCTTGACGAATTTTCCAGCATTTATTGTGATCCACACAGTCAAAGGCTTTGGCATAATTAATAAAGCAGAAGTAGATATTTTTCTGGAACTCTCTTGCTTCTTCTATGATCCAGTAGATGTTGGCAATTTGATCTCTGGTTCCTCTCTCTGCCTTTTCTAAAACCAGCTTGAACATCTGGAAGTTCACAGTTCATGTATTACTGAAGCCTGGCCTGGAGAATTTTGAGTATTACTTTACTAGCATGTGAGATGAGTGCAATTGTTCAGTAGTTCGCACATTCTTTGGCATTGCCTTTCTTTGGGATCGGAATGAAAACTGACCTTTTCCAGTCCTGTAGCCACTGCTGAGTTCCCCAAATTTGCTGGCATTTTGAGTGCAGCCATTTAACAGCATCATCTTTTAGGATTTGAAATAGCTCAACTGGAATTCCCTCATTTCCACTAGCTTTGTTTGTAGTGATGCTTCCTAAAGCCCACTTGACTTCACATTCCAGGATGTCTGGCTCTAGGTGAGTGATCATACCATTGTGATTATCTGGGTCATGAAGATCTTTTTTCGTATAGTTCTGTGTATTCTGGTCATCTCTTCTTAATATCTTCTGCTTCTGTTAGGTCCATACCATTTTGTCCTTGACTGTGCCCATCTTTGCATGAAAATTTCCCTTGGTATCTCTAATTTTCTTGAAAAGATCTCTCCTCTTTCCCATTCTATTGTTTTCCTCTATCTTTGCATTGATCACTAAGGAAGGCTTTCTTATTTCTCCTTGCTAATCTTTGGAACTCTGCATTCAAATGGGTATATCTTTCCTTTTCTCCCATGCCTTTAGCTTCTCTTCTTTTCACAGCTATTTGTAAGGCCTCCTCAGACAACCATTTTGTCTTTTTGCATTTCTTTTCCTTGGGAGTGGTTTTGATCCCTGCCTCCTGTATGATTTCATGAACCTCCATCCATAGTTCTTCAGGCACTCTGTCTATCAGATCTAATCCCTTGAATCTATTTCTCACTTCCACTGTATAATCATAAGGGAATAGATTTAGGTCATACCTGAATGGTTTAGTGGTTTTCCCTACTTTCTTCAATTTAAGTCTGAATCTGGCGATAAGGAGTTCATGATTTGAGCGACAGTCAGCTCCGGTCTTTTTTTTTTTTTTTTTTTTTTTTTTTGCTGACTGTACAGAGCTTCTCCATCTTTGGCTACAAAGAATATAATCAGTCTGATTTCAGTACTGACCATCTGGTGATGTCCATGTGTAGAGTCTTCTCTTGTGTTGTTGGGAGATGGTATTTGCTATGACCAGTGCATTCTTGTGGCAAAACTCTATTAGCCTTTGCCCTGCTTCATTCTGTACTCCAAGGCCAAATTTGCTTGTTACTCCAGGTATTTCTTGATTTCCTACTTTTTCATTCCAGTCCCCTATAATGAAAAGGACATCTTTTTTGGGTGTTAGTTCTAGAAGGTCTTGTAGGTCATCAGAGGACCATTCAACTTCAGCTTCTTCAGCATTACTGGTTGGGACATAGACTTGGATTACTGTGATATTGAATGGTTTGCCTTGGAAGCAAGCAGAGATCATTCTGTCATTTTTGAGATTGCATCCAAGTACTGCATTTCAGACTTTTGTTGACTATGAGGGCTACTCCACTTCTTCTAAGAGATTCTTGCCCACAGTAGTAGATATAATGGTCATCTGAGTTAAATTCACCCATTCTAGTCCATTTTAGTTTGCTGAATCCTAAAATGTTGACATTCACTCTTGCCTTCTCCTTTTTGACCACTTCCAATTTGCCTTGATTCATGAACACAGCTGCATACTTTTCCTTCATAGTATTAAGCATCTAATGTCACATTTCTCTGGGTAGCAGTTATTAATATTTGTCTACCCACCAGAGGACCACCGCTTCCCCAGTGTTTGGTGTGAATGAATCAGTGAAATAAGGCAAAATTGTTAGAGTATATTTCTACTGCTTTCCACTTATTTCTTTTTTCATAAATAATAAAAATCTATAAGCTCCTCAATGATAGAGATAGATCTTTTTTCTCTTTAGGACCAACATAGTGCCTGGTATTTAAGGATTAACTGAAGATAACAGAAGGAAGAGAGAAGTGAGACATGGCTTTAGCTGAAAAGTTTGTCATGGCTCACGACCACTGGAACAAGGCTATTTAGAGTGGGCAGGGTCAGCCAGGGAGTCCTGAACCACTGCCACCAAAGGGGTCACCTGGTTTCCAGATTCAGCAACAATTTTCACTTCCATTCTGTCTTCCTTTCTATGTCTGTCTTGACTTCTAGGATCAGGCCTACCTTTCCCCAGACTGGTTCCTCTCACCTCTCTACTTTTGGCCCTTCAGTGTCACTAATCAGCCACCTTTCCAAGGGAGGTTTCCCAAGCCTCCTGGGCTCTAACCCTCTGCTGCCCTCACCAGGCAGTCATCATTGTAGTTACCACCAGAGAAAGCTACCTCCTGGAACCTGGCCTTTCTGATTTGGTTCAAGATAGAGTAAATGCTTCCAACTTGTTTGCAGGTATAAAAATCATGCATGAATGCTAAGTTGCTTCAGTCATGTCCAACTCTGTGCAACCCTATGGATTGTAGCCTGTCAGGCTCCTCTGTCCATGGGATTTTCCAGACAAGAATACTGGAGTGGATTGCCATGCCCACCTCCAGGAGATCTTCCCAACCCAGGGATCAAACCTGCATCTCTTACATCTCCTGCATTGTCAGGCAGGTTTTTTACCACTGACACCACCTGGGAAGTCTATAAAAATCATATTTAATTATAATTCTACATGTTAAAGTCAGTTTAAGCAGAATAATAAGGATTAGAAAGAGGTCCATTATAACTCTGAGTCCACTAAATAGTCTAGATTTATTAGGCAACCCCTAAAGATATTACTTCCTCCTGAGACTATTCTTCCAATCCAGGCAATAGCATGCTGGCAATAGTCAATTAAGGTGGATTTACATGTCATCCTAACTATAAAAATTAAAATGCACACTTTAATTGTAAACATGCTTTGTCTAGGGGAAAAAGTTATTCATAAAATAACAGAATCCATATTATTTGAAACAAAACATACATGTCATAAATCAAGGAATCATAAAAATTTAATAGCGGTTAATCTAGGGAGAAATGATTATGATTGGGGAAGGCAAACTAGGAAAAGGCTGTCACTTTTATTTTGTGCCCTCCTGATCATTTTGAAAGTCTAAAGATATATGTCTATAACTTTTATTTTTCTTAAGTATCAGTAAGGGCTATCTATATCTAGATAGGTAGATTATGGAGAACATTTTCAATATCTTCTTTATATTTTTATATTAAGAAACTATTAAAACTCCTTTTAATAAATAAAGAAGGCAGAGTTTGTTTGTTTTTTAATTAAAATAACATTTAAAGGAACAGTAAAGTAATAAAATTACCTAGGTACAGATCAGATACAATCTGATCAATCTAAAATGTGTTTATTCATTGTCTAATGATCAAACACCGGAGACCTAGTTCATATGTCTCCCATCAAATACTTCAAAGCAGTCCCAGGCCTCAGTCAGCACAGAGGTCTCACTGAGAGGGACCCAGTTTCTCTTGCTTCAGGGAAGTAGTTGTGTGCAGAGTAAGCACTGGGCCAGGGGGTTGTTATGTGTTCTCTGTACAAACGTGACTCAGTGCTGGTTCTTGCCTCCAAGTTACTGATAGTCTAGGGGAGGAGAAAGATACATGTAAAACAAATAACTAAAACATTCTATGACACAATTCTATATCACTCTATACAATTAAAATATTCTAGGTACAACATGCCAAGGGAACACAGAAGAAGGGAGAGGACAGAAGATATTTTATTGAAAAGGTGCTCAACATCTTATGATAAGGCTGGAAATCAAACTACTTAACCAGGAAACAGTTTCAAAATGTGCTAACATAAGAGCATGGCACTCAAAACCTTCTCCACACTAGCCCCAAGCTCTGTTGCCAATTTCATCTCCTATTCCATTTATATATGTTTCTGTTATATATAAAACCAAAGGTCAGGGCTTCCCTGGTGGCTCAGTGCTAAAGAATCTGCCTGCCAGTGTAGCAGACACTGGTTCAATTTCTGATCTGGGAAGATCCCACATGCCTCGGAGCAACTAAGTCTGTGCACCACAACTACTGAGCCTATGCTCTAGAGTCCAGGAACTGCAACTACTGAGCCATACACACAAAGAGCCCTAGAGGCCATGCTCTGCAACAAGAGAAGCCCCTGCAGTGAGAAGCCATGTATCATAGCTAGAGAGTAGCCACTGCTCGCTGCAACTATAGAAAAGCCCACACAGCAACGAAGACCCAGCACAGCCAAAAATAAATACATAAAATAAATAATTTTTTTAAAAGCGTCACCCAGCACGCCACGCATTTTCAGGGGATTCTTCCGCTGGTGCTGTTTTCCTATAGGTTGAATGTTCTTATTTTCACAGTCTGTCAAAAACTTACTGAGTGAGTGAGTGAAGTCGCTCAGTCGTGTTCGATTCTTTGCAACCCCATGAACGGTAGCCTACCAGGCTCCTCCATCCATGGGATTTTCCAGGCAAGAATACTGGAGTGGGTTGCCATTTCCTTCTCCAGGAGATCTTCCTGACCCAGGGATTGAACCCAGGTCTCCCACATTGTAGGCAGACGCTTTACCGTCTGAGCCACCAGGGAAGTCAAAAATTTAATGATCCTTTAATTAATTTCATCTAAATCCCACCCTACCTGATGCTGCTAATTAGAATTTCTCCCTTCTTCCTCTAATATTTATTATATTTGCTACAAGGCAGGCATTATTCTAAATCCTTTACATGTATTGATGGATTTAATTCTCAAAATGATTTTGGAGAAGTATCAATGTTGATTCCTTTCACCGATGAAGTAAGTGACACAGCAAGTTTAAATAACTTGCTCAAGGTTATACAACAGTAAGGGCTAGTCTGTTGAGAACCAACTGCCTTACAGAGGGGTTCATTAACACCAATAACAACTCAGTGAAAGAGTTACTCTACCAGCATTGTATCATAACCCATATGGGAAAAGAATCCGAAAAAGAACAGATATATGCATTTGCATAACTGAATCACTTTGCTCTATACCTGAAATTAACACAACATTGTAAATCAACTATACTCCAACATAAAATTTTTTTAATTTTAAATTAAAAAAAAAAGAGCTACTGCTTAATCCTATTAGAGGAGAGAGAATGGAGGGTTAAAGAGGTTAATAACAAGCCCCTACTGCAATAAGTATGTGGAGCCAGGATTCAAACCCAGTCAGTTTAACAATCTCAACTCCATACAACACTCTCTATTTACCCCACTTCCTAATTAGATTTGAAGAAATCTTGAAACAATGACCCCCTCATTGTATGAATGTAGAAACGGAAACCTGGAGACTTACTCAGGTCTCATTCACAGACCACATTCTTGCCATCATATTGCTCTGCCTCCTCAAAAACCTAGGAGAGAGCTGGTAATCAGTCACTAACTGCTGACCTCCACTGTGACCTACATATCCCGAGTAACTGTGCTTTGAGTTCTTCTTGGGAAGATGAAGCCACAAAAAGAAAACAGCAGACTCCATGGGGGATGGCAAGAATCTAAGACCTGCTATTTATATGTGCTTAAAGGAGTATACATGCGTGTACCAAATTAATCTGTGGGCTTCCAGGATAATTAATTTTAATGTAAAAATAAAATAGCATACAGATGTATAATAGAAATTAGTAAATATGGCTATTACTAAGCAAATATAAAACTGAGAATATAACCAGCACAATGAAAGAAATGTTATCATCTGCATATGCCTGTTTCATATGAGTTAAACTGTAAATCTTACTAATTCTGTCATCCTGTAACAATTTTAATTTCATTTTTTTACCTCTCCTTTCTCCATGATGCCTAATTTTACAAATGGACATTCTTTAATGATTTTCCAAAAAAAAAGTATACTTCATTTAACATTGTTTTATGCAGGTGAACAACTAAAAGGATGTCCATCAGCAGATGAATGGATAAGAAAGCTATGGTACATATACACTATGGAGTATTACTCAGCCATTAAAAAGAATACATTTGAATCAGTTCTAATGAGGTGGATGAAACTGGAGCCTATTATACAGAGTGAAGTAAGCCAGAAAGAAAAACACCAATACAGTATACTAACGCATATATACGGAATTTAGAAAGATGGTAACAATAACCCTGTGTGCGAGACAGCAAAAGAGACACTGATGTATAGAACAGTCTTATGGACTCTGTGAGAGAGGGAGAGGGTGGGAAGATTTGGGAGAATGGCATTGAAACATGTATAATATCACGTATGAAACGAGTTGCCAGTCCAGGTTCGATGCACGATACTGGATGCTTGGGGCTAGTGCACTGGGACGACCCAGAGGGATGGTATGGGGAGGGAGGAGGGAGGAGGGTTCAGGATGAAGAACACATGTATACCTGTGGCTGATTCATTTTGATATTTGGCAAAACTAATACAATTTTGTAAAGTTTAAAAATAAAATAAAATTAATTAAAAAAAATAAATTAATTAAAAAAAATAAAAGGAATACCAGCATTAAACTCTTAAAAGTTCTTTAAATCTCTTTTCACCAGATTGGCATGGATTTACTATACCTTATTTTGCATAGGAGTGGTATTTTACTATTTGTCGGGAGTGCTGTTTGACACCTTAATATGAACTAATTTTAAAATGAACATATGATAAAGTGAGAATGGTTGAATCTTAGTTCCTCAAATACTATCTAATAACATATTCTAGTTACACAAATAGTATGAATGTGTGGTTAAGAGAATAATGTAAAATTTTTATAGTATCTTAATTTTGCAAAGCACTTCACAGTTTATGAAATACTTTCAAAATATTATTCCAATTTGATCATGACAACCACCCTATAAAGTAGAGAAAGTAGGATTCATATTCCAATATTACATTATGTACATGTATGTGTGTGTGTGTTTGTATACACAACAAATAGGGCAGCAAAGCCATCTGAAACCATTTTAAGCCAAGTTTGTTTCCAGGCTCTGTTTACCTTGAGGATTTTTAGAAATCATCTAATCTAGTTCCCACATGTCGTAGATGAAGAGACAATACCTAAGAGGTATGATGACTAATCCAGGGCTACTGACCGGTGAATGGGAAAGTTGCAGAAACCAAAGCCTCCTTGCCTTGAACATTTTTTCACTAAACTGAATTAACTCGAGCTGAGGGCATCCTATTATGAGAGGAAGTAGACAGGGCTGCTGATTGGGTCAAACATTGGCTCAGGGTTCTTCCCTAAGGACAAGTCTCTGGGTATGACCATATTTCTAACATAGACTCCTATGAAGTCTTTTTGGGTTTCTCCTAATGATGCAAAAGATACACCTATATTAGGAAAGAAATATTACTTCAACCAGCATCCCCACCCCCTGCCACCACCCTCATAAAGTTCTAGGTGCTCGCAGCACTTCTACAGCCCCACCTTAATGCAGAGGGAGCCACCTCTTAAAGAAGTTTGGCAGGAAGAAAAGGTATGGCAAGGCTGAAAGGAGGCTAAAAAAAAAGGGCAACTGTCTTGGTTGTGCAGATAGAGATCTCCTGTCTCCACACAAACCTAAACGCCCACGATGAGCCTGCTCTTCATCAAATGTGCCAGGGCTCACCACCCCCACCACACTCCTCTGCTCCCCAGTTAAATTTACACTCCTGTCCAGCACTGTGGGAATGAGACCGCAGCTTGTCCTGTCTGACCAGATGGGTTGAGAGTCTCTGTCAACACCAAAACTATTTTGTACCACTGACTAAAATACTTTTTATATTATTCTTAGCAATTTTTTTTATTATACAAGTAAAACTCTGAAAACTTAATCAACTTTTTCTCCAAAGTTATTGGTCTTTTGAAAAAAGTCTTAAACACTATGTGGTGTACCAGTCGAGAGAATGTGCTTCAGAATTTGATAACCCTGGAGTTAAGTCCCAAACCTTCCATTTATCTCCTGTGGGATCTTAGACAAGCTACTAGACTTTGTGAAACTTTATCAAATGTAAAATAACTCTGCCTTTCAAGCTTGTTGTGGAGATTAAAGAAGACTACATATTTAAAGCTGTTTTTAGCACAGTGCCTGACACTGGATGAACACCAAATAAATAATAACTAGTATCTTTATTTTTCCATAAAAAGAGTCAGGGTTCACAAAGATAAAACAATTTATGTTTTTTCAAATTACTGAGGCTAAATATGCCCACCCTACTGGTTAGTTTATTGACATTTATTCACTCTTTCATTGGGCAAACATTTATTGAGAACCTGCCATGGAATAAATGTTATATTTGCTACAATGATGACTAAAACCTCCTCCACTGTCAGTGGGTTCAGAGACTAATGGATATTTAATTAAATCATACACACTGATTTAATTAAATCAATTATATTCTATAAGAAATAAATTCTTTATATATCACTATGCTTTATAAAGTTCAGCCTCCTCCCCTACTGAAAGTTGATGATGGCAGAGACTACATCTTACTTGCTCAGTATCACAATACCTACTTAATATACTATCTGGCACTCAGAACCCAATAAATACATGCTCAAAAACAAACTGACTTGAATGAAATGAAATCATTGTTCCCAGAAAGCACTTGTTTTTATTATTTAAATATTTATTTAATATTTTGGATCCATGTAACTTAAGATTCACCATCTTCTTATGCTATTTCATTTATTCAAACAAATATCTCTTTAGGAAAAATAGGAGTTAATGTTATTATATAATATATATATTCCTATATAAAATTAAGTAATAAAGTTAAATGAGTAAAGAAACTGACACTTTTAATTTGATAATATAGAAAGATATGAAACTTCATTGTAGGGTACTGGAATGTTCCATTGTCGAAGTGGTATGCTATGCTATGCTATGCTAAGTCACTTCAGTCGTGTCCGACTCTGTGCGACCCCATAAACGGCAGCCCACCAGGCTCCCCGTCCCTGGGATTCTCCAGGCAAGAACACTGGAGTGGGTTGCCATTTCCTTCTCCAGTGCATGAAAGTGAAAAGTGAAAGTGAAGTCGCTCAGTCATGTCCGACTCCTAGCGACCCCATGGACTGCAACCTACCAGGCTCCTCCGTCCATGGGATTTTCCAGGCAAGAGTACTGGAGTGGGGTGCCATTGCCTTCTCCTGAAGTGGTATAGTGACCATCAACCAATTGAGAACATTCTGAACTGGGTATGGAGTCTGTGACCTACAGATGACCTAATTTGATTCTACTAATCCAACTAGCTAAAAAAAGTCCTTTACCCAGAATTACATGAATATCACACTGCAGTCTACTGACTCCATTGTAAAGGATGACTTCCCCAGACAAGTGGATTATTCAACAAAGGACTATTCCAAACCATAAACTGACCCGCCAATCCTATCTCTTACAGGTTTTGATCTTTAAAGGACTTTTCCTCTTCTCGCTTCAATACCAGAGTTTAATGCAATTTCAGCCAAAAAACTCTGTGGCTGATAGACTGTAAGATAATCTTTAGTTTTAAAGCTGTGGGTCAATAATACAGCTTCTAGGAAAGGGACTCACCCTCCACTATAAATGTTGCCTGATTCACTATAGCCAGAGTTCATATACGCACTTTTTTTTTTTTTCCTTTTATCCAGTGGTTCTGTCTTACACATAGACTAGACAACTATTTTTGTTACAGAGACAGAATTCTAAATAATCCAATCAGTTGGGAGAGGCTCCACGGCAAACCGTGCTATGGTGTTGGCGCAACAGGTAATGCTAAATCTCTTACTTTCTGATGGTAGTAGTTGCTGCCGAATTGCTTCCCCTACCAGTTCCTTGAGTTTCTTCTTCATATACGCACTTTACTATGCAAAGACATTTTTAAAAATTAGAAATTAAAATCCATTCATAAAAGAATATAATTTCACTAGACACCCAGAGCAATTGATTTCAAGTAGATGCTGCCTGATTGCTTCTCACCTTATTTATATGCAGAAATTTCAACTTTAACTTGTATTAATGGCAATCTTATTAGCATGACTGTGCATCCCACATTAGTGACTGTCTTCTCCACTCACTGTGCATGTAAGGCTAACTTCAGTATCCACAAAGTGGAGCATGGGACAGAGGAAGTGGGCCCACTGATTCTGGCAACGTTCCAGACATTTGCCACTTTCATCGTAGATGTTTTGATAAACAGACCTATACACATTCTGATTACCTGAGAAAACAGTTCTGGGAAGAAAATCCACAGCTGAATATTAACTTTTTTATAAGAGAAATGGGGAGAAAGAATGAAGTTCTGATTGAAGCAAATCCCACAAAATGAAGGTATACCCTTTGGGAGATTTGGCATTCTCTTCTGAAAAACTGATTCCTTGTTCTCTGCCATTTTCTATCTTTATCCCAGACTGAGGGCTTAAACTGAACCTGAAGACTAGAGGCCCAGGCTAGTAATGGCTTTGTAGGAGTTCATTACATTACTGGTGATACCTGAAGTAGAGAAATGAATTTAAAGACCTCTATGTTTACTCTATATTGTATCCAAATAAGTGTAGCTATTTGTTGCACTGAATCCCTCTTTTAAAAAGTGTGTCTCAAGGGACTAGAAGATATGAACCAGACTGTGGGTAAGCATCTATAAAGCAAAGAAATATAGTGCCTTAAGCAAAGAACAAATCAAGTGCTTAATCCATCCTATAGCTTTTCCTGGAAGGGTTCCCAGGATGCTATATTTGAAGTCCATGTGAAGGTGTGAAGTTTAGCAAGGTTTAGCAAAAACAATAAATCCCTCTTGTTATTTTATTGAAGATTTTGAACTGCTAAGTAACTCTGGTATGGAAATAAAAATCAAAACATGCATTGAAGTTCAATATAAAATAATGCTAAAAGGATGTCTTAAGTAGATGGTGACTATATTACAAATAATTATTAATTTCTTCAAAGTGCACTAAACATTTTAGTTCATCTGACTTGCTTCTGGAGCTTGGGATGAGTCTTTTATTGATTTCAATTATATTAGTTAATTCCAATAGGTATTAATTAAATACTGGACATTTCTTTGCTAGATGCTTCAAGACGCAGGACTGTGAAGTCTTTAAGCGCAAGAAAAGGGCCTTATTTATTTAGTTGAAGAATAAAAATAGAAGAGAAACTAAATTACCATCCGTGGTATATATAGTGGGAAAATGTAGAAAACAAATGGCTATGCTGCTCACGGCAGAGAAAAATCACCACTATTTGTGAAGACCAAAATAAGCATCATTGAAAAAGCAGCATTTATATGGGCCGGATGGTGAAGATTTTGACAGGCACAGAGGCACGGTTAAGAACTTGACAAAACAAGAAAAAGAACACAGTGACAAAGCGCATGGGCTCTGCCAGGTCCCAATTCAGATTCTACTATCAAACATTTGTGATTTAGGGCAAGTCATTTAAATTCTCTTATTTTTATTACTTATTAAAATATGGAGCTAGTAATAATACATACCTCTTAGGATAGTTGCAATAATTAAATAATTAAAGGGATGGACTGAGAGTCTGGGGTTAGCTGATGCAAACTATTAAATTTTAAATGAATAAACAACAAGGTCCTACAGTTTTGGATTGGATCCTATAGCATTGGATGCCCACAGTCTCCAGTTTCCTGGGATAAACCATAATGGAAAACAATATTTAAAAAGAATGTATACAGGTATATAACTGAGTCATTTTGCTATACAGCAGAAATTAATACATTATAAATCAACTATACATCAATTAAATAAACAAAGTGCTTAGATTATAGTCTAGACCATATTAAGTTCTATAAAAGAATTAGCTATTAACATTTTGTGTAGAACAAAGACATGGTTAAAAGAAAATGTCTACAGAATGATGAACGAGCGGCTGGAGTGAAGGGCAAAAACAGGAGAGTTTTTAAAAGACAAAACTAGAAGGATAACTTCTATTGTAGAGAGCATCAAATATCAGAATGTTCTCGGTCACTTCAGTAATATCTGACACTTTGCAACCCAATGGACCATAGCCCGCCAGGCTCCTCTGTCTGTGGAATTTTTCCGGCAAGAATACTGGAGTGGGTTGTCATTTCCTACTCCAGGGGACTGTCCCTACCCAGGGATTTTCCCCATGTCTCCTAAGTCTCCTGAATTGCAGGTGGATTCTCTTACCACTGAGCTGCCAGGGAAGTCCCAAATACCAGAGAGTTTATTCTAAATTATGTAGGATCAGATCAGATCAGTTGCTCAGTCGTATCCAACTATTTGCGACCCCATGAATCGCAGCACGCCAGGCCTCCCTGTCCATCACCAACTCCCGGAATTCACCCAGACTCACATCCATCGAGTCAGTGATGCCATCCTGCCATCTCATCCTCTGTCGTCCCCTTCTCCTCTTGCCCCCAATCCCTCCCAACATCAGAGTCTTTTCCAGTGAGTCAACTCTTCGCATGAGGTGGCCAAAGTACTGGAGTTTCAGCTTTAGCATCCTTCCTTCCAAAGAAATCCCAGGGCTGATCTCCTTCAAAATAGACTGGTTGGATCTCCTTGCAGTCCAAGGGACTCTCAAGAGTCTTCTCCAACACCACACTTCAAAAGCATCAATTCTTCGGCGCTCAGCCTTCTTCACAGTCCAACTCTCACATCCATACATGACTGCAGGAAAAACCATAGCCTTGACTAGACGAACCTTTGTTGGCAAAGTAATGTCTCTGCTTTGGAATATGCTATCTAGGTTGGTCATAACTTTCCTTCCAAGGAGTAAGCATCTTTTAATTTCATGGCTGCAGTCACCATCTGTAGTGATTTTGGAGCCCAGAAAAATAAAGTCTGACACTGTTTCCACTGTTTCCCCATCTATTTCCCATGAAGTGGTGGGACCGGATGCCATGATCTTTGTTTTCTGAATGTTGAGCTTTAAGCCAACTTTTTCACTCTCCTCTTTCACTTTCATCAAGAGGCTTTTGAGTTCCTCTTCACTTTCTGCCATCAGGGTGGTGTCATCTGCATATCTGAGGTTATTGATATTTCTCCTGGCAATCTTGAATCCAGCTTGTGTTTCTTTCAGTCCAGTGTTTCTCATGATGTACTCTGCATATAAGTTAAATAAACAGGGTGACAATATACAGCCTTGACGAACTCCTTTTCCTATTTGGAACCAGTCTGTTGTTCCATGTCCAGTTCTAACTGTTGCTTCCTGACCTGCATACAAATTTCTCAAGAGGCAGATCAGGTGGTCTGGTATTCCCATCTCTTTCAGAATTTTCCACAGTTTATTGTGAAAATTATGTAGGAAGTAGGGAGCTAATAAAGAAAGCTGAGCACCAAAGAACTGATGCTTTTGAACTGTGGTGTTAGAGAAGACTCTTGAGAGTCCCTTCGACAGTAAGAAGATTAAATCAGTCAATCCTAAAGGAAATCAGCCCTGAATATTCATTGGAAGGACTAATGCTGAAGCTGAAGCTGAAGCTCCAATACTTTGGCCAACTGATATGAAGAACTGACTCACCGTAAAAGACTGTGATTCTAGGAAAGATGGAAGGCACGAGGAGAATGGGATGACAGAGGATGAGATGGATGGATGGCATCACTGACTTGATGGACATGAGTTTGAGTGAACTCCAGGAGTTAGTGATGGACAGAGAAACCTGGTGTGTTGCAGTCCATGGGGGTCACAAACAGTTGGACACAACTGAGTGACTGAACTGAACTGATTGAGGGAGCTAATGGAGTTTTGCTTTTGCTTTTTCTTCTTGCCTTTAACTGATGTATCAAGTTAAATTAGAGTTGCACTTTAGGAGAATTAATCTGGTCTTGGTGCAAAGGATGGATTAATGGTGAGATAAGACAAGATGGGAGGAAAACCTAATGCAAAAAGCAGACCGGAAGGAATAAAAGACTTAGGTAGAGTAGTAGCCGTAGAATGGAAAAGACAGGTTCTCTCATCTATTCATGGTGGTTTAGTTACTTAGACATGTCTGACCCCATAGATGGTGGCTCACCAGGCTCCTCTGTCCATGGAATTCTCCAGGCAAGAATATTGGAGTAGGTACCTGTTCTCTTCTCCAGGGAAACTTCCCAAACCAGGGATTGAACCCAGGTCTCCCACATCGCAGGCAAATTCTTTACTGTCTGAGCCACTAAGGAAACCCAAGAATACTGGAGTGGGTAGCCTATTCCTTCTCCAGGGCATTTCCTGATCCAGGAATCAAACCGGGGTCTCCTGTATTACAGGCAAATTCTTTACCAGCTGAGCTACTGGGAGATTTGGATGTCAATAAATAAAACAGGAAAGTCAGGATAAGCAATTCTCATGCAATTACAATAGGTAGCCTGCCTTTGGATATGCTGAGTTTAAGGTATCTAGAGGACATCCTACTGACACTTAAGACTACCTAACTGGAGATGACAATCTGAAATTATCTGTATAGATGTAACAGCTGAAATAAACAAGAACAGCTAAGACTTCTGGGAAATAAGGGGAGAGAAAGAGAAATGACTCCAAGAATGAAACTCAGGAAAGTCCTTTGTGTAAGGTGCATAAACAACTACAAAGTAGGCAAGGACCAATGGCATGAGAAGTGGCCAAGACCAGGTGGGAATCACCCAGGCCTGATAAGTCCATCAGTTCTTTACCATCATCTTATTTGCTAGGGAAACAATCCTACCAAACTGAATCTTCATAGCTTTAAGAAAAAAATTAATTCTTCCTTAAGTTGCTATAATTTTCATGATGTTTCCCTCACTGTGGAGAAATCATAAAACCCCCTTGGAATTTTGAGACTTAACTTGGATATAAGTTCACACTCTGAACCTATGAAAATTAAATTATAATTGCATCTCTTGTGTTTATGCTTAAAGGGCACAGAGATTGCTCTCTCTGCTCTAAGTTTATTAGCAAATAATAATAATGATTATGATACCTACAGAGATAACTATCTATGCCTTGCATATATCTCTTTTTACAGTCACAGTATAGTAACTCTTCAAGAAGGAAGTATTACACCTTAATGTTCTGTCTCTTTGAAAAGAGGAAGATCTCATATCCCCCAAATAGACCATATAGAATTGAGGGAACTTGAAATAGATAAAAATTATCTTCTTCAATGAAATCAAATTGTATGTGTCAACTTCAAATTGGCACTGGTAAACCCCTGCTTTCTATCTCCCTCCTACAAATTCAACTTTTTCTTGACACCAAAGTGATCCCATTGCCAAGGCTTCCTATTAACCCCTCTTCATATCCCACTACTTGTTTTCGTTGCCTCATTACCTCTAGCATCTCTGAAGCACTCAGCCCACAGCCCCAGAATTTATGCTGAAATAATCATAACTCATGTCTTTTCCTTTTCCCCTTTCTCTTTTTCACCATCAGAAAAATAATTTTCATTATAAGTGCATCCTTTGGATCATTTTATAAACTGTGAAGTGAAAGTCATGTCCAACTCTCTGCAACCCCATGGACTGTACAGTCCATGGAATTCTCCAGGCCAGAATACTGGAGCAGGTAGCCTTTCCCTTCTCCAGGGGATCTTCCCAACCAAGGGATCGAACCCAGGTCTCTTGCATTGCAGGTGGATTCTTTACCAGCTGAGCCACAAGGGAAGCCCAAGAATACTGGAGTGGTAGCCTATCCCTTCTCCAGGGCATCCTCCTGACCCAGGAATTGAACTGGGGCCTCCTGCATTGCAGGCAGATTCTTTATCAACTGAGTTATCAGGGAAGCCCACTGAATCCTTGCTAAATCCCCATACCCTTTGATCAATTCCTATTTGTGTGATTTTTTAATTTTGTCTGCTGCTGCTGCTGCTGCTAAGTTGATTCAGTCGTATCTGACTCTATGCGACCCCATAGACGGCAGTCCACCAGGCTCCTCCGCCCATGGGATTTTCCAGGCAAGAGTACTGGAGTGGGGTGCCATTGCCTTCTCCGAAATTTTGTCTACTCTTTTCAATTAGAATTTATCAAGGATCTATCTTAGTAGACATTTATTGTTTTTACATCTATTTCTTCACTTTGAAGTGAAGTGTTAGTCATTCAGTCATGTCCAACTCTTTGCGACCCCACAAACTATAGCCTGCCAGGCTCCTCTGTCTGTGGAATTCTCCAGGCAAGAATACTGGAGTGGATTGCCATTCCCTTCTCCAGAGGATCTTCCCCACCCAGAGATCGAACCCAGGTCTCCTGCCTTGCAGGCAGATTCTTTACCATTTGACCTACAGGGAAGTCTTTTTCTTCACTTTGGGAGCTCCGAATTTTGCTTTGAGAGAACTTCATTCCTACTCTTAGTAAAGACCATTTGGATTGGGTACCAAGGCTGGGATATGTGACTTGGGCATAAGAAACCCATAGCATTTCATAACCTGGGATCACAGTCATCAGTACAGGGATGAGCAAATGAACCAATTTAGGCCAGTGAGAATGGATCCAGAAATTTCAGTAGGAGCTACAAAGGAGTCTCCCTCTTCTTAAAGGCAGGATGCCATGATGACAGAAGCCTGAAGTTTCTAGGGGTCACATCTGAGACTTTCAGGTAAATCAATCAATATATTATTTTAAAAAATGAACCCAATTAACCCAGTTTGAGTTGCTTTTCTGTCACTTACAACCATTCCCACTTCTGCATCTATGACGCATCAAGAACTATCTTGGGTGCTAGAGAAATAGAAAAGAAATAGATATATTCCTGCCCACAAAAAACTCACATCTAGTAGATTAAATAGATATATGTAAAGATCACAAATTACCAAAAAGCAAGGACTAGAGGGTGCCTTGAACTCCAAGTTTTAAAATGTTGGTTGAACTACTTTGCTTTTCAGATAAAGTGGTTGGGGTATATATGCAAGAGAGTTTTTCCAATTAGTACCATTTAATCATGAATAAATAAATGAATGAATGAACATCCAAACTGGACAGGAGAATGAATAATCTATAATACAGTCATAAATGGACTATCAGCATAGAATTCATAACTACATGAATAAAACTGAATGAAAAGCAGATCACAGAAAATGCATATGGTATGATATTTATAACAAAGTAAAAAAACCTAGCAAACTCTAAAAATAAGTAAGTTATGGATAAGTACATATGTATTAAGGTTTTTTAAAGCACAACTCAGTAGAGGGGTTACTGGGGTTAACACTATAGCAGCCAAGGGTTTGCAATGAACAAGGGATCTAAAGGAAGCCTCAAAACCTTGGTAATATTCTACCGCCTAACTGTAATGATGGCCTCTTGAATGTCCAGTGTACAATTATGATTTATAACTTTCACATTTCATGTAGTGAGTATTTTTTAAACTATCTCCCAAGTATGCTGCCTTTCTCATATTTACTTTCCATGTTTATAATTTAAAAACCTATCACTAGACATGTTGACCCATAAACTACTAGGGTTTCAACAAGTCTTACTATGATTAATATCTGAATCCCTCTTCTAGATCCATGCAACAAGAGTAGAGGATGACTTTAAGTTTAAATCATTATATTTTCTTCTTGGTTCCATATTTCTACAGTGTGATTTATATTTTCAGCTACATTCAATTTTGAATACCAAAAAGGAGATTCAGAAAATGAAATTTACATCTTTAATCCAAATATACACACAAACATCCCCAAAACATTTGTATGTGAGTTGCAAAATTGCTCCTTATAAACAACAGAGGAATGATCTGATGACAGCCACAGGTGCAGTTCTGTCGAACTCCTGGGTTTGTTGCATTTGAGTTTAATTATTTCTAATGAAACTTCTCCCTCTGTTTGGCCTTGACTAAGGTGTAGGATCACTTGAGCTGTGCTGGCAGGTCTCAACTTGTAAGCACAAGTGGCCTCTTTAGCCCACAGGCATGCTGCCTTACACCTGGTACAGGCAGACAGAGAGAGATTAGGGTCCGTGAGTATAACTCAGCTGTATCTGTCAACATCAGTCAATGACAAACCGCAGGGACAATTGTCAAAAATGTAGGATCAAGTCCTGCTCATGAATTAGCTTTTCATCCCATTCAATCATGTTACCAAGTACATACCACATACAAGACACTCAACCAGGTGTTGAGTAATTAAAAAGATGAGATCTAGTTCCCTCATTGAGGACTTATTCCCAATGTATATGGTAGAGCAGTGACTCTCAAACTTTAGCTTGCGTCAGAATCACCGAGAGGGTTTGTTAAAACAGTTTCCTGGACTCCACCATCAGAATTTCTGATTCAGTAGATCTGGGAAGGGACTGAAGAATTTGTATTTCTCATGTGTTCCAAAGTGATGCTGATGCAGCAGGTTCAGGGACCATATCTTCTGATCCACTGTGATACACTGTTTCAGAGGTCCAAGATGCCTCTCAAGTTGTTGGCATACTTGAAGAAAGAGTCACTGAAAAAGTGACTCAAAAGGATTTTTCTTCCAAGTGTACAGCAAATACTCATTGGAATGACTGATGCTGAAGCTGAAATTCCAATATTTTGGCCACCTGACATGAAGAGCCAACTCACTACAAAATATCCTGATGCTGGGGAAGATTGAGGGCAGGAGGAGAATGGGGTGACAGAACATGAGATGGTTGGATGGCATCACCAACTCAATGGACATGAATTTGAGCAAGCTACAGGAGATAGTGAAGGACAGGGAATCCTGGCATGCTGCAGTCCATGGAGTCGCAAAGAGTTGGATACAACTTAGCAACTGAACAATAGCAGAAAGCATATTTTAAAAATATTATTGGCACTTTTAATTTTTAAATTAGTGATGACTGCTTAAATTTAAGAAGTCTTTATTATTGGGTTGGCCAAAAAGTTCATTTGGGTCTTTGTATCATCTTACGGAAAAATCCAAATGAACTTTTTTTGTCAACCCAATACATGTACGCAGGGCTAGCTGCTTTATGTGCATTGCTTCACAGAAACTCCATTCAGATCAAATCAGATCAGATCAGTCGCTCAGTCATGTCGACTCTTTGTGACCCCATGAATTGCAGCACACCAGGCCTCCGTGTCCATTACCAACTCCCGGAGTTCACTGAGACTCACGTCCATCAAGTCAGTGATGCCATCCAGCCATCTCATCCTCTGTCGTCCCCTTCTCCTCTTGCCCCCAATCCCTCCCAGCATCAGAGTCTTTTCCAATGAGTCAACTCTTCGCATGAGGTGGCCAAAGTACTGGAGTTTCAGCTTTAGCATCATTCCTTCCAAAGAAATCCCAGGGCTGATCTCCTGAAGGAGATGGACTGGTTGGATCTCCTTGCAGTCCAAGGGACTCTCAAGAGTCTTCTCCAACACCACAGTTCAAAAGCATCAATTCTTCGGTGCTCAGCCTTCTTTACAGTCCAATTCTCACATCCATACATGACCACAGGAAAAACCATAGCCTTGACTAGACGAACCTTTGTTGGCAAACTCCATTAGGTTCGTATTATCACCTCCACTTTACAGATGAGGAAACAGGGTTAGAGATGTAAGGAATTTGCCCTAAGCAAGATTTCTCAATCTAAGCACTTGACATTTGGGCCTGGGTAATTCTTGAGGGGGGGCGGGGGGTGGTGCAGGGAGCTGTCCTGTGCATTTCAGGATGTTTAGCACCATCCCTGGTCTCTATCCATTAGATGCCAATAGCATTCCCCTCAGCGTGACAACCAAAAATGTCTCCAGACACTGTCAACAGTCCCTGCATCCAGTTGAGAACTACCACCCCAAGCATTTTAGAAAGTATAGTATTAGTCGCTTAGTCGTGTCCAACTTTTTGTGACCCCATGGGCTGTAGCCTGCCAGGCTTCTCTGTCCATGGGATTCTCTAGGAAAAAATGCTAGAGTGGGTTGCCATTTCCTCCTCCAGGGGATCTTCCCAACTGTACATAAAGGAGGCTTCATTAATGTGCATTAGAGGATACCCCAGGTTAACCTGTTATAGTAAACTGTCTCTTGAGTCTTTAAATTCTATACCAATTCTATACCTCTGGTATAGAAAAGACCTAACCTTTTAGCACCCTCCTCTATCAGGAGGTCATATGTATTGTCACTGCAGAAGCACAGACATTTTAAGCTGGAAAGAAAATTAGAGATTATCTGAACAGATATGCTTACTTTCAGAGAAGGAACCCATGGTCCATAGAGGCATTACTGCACTCTGCCAGGAATCAGGGAGAACTCAGATCAATACCAACTCCTTCAACAATGTACAAACTTTTCCTCATTTCACTGCCCCATTTATTCTCAAGAAATATTCCAAGCCCCTGTGCACACATGACAAGTAGTATGTTTTACTCTGTGTCAGCAAATGCTCGAAAAGCAAATGGTCTGGCTCCTTCTCATTGCATGCCATAGAACAGATGAGAAAATGTATTGGGATCCCTGGGGAAGTTTTGTAAAAGGGCAGGTCCAAACAGAATAAACTGATAGAAGCTGAAAACACTCATGTAAACCTGCCTGGGTTTGCCTTTCAAAGAGACAGCTCTGTCAGGAAAATACAGAGTTTGCCCAATATGAAGAAATCTGGTAATCATATACAATTACAAAACCTATAAATGTTAGCAACTTGAGTGACTCATCCAAGTAGTTTTCCTTGTCCAGAATGCAAATTGCAATAATTGGATGAAGACATCTGTACTATTTTAATCTGTCATGTTAAATATCGGTATTTTGTAACTCATCTTGATAGCTAATTTTCATGGAAGTATGTGTTAATTGAGCAAAAAAGACATCTTTAAGATGGTTATCATAAGATAATCACACCCTAGGGCATTGTGAGGCAAGAAGAACGACTTGGATCTGTGATTCTCCAAGGATATGATTATCACATGATAGCTGCCACACCTCCTAAAGTGCTACCTCTCTGGGCTGCCTCCATATGACACAGGTGGCTGGTGTACGAGTCCCTTCACTTCTCACAACATCACATTTATCTCTTCCCTGGAGGCTGTGTGCAGTTTCTCAAAAATAATACCTCGAGACAAGATACAGTCAAGAAAATAGTGCCCTTCAAAAGGAGATGACCACAGGGAAAGTTAAACTTGTTTTTTTGGAAAACAGACACACAGAGACACATACCCACTCAGATTCAAATCTTATTTCCATGACCATTCTTTCCAAATACCAAACGGATACTCTTACTCTATCCACCTTCATTCCTTCTAGTTTTCACCAGATCTTACTCCAGATTTTACTCCAATACCCCTCTGCTTATACAATATTCTCCTTTTTTAATGAAAAATCTGGTTATTTTTATCTAGCCATGCACTGCCCATTTCACTAGTCAAGTATCAGGATTTTATTTCCCCCTAGGCAGGAGAAGAAGGAGTCAACAGAGGATGAGATGGCTGGATGGCATCACTGACTTGATGGACGTGAGTCTGAGTGAATTCTGGGAGTTGGTGATGGACAGGCAGGCCTGGAGTGCTGCAATTCATGGGGTCGCAAAGAGTCGGACACGACTGAGCGACTGAACTGAACTGAACTGAAAGACTCTTGTTTAATATAGTGCATTCTTCCTGTTCTAATAACATGATGCAAAAGACAATCTGATGAATTAAATCAGATACATCAATTTGCAGTGTTGAAAATGACCCTTATTTAGCTATGACAATTAACTCCTACAACTAGCCAATTCATACACAAAAGATTTTGAGGTGTTAGCAGGTTTACTGGGTTATATACTCTGACAAGCAACAACAGAAGATCTGTTCCACTGATATTTGCACTAGCCTTGGGAGTTCTAAAATTAACATATAAGCCACAGCAATATTTGGTAGAGGTGATGCTTACAGAAGTCAATATGGAATAAAAAACTACATTTTCTTTATTTAATTCTTTCATTTTTTTTTAAATGAAGAGTTGCTATTATTGTAATGTTTACTTTTGGATACATAAACTGTGAAATAATGGCAAAAACACTTGTAAAGTAGCCAAAAGATAAGAGAAAAAATTCCCTATTGACTGCATCCTAGAATAAAAAAAAAATGTGGAGTGCTTTAAGGCTGTTCTTTAAAACTTCTGTTAGAAAAAGGATGGAGACTGTCAATCCATGGTAATGTATAAAGATTTGAGGTGCTGATGCATTTTCCTGCTTTCAGTGCATGAAGTCGTCTTTGTTTTGGGTTTCCTTGGCAACACTTCTAGAAGTACGTACAGGAAGAGTAAGTCCTAAAGGGAGTCTGGTCTGAAGAGGGGCCATAAAAAAGAAAGAGTCTATAAGTTCCCTATTTTTATTCCTTCAGAAGTGCATGTGTGTAATGAAGGATGGATAAGAAAGGAGAACACATCATTTTCCACAGTCATGGCTACCCATGTGAGAGGGAGATAACAATGATATTTGAAAGCCTGTGTTGTTTTCCTGGCTATGTGACATGCAAGGAGACATGGACATCCTAGAAACTTTCTTTCAAAGACCAGTTTCATCTCAGTGTTGCCTCAATAGCCAAAGATAAGCAGCAGCTATTTGCTTTTGGTGATGCCCTAAGTCCAAGTCATTTCTCTTCACAGAAATTTTTTGTGATGTCATCCTTAAGGACAAAAGCATGTTGGAATTGTTAACAACTGACTTTCTCATTTATAAAACCAGTACCATGCTTAATCATTGTATTTATCAGTAGCTTCTACTTCTAAAAGTGCTCATTTAGACTTTACTAGGTGACTGCAGCTAGTACCACAGTTTGCCTAGCACAGACCCCATGAACTCTGCTCAGACTGTATGCTATGCTCCCTCTGTTGATGCCCTTCTTAAAACTTTCTTCTTACTTGGCTCTGTGACTCTGCTGTTTTCTTCTTCCATTTCCTTTTCTGCTGGCAAGGCTGGGATGAAGTTAAGACAGGTGAGGCACTGGCTTTGGATACAAAATTGAAGGGAGCACCAAAAGACTCCAATCAAAATAAGTGATTCTTTAATGCACTAGTTTTTTGTTTTTTTTTTTTAACTCATAATTATATGAAAAAAATTAATAATGAAAAAATGTCAAAAATATAAATAAAACAGGATCCATGTTGATTAGATCCAATCAGTAGTCATTAGAATGTTTTTACTTCCCTCTTTCCCCACTCTACTATGCCAGGCCCCATTCCTAAAGTTTGCATCATTAGTCATATTACTTCTATTTCAAGAATCTTTATTTAGCACTTATATGTTCCCATCATGCTACAATATTACACATACACTTTTACACATATACATTCATCATCTGTTTTCATTCAATTATTCTTTGTTGGAGATTTTCTTGAATATTCTCCCCAGATATGGTATGTAGATAATACATTCTCTGAATTATTATGCATCCTCAGGTTTTTCCCCCTAAAAAAGTAAGGGATATTTTGACTAGATACAGAATTTTTGGATTGTCTTCTTTTTCTCTTGGCTATCTTTGGATTTCACTCTGTTACCTTCTATTTTCCAGTGTTGTAGATAAGAGGTCTAACTGCCAGTTTAATTCCTAATTCCTTATTTTTAAAACAGTTGGTTCCTTCTCTCTGGGAGTCTACACAATTTTCCTTGTATCCTTTGAACTCAGAGATTCCTGGGCTAGGACTAGTTTGTTGCTTGTGCATGTGTATGTGTGTGTGTGTGTGTGTGTAACAATTATGCCAGGAATTCAGTGAACCTTTTGATTCCTTGGCTCCAATCTTCCTTCAGTACAGAGGAATTGTCTTCTATTATTTGTCCTATTATTGCTCATCTCCACTGATGCCTACTTCTTCTTTTGGAATTCCTATTTGTATCTTGAGCGCCTGTTTTCCAAAATCACTTATCTTTCCCTTCTTGTTTTCTCTACCTTTCCATTTCTGTTCTCAGCTGTTTTTTCTCCCCTCTCACTTAATTTTCCAGGCCACTGATTCAGGACTCAATGGTAACTATCTTCTCCTCCTTTTCATGTATTGATTTTTTTAATTCAAAAATTAAGTGTTTTTTAATTCCAAGAATGTAAGAGATTTAAAACTTCATTTGTTCTCTTATTATTTTTTTGTTCAAATTGTTTTCAGTCTCCACTAGCAGTTCTATTTCTCTTAGGAGTTACATATTCTGGATGCTATTCCTCTCCTGTCATTGCTGAGTGTTCTTTGTTGATTTCTAACTCACTCTCAAATCTCATATCCAGAGTTTGGGGTGCCCAAAAGAGAAGCACGTTGCTTCCACAGGTCAAATCCAGCAGTCAATTTGCCAGTTTGTTACCTGGGCATTGGAAGGAAGCCCCTCCCCAGTCTCTACTGCAATCAAGGCTGGGGTTCCTCCAGCCTCCAGAGTAAGATGCCACTTCCTCATAGCTTCTGGGAACCAGTAAGGTCACTTCCTGGGGGTGCTGCTCTTTCTCAGGAATGACCTAAGGGTGACTCAAGTTGACTCCTCTCCAGGATGCATAGTATTCTAGTCCTCACACTCTGAGTATTCTGCTGCAGCCTGTAGGGGTCTCTCCAGGCCCAAAGAGCACAAGGCTTTGTGCTTGCTCCCCCTCCACTCCGGTAGAGTCTTGCTCACACCTTCCATAACTTGCATGCGGCCAACCAACTCCTCAGTGGGGCAGAGGTGACTAGGATTTCAGAGTGGAGATGGATAAGGAACAAAGTACCTCTGATTCAAGTTCCATCTTTTGAGAATTAGGTAGCTGTTCAATTTTTTCAACCCCTTAAATTTTCCTTTCCTTTTATCCTTATTTCAGTTAATGTCATTGGGATCTCATACTGCTCTAGTATAAAATATCAGTCATTTTTGATAATTAATCTTCCTCATCACCCTCTTCCAACTGATCTACAATTTTTTTTTTCATTATAAACCCTACATTATCTCTTGAATCCATTTCCTCCTTTACATTTCTGGCTGCCATACATTTTTACAGGCCTTTATTACCTCCAACTTAAGTTTACACAGTAACTTCGTAACTGACTTCTCACCCTCAATTTGGTATACTCTTGGAAGGTACACTAATACATAGTTGTGACTAAGTGATTCTTACTATTTACTGAAATCAACTCATCAGATAAATTCATGAATTTATTGCACATACACACTCATGGAGTGTGCACATGCACACACACACAAACACAAACACCTCCTCCTTCTCCTCTTCCACCTCTGAGGACACATTTTGATCATGGCCTAGCACTTTCTCAAGTCCTGGCTATACTTATCTTGTTCTTTTCTCCTTCCCAGTCCATCACATCTCAACCTCTATTTGTCCTCCATGGCTCAGCTTATATGTCTCTACCATGAAGTCCTCCCCTGTTCTTTGTCTAATGTAATATCTACCAGTTTCACTTGCTGCAACACTTTTTCTAATCTTTATTATCATTTGCATTTCACTCATTAGAATTTGTAAACTCCTTGAATGTAATGATTATGTGTGGCTTACCTTTGCTTCTTCCCCACCACCTGGTAAATTGTAAGTACCTCTATAGTTCAGTTCAGTCACTCAGTAGTGTCCAACTCTTTGCAACCCCATGGACTGCAGCACATCAGGCCTCCCTGTCCATCACCAACTCCTGGAGTTTGCTCAAACTCATGTCCATCCAGTCAGTGATACCATCCAACCATCTCATCCTCTGTCATCACCTTCTCCTCCTGCCTTCAATCTTTCTAGCATCGGGGTCTTCTCCAGTGAGTCAGTTCTTCCCATTAGGTGGCCAAAGTATTGGAGCTTCAGCCTCAGCATCAGTCTTTCTGATGAATATTCAGGACTGATTTCCTTTAGGATTGACTTCTTTGATCTCTTTGCAGTCCCAGGGACTCTCAAGAGTCTTCTCCAACACCACAGTTCAAAAGCATCAATTCTTTGGCACTGAGCTTTCTTTATAGTCCAACTCTCACATCCATACATGACTACTGGAAAAACCATAGCTTGGACTAGACGGACCTTTGTTGACAAAGTAATGTCTCTGCTTTATAATATGCTGTCTAGGTTGGTCATAGCTTTTCTTCTAAGGAGCAATCATCTTTTAATTTCATGGCTGCAGTCACCATCTGTAGTGATTTTGGAGCCCAAGAAAATAAAGTCTGTCACTGCTTCCATTGTTTCCCCATCTATTTTCCATGAAGTGATAGAACTGGATGCCATGATCTTCGTTTTTTGAATGTTGAGTTTTCAGCCAGCTTTTTCACTCTCCTCTTTCACTTTCATCAAGGGGCTCTTCAGTTCCTCTTCATTTTCTGCCATAAGGGTGGTGTCATCTGCATATCTGAGGTTATTGATATTTCTCCCGGCAATCTTGATTCCAGCTTGTGCTTCCTCCAGCCAGGCATTTCACATGATGTACTCTGCATATAAGTTAAATAAGCAGGGTGACAATATACAGACTTGATGTACTCCTTTCCCAATTTGGAACCAGTCTGTTGTTCTATGTCCTGTTCTAACTGTTGATTCTTGACCTGCATACAGATTTCTCAGGAGGCAGGTCAGGTGGTCTGGTATTCCCCCCTCTTTCAGAATTTTCCACAGTTTGTTGTGATCCACACAGTCAAAGGCTGTGGTATAGTCAATAAAGCAGAAGTAGATGTTTTTCTGGAACTCTCTTGCTTTTTCTATGATCCAGCGGATGTTGGCAATTTGATCTCTGGTTCCTCTGCGTTTTCTAAATCCAGCTTGAACATATGGAAATTCCTGGTTCACATACTGTTGAAGCCTGGCTTGGAGGATTTTGAGCATTACTTTGCTAGCGTGTGAGATGAGTGCAATTTTGTGGTAGTTTGAACATCCTTTGGCATTGCAAAACCATTCTTCTATAGTAGTGAATTGAATAAAACTGTTGAGATAAACATTTATTTGGCCTCTCCAATGTCCCAGGCAGTGAGTAGTGCTTGAAATAAAACAAACACAGGCCTTGTCCTCAGAGATTCAAGTGCCAAATTATATTAACATATTGTAATATTGCAATTAAATGATCTGGTATGAATTAATATGTATCTGATCATATATAGCTGAGGGATTTCTTTTTCTCTTAGCCTCACAATCCACCACAGAATGTGGCCCAAGACTAGCCAAGCCTGCACCTTGCTGCCCAGCACACATATTCAGGCAATGATAATCAATGTTTCCTTCAGTCTCTTTAGACTAAGAAATTGAGGATGTCCTGGGTAAACAGCCAATCTCCCCATCAGTTTCCAGCTGCTACCCTGATGCACAATCTTTTGTTCTAGCTCTCTGGCTGGTACCCAGGTGCACAGAATGCACCTTTCTGTGGCTCATCATTGCTCTAAGTTGGCAAACTCATTTAGAGTCTGTATTGGTTGCTGATTCTGCCCACATACTGCCAGTCAGACGAAACCATGCATATATTGAGATAGGCCAAAACACATTTAGTTTCTGAGATCTCAGATGAAAACCACATTAAAGACAGTAGGAGTTGGGACATAATAATCTCTTACTTATATTGTCAGAGACAAATTACAGGCCTCAATAATACTTAGATCTGACCCAATAAACAGTCTTATATTAGGGCTTGGCCAAAAAGGTATGGCATGGGAATTCATAAATTTCTGCTTAAGAGGACTTAATTATATGCTAGTTCTACATTTCATGATATGACTTACAATCACTTCCTACTGAGCCCTCTGATTTGGGGCAAAATACTTAATCTCTCTGGTTTCAGTTCCCCATCTGATACGATGGAGGACTAGAACTACTGACTTTTTAGCTATATAGAGCAATAGGCTGTTGGTATATAATATGTGCCAAGATTAGAAATTGCCAGCTAAACATGAATCTGCTGAAGACAATAGGAGGAGAGGACAAAGTCAAAATTCCATGTTAGAGACTTGGGAGGAACTCAATTGCGAGATGATTTATTAATCACTAGTCAGTCACAGGAGACAGAATTCTGGAGTCTTTTATTGCCATCCACTGCTTAGTGCACCAGGCTGTTTTGTTGAACATACATTGATTAGTCCTCTAAATTCACTCAAGCAGACATGATTAAGGATGAAACTAGTATGACTGCATTTATGAAAAAAGAAATGGGTTAATGTCAAGAAGCCACTGACTCTTTTGAATTCCAGTATCTAAATGGCTATTGTTCCTCTCAACATAGAATTTTCTAGAAGACAAAACACATATCAAAGCTCCAAAAAAGAAAATATCCATTAAAAATACAATGAGATTGGGGCTCCATATTACATTTCATAATGTAATATGAAAATTCAACTTGCAAGTAAGATGCCAGAGTTGAATTGATTGCTGTGTACAACAGTGACATGAATATAAAGACTCCCTAAGGTTAAATTGGGCTCCTGCATTGAAATTCTAATTAGATATATGAGTGCCCCAACTCTGCAAAAGTACGTGTGTGTTTAATTATTCTCCCTTTTTACCTTATCTCTTCCATTATTTTATACCCTTTCCCCTCCTTTCTTGCTGTTCTCAGGCAACCCATGCTCCTCAGTTAATCTAAGTGTAGGGCCTTTCTTTAAGTTGGCATTAATTGACAAGCAGTGTTTAATTATTATTTTTCATGTCTAAAGAGGGCTAATATTAACTCTCCATGGGCCTGAAGGCGACCTCAGCCCCCCTGTTTCTGGTGGCACTGCTCTGCTTTCATTACTGGTGTTTCTTTAGTCAGACAGACACGCCAAGTATTCTTCAGCTTAATGGTTATGTACCTTCGTTTATGCTAATTGAGGTTGCTGGGTACCTCACTTGTCTTCTACCATTATAATTGGCACTTTGGACAACTGAAGAGTAAGTCATCTTCATACAATCTAAAAGGTGTATGGAAAAAACACAGCTTTGAGGACTATGAACCTAGTCTTCTTAATGCCAGGAATGAGTCCTATCAGAATGGCATCCTCAGTTGACACCTATACTTAATATTGCTCCATATTTGATTGATCAATAATTAATATCTCAAAGGACCTATAAACCATATACTTATGCACTAGTGCTCTGGTTTAAGAGTGGGGATTTCACTTATTGCCATAATCATGATGATCTGACTTGTCCCTAAATTCAGCAATTAGGGAAATCTCTCTAGTCCACTGGCAAAGTGGTCAATCTTTCAAATCAAAGCTGGAGAAAACCCTGTTGATATTAAGTTTGAGGTAATCTGCTTTTTGGAGCTCCCTGGTGGTTCAGTGGTAAAGAATCTGCCTGCCAATGCAGGAAATACAGGTTCAATCCCTGGGTCAGGAAGGTCCCCTGGAGAGGGAAATGGCAACCTACTCCAGAATTCTTGCCTGAGAAATCCCATGGACAGAGGAGCCTGCTGGGCTACACTCCATGGAGTCACAAAGAGTTGGACACAACTTAGTGACTAAATGACAACAACCATCTGCTTTTCAAGAATAACATTTTATTTCATTTGCCTTATCACTCTATATTGAGCTTGAATCTCTTGGGCTAAAAAAGGACCTGAACTGCTAGACAGAAAGGGCAAATGAAAGTTGCCACAGTGAGCTAAAGATCAAATCCAATAAGGACATTTAAAGCAAAAAAGTATCAAGGATTAGGTATAAAGGAACAAGTAGGTACTCTGGGTTCAAGATCAGTAGGTGCTAAACCAAAAAATTCAGGTAAGAAGAGTTAAAAACTCAGACTTAGGTTCAGCGGTTGAGGCTTCCAGACAGAGTCATATGACCCCAGAGTGTCAAGGTCCTAGGTGACACTTAGAAATGTTACAGCAAGTAGAAATGGTACAGGATCCAGAGTCAAAGAGCCTAGATTCGAATCCTGACTCCATCAGGGACTGATTGTAGGACCATAGGCAGAACACACTTTAAAGTTACTGTAATTAGATCTTTCTTATAGAACTTTTGAGACAATTAAATAAGGTCAGTCACTCAGTCTGTTCAGTCACTCAGTCATGTCCGACTCTTTGTGACCCCATGAACCACAGCACGCCAGGCCTCCCTGTCCATCACCAACTCCCAGAGTCCACCCAAACCCATGTCCATTGAGACATTGATGCCATCCAACCATCTCATCCTCTGTCGTTCCCTTCTCCTCCTGCCCTCAATCTTTCCCAGCATCAGGGTCTTTTCAAATGAGTCAGCTCTTTGCATGAGGTGGCCAAAGTATTGGAGTTTCAGCTTTAGCATCAGTCCTTCCAATGAACACCCAGGACTGATCTCCTTTAGGAGGGACTGGCTGGATCTCCTTGCAGTCCAAGGGACTCTCAAGAGTCTTCTCCAACACCACAGTTCAAAAGCATCAATTCTTTGTCGCTCAGCTTTCTTTATAGTCCAACTCTCACATCCATACATGACCACTGGAAAAACCATATCCTTGACTAGACGGACCTTTTTGGCAAAGTAATGTCTCTGCTTTTTAATAGGCTGTTTAGGTTAGTCATAACTTTCCTTCCAAGGAATAAGCAAGCGCCTTTTAATTTCATGGCTGCAATCAGCATAAGGTAATACATGTTAAAGCACTTTGGACATTTTAAGCTGTCATAATTTTAATTATTATTAACTTGAGAACATATTTCCTTACATAGTAGGCAACAAGAGTTCAACTGATACCATGGTTCAGCCACATGTGGATTTAATAGGCATTTTTTTTCTAGTTAGTTTTGCCATTTGCAGGACAGTAAAAAAACAAAAAACAAAAAAAAAACAACAACAAACTCATAAACCAGGAATATGCATATACCTTGTGTGATTGAAAGCCTTTGACCTACTAATGCCCATAAAGAGCTTAGAAGGAATCCTATGTTGAATGTTCTTCTTTCAATCTAGATTTATTAACTTACGGTACTGGTCATCAAGAAAATAAATCATAAACTCAATTTATCTCTGCCAGGCTCCACAAACACCAACTTGTGTGCTAATAACATCAAACAAAACAGTAACTGTATTAAAAAAAAAAAAAAAAAAAACCATCAGTGGTTCTCAAAGTGTGAAAACCACCAACAGAAGTTCTCAAAGCGTGGTTTCAAAGCTGCAACAGTAACAGTTTGACAAACCTGGAAACTTATTGGAAACAGCAAATTATTGAGCCCCCCCCAAGACCTATTGAATCGGAACCTCTGGGGTTAGGGTACAGCAATCTGGGTTTTAACAAACTGGCCAAGTGATATTGACACTCTTTGGAAGTTGGAGAGCTACTGCACTGGGCTGAGAACAGAACTAGCAACGTTAAGTGCAGTGGTTTTACTTGTAGTTTACTGAGGGACCTTAACTAGTTTACAACATGTTTAAGATGGCTGAAGATGGCTGTATATTCAATACAATATGTGCAAGAAAATCACAACCAGTAAATGTATGACAGAGACAATAGAGATCTTTAATTTGTATTTTGGTTTATTGTTTAATGAAGTTCATTTTTCCAACCTTAGTCTGAACAGATGAATGTCTTGGTCAAGTCTAATATCCTATGATACTTGAGCAATTCAAATGCTCTAAAAAAATTTGAGCATATTTTTATTTACTATGGACCCTAATCAAGGTGGAAGTTCTTACAATTAGTCTTGATAATAGAAACATAAATTAAACTTGGTTCATTAATTTTAGTGATATCCCTCCTGGTTCGGCTTTTAATAGTATGTAAATCTAGCTATTGGGTTTCCTAGGCAGTGCTAGCGGTAAAGAACCCCCCTGCCAATGCAGGAGATAGAGGAGACACGAGTTCGATCTCCTGGTCAGGAAGTTCTCCTGGAGGAAGGCATGGCAACCCACTCCAGAATTCCAGCCTGGAGAATCCTTTGGACAGAGGGGGCTGGCAGGCTACAGTCCACAGGGTTGCTGAGAGTTGGACACAATAGAAGCAACTTAGCACTCACGTATGCATGAAGTTTATAAGACAAGGTATTAATATAATAGCTACACTTGCACGCGGGTGCGTGCAAAATCGCTTCTGTCGTGTCCAATTGTTTGCAACCTAGCCCGCCAGGTTCCTCTGTCCATGGAATTTTCCAGGCAAGAATACTACAGCAGGTTACCATTTCTCCTCAGTGGCTGTTCCCCACCAAGGGATCAAACCCACATCTCTTGCCTCTCCTGCATTGGCAGGCAGGTTCTTTAGCACTAGCACCGCCTGGGAAGCCCCTATAAACTTCATAATATACTTTAATAACATAGACAATAGAATTACAATTTAATATGATAGCACAGGAATATATTTTCAGGAAAAAAATAGAGGCTAAGATTCTTTTTATAATTATTAAAAGAAAAATCTTATTTTTCTAATGATTGGAGGTAAAAGGTCAATTTTCCTCCACTTATTCATTTTAATGAAGTAAAATATTATGCTACACAAGTATCAATAAGACTATAAAAATATCTTATGAACCAGTCAACTGTTTATTCTTTCATAAATATTACAGTTTTAATATATTATGTAAACTAAAGTTTTATTGCACACATCACAGCAACTTTACTTTCATCATGTTTAGGCCTGAGGACCCAGAGCTCTCTGTCCTAGAGTTCCACCGGTCTCCATTACACTTCTGGGTCACTGGAGATGATGCCTATGTAGTTCCTGAGGAAGCACTGTACATGTATTTTATGAATGAGTTGGCTTTTAATATCTCATCAACAACTGCCAACATTAAATGCAATCTTCCTAACACAAACCATACTTCTTCATGAAATTAAAAATAAAAGCAGGCCACAGCAATCATGCCTTTCACTTACTCTCACCCACCCTCCTGGTGATATCTGGAACTAGCATCAGGGCTTCCTTCTGTTTCTCCTTCCTCAGTGCCCCACAGCATTGTCCTGGGAAAACCCACTTGCACCCACCAGCCTGACCATCGTTTTGTCTCCAGTGAAACTGCAATAGAATTTCTAACCCTTTTCTACTCCCCTTTATTTAAAACATTGCTCCACATATTTTGGCATGACACTTCTTGCTTAAGAGAAAGATCTGTTTCTTTCCAACTGAAAACTACAGAATAAGATTTCTAGCCTTAGGGAGTCTATTGATGAGACAAGTGGAGATCTAGGATTCAAGATGAAAATCCTGAAATTATGGGAATGAAAAAGTAGAGAGAGCTGCTGATTTTATGAGAACACCACATATAATGAATCATGCAGGTATAAAACTTAATATATCTAAATATTTTCAATAATGCTTTCTAATAGCATTTTATAATTACAGTGGGACTTTCTGGGGTGTGAATTATGGTGTATTCATGTTTAGTTGCATTGCCTGCACTCAGCTTTCAGCCATGTGCCTAGCAACACACGGGGTATGAATTAATGTGTAATAATTCATGGCCTGTTGTGTCTTATTAAATATAGAATTAATTCAATTTTAGAACTGCAACATAATGACTCAAATATTTTTCAGAATGCTAAGTGCCCCATACAACTTTCATCTGAGAGCCTGTTTTCACATTCCCAAGCCTCACTTAAAACAGTAATATTTTCCTACTGCAGAGAAAAAAATTCAACTTCCCACCAAAAAAATAAAATAAAATACCATGAGGAATTCTCTCTCAAACAGCCCTGTTTACCCTAATAAATATGAGTTTCCAAAAAATCTGCTTTAAATGGGGGGAAAAGTTTTTTGTCTTTTCAGATCAGATCAGATCAGTTGCTCAGTCGTGTCCAACTCTTAGCGACCCCACGAATCGAAGCACGCCAGGCCTCCCTGTCCATCACCAACTCCCGGAGTTCACCCAGACTCACGTCCATCGAGTCAGTGATGCCATCCAGCCAGCTCATCCTCCGTCTTCCCCTTCTCCTCCTGTCCCCAATCCCTCCCAGCATCAGAGTCTTTTCCAAGGAGTTAACTCTTCGCGTGAGGGGGCCAAAGTACTGGAGTTTCAGCTTTAGCATCATTCCTTCCAAAGAAATCCCAGGGCTGATCTCCTTCAGAATGGACTGGTTGGATCTCCTTGCAGTCCAAGGGACTCTCAAGAGTCTTCTCCAACACCACAGTTCAAAAGCATCAATTCTTAGGCGCTCAGCCTTCTTCACAGTCCAACTCTCACATCCATACATGACCACTGGAAAAACCATAGCCTTGACTAGACGGATCTTTCTTGGCAAAGTAATGTCTCTGCTTTGGAATATGCTGTCTAGGTTGGACATAACTTTCCTTCCAAGGAGTAAGCGTCTTTTAATTTCATGGCTGCAGTCACCATCTGTAGTGATTTTGGAGCCCAAAAAAATAAAGTCTGACACTGTTTCAACTGTTTCCCCATCTATTTCCCATGAAGTGGTGGGACCGGATGCCATGATCTTCGTTTTCTGAATGTTGAGCTTTAAGCCAACTTTTTCACTCTCCACTTTCACTTTCATCAAGAGGCTTTTGAGTTCCTCTTCACTTTCTGCCATAAGGGTGGTGTCATCTGCATATCTGAGGTGATTGATATTTCTCCCGGCAATCTTGATGCCAGCTTGTGCTTCTTCCAGTCCAGCATTTCTCATGATGTACTCTGCATAGAAGTTAAATAAGCAGGGTGACAATATACAGCCTTGACGTACTCCTTTTCCTATTTGGAAACAGTCTGTTGTTCCATGTCCAGTTCTAACTGTTGCTTCTTGACCTGCATACAGATTTCTCAAGAGGCAGGTCAGGTGGTCTGGTATTCCCCCCTCTTTCAGAATTTCCCATAGTTTATTGTGATCCACACAGTCAAAGGCTTTGGCATAGTCAATAAAGCAGAAATAGAAGTTTTTCTGGAACTCTCTTGCTTTTTCTATGATCCAGAGGATATTGGCAATTTGATCTCTGGTTCCTCTGCCTTTTCTAAAACCAGCTTGAACATCAGGAAGTTCACGGTTCACATATTGCTAAAGCCTGGCTTGGAGAATTTTGAGCATTACTTTACTAGCGTGTGAGATGAGTGCAATTGTGCGGTAGTTTGAGCATTCTTTGGCATTGCCTTTCTTTGGGATTGGAATGAAAACTGACCTTTTCCAGTCCTGTGGCCACTGCTGACTTTTCCAAATTTGCTGACATATTGAGTGCAGCACTTTCACAGCATCATCTTTCAGAATTTGGAATAGCTCAACTGGAATTCCATCACCTCCACTAGCTTTGTTCGTACTGATGCTTTCTAAGGCTCACTTGACTTCACATTCCAGGATGTCTGGCTCTAGGTCAGTGATCACACCATCGTGATTATCTGGGTCGTGAAGATCTTTTTTGTACAGTTCTTCTGTGTATTCTTGCCACCTCTTCTTAAATTCTTCTGCTTCTGTTAGGTCCATACCATTTCTGTCCTTTATCAAGCTCATCTTTGCATGAAATGTTCCTTTGGTATCTCTAATTTTCTTGAAGAGATCCCTAGTCTTTCCCATTCTGTTGTTTTCCTCTATTTCTTTGCATTGATCGCTGAAGAAGGCTTTCTTATCTCTTCTTGCTATTCTTTGGAACTCTGCATTCAGATGTTTATATCTTTCCTTTTCTCCTTTGCTTTTCGCTTCTCTTCTTTTCATAGCTATTTGTAAGCTTTTAGAGCATTTTAAAAACTACTTTAAAAGACTCAATTTTCCTTGGTCTCCATTATTCTGTGATTCAAAGTAAAATAATATGTCATATTTAAAGGGGAAAGTGCCCAGCAGCAGAGCTGTGATCCAGTCCTGATTCTGCTAATTCACTCTTGATTACCAATAAGTCACAATCACTCTGGACCAGTTTCCTCATCTGTAAAACAGATTTGATGCTACCTCTTTTCCCACTGCAGATGATGTTATGAAGATAGAACAACATAAATCTGTGAAGATGCTGTATAAATTAGTATAGGCAATGTGCCTAGCCCCATCCTAGGTGCACTCTGAGCTAAAGAGCTTTCATATCCATTATCTAGTTGAAAACTTCCAACAAGATGGTAGATGGATAAGTACTGTTAGTCCCATTTCACAGCTGAGTTTTGGCCACAGGATGCCCTCCTTCTCAGTGGCAGATGCACATGAAGCATTGAAAGACCTAAACTGAATAAAATATGATTTCCAAAGTCACAGTTAGAGAGCCCTCACATCCACTTGACAGAAGAAGACATGGAGAGAAACTGACAAATGTAATTGAACAGCAAAGTTAAAACCCAAATCCTGGCCTACAGACTTTCAGGCAGACCAGAGGCTACGTTTATGATGAAAAGGTTAAGCAACTATTTTGCCTCACAATTTTCACTTGGGCCAGTGAGAAGACTCTCGACACAACCTCAGACAGCATTCAGATCAGATCAGTCGCTCAGTCGTGTCCGACTCTTTGCGACCCCATGAATCGCAGCACACCAGGCCTCCTTGTCCATTACCAACTCTCGGAGTTCACCCAGACTCACGTCCATCGAGTCAGTGATGCCATCCAGCCATCTCATCCTCTGTCATCCCCTTCTCCTCCTGTCCCCAATCCCTCCCAGCATCAGAGTCTTTTCCAATGAGTCAACTCTTCACATGAGGTGGCCAAAGTACTGGAGTTTCAGCTTTAGCATCCTTCCTTCCAAAGAAATCCTAGGGCTGATCTCCTTCAGAATGGACTGGTTGGATCTCCTTGCAGTCCAAGGGACTCTCTTGGACACAACTAAATCACAGTTCATCAGTGACAGTGTTCAGTCAGTCCAGATCTCATACTGCACACTTTTCCAAAAGACATCCTTCGGTGTCTTCATGTTCAGAAGTACATTTTTAAATGACTTTTTATTGGTTTTAAGTAAAATATAATATCTATATTTTATTAATTGAAGGAAGTTAAAGAACTTTCCTTTTGTTAGTAGCTACCATATTGCTTGTCCTACTTCTTCCAGAATTCTGATGTTCTGCAAGAATGAGCTATTAAAAAAAAAAAAATGACCGACACTAGTATTGTAACAGAAAGAACAAGAACAAACCTGACTCCATATTGGATCTATTCCCTCAGCTCTAACCCTTCTCCTCTAATGCCTGTGCTTAGTCATGCTAATTTTGCACATTTGTAAAAGAATAGTGCCTCTAACCTGAAATATTAATATATATGATAGTCCATCTTCAAGGCTCTAAACTTTAAGGGTATAACACTTTCCCATTCATATAGAGATAAAAAGTTTCACAACAAAAAATGACAACTAACTTGCTGGAGGTTTATAGGAACATTGTGACCACACCTACGTGGACACTATAAGAACAAAAGATTCCAGCATTGAAGAAGTTTGCAACAACCAGCCACATCTGCTGTCCTTTTAGGATAAAAGAAACCAGAATTCTAACTCAGGTAAGATGGGTCCTCAGGACACGCTTTTGCTGGATTTCTGAATAAAATCCCTTTTCTTTGCTCCAACACCTATCTCTCAATTTATTGGCCTGTCATGGGACAAGCAGCATTAGCTTGGACTCGGTAACAATCTGTCATGCCCAGCTCACGTTCATGTATCTGACAGTGCCATTTCTAGCATAAAAGCACTCCTGGCACCAAAACTGCAAAAAAAAAATTTTTTTTAATTTTGACCCAAGACCATTTATTTCTTTTGCGATATGAGGAAACCTGAGGAGAAGCAGTTTGGGGCCATGACGAACCTTATTGAGACAGAAAATATTATACACTAGAGATCATTGTATCTTGGTACATTCATACCATATATGCAGATATGAAACACAGCAACATGGAGGTATTTTAGAGTAAGTCAAACCCGGTTTCTAACTCTAGCTTCACCATTACTAGTACCTGGCAATGGAGACTGATTTAATCTCTCTCATCATGTTATTTAATTGTAAATGGAGGAAACAACAGTTTCTATCTCATAGAGTATGGGAATTCAATGGAATATTCTATATAAACCATGGAGGACAGAGCCTGACACATAATAAGCACTCAAAAGTGTTAACTAATATTATGTTAGATAAATTATTGTGGGTCCATGTTCTAGATAAGATATAGCTCAAACGCTAGTTATTATAGGTCAAATCTATCTCAGGCTTTTCCCATTTTACAGGTCCTTCATCACAGAAGTTTATTAAAGATATGAATGCCCCTAGTATGGAATTCTCCAGGCAAGAATACTGGAGTAAGTAGCCATTCCCTCATCTAGGGGATCTTCCCAACTCGGGGATTGAACCTGGGTTTCCTGCATTGCAGGCAGATTCTTTACCATCTGAGTCACCAGGGAAGCCCTATATTATCACTACAAATAATTTTAATTGCACTCAGCATGTACCTACGTTACAGTTCAATCTGCATTATGCCAAAATTACTTACACATTTGTCTCCTTTCTACACAGAAGGATGGGAGAGCAGAAAGCACAACTGACTCTATCTTATCCAAGGACTAAGACAGTGCCTGCATCTATCTATCTGGAGTCCAGTAAAAGTCAGTTGCATTATACTGAACATACCACCAAAGAGTAAGGCATCCACTTGATCACTGTATCAAAGCAGATGCTGTTGGGTAATGCAACTACTGCTTTCTGTTAGGAGTAGTACCAGAGGCTCAGGTGACGACTGTCTATGAACAGAATAAACATGGGGACAATTAGCTGGCTAGCCTAGTTCAACCCAAGTGAATGTCATTTTGGTCAGGCATTTCAGAATTGCAAAAGACTCTTCTGTATACTAGAAGACAAAGGGTTATCATTCTGAAACTCCAATGGCTTTTTCACTCTTTAGTTCAAAATTAGAGCCCATGTAGACTTTCTTTTGCAATTATCACCTATTGGAAATCTGCTAACACATTTAGTTAGCAATCTAGCTCTTTTCCCGGTTTAAAAAAAATAATAAATAGCTGAGTGCTTTTTTCCTTCCATACATTGATATGAGACCACAAATTTGATCTTCTCTGATATGACAACAGAGACTTGTTTAACAGCAACAAGTCTTCGAAGGCCTGATCTCCTCTCCCCACAAGCTGACTGAGCAGAAGAGGAGACAAGGCACACAGACCTCTTGGCATAAGGACTGAAGCAATGGTCCTGCTTCTGAGAGCTCAGGTGAGTGGACTCTGTCCTTCCTGCCCAGCCACAGTGAGAGAGAATCACAGGGCAGACAACTGTGGGAGGGATGGTGCCAATCCCTGAACAAGCGGGTGTCCTGGCTTCTCTTTGATATGTGACTCCCTATTATTCCTCTCATCCTCACCAATCTTATCAACCTGATTGTTTGATAACCACATCAAAATATAAATGCACAGATTTGTGTGTGTGTGTGTGGACCATGCTTAGAAATTTTCAGAAGAAAGCAAGATGGACCAAGCTGTCAGTATTATCCCTGTCTCAGAGAATCCCTTATGCATGTCACATGGAAATTCAGCTGTCATCACCCTGCCTCCTTCAAGAAGCCTGTACCCTATTCTTCAAAGTGTCAGAGCACATATTAGGCAGAGCAGCAAGTGACTTAACTAAAACACCCTGACAGGTGTGGATAGACTTTACCGCTTCTCCCACACCACACACATGCCACTCACCACTTTAGACATCTCTACTCACTGAAAAGATTTTCCAGTATTCTCTGTCATCAGATATCAGAGACCTTGTTTCCACCTCCACTGAGGCTGTCACTATTCTCTTGAACTTCAACTGGACCCTCAAGCCTATACGACCTCATGATTCCTTTACAGATTATCCCATGGGGTTACCAGAGCCAGTGGAACATACTGGTTATGCATGTAGATTTTGGAGTCAAATAGCTAGACCCAAATCCTGGCTTAGTCACTTATAAGCTATTTGTTTGGGGACAAGTTTCTTAATCTGTCAATACTATAATCCCATTTGGGATGTTCATGAGAGTGCCTGTATCAGGTGATTGCAACCCGTCCTTCACTGTCTCCTGCAGCCTGCTCAGACTCATGTCCACTGCGTTGATGATGCCGTCCAACCATCTCATCCTCTGCTGCCCCCTTCTCCTCCTGCCCTCAGTCTTTCCCAGCATCAAGGTCTTTTCCAGTGAGTTGACTCTTTGCATTAGATGGCCAAAGTATTGGAACTTCAGTTTCAGCATCAGTCCTTCCAGTGAATATTCAGGGTTGATTTCCTTTAGGATTGACTGGTTGGCTCTTCTTGCAGAGTCCAAGGGACTCTCAGGAGTCTTCTTGAGCAACATAATTCAAAAGCACCAATTCATAAGCTTCTTTGTGGTACAATTCTCACATCTGTACATGACTACAGGAAAAACCATAGATTTGAATATACAGATCTTTGTTGACAAAGTGATGTCTCTGCTTTTTAATATGCTATCTACTCTCTAATCCTCCATAAGCACGTAAACCAACTTCTTAAAACCAATCAATTGATATCTCTCCCTCTCTCTCCACACACATACACACACACACACACACACACACACACACACACACACACACACACAGATCCTGTTGTTCTTATTTCTCTGGAAAATCCTGATTACTATAACAGGGGAAGAAGGGTGATATAGGGGTGTATGGGCTTCCCTGGTGGTTCAGTGGCAAAGAATCTGCCTGATAACGCAGAAGACATGGATTCAGTGCCTGGGTTGGAAAGATCCCCTGGAGGAGGAAATGGCAACCCACTCCAGTAATCTTGCCTGGGAAATCCCATGGACAAAGGATCCTGGAAGGTTACAGTCTGAGGGATTGCAAGAATCAGACACAACTAAGCTACTGAGCACAGAAGGGCATGTATTAAAGGGTCCTCCTAACATAGTTTGGGAAATCAGTGAAGGCCTCTTGAAGAAACAACATTTAGGCCAAGATTTACATCACGGGTAAATGTCAGACATGACCAGCGTAAAGGGGAAGTCAAAACTATTCCAGGCAAAGGAAATAGCATTTTCAGTGGCCCTACAGCAAGAGAAGTGCTTTCCAGGCACTAGGAAGTACAGCCTTGGCTGGTTGATGGTCCTTATATGAGAGATGTAACCTCGATGCTTTATTTGGCAGGCCTCGTGCTAAGAAAGTCAAGCATACTGTCATACAGTCGCTCTCAACAGAGGTCGCAGTCAGCCTGATCCAAAGAAAAACACCATACATATTCATCCTTCCTGTTGGCAAAGTTCATGCCCTCCCTCTCTGCACAGGGATGTAATCAGTGAAGTCTGACATAACTCCAGGCTGCAGACACCCAAGAAAATAGCAAAGTCCTTATGAGGAGAGACCTAATTCAACCTCAGAGCAGTCCAGTCAGCAGTCACTCCATTCTGAAACCTGTCAGACTGCGATACTGCTCAAGGCTCTTGTTTTGACATTAACTTGGCACGTTCACATGTCGCCCTCATTGTGTGAACTCCTACTCAGTGTTTTGTAATAACAGCAAAGGCATCAATATTTAAAAACAATCAAATGTATGTTTGGTTTAAATAGGCAGTTGAGCCACCACCGCTTCCCAAAAGTTTTCTATGTTTATTTGCCTGTTATATGTATTTTAAGTTAACCTTTCATATTAGAAGTCTCTTACCTGAATTATTAATAACCACAAAAGGTCAGTAATTCAATGGATCCAAGATTCTACTCTTCTCTCCAAAATATCATAATCTAAGTTACTTTCCCATTTCCTATCCTGCTTTCATCATCAATCCAAAGATGACATAAGATTCTGCAGGTGTATACTAATACATGGTTACCCTCAAAACTGCTCATAAGGTACAAATGCCTTAACAGACATCTCTGTGATGGAGGCAGACTGCTGAACTCATTCACTTTGTTTTCACTCTTCCATTTGGCAAGTGTAGGGGAGGACTTAAACCAGGGGCCTATGAAAATGGCTGAAGTGACACCCAAATTCCACCACATATTTCCTCAGGCCCCATATTTCACTGGGCGTTCCTGGTAGTTCAGATGGTAAAGAATCCAGCTTCAGTGCAAGAGACCTGGGTTCAATCCTTGGGTCAGGACGATCCCCTGGAAAGGGGATGGCTACCCACTCCAGTATTC
This sequence comes from Bubalus bubalis, assembly GCF_019923935.1. NCBI lineage: Eukaryota > Metazoa > Chordata > Mammalia > Artiodactyla > Bovidae > Bubalus > Bubalus bubalis. The sequence goes on along the minus strand of NC_059176.1, from coordinate 29,520,941 downwards.
TTGCTGGAGACTCCCACAGATGGAGGAGCCTGGCAGGCAACGGTCCATGGGCCGCAAAGAGTTGGACAAGGCGGTGACTAAGCACTACATTTCACTACAATAGTATATTTCCTTTTGCTAAGAAATTGATGAATAAGGACTTGTGGAAGTTGTTACATAGGCTAAATTTGCCTACACAGCTCACTGAGGTTGAATAGAACCAGGTTAGTGCAATATTCTCTCTGTGGTGTCAAGGCTGAAAAACGCAAATAAAACAGGATAGTTAGAAAGAGAGTGGGCTAAATAACCAGTCTTGCAGGTAGCTTGAAGAAAGCCACCAGTCTTTGGACAAAATTTTTGAACCAGAATATATCCAAGGAGTAGGTATACCCCTATCATTCACCCTGAAATGCTGACTGTATTCCAAAAGCCCCAAAGTCTCCAAAGGCATGATGTGGCTCTCCATATACTAAACTTGGTAGAGCCCAGGAAACTTTTCCATCCTGCTCTCCTAAATTTTGGAGTTATTCAAAGTTTGAGTAAAAGCAATAACAGACATCTGTGAATTAAATTTAGTATTTTGAAAACCTAATGGAAATATACATAACTAAAATAAACATAAGTACACACACACTAGGCTTTCTTTCATTTTGTTTTGTTTAATTTTTATGGCATTGTATCAAATCAATAACACTGGTTATCATATGTCAATCAAAAACTCTGATTGGCAGTTATCCCTAGTTTATCTTAATAAACAAAGAAAATAAAGCAATTATTACGTGATAAATGCTATTTGTTAAATAAAATTGCTAATGTGTGAAGTCCCTGAGGGGAAAAAATAACAATTTTTTAAAAGGCCTTGGTGATGACAAAGGGAGGAAACCTGGCCCTGACTACACTTGGGCTTCCAACTGTCTGCACAGTCTCCCTGGATTCACTCCATTGGAAAAGATCTAGAGTTAGATCAAGAGACTCTGAATGAGGCACAGGCCAGGCCCGAACAAATCCTTCCTGATCCCCACATGCCTCCTCCTCACCACCTTTGCCAAAGGCCACTTCTACAGCAGAAGTGACCTGGACATTGGAGAAAGAGATTTCAGAGAATGACCAGCATTCTCCTCAGAGTCAAAAGTATAGGAACCCTTTGCAGCTCTCCTCTGAAACATATCTTCAGAGAAGAACTGCGGCATCAAAGGTGGAAATGTATGACTTTTCTTTGGGAGGACACTGCTCATAATCATAGAATGACAGATAACAGTCTCTAAGGATTTTCATCTCATTTTTCAAAGGGGGTCTTGATTCAACCCCAACATTAGAAATGCCATATACCGAGGCAGAACACACAGTGGCTGACTCAAATGAAAACACTCGAACCTAAGTTTCCTTTCAGTATTTGGTCTACTTTAGCCACAGTTACACCAAATAAGCAAAAACACCTCATTTCTGACTTGTCTTAAATTTTGCTAAAGGTGGGTGAGCAGGGCCATCTGAAAGTATGACTGTGATGTCATCAAAGCTGGATTTAGTATCCTTGATGTTTTATCTCTTCACTCCTATCTTTTCCAATATTCTCCAACTCTTCTCCTATCCAAGTGTGTTCCTAGAAAAATATCTTTAAAATCCATATATGTGAAGGTATAAATGATATATATGACTTAATCAATTTTTTAATCTAAGGGTGCTCTTCTCTGGACTGGAGCCAAGATCCAGATGCATTTGGTGAGTGGAGCTGGATGATCTTCTCCACTCTGCCAATTTTCATGTGCATAAGGATGGTTTCCAGGGACTGCATAGAGTCCCTAGGAGGAGTCAGATGAAGTTGATGCACCAAATGGCATGGTCTCTATCTTCACCTGCCTTCCTGCTTCACACACACAAAACCTAGCCTGATTTTGAGTTTCTATTAAGAGAGAGGTTACTGTAAGAAAATGGGAGACCTATGTTTACAAAAGACTGTGTGATGAAGAACTACCATCTCCGCTCTGCTGCAGACCACAGCCTGCGTGGTCAAGACAGCCTCCCAGAGAAAGTGGGGTTGTACTGGAAGGAAGCATTCTTACAGAGGCCTCCAGGACAGAGTCAGTGTCAAGGTCCTTCTACAAGAAGACCAAAACATCTGAGGTGGCTCATTTTAGGGCATATGTGAGACACCATCTGGCCTGAAGACTTCAAAAACAACTAAAGAGTTTTGGATTGAAGATGGGGTGAGAGTTGAAGCCTATGGATGCGCAATTAAAAATTATACCTAATGAATTTTTCCCCATAATTGTAAAAGTTAGAAGTATTTGAGAACCACTGGCCCATGTTGCAGCTTATGTTCACGTCTTGTGGGCCAAATACCTTTTCAGGAAATCTACTTTCATTAATTGTGCCTTCCAAATAAAGTGTTATTAGTAGCATCATAGCCAGAATTTATAGTTTCATCTTATTTTTCATACCTTCTTTCTGTTTTTCAGCTACTAGATGGTATGGCAATAAGTACCTTTGAAATTGACATGTCACTTTCCTTTTGCAGCAATTTAGTCACCTGGTACCAAAGGTTGAATTTAAATAAAATAACTATGACTGTACATTGGCCCTGCCCATTAATGCCAAATGAATGCACTGCTCTATCAGTAAGTAGCAAATTCATTATGGAGTGTTACTCAAGCTCTTACAAATGAGCCACTCGAGTCAGATGGTTCCTCAATCTCGATGTCTGCCTTTGCATGTCATCTACCTAGGAAGGTGATGCTTTGAAATCATGCTAAGAATTTTAATCATGGATATTCTTTGCACATTGTGTAAGATAGGAAAGAAAGTGGACTCCTGCTTCCCCAGACTTCTGTTCAACCCCTGCAGTTTTCCTCACCTTGGATGATATAGTCAAGACTTTGATTCATTTTTCCATATTATAACCATCTCTTTCACAGCTGGGGTGAAGGGAAGGAGAGAGAGTGTTAGATAGCGATAAGGAAAGTCATAATTTAAGGGTCAGAAACCTTTTAAAAGTGGTGCACCAGGGTTTGGGGTTCTTTTCTTCTACTGTGTCCAAGAGAGTGACCCCTTCGTCTATCGTTCCAAGTAAAATCTTGGCCGTGTGCTAGCAGAGCTTGGCCAAAATTGAGGTGCTCACTCTGGTCTTATTAACTATCATTACTCATTCAAAAATTATTGAGTACTAATAGGAATTGTCATTTAATCCTTTAGGCAGCACTAAGAAAAGCAGGCACTATTATTAGTCCCCGCTTTATACAGAAGCAAATGGGAGCTTGAAGAGCATAAATAACCTCATCAATGGTCATACTAGCAATAAGCAGGAGACTTTCAAAACCTGAGTCTGTGTGTTCCCAAACCCAAGTGCTAAAGCCTGTGCTGCTCACCTGCCTGGCAGTTCTTGCAAAGGGAATGAAATCCCTTCTAATCACTGGAGCATCATGCTGATTGATCATGCTGCAGATATGTCTCTTACCCAATCTAAGGGCTTATTTGGGATGTCTTCAGTTCTTATTTTTAAAGTAGCAGTTCCACGACTTGTGCTTGGTGAATGGATCGACTTCCAAAGCCTGAACCTTCATCTACTGTTCCTGAGACCTACCATTCCTCAGTCTCTCCACAGAGGTTGATTTGAACCATTCTTTCTCTCTCCTCTAACGTACCCTTTATGAAATACATGCATATGTGTGTGGTCAGTCCTGTCTGACTCTTTGCAACCCCATTGACTGGAGCCCTCCAGATTCCTCTGTCCATGGGATTTTCCAGGCAAGAATACTGGAGTTGCTTGCCATTTCTTCCTCCAGGGGAAACCCATGTTTCCTGTGTCTACTGCATTTGCAGACAGAATCTTTATCTGTGAGTCACCTGGGAAGACTACCCTTTATGTGTTAAGGGATAATAAAAGTAGGAATTTACTGGTGGCAAAATGCTTTTTCCAAAGGCTAAACCTATAGGAAAAACAAAAATTATGAAAATGGTTATCAAATATATGTACTATTCCATTTAACTTCACAACACCCTCATATAAGGTGAATACCATTAATATCTGTACCAACAACACTCAAACTTTTGTCTCCAAGTTGTTGATGATATCAGTCTACAAATTGTTACTGATTTGCAATAAAATACTACAGAAATTGAGAGCAAATGTTTAGAAACCTGAAAAGCAATTTGATAGAATAACTTTAGTCTTTTGAATTTAAGAATAAAATATTTAAGTATTTCTATAAATTCACTTTTATTGTATATTACAAAAGTATAGGTCTATAGATGGACTGGAAATGTTTTTAAAAACCTGGTCCTTCAGAGAAGACAGCTTGAGAAACACTGGAATTGACTGTATAGCTGTGAGAACCAAGGTTTAATTAGAGAAGTTAATTGCCCAAAGACACATAACCTAAGGAAAGTAGAGTCATAGTTGGACTGGAAGCATAAAACTCTGCTGTAGGTTTCTCTCTTTGAGTGCCTCCTTACAGGCCTACGATATCAACCACTGGGTTTTTTGACTAGCACAGAACCAGGAGGTGAAGAACCAGCAGCACAGTTCATTATTTATGTCAGCCTCTCCTCCACTATTTCCTCCCTCTGTCAGTGAGGTCCCTTGCACTCAGGCCAATGTGGAGCATCAGTCCCAAGCAATTTCTGTCTACTTTGGGGTCTGGGGGCATTATTCTATAAGTACTTCCAGTTATACTCCTTGAGTGAGATGATTTCTGGCTGTTGGATTCTAGAATCCAGATGCTAACTGAAGGACACTTGAGAGACTCTGCACAAGCCACATCAACACTACAGGGCATGAGACAGAGGTCGTACCTTGGTGACATTTCCCCATCCTTTGCCTCACCAAGGGCAAACAATCTTTCCTAATCAGATGGAACATGCTGCAGAGGGTCTCTGTTCTTTCTGAGTACTCAAGTTTCCAGCACACCATTGCTTTAACATTGTCCTTTGACAACCAACATGACTCAGTTATCCAACATCAGTAGAGCTACTTTTTAAGACCTGTCCTCTTGATTTGAAAGTCATTAGAGAAAATATGCCAAGTCAACCAGGAGAAACTTCACCACCAACGGAAATCAAACTTGCAGACAGACTTGTCTATCTTCAGAATCCCTGCTCCCAAACATTGGGCAAACCAGAGAGAACTGAGCTGTCAGAGTATAAACATGTCTGTCTCCTGCCTACTCAAGCTGACAGAATTAACACTCTATGCATAGAGACTGTCTTTTTATTTTTTAAAGGGCCATTAGATGAAACCAAAGGAACAGCCAGATGAAACCAAAAGAACAGCTCCCAAATCATGCTTCTGGGAATCCCAGGGACTCTGGGAAAGTGTCACATGATCAGAGGGAATGGAGGAGGGAAGGAAGGAGAAGTTAGAAAGGTGAAGGGTGGGCCTCTCCCTTCTTTAACTCAAGAAGACTTGATTCTATCTGTTTCTTACTTTAGACTCCTCTGTAAGAGTCAATTTGAAGAAAAGACTCTAATTTTTTTTCTTTGAAAACTACTTATTCACTATAATTTTGTTTCTAAACATTTTGGTTTTATTTAAATCAGCAAGTTTTAAGCCTATTTCAGAATTGAACTGGATTTTTTTTTTTTTTTTTTTTTTTTGTAACTCCAAACTTTTATTTCAGAACTATTTGGCTGTAGAAATGAGTCAGACATCTCATTTTAACTAAGACATTTTTGCCAAACTGAAAAGAAAATATGAATATGCTCTCCTCTTGAAAGAGAGATGCTGCTACAGGATCTGATTTTCCTTTGTTATAATAATTTCTTGAAAGACTTTTCAGGGGAAATTCAATGCTGAAAATTGGGAAGAGAATAGTACTCTATCTCTATTAAAATTTTTATTTGAATTTCAAAAGATGCATTTAAATATTTCACAACTGAAACTATCCTCTGAGGTCTTGGAATGTAGTTAACGAAAAACTTCTAACCTTGGAAGTGATATTCCACTGGGCTCCATCGTCAATTAAGGCCATAGGATGATAATACTATGAAATCCATGCAGAGATATAAGTGGGACAATCTAACCTATGATAATTTAGGTCTGCACCTAGAAACGAACAAATCTAGGTATGAGAGCCATGCCCAAAGATATTTGCCATCTTGAAAAATTCCCAAGATCTAGTTTAAAATTTTGGTTTTTTGTGCAAATATTAGTTTTAAAATGCATATGTTAGTAAACATTAAACTTATTATCATCTTCATAAAACAATCTATACCTCATTAAAAGGTTATTATCCCAAGATTCATTTCTAAAATAATCATAATTATTGCTCTAAATTATGTATGTATATTGGCTGTAATATTCATGGTAATGAATGGGAAAAGAAGTATTATTATACCCACTTTACAAAGAAGGATTCAGGACTATACAAGTTAAATTACTTGCCTAGGACCATTATAGCCAAATAAATGGTAGAACATGGCTCCAATGCATTCTCATACTTTACACTGCATCACATGAGATTTGAATCTGTATGTCTACCTTGAGGATATAAAGGAGGGCATGCATGACCCAGCATCACTTTTACTGGCTGCCTACTATATGCTGGGCTTCCCTGGTGGCTCAGATGGTAAAGAATCTGCCTGCAGTGTGGGAGACCTGGATTCGATCCCTGGATCAGGAAGATCCCCTGGAGAAGGAAATGGCAACCTCTCCAGTATTTTTGCCTGGAGAATCCCATGGATGGAGGAGCCTGGTGGGTACAGTCCATGGGGTTGCAAAAAGTCAGACATAACTGAGCAAGTAACACTATTAGATGCTCAGCACAGGGCAAGACACTTTACACACACCACCCTCTTTAATCCTCACAATGCCAGGTAAGTATTATTATTACCAGTATTAATACCAGGTAAGTATTATTATTACCTCCATTTAACACAGAAAACTGAGGCTTAACATAGTTAAAAAGCACAGGCCACACATTTGAAATATGTATGAAGTTCAGATCTAAAGCCCAGTTCTGTCTGATTTCAAAACATAGACATGACCAAACTTTTACTTCCAAATGAATTCTTTTTTTTAATATAAATTTATTTATTTTAATTGGAGGCTAATTACTTTACAATATTGTATTGGTTTTGCCATACATCAACATGAATCCTCCACGGGTGTACGCGTGTTCCCCATCCTGAACCCCCCTCCCACCTCCCTCCCCATAAAGGAATATATATCTAGTTTCTGATGCTCCCATTGTTTACAAGTTTTCTAAAGCTCATCTTTTGAAATTCTCTTCTTAGAGTGAGTTAGTAAACCACTAAGGAAAAACTGCCCCCTTAAACTCACTTTATACAACAGCAATACCATATTCCAGATGACTTTTGGGTTTTTCAAAAAATCCAATTTTCTCTCAAATTACGATTTGATATTACTAAGTGAAAGTGAAAGTTGCTCAGTCATGTCTGACTCTTTGCAACCCTAGGGACTATACAGTCTGTGGAATTCTCCAGGAAAGAATACTTGAGTGGGTAGCCTTTCCTTCTCCAGGGGATCTTCCCAACCCAGGGATCAAACCCAGGTCTCTCACATTGCAGGTAGATTCTTTACCAGCTGAGCCATAAGGGAAGCCCAAGAATACTAGAGTGAATAGCCTATCCCTTCTCCAGCAGATCTTCCCAACTCAGGAATTGAATTGGGGTCTCCTGCATTGCAGGTGGATTCTTAAACAACTGAGCTATCAGGGAAGCCTGCTATCACTGAGAATTTCCCCCCAAAATATGTCCCTGATTTCAAAGTAACTCTAAGAATGTTTTGAATAGTTATAGCACCATTGGATTAAGTTGATAGTTTCTCTGGGTACTTATTGTGAAGGAACAATGTGCATTTAGGGACATAATTTCTTTAAAATATATATATGTATATGTATATATATCCCACAGCTCATGATTATCTCTCAGTCCCATTGTTCAATCAGCCATCCGTCCTATTTCTGCACTGTGTCTATCCCCAGACATATTTTCTATACCTCTTCTCACAAAATGATTCATTAAAGAAAGTCAGACATCTTATATGAAAGGGGCATCAACCTGTGGAAAGGAATCAGGGGCAGCAATTCTCAAGGAGAATTTTTAATCACCCAGAATACCCTCCATGACAACTCAGGACCCATCCCTTCCTTTTCCCATAGATGAAAAGTCTAACCTGACAAAATGGTCCCACATTCCACTGGAAATGATAGATCACTTTCAATATTTGCCTCCATTTTGTGGGAACCTTCTCAAAGCAGCAGATAAAGCCTATACACCTATAAAGCCATTGAGTATTTTGATTAAAATCAGCTTAACTTTGAAATTTCAAAACACAAATAGAATATCACTTTTGAGCTAAAAATCCTACTAAGTTGGAAGGAGATTGGCATTTAAACAGATGTCACCAGTGTTTTGGGAAATGTAAATTGAGGTACAGATGGTGACTGCTAGGGAGTTAAGAGCATCTGTGTTTCATGGAGAAAAAAAAGCTATATTTGTGAAAAATTTTAAAATAATAACTGAAACTCTTAACTTGATTTTGAAAGAAGACAAGAAAATATCCTCGTTGGATGGCACTATTTGATAAATTTCTTACCATATCAAAAATGACTCAAATTTCTGGATATTAATAAGATTCAAGATGGGGAATTTTACCCTATGTCTTCAGTAAGCCAAAATTAGAACTTCTATCTAAAAGAACAAGTGCAATCTTGGGAAAGACTGCTGATTCTTCTATTTCAGCCAGTTTTGTATCTTAATGTGAGTTCTACGGAAAATATCTGCCATACAGTGGTAAAGAGCAGGGGGTCTGGAGTCAGAGCACCTGAACTCAAAATCTGGCACTGTGGCCTTGTAGCTGTGTAACCATGGAACACATTACTTAATTCCTCCAAGCCTCAGTTTCCTCATTTGCAAAATAAAGATCAAAATAATAGTGCTGCCCTCATGGTATTGTTATGAGGACTAGTGCTTCAGTTCAGTTCAGTTCAGTCGCTCAGTCCTGTCCGATTCTTTGCGACCCCATGAATCGCAGCATGCCAAACATCAACAAATATTAGTTAATATCATTATAGGCTTTCTTCCTAATCCTAATCCTGGGAGATCTACACAGATCTCAGAATCATTGACCTACTACCTCCCCAGGTCCCCACATCCCCACACCCGTCTTGACCTAGCATAAACAATGACCTAGCAATTTGGATCTCATGAATTAGTAAATCCATAGTTCAGGCAGATCATCAATGGTCTAACAAAGGACCTTTGTTATTCTTTCTAATAGGCCTCTAGATATTTCCCATCAAAGAATCAGCCACTCCAAGTACTAACACTTGAAGTTTTTAACTGAAGCCCTTCTTCAAGATGCAGAAAGCTTTTCAGTTTACCAGGATAATTCATAAAGTTAATATTCCCATTAATGTGACAAACATTCTAAAACCCTCAGTGTGCTAAAACAGTTTTGCACTAAAAAGCTAATTTCAAACTAGGAAGAGACTGAATCAATCTCTCTATTTTGTGTATTTGTTTATTTGTGTATTTGCCTTTAAGAATTCTTATGCTCAGTGGCTCATATTAATCCAATTTTTCAATGAGTTTTCTCCTTCAGGGGAAATCAAGAAACCAGAAGGTTAATCAATTCAGTCATACTAAGAAACCATGTAGGAACCATATAGGAATCCAGACTCCAAGGTTAGAGTTTAATGTGCTACACACCCTACCTGATTGGAATGAGTTTATGAATTAGATCCCATACACAAATGGATGCATTTAGCTTCGTTCACAGCACATCCGCAAACTCATTTACCAGATCCATAAGCACTTGTAAACATTGCTAATGGAGTTTGCTAAATGAATATTATAAACGTAATCCAAATGAGCTCTCCATGGAAATTGCAAATCATATGAAAAATATAGTGCATTCAGTTGTAACACATTTCAGGAACGGTATATTTTAGTTAATTGTGTTAGTATATGATACATGGCTAAACGTCATTGCTAGCACCTAGAAAAAAATTAGCTCTTTCTGCTGGCTTAAAACCGTTCAACCTAGGATACTGAATATTATCAAATCCATCAATCAGATGTTCTTTATGGCTAAGGCAAATCATCCAGGTTCATACTGTATCCTTCAGAGAAAGCATCCAGGGCACTTAAGCTTACCTCACTATAGGTAAGCTTCTTTGGTCTGTGAGAATATCAATGTGCATTTTAGTTGCTCAGTTGTGTCCGACTCTTCGCAATCTCATGGGCAGTAGCCCATCAGGAGCCTCTGTCCATGGGATTCTCCAGGCAAGAATACTGGAGTGGATTGCCATTCCATTCTCCAGGGGAACTTCCCAACCCAGGGATCAAACCCAGGTCTCCCACATTGCAGGCAGACTCTTTACCATCTGAGCCACCAGCCAGCTTCCAAAATGGTGACCTGGTGGCCTAAAATTATTACTGCAACTTTCAAGACAGCCTGGTTCACTCTTGGACTTGACTAAAAGCTATCCTCTTTAACTAATAAAAGTACAGAAGAAGTTTTAAACATATGGTAGCCTTTTTTCTTTATTTTTTTCATACTGCCATACTTTCAACTTGAATTCTATAATTTAAGTTGCCTTATTTGAATGAAATTTCTATACTCATGTCACTTCTTGCCCAAAGTACAAGCAAGACATAATCTGAGACTCCCAAAGGTTTTCTTATCTTGATGATGATTTATTTCAGGCATGAGAAAACTAAAAATGCTATTCAAAAATGGGAAGTCTGATGCTTTGAAGAGCTCAGTTCTCTCAAAATGTGAACTTCATTTCTCATTTTAGGGAGTGAGAGACTGAACATACAAATGGACAATGGTCAGGCCATACATAAAAAGAGAAATCTGACTCCTGCAACTTCAAGCAACTTGCCCAGGAAACCAACTCATTATCTACCACTGTTTGCCTCCTACAAGTCAGACTTGTAGGAAGTCATGCTGTTATCTCTAGTAACAACCTGGGAAACCAAACAATAATCCTTGTAACAGTCAGCCCCAAACATGCAGGTCTTAATAACTGACAGCTTCTATAATTTTTATTCCTGCTTCTATCTTAGAATCAACCAGAGAAAAATATGTACTCCTGATTAATCACATAGGATATCTCACATCTAGTTATCCACCTAGCTTACAGCCTGGAAGTTTACAGCTTCCCCATGTCAACAGCCGTCAATCAGAACACATCTGAAGCCTTCCTTTTTTTTTTTTAATTTTATTTTATTTTTAAACTTTACATAACTGTATTAGTTTTGCCAAATATCAAAATGAATCCGCCACAGGTATACATGTGAAGCCTTCCTTTTTGTCCACTATAAAACCTCACCATTCCTCTGCATGCCTTTAAATCTTTACCAAAACACAAATGACAGAAGTAGCTCAACCTCACACTATAGCAAAGGCCTTTGTTCTCATTTGGTTGGTCTTCATTATATCTACAAGAGCAACCCAGATGATGTTTTAGAGATAACAACAAATTCTGAAATGATGTTCATCTAATTTATGGCAAGGACTGTTGAGGTTTATATCCTGGTAGAGATTATCTTTCGAAGTGTTAAAGAGTCTAAATCATTCTGCAAGAAACCATCCCCCAAGATACCATTTATCATATAAATAGATGTTCCAGGAAAAGAAAGTATGAGCCAAGTTAGTGTAAACAATCACATTTCTTAAGTCAGCCTAACTTGATTATTACTCTTGCTACCAAGTACTAGATTCCTCTCTTTTTGAGCTCATCTTGTACATTATTTCTCAGTTCCTCCTTCAAAACAAGTTTTAACAGTCAGGGGCTGAGTGTGTACATACAAAGATAATAATGGAGATAGAAACCCTCATGCTCCACCTCCACCCCCATCCCCACCACCTACCCCTTCACAAGTTAGAAGGCAACCGAGAGAAGAACATCGGTGCCTGACCTTTCCTTTTTTTAGTATCATGTGTTATTTTATCTTTATCTCATTTTATTGTTAACTTGGATGAAGTTCTCAGGCTAAATAGAGACTGGGAAACAACGATAATAATTTATCTTTTGTGGCCAAGAATTGGAATGTACTGAGTAAATAAATATTATAGTGAATAAATCAGAACACTGACCAAAAATCAATGCCCAAGTTTTAGAAAAAATAGGTCAAATTTTATTCATTCACTTATACTGAATAAAATTTGCTTGTGTTTTTTGTCTGTTCAAGTTATTTGATTTTGAACGTTTTTAATCATGCAGTGACCTAGAATTATCATGAATACCAATTATGAACACCAATTACCACTACAAAAGTGAAACACAGACAAGCATCATCTCGAGCCCAAAGACGTTTTCCAAGGAGATGTTCTTTTCTGCCTGCAAAAGATGCCACCAACTTATACTACTTTCAGTGGGCTCAAGACACTATTTGAGGATAAAAATGTCTTGATTACTCAAGTCTAGAAACTACAGTGAAAAATGTGAGTGCTTATTTTCTCTTTAATGGACATACCTGAGATGCTACTGAGAGTCATAAATGCCTATCTTTTATATCTCTACAGAATTTTTGCAATAGGAGATCATTAAATGTGGCATAAAATATTTCCTTCATAATGAAGCTTATCCTAAATTTCTAATCAGTTTAGCTGGCCTTCAGAGCATTTTTCTGTTTCTTCCATTCCATTTTTATGATGAGCTGACAAAAACTCAACATAATATTCTAGACAAGACTGTCAATTTATATAATGGCACCTTAATATTTTCCACATTATTCTCACTCTTCTTCCAGTGACTTATTTTTAGGATTCTTGCACATTGAGCAAAGCTCATGATCTTTTCCTTGGAAGGTTACGGCAAATTCAATATCCATCACTGTGTATGATTAGCTTAAATTGTTCTTTCAGATGTGCATCACCTCACACTTGCCTGCTTCAAATTTCATCTTCATCATATTGCCCAATTACCTGGTTTGGTTAAGTCTTGCTGGAGTCCCTTGTGATTCTTATTGGACTGAAATTTTAGGGTCATTGAATAATATCAGTCCTTTGTTCACCTCATCTTATAGATGGTTAATAAATGTATTCAACAACAAAAATCTCCTCTGATGCAGATCTCTAGGGCATTCTGTTATTAACCTCACTCTGCATCCACAACGGGACCTGACCCCCATTCTCTCAGGGCTCTTCCTGGTCTTTTTAGTCCCTGGTCTGACATCTACCTCTAAGGCTACAATGATGAAGTTTTCTTATCAGTGCTTGGAAGGTAATTTATAAAAACGCCTGTATGGGTCAAAAAAGCTCATATGCACTCCTGGCAGTGTTTGTGTGATCAAAACTTTAAGGAGCAACTGGTGTACACAATACTGTAGACAAAATTATGCTGATGAGTCATTTTTTATTCTGCTCACCTAATTCCTTCTTTTTTTCTTCTTATATGAATAAAATGTTTACTTTCTTTTAGTTATTTATAAGCCTTCTGGGTTCCTCTTATTAAAAGTCTATAGTCTTTGAACCTACCATTTGCCCACCCTATCTCCTTATCTGTTTAGAATAGTAGCTGGATTTGATTTGAAACTTACATAACTTTGAATTGGTTTGTAATTCATACAAAGTGCATTACTTCTATAGAAAGTACACATCCTAAAGAAAAGAATTCAGTTTCAGTATCATCTTGAGAAGTATTCATACTATTGAATGATTCAATATGAGAAGTCAATCCAAAATGTACTCTGATACATACTGGCCAAGCAAGGGAATAAGATGTCTCTTAAATAATTGGTTGTTCACTCCCAAGGCATAGTTTGATTTACATATAAATTTCTAGCAGGATACTCTTAACTGTATAGAACCAAGAGCATTTCTGTGTATATTTGGCTCTCTTTAGATGTTAACTATTAATTTAGATTCACTGGCATTACAACCTTGTTGTCTTGATTGTGCAGAATTCAGCATTGTAGCCATATCTAATGTATGAGTCCTAAGTCTTGCCAGATAAATTCCAACATGCCTTCCTGGTACTCTAAGGTAAGTGGAATCTCACTTAATTATACAACTTTGTGATTTGAAATCACATAAATGAAGTAACAGATTCCACTTATCTTTGAGTTTCTGGCAGTAGTTAAAAGAACTGAGAGGAGGAAGCAGTTTTCCAGACAGGGAATCCAAATCAAAACATGTGTTACACTTTCAAAGATACTAAGTTGGCTAATGGTAAGTCATTTAGTTGCCCAAACTCTCCTCACAGAGGAGTATTCCCTTCATTTCTTAGCTTGTCATTCTGTGAAATAAAATGCATGGATGCAATGGAAGGCTGCCCTTTTAAATTAGGGAAATGAAGCATGGCAAAAGCAAATAAAATAACAATGCTTCATCAAGAAAAGTATTAATACAACCCACAGCTCTCAAATCCCCATCCAAACCTAAAATTGATTATTCAGTTCCACATCCAGATGATGGGATGTTTTTGTTCAGTCACTAAGTAAGTTGTGTCCAACTCTTGGCAACCCCAAGGACTGCAGCACACCAGCCTTCCCTATCCCTCACCATCTCCCGGAGTTTGCTCAAACTCATATCCATTGAGTTGGTGATGCCATCCAGCCATTCATCCTCTGTTCCCCCTTCTCTTCCTGCCCTCAATCCTTCCCAGCATCAGGATCTTTACCAATGAGTCGGCTCTTTGCATCATGTGGCCAAAGTATTGGAGCTTCAGCTTCAGCATCAGTCCTTTCAATGAATATTCAGGGTTTATTTTCTTTAGGACTGACTGATTTGATCTCCTTGCTGTCCAAGGGACTCTCAAGAGTCTTTTCCAGCACGATTTGAAAGCATCAATTCTTCAGTGCTCAGCCTTTTTATAGTCCAACTCTCACATCTGTACATGACTATTGGTAAAATCATAGCTCTGATTATATGGACGACCTTTGTCAACAAAGTGATGTCTCTGCTTTTAATACACTGTCTAGGTTTCAGGCTAATTTGTGCCTGCTATTTCAAAGCTTTGATATATTGTGATATCTTCCTTTGTGTTGTTGTTATTTTAGTCACTAAGTCATGTCTGACTCTTTTGCAACCCCATGGACTATAGTCTGCCAGGATCCTCTGTCCATGGGATTTCCCAGGAAAGAACACTGGAGGGGGCAGCCATTTCCTTCTCCAGGGCATCTTCCCAACCCAGAGATCGAACCTATATCCCCTGCATTGGCAGGCAGATTATTTACCACTGAGCCACCAGAGATGCCTTGAAATTTTCCTTAGTAAGTTAATAAATACATTTATGGGTATTTGGAGAAATGGTTAAATTGTCATTTGGTCAATGGTTTCCATATTTGGAAAAATGGCCACTGAGCACTAGCATTGCCACTACTAGTATAAGCCCAGTACTTTTGGATTGTGCAGAGTGAAAAATCAAATCAAGTCAAGGCAGCAGACCCCTAAAAGAAGGTGAATTTCTCAGAGGTGGATATTAACTTCAGTGAAGATACCATGTCTTACATTTATTTCCTTTATTTCCCTGTAATTCCAAGCATTTGGTTGAACAAACAGCTCCTTTAGTGAGTTAGACGAGCTTGTGCCCAACTTGGCCATTCATTGATTCATTCAACAAAGATCAATAACTGCCATTATATGGCATAGGTATAAATTTTGAGCAGGTATCAGAACTGAGTAAAAGTGCACCCTTAGAGCCTAAGTTGTCTGGGTTTCTTATCCTAATTTTGCTCTGATGTTTCTATGATTTTTCTCTTTTATATATCCTGAAGATTGTTATCATACAGAGAAAAGTAGTCAGATATTTTACTTCCTCTTGTTGGATTTTTCCCTTGCCTTTTTCACCTCTTTCATGGAGCATGTAGTCATGCTAACCAAACGTAAAATGCAACAGCATGGAGAACATGTTTTGGCTTTGGCTAACCCCCAACAGTTTTAACAGCCATTGATGATATTCACACAAAAACCTGGCTGATGTCACCCATTCTTGGCATCAGGATCTCTGAAATTATCGGTTCTAGTGAATTTCTATTTTCAAAACTATTTAGTGAAATGAAAAGTGTTTCACCATCAGGACATTATTCTTTAATTATAAGGTCTTATTGAGTCTCACGTGTCATCTCAAAGAGATGGGGGCAAAGGAGGAGAAGCAACATAAGTTAATACTTTCCATGTCGCTGGAGAGGCAGGAATTAGGAGGTGAATCCATTTTCCCTTTGCAATGATTACATTTTAGCAGAGATTTTTTTGTTTTCAATTTGAATTGGAAGCATGCAAAATCACTTGGATTATTGATCCTACTAAGCTAGTTCTTTCTTATGAAACTTATGTTATCATATTAAGGCTCTTTAACCTTTTTTTTCTGATTAGTCAATAAATCTTTGGTACTTATGATGAAAATCGTGCCAATTACTCCTATCTATAATACATGATTTGGGGAATTCCGCGGTGCTCCAAGGGTTAGAACTCTGTGCTTTTAATGCCAGGGGCATGTATTCAATCCTGGTTGGGAAATTAAGATCCCACAAAGCCGTGTGCTATGTGCTAAGTCTCTTCAGTCATGTCTGACTCTTTGTGACCCTATGGATGGTAGCCCACCAGACTCCTCTATCTATGTGATTCTTCAGGCAAGAACACTGGAGTGGGTTGCCATGCTCTCCTCCAGGAGGTCTTCCCAACCCAGGGATCAAACCCACATCTTCTGTGTCTCCTGCACTGGCAGGCAGTTGCTTTACCACTAGTGCCACCTGGGAAGCCCTACAAAGCTGTGAGCCATCGTCAAAAAAAATAAAGAAAAAAAATATATATATAATACATGATTTGATTACATTTTGTCATCTTACTATATAAAACTATATTATTTTTAAAAATTCAAACATTTTCTAAACATTAAGATGTATCACTACTCCCAAAGTCCTAACTAGAATTGCTCTACATATTAAAGCCATTATTCTACATATTAAAACCATTATTTCTTCCCTGATCAAGACTCTCTCAAAGTCTAAGAGGGACTCATGAATTGCATTTTCCCCAGTTATCTCTTTCCTAATCTCTGGCCATTATTTTCATCTCCTTGCTATTAAAAATTTCCCTTGTTGAGTATTTTTTAACCTTTTCCAACTTAGTTCAGTTCAGTTCAGTCGCTCAGTCGTGTCTGACTCTGTGAGCCCATGAACCGCAGCTCGCCAGGCCTCCCTGTCCATCACCAACTCCCAGAGTCCACCCAAACCCATGTCCATTGAGTCGGTGATGCCATCCAACCATCTCATCGTCTGTTGTCCCCTTTTCCTCCTGCCCTCAATCTTTCCCAGCATCAGGGTCTTTTCCAATGAGTCAGCTCTTTGCATCAGGTGGCCAAAGTATTGGAGTTTCAGCTTCAGCATCAGTCCTTCCAATGAATATTCAGGACTGATCTCCTTTAGGATGGACTGGTTGGATCTCCTTGCAGTCCAAGGGACTCTCAAGAGTCTTCTCCAACACCACAGTTCAAAAGCATCAATTCTTTAGCACTCAGCTTTCTTTATAGTCCAACTCTCACATCCACACATGACTACTGGAAAAACCATAGCCTTGAATAGACGGACCTTTGTTGACAGAGTGATGTCTCTGTTTTTCAACATGCTGTCTAGGTTGGTCATAACTTTCCTTTCCAACTTAAGCAACCTGTATATTAGACAGGAAAGGATATGGAAAACTAAAGAATACCTGCCAAAAAATGAGGAATGGAGAAAAAGAGGAAAGCAAACAAGAACGGAAGAAATGTTTTGAAAGCTTGTTTCTGGTGGCTTTGATAAATACTTAAGAATACTGACTTTCTGTTTCTGAATTCACTGGAGTTGCCTACCAAGAATGGCTGGAGTCCAGAAAGTGGCCATTGGGCCTCTGGCCCTCTTCTTGTCTATCACTGTATTTATGTAGAATACTGAAGTAGTGTTACTGAACACTTAGAATCCTCTCCTTGTTCTACTGCCTTAATTTGAACTCAAAAATGGTGGGAGGAAGGAGGAATTAGGAAATACAAAGTGGGAGAAAAAACACATTGAATGGACCTTTGCCTTTTAAAAGCATCATGAAGGGTTCTCCTTATGATTTCCTGAAGTCTGTTCATCATCTCTTCAGAAATTTATTTTCAAATACAGATGCAGGACTTTCCTGGTGGTCCAGTGGTTAAGAATCCAGCTGCCAATGCAGGGGATATGGATTCAATCTCTGGTCAAGGAAGATTTCACACGCCGTGGGGCAACTAAGCCTGTGTGCCACAACTATCGAGCACTTTAGGGCCTTTGAGCAGCAACTACTGAGCCCACATGCCCAGAGATCGTGCTCTGCAACAAGAGAAGGCACCACAATGAGAAGCCCACACACCACAACTACAGAGCAGCCCCTGCTGGCTGCTACTAGAGAAAGCATGTGCACAGCAACAAAGACCAAGCACAGCCAAAAACACATTTTTTTTAAGATGCAAACCAGTACAAGAACATTCCATCTGCTTCTTAGAACTTAGAACAAATCCCGGTGGCATCTGATATTGGGGAAGAATAATAAATGGAACTATATAAAGTTTCAAATATAACATGAAATTGTAATAGTATAAACTATGTCAATAGGTTTTCCATGTTAAGTAGTAATATATCATCATCAATATAATATTGATGTAGTAATATATCATCCTTTTTCTAAAGTTCTTAAAACTGAGACAAAACTCTACCCTAAAACAAAAGAAAAAGTAAGTGACGACTACCTGCAGCCATTTGCTCCTGATTTTCTGACCAACCTGTGCTGTGTTGGAGCTCTACCCCATCCCCATTTCGAGTGTTGGAATCAAGAATGACTCTGTTACCTGGAAACAATGTCAAGGTGTTGAGTGTCATAAAGCAAGGCAGCTTATATTATTGAGTTTGTATCTCAAATATCCTCAGTTTTATCAACCATGGAAATCATCTCATGACAAGAAAGTGAAGAGGAATGAAGTAAAGTTTTTTTAATTTATTTTTTATTGAAGGATAATTGCTTTACAGAATTTTGCTGTTTTCTGTCAAATCTCAACATGAATCAGCCATAGGTATACATATATCCCCTCCCTTTTGAAACTCCTTCCCATCTCCCTTCCCATCCCACCCCTCTAGGTTGATACAGAGCCCCTGTTTGAGTTTCCTGAGCCATACAGCAAATTCCCATTGGCTATCTCTTTTACATATGGTAATGTAAGTTTCCATGTTACTCTTTCCATACATCTCACCCTCTCCTCCCCTCTCCCTATGCCCATAAGTCTGTTCTCTAGGTCTGTTTCTCCATTGTTGCCCTGTAAATAAATTCTTCAGTACCAGTTTTCTAGATTCCATATATATGCATTAGAATACGGTATTTATCTTTCTCTTTCTGACCCACTTCACTCTGTGTGATAGGTTCTATGTTCATCCACCTCATTAGAACTGACTCAAATGCATTCCTTTTTATGTCTGAGTAATAGTCCACTGTGTATATGTACCACAACTTTTTTATCCATTCATCTGTCGATGGACATCAAGGTTGCTTCCATGTTCTAGCTATTGTAAATAGTGCTGCAATGAACATTAGGGTACATGTGTCTCTTTCAATTTTGGCTTCCTCAGGGTATATGCCTAAGAGTGGGTTGCTGGGTCATATGGTGATTTTATTCCTAGTTTTTTAAGGAATCTCCATGCCATCTTCCATAGTGCCTGTACCAATTTACATTCCCACCAACAGTGCAAGAGTGTTCCCTTTTCTCCACACCCTCTCCAGCATTTATTGTTTGTAGACTTTTTGATGAGGGTGATTCTGACCAATGTGAGGTGATATCTCATTGTAGTTTTGATTTGTATTTCTCTAATAATGAGCTATGTTGAATATCTTTTCATGTGTTTGTTAGCCATCTGTATGTCTTCTTTGGGGAAATGTCTGTTTAGGTCTTTTCCCCACTTTTTGATTGGGTTGTTTGTTTTTCTGGTATTGAGTTGTATGAACTGCTTGTATATCTTAGGAATTAATCCTTCATCTGTTTTTTCATTTCCTATTATTTTTCTCCCATTCTGAGGGTAGTCTTTTCACCTTGCTTATAGTTTTCTTTGCTGAGCAAAAGCTTTTAAGCTTGATCAGGTCCCACTTCTTTACTTTTGTTTTTATTTCCATTACTCTTGGAGGTGGGTCATACAGGATCTTGTTTTGATTTATGTCATTGAGTGTTCTGCCTATGTTTTCCTCTAAGAGTTTTATAGATTCTGGTCTTATATTTAGGTCTTTAATCCATTTTGAGGTCATCTTTGTGTATGGTGTTAGGAAGTGTTCTAATTTCTTTCTTTTACATGGAGCTGTCCAGTTCTCCCAGCACCACTTATTGAAGACGCTGTCTTTGCCCTATTGTATATTCTTGCCTCCTTTGTCATATATGAGGTACCAACAGGCACATGGGTTTGTTTCTGGGTTTTCTATCTTGTTCCATTGGTCTATATTTCTGTTTTTGTGCCAGTAACATACTGTCTTGATGACTGTAGCTTTGTAGCATAATCTGAAGTCAGGAAGGTTGATTCATCCAGCTCCATCCTTCTTTCTCAAGACTGCTTAGGCTCTTCCGGGTCTTTTGTGTTTCAGTATGAATTGTGGCAATTTTTGTTCTAGTGCTGTGAAAAATGCCATTGGTAATTTGATCAATCAGTCAGTTCAGTCGCTCAGTCGTGTCCAACTCTTTGCGACCCCATGAATCACAGCACACCAGGCCTCCCTGTCCATCACCAACTCCTGGAGTTTACTCAAACTCATGTCCATTGAGTCGGTGATGCCATACAGCCATCTCATCCTCTGTCGTCCCCTTCTCCTCCTGCCTCCACTCCCTCCCAGGATCAGGGTTTTTTTCCAATGAGTCAACTCTTTGCATGAGGTGGCCAAAGTATTGGAGTTTCAGCTTCAGCATCAGTCCTTCCAATGACCACCCAGGACTGATCTCCTTTAGGATGGACTGGCTGGGTCTCCTTGCAGTCCAAGGGACTCTCAAGAGTCTTCTCCAACACCACAGTTCAAAAGCATCAATTCTTCAGTGCTCAGCCTTCTTCACAGTCCAACTCTCACATCCATACATAACCACTGGAAAAACCATAGCCTTGACTAGACGGACCTTTGTTGGCAAAGTAATGTCTCTGCTTTTCAATATGCTATCTAGGTTGGTCATAACTTTCCTTCCAAGGAGTAAGCGTCTTTTAGTTTCATGGCTGCAATCACCATCTGCAGTGATTTTGGAGCCCCCAAAAATAAAGTCTGACACTGTTTCCACTGTTTCCCCATCTATTTCCCATGAAATGATGGGACCAGATGCCATGATCTTAGTTTTCTGAATGTTGAGCTTTAAGCAAATAAAGTCTGACACTGTTTCCACTGTTTCCCCATCTATTTCCCATGAAGTGATGGGACCAGATGCCATGATCTTAGTTTTCTGAATGTTGAATTTTAAGCCAACTTCTTCACTCTCCTCTTTCACTTTCATCAAGAGGCTTTTGAGTTCCTCTTCACTTTCTGCCATAAGGGTGGTGTCATCTGCATATCTGAGGTTATTGACATTTTTCCTGGCAATCTTGATTCCAGCTTGTGCTTCTTCCAGCCCAGCATTTCTCATGATGTACTCTGCATATAAGCTAAATAAGCAGGGTGACAATATACAGCCTTGACGTACTTCTTTTCCTATTTGGAACCAGTCTGTTGTTCCATGTCCAGTTCTAACTGTTGCTTCCTGACCTGCCATATAGGTTTCTCAAGAGGCAGGTCAGGTGGTCTGGTATTCCCATCTCTTTCAGAATTTTCCACAGTTTATTGTGATCCACACAGTCACTCTGTAGACTGAGTTTCATAGTATAGTCATTTTCACAATATTGATTCGTCCTACCCAGGAACATGGAATATCTCTCCATCCATTTATGTCATCTTGATTCTTTTAATTAGTGTCTTATAATTTTCTGTGTACAGTTCTTTTGTTTCCTTAAGTAAGTTTATTCCTAGATATTTAATTCTTTTTGTTGCAATGGTGAATGGGATTGATTCCTTAATTTCTCTTTCTGATTTTTCATTGTTAGTATATAGAAATGCAAGTGATTTCTGTGTATTGATTTTGTATCCTGCAACTTTGCTAAATTCACTGATTAGCTCTAGTAATTTTCTGAAACTGTCTTTAGGGTTTTCTATGTACAGTATGTCATCTGCAAACAGTAAGAGCTTTACTTCTTCTTTTCTGATCTGGATTCCTTTTATTTCTTTTTCTTCTCTGATTGCTGTGGCTAGGACTTCCAGAACTTTGTTGAATAATAGTGGCAAAAGTGGGCACCCATGTCTTGTTCCTGATCTTAGGGGGAGCGCTTTCAGTTTTTAACCATTGAGAATAATGTTTGCTGTAGGCTTATCATATATGGTCTTTACTATGTGAAGTAGGTTCCTTCTGTGCCCATTTTTTTTAAGACTTTTAATCATAAATAGGTGCTGAATTTTGTCAAAGGCTTTTTCTGCATCTATTGAGATTACCATATGGTTTTTATCTTTCAATTTGTTAATATGGTGTATCACATTGATTTATTTGTGTATACTGAAGAATCCTTGCATCCCTGGAATAAACCCAACTTGATCATGGTGTATGAGCTTTTTGATGTGTTGCTGAGTTCTGTTTGTTAAATTTTGTTGAGAATTTTTGCATCTATGTTCACCATAGTTCTCTTTTTCGTGTGCTGTCTTTGTCTGGTTTTTGTATCAGGATGATGGTGGGCTCGTAGAATGAATTTGGAAGTATTCCTTCCTCTGCAATTTTTTGAAAGAGTTTTAGAAGGATAGGCATTAGCTCTTCTCTAAATGTTTGATAGAATTCTCCTGTGAAGCGATCTAGTCCTGGGCTTTTGTTTTCTGGTAGACTTCTGATCACAGCTTCAATTTCAATGCTTGTAATTGGGCCACTCACAATTTCGGTTTCTACCTGGTTCAGTCTTGGAAGATTGAACTTTTTAAAAAATCTGTCCTTTTCTTCCAGGTTATCTATTTTTTTGCCATTTAGTTGTTCATAATAGTCTCTTATAATCCTTTGTATTTCTGCATGGTCTGTTGTAACCTCTCCTTTTTCATTTCTAATTTTGTTGCTTTGACTCTTCTCTCTTTTTTTCTTGATGAGTCTGGCTAAAGGTTTGTCAATTTTGTTTATCTTCTCAAAGAACCAGCTTTTAGTTTTATTAATCTTTACTATTGTTTCTTTTATTTCTATTTTCATTTATTTATGCTTGGATCTTTGTGATTTTTTTTTTCCTTCTACTAATTTTGGGTGTCTTTGTTCTCCCTTTTCCGGTTGTTTTAGGTGTAAAGTTAGGTTATCCAATGTTTTTCTTGTTTCTTGAGGTAGGATTGTACTGCTATAAACTTCCCTCTTAGAATTGCTTTTGCTTCATCCCATAGGTTTTGAGTTGTTATGTTTTCATTGTCATTTATTTCTAGAAATTTTTATTTCCCTTTTGATTTCTTCAGTAACCTGTCGGTTATCTTAAAATGGGTTGTTTAATCTCCATGTGTTTGTGTTTCTTACACCTCTTTTCTTGTAATTGATATCTAGTCTCATAGCATTTTGGTTGGAGAAGATATGATTTCAAATTTCTTTAATTTACTGAGGTTTGATTTGTGACCCAAGATGTGGTCCATCCTGGAGAATGTTCCATGTACACTTGAGAAGAAGGTGTATTCTTCTGCATTTGGATGGAATGTCCTGAAGATATCAATGAGATCCATCTCACCTAAAGTATCATTTAAGACTTGTGTTTCCTTATTAATTTTCCATTTTGATGACTGTCCATTGGTGTGAGTTGGGTGTTAAAGTCTCCCACTATTATTGTGTTACTGTCAATCTCTCCCTTTATGTCTGTTAGTGTTTGTCTTGTGTATTGTGGAGCTCCTATGTTGGGTGCATCAGTTCAGTTCAGTTCAGTCGCTCAGTCATGTCCGACTCTTTGCAACCCCATGAACTGCAGCACGCCAGGCCTCCCTGTCCATCACCAACTCCTGGAGTTCACCCAAACTCATGTCCATTGAGTTGGTGCTGCCATCCAGCCATTCATCCTCTGTCGTCCCCTTCTCCTCCTGCCCCCAGTCCCTCCCAGCATCAGAGTCTTTTCCAACGAGTCAACTCTTCACATGAGGTGGCCAAAGTATTGGAGTTTCAGCTTCAGCATCAGTCCTTCCAATGAACACCCAGGACTGATCTCCTTTAGGATGGACTGGTTGGATCTCCTTGCAGTCCAAGGGACTCTCAAGAGTCTTCTCCAACAACACAGTTCAAAACCATCAATTCTTCAGCGCTCAGCTTTCTTCACAGTCCAATTTCTCACATCCATACATGACCACTGGAAAAACCATAGCCTTGACTAGACGGATCTTTGTTGGCAAAGTAATGTATCTGCTTTTTAATATGCTAGATATTTACAATTGTTTTTTTTTTTAAACTTTACATAATTGTATTAGTTTTGCCAAATATCAAAATGAATCCACCACAGGTTGTTATGTCTTCCTGTTGAACTGATCCCTTGATCATTATGTAGTGTCCTTCCTTATCTCTTGTAATCTTCTTTATTTTAAGGTCTATTTTTGTATGATATGAGTATTGCTACTCCAACTTTCTTTTGCTTCCCATTTGCATGGAAAATATTTTTCCATCCACTCATTTTCAGTCTATATGTGTCTTGAGGTCTGAAGTGGGGTTCTTGTAGACAGCATATTCATGGCTCTTGTTTTTGTAGCCATTCAGCCAGTCTGTGTCTTTTGGTTGGAGCATTTAATCCATTTACATTTAAAGTAATTATTGATATATATGTTTCTATTGCCATTTTCTTAATTGTTTGGGGTTGATTTTGTAGATCTTTTTTCTTCTCTTGTAGTTCTTGACTATGTAAGTCCCTTTAACATTTGTTGTAAAGCTGGTTTGGTGGTATTGAATTCTCTTAACTTTTGCTTGTCTGAAAAGCTTTTTATTTCTTCATCAATTTTGAATGAGATCCTTGCTGGGTACAGTAATGTTGGTTGTAGATTTTGCCCTTTCAGTACTTTAAATATATCTTGCTATTCCCTTCCAGTCTGCAGAGTTTCTGCTGAAAGATCAGCTGTTAAATGTATGGGGTTTCCCTTGTATGTTACTTGTTGCTTCTTCCTTGCTGCTTTTAACATTCCTTCTTTGTGTTTAGTCTTTGTTAGTTTGACTAGTATGTGTCTTGGCGTGTTTCTCTTTGGGTTTATCCTGTATGGGACTCTTTGTGCCTCTTGAACTTGATTGACTATTTCCTTTTCCATGTTGGGGAAAATTTCAACTATAATCTCTTCAAAAATTTTCTCATACCCTTTTTTTTCCCCCTTCTTCGCCTAGGACCCCTATAATTTGAATGTTGGTGCATTTGATTTGGTCCCAGAGGTCTCTGAGACTGTCTTCACCTTTTTTCATTCTTTTTACTTTATTCTGCTCTTCAGAAGTTATTTACACAATTTTATCTTCCAGCTCACTGATTCATTCTTCTGCTTCAGATATTCTGCTATGATTCCTTCTAGAGTATTTTTAATTTCAGTAATTGTGTTGCTTGTCTCTGTATGTTTATTATTTAATTCTTTTAGGTCTTTGTTAATTGATTCTTGCATTTTCTCCATTTTGTTTTCAAAGTTTTTGATCATCTTTACTATCATTAATCTGAAATTCAGGTAGTTTGCTTATTTCCTCTTCATTTATTTGGACTTCAGTGTTTCTAGTTTGTTCCTTCATTTGCACAGTATTTCTCTGCCTTTTCATTATTATTTTTTTTTAAGTTATTGTGTTTGAGGTCTCCTTTTTCCAGGCTTCAAGGAAAGTTGAATTCTTTCCCTGAAGAAGGTTGAATTCTTTCTTCCTTTTGGTTTCTGCCCTCCTAAGATTGGTCCAGTGGTTTGTGTAAACTTCATATAGCTTCAAGATTTGTGCTAAGTTTTTGTTTGTTTTTCCTCTGATGGGCAAGGCTGAGTGAGGTGGTAATCCTGTCTGCTAATGACTGGGTTTGTATTTTTGTTTTGTTGTTTGGATGAGGCATCCTGCACAGAGTACTACCAGTGGCTGGGTGATGCCAAATCTTGTATTCAAGTGGTTTCCTTTGTGTGAGTTATCACTATTTGATACTCCCTAGGGTTATTTCTCAGAGAAGGCAATGGCACCCCACTCCAGTACTCTTGCTTGGAAAATCCCATGGACAGAGGAGCCTGGAAGGCTGCAGTCCATGGGGTCGCTGAGGGTCGGACACGACTGAGCGATTTCACTTTCACTTTTCACTTTCATGCATTGGAGATGGAAATGGCAACCCACTCCAGTGTTCTTGCCTGGAGAATCCCAGGGACGGCAGAGCCTGGTGGGCTGCCGTCTATGGGGTCGCACAGAGTCGGACACGACTGAAGCGACTTAGCAGCAGCAGCAGCAGGGTTATTTCTCTGGTAGTCTAGAGTCTTGGAGTCAGTGCTCCCATTCCAAAGGCTCAGGGCTTGATCTCTGGTCAGGAACAAAGATTCCACAAGTGGTTTGTATGACATTAAGTGAGATTAAAACAGATATCCAAAAATAAGAAATCAAAGATGAACCCCAGACAAATGGCTGTTACAAAACCAGGCAAATAATAATTAAAATAATGGAATATACACATATACACCCATTAGCAAAGTCAAAACAGTCCAACAAAAATACAGTATATTGACCTAGTGAACAAAGGAAATTAAAAATTATATTCACCTGTTAAGAACAAAACTAACTTAAGCACAAACTGGAAAACAAAACTAATGCAAGGTGCCAAGTAGGGAATAAAGCAATGGAAACTAAACTAACAAATATCTTGAGAGGAAAGGAAAGAAAGAAAAGAAAGAAAGTAAGTCAAGAAAAGTTAAACAGAGGTATATGAAGAAGATTTATATTCATTAAAGATTAACTGCAAGAGGAAAAGAACAGTAGGAAAGGCAAACAAAGGAATAAATGTAGAAAAAATAATAGGTTTAAAAAATTAAAATTATAAAAAAAGAGAAAAGAAAAAATGGAAGAAAAAAGAAGGAAAAAAAAACGGAAAACTCCACAGAACTGCAAAAGCCCAGTGTACAGGCAGAGGTTTATAACAACAATAGAAAGTGTGACTCAATATACACATATACATATACATCCATAAGCAAAATCAAAATAGCCCAACAAAAATAAAGTACAATAAATTGCCCCGGTGAACAAAAGAAACCAAAAATTATATCTACCAGAACAAAGCTAATTAAAGCACAAACTGGAAAACAAAACTAAAGCAAGGTGTCAACTGGGGAATAAAGCAATGAAAATAAAACTAACAAATACATTGAGAGGAAAAGAGAGAAAGAAAGAAAGAACAGATGTGCAAAGTTAAATAGAGGTAGATAAAGAAGATTTATATACATTAAAGGTTAACTGCAAGGGGAAAAGAACAGTAGGAAAAGCAAACAAAGGAATAAATGTAGAAAAAAATAACAACAGGTTCAAAAAATTAAAATTAAAAAAAGAGAAAAGAAAAAAACGAGGAAAACTCCACAGACATGCAAAAGCCCAATGTAGAGGCAGAGGTCTATGACAATAAAAAATGTGACTGAGGGAAAAAAAAAGTTCAAAAGCTTAATTGGATTTCTTAGTGCCAATAAAATCGACAACTACAAATGGGGGGTGGGGGGGTGGGAAGGGGGGAAAAATCCAAAGAACAAGTCAAAAAACAAGAATAATAAGTGTTTTTCTTGAGTCACTGCTGTCAGAGTCCTTTCCTTCGCTGCGAGTCATAGTTCACCTTACCTCCCTAGGATGCCCTCCAAAACTGTGCTGATCTCTGGACCTGCTGTGGGCCCAGATCAGATTCTAATCTGGTCCTACTCCTGTGAGTTGTTGCCTCCAATGTCCACAGCTATCAGAGCTAGTGTTTTTTCTTTGTGGGAGTTCTGAATGGCCTTTTATATATTCCATAGACATAGAGTCTGCTTAGTTGATCATGTGGATGTAAGTTGCAGCTTGTACAGCTGGTGGCAAGGTTTTGGGTCTTCTTCCTTAGCCACTCTGTCCCTGGGTTTCAATTGTGGTTTTATTTCCACCTCTACACGTGGGTCGTCCACTGGGGTTTAGCTCCTGAGGCTGCCCTGGAGGGCTTGGGTTTGTCCCTGTGAGGGCCAGGTATGGAGGTGATGCAGCTGCTTGGGTCGCAGGGGTTCTGGCATCACCAGGTACTCAGAGGAGTTGGCAGCTAGGGTAGCAGGAAATACAGTGCTCTAGAAGGGTATGGCAACCAGTATTGGCCAATATGCTCCAGTATTCTTGCCTGGAGAACCCCTTCTCTGACAGAGAAGCCTGGCCGGCCACAGTCTACAGGGTTGCAAAGAGTTGGCCACCACTGAAGCGACCCTGCACGCATAGACGCAAGACATTTTTTGCCTGTGGCAGCTCTGCCCCAATGAGAGTTGAGTGTGATGATGGTGCAGCTGTTTGGCTTGCAGGGACTCTGGCGGCGCCAAGTGTGCAGGGACATGGACTGCCTCTGCCACAGGAGGTATGGCTCTCTCAGAGTCTTTTTCGAGCCTCTTGTAGCTGGCGATCAGAAGGCCTCTGTGGCTCATCTTTCTCCATAGCTCCGCCCCATTCAGGCACTTAGAGGGAGCCCTTTCCTGGGGTTCTTCTATGTTGTTCAGTGCATCAGGCACTTAAAGGGGCACTCTGAGTGGGGTCCTACTCTGTATTTCAGCACATCAGTCACTGAAATGCGTACTCTGGGTGGGGTCCTACTCTGTAGTTCAATGCATCAGGCATTTGATGGGCCAGCCTCTCTATTGTTCAGCTGCTGATGCTGGCGTGTGGGGAGAGAGGGGCTATGGTGATGACTCCACCCACTAGGCATGACTCAGCAGTATCGCCTTGCTTCCATGGTTGCCTGGCTTTCTTACACAGGCATTTTCCACCACGATCTCCTCTCTCACATCCCTTCGATCAGTCTCTCCACAGTCAACAGAAGCCCTCACCCTGGGATTGCTCCACAATCCCTAAACTCCAGCTTCCAGCCCCTGCGCCTTCCAGGAGACCAGCATTCCTGTCCGGGGAATGTATGGCTGTGGCAAGGACTGTCTGATTCTCATTCCATTTAGGCTGCCACAGATCAGCTGTTTCACTCTCAGCCTTAAATGTTTCTCCTCTGACTCAGACAATTGCCCAGATGTGGGGATCCGGACCCCTGCTTCAGTTCCCCCACCCGCTGAGGGCAGGTCCAATCCTACTAACACTCCTGTTTTTCCCCCTAGTTCTTTCATCCTACTGAGTTTTGCGTGGGTCTATATACTTTTTTCCACTAGTCAGGTCCTCCTGGCCACTCTCAGCTGGTGTTCTGCGTGCACTTTTGCGTCTGAAGGTGTATTCCTGATGTATCCGTGGAGAGAGATGTACTCCACATCCACCTACTCCTCCACCATCTTGTTCTCCTTTTTTTTTTTTTTTAAATAAGGCAGCACTGAATGAGCTAAACAGTGAACAGTTTAGCAGCAAAAAATCAGTGATGATATATGCAGTAAGAACAAAAATAACTACAAAACCTGTATTTGTAAATGATCCTACTCAAAATAAAACGGCTGTAAAGTTGCAAGGAAATAATACATAAAACTATCTGCAGTGCTTTCAATTATCCTTAATACTGTTCAGAATGGGTAAATCATCCTCTTTCAAATTTGGGTCACTTACGAAAGAAGCCAAAATGTAGGCTTGATGGTAAGCAGATGAAATAAAGGGTTGATTGACACCTAGCAAAGACTTGGTGAGTTGAGCCATTAAGTTACCTTATTTTAAAGACCCCCATACACCTAGTCCATTCTGAAAAAAAAGTTTTTGTTTTTGTTTTTTTTTAACAAAGAAATTGCTATAAAATATACACTGACTGTAAGTAAGTTTGACTAGGGAAAAACAATAGTGACATTAATTAAGCCCATCAGCTCAGACCTTCATTGATGTAACTTGAACTGCTTATTTTTTAATGAACACAAGAGGCTTTCATAAAGTTTCAAGAAATCATCAAATACTCATTGTCTTTCAGGTTTTTACAAACTAATTTCTAACATGTTTTCCTGAAATACTGTGCTTCTGAATTAAAACAAACCTCAGTACAATGTAAGCTGGTTCAGTGTAGGTTATTTCAAGGCTCTGAAATTATTATTAATCATTTGCTTTGGCTATAAATGTGGTGACCCAGTGCCCTGATTTTAGTCAACATCTCACAAAAAGCCAATTTAGTTACTTGATTAAAAAAAAAAGTTCTAGTAGAGTATGAATAGTAAATATTTCTATTCAAAGTGTGAGCCACAAACATGTTTTCTTAACAGTTTATCCACCGGGAAATATTTTTAGAGATGGGTGATGCTGTTCTTGCTCTAAGTGCTCCTAGAGCAAAAATGTGTGTGATTTCTTTCAAATTCAAGAAACAGCATTAACTGAAAACCAGATGCCAAGAACCTGACAAAATCAGGTGAGACAGATTATTGTAGTAGTAGGTACTCTGCGACTTGGAAGGTGACAACCTCAAAAAATTAAAACATCGGCAAGTGTCTGCTTAAAATGATAAGCTGGGAGAAAACTGGCCAGAAGAACAGAAGAGTGTATTATAAAAGCATATATAATAGTGTATTATAAAAGGGGTCCATCATTTTATTAAGAAAACTGTAAGAGGATCTAAAATCTGAATGGGAAAAATCTTTAAGGAAGCAAAGAAATGTATCTCATTAGCTGTAAACCTAAAATAAGCTTCTTGGACCCCAAATATAACTTCCTTATGACAGGGTTAGGGTTTAGAGGCATGCCAAACTGGGCCTCACACACACATCTGGGTGGACAAAACGAAGAGGAGACAGTGGCAAAGCAGCTCACAATGTCTATCTTATTGCTACTCCCCTCAAGAATATAAGGGCTTACCAGGTGGTGCTGGTAGTAAAGAACCCACCTGCCAATTCAGGTTAGATGTTAAAGATGCAGGTTCGATCCCTGGATTGGGAAGATCCCCTGAGGAGGGCACAGCAACCCACTCCAGTATTCTTGCCTGGAGAATCCCATGGACAGAGGAGTCTGGCAGGTTGCAGTCCATAGGGCCACACAGAGTAAGACACGACCGAAACAAATTAGCACACGTGCCAAGGATATAATAATAACAAACTTTTTTCTCAAATAAGTTTAAGTATTTTTAAGGACTATGGCACTTTCAAAAACTTGTCAAGAGAATGTGGGGATTCCAAATGTTTTAATATTTTTGCTCTTGTTGTTTCAGAAAGGAAGTGCAGGCTTGAGATCGTTAAATTGCCCCACAGCTCTCCACAGTAGGGACTGTTTTATACATGAGCTGTCATGCTTCAGGTCTGTCAGAAGCAGGTCTGGGGCCATCGCCCAGATGTGTTTGGTTCTATGACCTTACTATTACACTTCAAACCGTTAGTGACAGAAGTAATTGCTTCTCAGAGGTGAAAAACCTTAGTAAGAAAGTCTGCATGTACCATTGCAGTAAAAGTGGGAGCTCTAAATGTAGATGTATTTGTCAAAGTACACCAAACAGGAGTCCACTAACTTATTTATCACTGGATTCTGTGTGGGTAATGTTGTTGTTTAATCACTCAGTCGTGTCCAACTCTTTGTGACCTCACAGACTGTAGCCCTCCAGGCTTCTCTGCCATATGATTTCCCAGGCAAGAATCCTGGAGTAGGTTGCCACTTCCTTCTCTAGGGTCTTCCCAACCCAGGGATCAAACTCATGTCTCCTGAATTTGCAGGTAGATTCTTTACTGCAGCCACCAGGGAAGCACAGACAGCATTTTTAACCATCCAGTACTGTAACATTAAACTCATCCTATTCCCTACATCACACCAAACAGATGCCAAATCAATGAAATGAATTGAAATAAAAATCCATTCTAATATCCCCTGGACAGGTAGGTAGATGAATTTAAGGGAAAAAGACTTCAAGACAGCTCTTTCCATCCTGAGCCTAGCTACCACTAGCTCATGGTACCAGCAAGGAGAGCAGCAGCATCTGGGAAA